>NC_040910.2:54969073-55613781 GCF_004126475.2 Phyllostomus discolor | reverse complement strand
GAAGCAGGCCTTTCCCCTGCACCATGCTACCTTCCTGGACTGGTCACATGCTTCCCAGTAGTGCCCTGGCACTGTGTTTACCTGCAGGAAGCCTGACATGACCTGAACACCTATCATTGCTACCGCTCATCCCAAATGTCCCTGCTGGCCCCTGCTGGCCCCTCCTGCAGAAGACAGAGCAAAGCACTCCCTTGTGAATAATGAGCAGAGATTTTTTTGAGATTTCTAAGATCTCTTTAGTTTAAATTACAAACTTGGCATATGAGAGGCTACTTGTCTGCTCTTACATAACATGCCTGCTGTTTTGGACTGTGGCAATGATGTGAGCAATGCCGTGTTGGTTAGGGCCGTGGAGCCTAAATAACTTGCTCACTAATATAGTAACCGTGCAACAGTCTGATATTTATACTGTTTTTGAGAACTGTGGATTATTTGAAATTCTTTTCCTAACACAGTGATGCAGTCTAACAGTACCATTAGCGCAAGGCCTCTGGGTGATTTGAGGACTTTCTTTTCCCTTTAAGAATATGAGTCAAGAAAGGTGGAAAGGCACTTGTGTGCTTAAGATGCTTTGGTTCTTGGGGCCATGAAGTTTCCCACTGAGTAGATCAGTATCCAGTTCCTTGTTCCTTGTGTGGCTCCTTTAAGGAGTGGGCTCCTGAACCAGACACTTCAGGTGACCTCCAGCTCTGTCACCCACCCCTTTGGGCATATCACTGGAGATCTCCATGGGGATTTGCACTTCTTGCCCAATGAATGGGGCTTGTTTAACAGCTTCCCCAGTTACTCAGAATATTATTGGAGAGTCATGTGAGGGGAAAGATTTGAGTGCTATAAAAAGTTAACTGTTATAAAAATGTAAGATTGTCTTGTTATGTAGATGACAGGGCATGAAGAATTGTCTGCTAAAGTGGGAGCCAGTCTGCCAGCCATGTGGTTAGAACAGCGCAGCCAGTGGACAGGTGCCCAATGCTGGCTGCTTGTCGCTGGGCTGTGCCAAGAGTGAGTGGCAGAGACATTTATGGCAGTGTGACAGGGTAGTTTTATGTCTGTTGAACATAATAGTAAAAATTGGGCTTTGTAATTTTCTTGGTATTTTTATTTTATTTTTAGTCATTTATCTTTCTTACATTTAAAAAAAGTACTGGTACACAACAAACTGGGAAAAGCCAGCCCTTCACACACATGACTCGAGAAGCTGAGGTATGGGAGATCAGAAGTCTAGGAGACAGTTGGGAAATTAAAAGTCTAGGTTTTACCCACCCAGAGAAAGTCCAACCAGAAGTGGGAAATGTGAGTCCCTTCCAACTGGGTCTCTCCTCTCCCCAATATTTGGTGACCTGTAGATGCAGAGGGCACTCTCTGATGACCTTGGAGACCCACCAAGGACTATCAAAAGGAATATAAGCCCAAACCAGAGGGCTACAGCACTTTCCTAGGACAGGACTGAGGACAACAGGACTCATAGCTCTTTTTCTGGGCTGATGGGGCCTGGATGGAGGGAGCCATAAGATGAAATACCATCCACAAGAGGCCCATGGTCATCTGGGGAAGGAGAGAATGCTAATCTCCGCATCTGGGCACATCAGAGGGGGCTGAATGATCAGCAGACAGCCTGATTTCTATTTTAGTATTGATATCTGTAAGTCAATGTTTTTATATATATTTTAATATCAAATAGGGCACATTCATTTAGGCTGTTCATCCTTAGGTATTCCTCCAGATGAAATTTAGAACTGTCTAGTTCTAAAAAACTTGGTTGGACTTCTATTAACTTATATATTAAATGAATAAAATTGTTACCTTCACAGTACAAAAACTCCCCATCCATGAATGAATCATTTCATCAGTCAGTTAATTTTTATAGGTTTCTCCTTGTTCATTCTATACATTTCTTATTAAATGTATCTATCCCCAGATATTTTAGATTTTTATTGTCACTGTGAGTGGAATCTTATCCCCCATTACTTTCTGATCATTGCTGGTGTATAAGAAAGCTATGGATTTGAATATATTTCATCTTTAACCAGCCACCTTCCCACTCTCTTATTACAGTTCTAATTCTGGAGGATTATCCAGGTATAAAAATTTTTCATCTACATTTACTAACTCTGGTCCTCCTTTCAATGCATATAACTCACCTTTTTCTTGGCTAATTGCATTAGCTATTATTTCCAGAAGATTGTTAAGTAAATGAAGATATCCTGTTCGAACGTGACAAGCTGCTGGATCTTCCACATCAACAGAAACACAGAACTCGAAGCTCTGTTCCCCTCTTCCTCCTCCCCACCATTATTTCTCAAACACTTGCTGAGAGAAATAACATCTCCTTCAGGTGATGGTGAAAGCCAACCTTGGAAGAAATATACAAGTTGAAAGATTTGTCTGTGCTTTGCTTTAGTAATATGGTACAAGAAAGAAAGTGTGAGATTGAAGGACTGATTATATGTTTAATTGTGAGGTTTCTACTTTTTATAGCATCTTAATTGGTCTCCCGAGGATACCTGAGTCACCACTGGGCTTTCTGGGTAGGGCTGGCTCAGTGCAGTTGCCTCAATTTAACACCACCTTATATCTCTCTGCCTCCCAGGGAGACAGAGGCATGTCCTTCTGAGGTCTTTACTTTGTGTTTTATGCTTGATTTCAATTTGAACCCATCTTCAAGTTACCAGCCCTAACAAGCAAAGGGAGACAAAATATATCCCTTGGCTCTATTTCCAACCCACTCAAAAATAGAATGCGATCAGAGTTCTCTGGAGTGTCCACTCAGCTGGGAGGCTGGGAGGCTGGGCGCCTGGTTTTCATTGTGACAAAGTCAGGGGACCTCATTAGACAGATAAAGAAGCTGTCTAGGTGTCTCGTAGACACCTTGAAGCTTCCCAGGCTGGAACTGCCTTGGTTTCCCCCTGGAATGGAGTCTGGTTAGACTTAGAATTGTTAGCATGAGAAATCAATTTAAAATCTGAGAATCAAAGAGGCCACTCTTTTCCTCTGCTTACTCTTTTATACACCTGTACACTCACTAGAGCTGTAATTTCACAGCTGTGCATGAATGTGATCTTGCCACCTTGTGTAGGAGCCTTCCTCCAGGACTGAAGTGCTCATCGCCCAGAGCTGGGAGTGCTCATGGCTCACAGCTCACAGCTCACAGCACAGTCTCACCACCCAGTGATCACCCTCTCCTTATGGGACCTGCCTCCCTACTGGGAGCAGCAGCCTAGGTCCTATGCCAGGTGTTTGTCCTAATTGGGACAACAGTCCAGAGCACTCCCCACTCCACTGGGACTGGCCAAAGCCAGCCTGCTTCACAACCCACAGGAATGATTCTGAAGGCACTGCCCACAAACCTCCTGCAGGTACACCTACCCCTGGAGTCAACACTTCCAGAGTCTATAGTTCAGTTCACTTCCTGGACCAACACAATCTGTTACAATCTGCTACCAATTTTAGTGGCATCATTTTGCTTTTTTTTCTTGCCAGTTCCTCCTTGTCCTTTGTCCTATATACCAACACAAGCCCCACTGATGGACCTCTCCCAAGAAAACACATGTTCACAACCTGTTCTCTATTTGCCTGCATCTTCCTTTATTCATTGAATCCTCTACAAAAGCCCCCTGTAGTCCAGGGTACTCATAGCTCTCTCTGTCAATGGGAACTCTCTAGGTTTCCCAGCTCTACCTCCAAATAATGGTGCACATTTGTTACAGAGGTGCTTATGAGCACAGGTGCTTCTGTGGGATAAGACCCCTCGGGTGCTTGCTGGTTTAAAGGGGTTGCATGCTTTTAATTTTAACAGATGTTGCCCAATGACCTTCTTAAGACTGTCTCCCCATGTCACCAGCAATGAGGAGAGTTCCCTGCTCCTCATGTTCCCACCTTAAGATGAAAATGATGATCCCTGATCAGGTATCTGTTCAGGCCTCAGTCACTTCTCACCACAGACCCACCTTGTCCCTTCTCTGTTGAAAAGCAGGAGAGTTTGGTGAGAGGAAGACAAGGCTGAGGGGCTTTCTAGGGGCTTGAAAGCCCCTCAGCCTCCAGAAAGCTCCTTCCTCCAAATGCATGAGAAATATGGAGACCAGCAGGGCCTCTTCTTCTGCTGCAGCCTGCAGCCTGAGGCCCATGGCTAGGGTGGGTGGCAACCGAAGCCTCAGGGGTCCCAGGGCATGAGGAGCTCTGTGGGGCAAAGGTAGGGCAAGGATGGCAGGGCAGAAGCCACATGCAGAGTGTTTCCCCAGCATCCACAGGTCTTTAGCTAGTTCCTTGCAGGTGTAATTATGCTCTTCTTGTCCCTGAAAACAAACAAGAAGAGAACCGGCATGTCCCTGATGTCCCAGGCTGGAAAAGGGGAAGATTGGGGTGGTTTCTTCCAATCTTTCCAAAATGAGGAAAATCTGTCTAGGGTATTTGGGCATTCAGATGCATCCCTTCCAATGTCCAACAAGAAATTGTATTTGAACTGTCAACCCTATGACCTCTGCACCCTTTCCAAATTTGCCAGGACCAGTGATGGGGATGGTGGGGAGCTGGCTGTAGGAGATGCATCTGTCCTGCCTGGCCGGGTACTGGGCACAAAATGGCGCAGATAGGCTGTCCCTGCCTCAGCATCTCCGCATCTCTGCATCTCCTCACCCCTTCATGGTGTGAAATTAAGCTGACCCTAGATTCTATTACTGTGGCACAGAATCATTATCCCTAATAAGCATTTCACAACTCAATCTATTTTTACCGATTGTTTTAAATCTTTCTTAAATCTTTCATCGGCATGCTATGATTTTAATCTTCTTAGCGTCCATGTGAGAGTTTGACAAGTCAGCAGGGGATCTTGCCTTAGCTGCCAAGGACCCATGCTTTGCAGCCTTCCCCCGACCCCAGGTCCCAGGCTGCCTCCGAAGCATTAGAAGAGAACTCAGCCAAAGTTATGAAGTTATGGTCTATCAGTGAGAACAGTATCTCAGGCTTTTGTTGAGCCATTTAATCTTGTGAAAATAAGTAAAGAAAGAGGGAAGAAAGTGTGTGTGTGAGAGAGAGAACCCACCTGACTGCATGGGGAGGCTGTTGCAGTGACACAGGTCAAGTCAGCAATGACAGGCCGCAGAGTCATATTTCAGTGTTCTTGAGTCACTGACCCAAAGCCCAGAGGGAGCAGTTGGCACTGTGGTAGAATCTGGACCACTCTTTTTCTAGCATCATCTCAGAGTAGGAAAATAATTGGGGTTTTGGCAGCTGAGGTAACTGTTGGCAGAAGAGCTTATTTCTCACTTAATTCTCTAAGTAAACCTTCATCTCTGCAGACTCTTGCCATAGCTACACTGAGGAGGGTTCAGCCATGCTGTCTCTCTGCCAAAACATCTTCAGTTTCACCTTCTGTTAACTCTCCCCCTTATGTGTTAAAGGAATACTGTCTGACTCAGAGCTTCAGCCCTTCATGGCCACTTCCTGATAGTCTGGATGCCTGTTATCCTCATGGTCAAGAATAAGGGCTACCTGGTGACCAAGGCTGAGGGTCTGGAGATGGCGGAAGAATGCAAGGCTCAGGGTGACAGGAATAACACTGTAAGGAGCATCACAATTTCATACTTCAGTGACTCCAGATCCTACCCTTTCATTGAAAGCAGGGCATTCATGGCCACCTCCAAGGCTCAAGGGCAGGCACAGAGGGAATAAGCCATGAAGCATGTCTTGCTAATAGTGGTCTTGAGGATCCAGTCAGCCTTCCATCCTCACAGGGGACAAACAGGTGCTGCCTAAGAGCATCCCACAGTGTCAGGGGAACAGCTCTGGGGGGTGGGTGTTAAAGTGGTGGTTTTCAAACTGTAGTGACCATAAGAATGACCTAAAAGCTTATTAAATATGACAAATTCTCAACCCTGCCCCCAGAAATTCTGCCTCATGTGGGCTGGGGTAAGTCCTTTAGTTCTGACACAGAGTATTGAGTTGAGGCTGTTAGAACATTACACATGCTGATGTTCTATTCAAGTATCTGGCATTCCTTCTCCCTGCAGTACCACAACCTAGCCCTCCCTCCCCACCCTTGGTGTGTAGGAGGTAGAGCTGCCATTTCCTGAAGGACTCAGCCTCTGCTCAGCTTGCCTGAGCCTTAAAGTGTCAGGGTGTTCACTATTTCCTCTGAAGACACCAGAGTATGAGGTGGGGGACAAAAAAAAACAGAATTATCTTCTGGAGGGCAGGCCCCTTGTAATACAGGCTTCCCACACTAAAGGAGTGTTCTAGAAACCCAACTGCATCAGTGTACCAGCTGGTATTGTTGTGAGAGGCTGCTTTCAGCCTCAGTGAGTTGTTTTTGAAGACTCTTTCAACATATTTGCCCATTTCATGATGGGTAATTTACAAGCACACCTGACAACATGGAACTCAGTTTTCAGCAGTTTTTGGCCAAAAATGGCATTACTTTCATGTCCCACTCTCCCTGTTCACCCAATCTCAGCCTGAGATCACAAATATTTTTTTGTTTCCCTGATGAAAAAAGTCCTGAAAAGGAAATGTTTTGCCAATGTGGAAGAGATGAAACAAAAAAGAGCAGAAGCACTAAATTTTAGCATCAAAATCAATAAGTTCAAAAACTGTTTTGCACAATGTAACAAACATCTTGATAGGTGCATTGCATCAAATGGAAAGTACTTTGAAGGTGACTGAAATTTAAACGTGTAAGAATAAAGAAACAATTTTTATAAATAAATCCCAGGTTTTCTGTGTCCCTCTTCATATGTAGACCTATCTACCAGAGGCATGCTGTGTTATGGAATTACATATCTTTTTTTAGCCTTTAATTAATTTCCTGTTAGGCTGTTCTTATTCGTCCTGTTGCTGCCTCATTGCCCATGTTTGTAATAAACTCTGAACACAGGCTCTTGTGCTCTGAAGTGGGTTCCAGTGGCCTCTCTCTGACACGTGACTCAGCATTTTATCATAGTGCCTGTTGTTTATTTGCTGTCATTGTTGTTTTCTTTCTCCATTTATTGAATCATCCATCTTTTTCCTGTCATTTCTTTTATGTGTGTAGATTATAACATCGTTTTAAGTGCTAAGGAAAATCTCATTAGAATTATATTTGTTGAAAATATGAGGTAAATTGGAATTTTTGTGATATTGTTCTATCTTTCAGGGACATGCACCTCTCTTCATTTTCTCATTTTTAGAATATTCTTCACGAACTGCCTGATTTTTCTGTTGTCCTTTGCCAGTGCAGCTCTGTTTTATGAATATTACTAGTAGCCATGAGAATCTGCCTCCTTTTGTGGTTATTTTATTGTCAGACAGATATTTCCTCCTGTTGATCACATGATCTTGAGTGCAGCAAGGCTATCCAGACTCTGGCTTTGGCAGTGCCTAAGGCAGGCAGGCAGGCTGCTGGTGGCTCTGCAGGTCAGGTGGGTGGTGGTTCAGTCCCCAGCTCAGGTAACAGCCGGAGGCACTACCATACCTGGCTCTGCTGTACTGAGTGTGATTCTTTTGCAAAATTATGTTGTGCCAGACACCATAAGCTTCACATGCACCTCCTCATGCATACAGCCCCAGAAGGGAGTTACTGCTATTATTCGAGTTTAAAAAAAAGAAACAAATGGAGGACTCCCAAGGTTACATGATGCCACTGTCAGATCTGCTGTGTGGCAAAGGCAGGCCTGAGACTAGGTCCTGAGCTCCTACTCAGACTGTCCTGTGTCCATGATTATGACATGGTTACAAAATGGAAGTGTTTGCTAGGTGACAGGCATGATTGCCATTTCCAGTGTTTAGATCAAGTGACTATTGGGCCACCTACCACAAAGATTTGCAGGACTGAATTCACAGCCTACAGCTTCAGTTAGTGGAGAAGAGTCCTGAAGGGAGTGTAATCAGTCTAAAACCAGAGGACTTCATCACAGTGTGGCAATGCCAGCATCACACAAGTGGAATGAAGGAAGGCATGAAGGTGGGAAGGTGGGAAGGCAAGAAGGGAGGAAGGCAGGGAGGGAGGGAGAGAGAAAGGAAGGGAGGGAGGGAAGAAGGAAAAGGAGAGAAAGAAAGTCCTTGGCATCCCAGCTGCCCCCAATCTTTAAATCCTCTCTTCTGCAGGCTGACAAGAAGCACATTTATGTTAAGGGGACACTAGCTGATGAAGGACCCAGGCTTACCCCTTCCGGGCACACAGTGTTTGCACTTGAACAACAATAGGGACAGGGAAGAGAGTTGAGCATCCTTGAGCTTATTGCATCATGGCTGCAATGAGCCATGAAAACTATAGTTATGGCATCATCTTGTGCCAGATATTTGAACTGGTAAACAGATACTACACTTGATCTTAGCCAAAAGGCCGAGAAGTGATCATGCCAGTTATTTGAAAAACCAAGTATTCTATTGTCATATTAAATCATAATGATAAAAATGTTAACATTTATTTAGTGCTTACCATGTGCCAAATGCTGTATTAAGCATGCATCATGTCATTCATCCTCACAGCAATACCATGAGGGAGATTCAGATTTTGTCCTCCAAGTTACTGATGAGGAGAATGAGGTTGAGCGCATTAAGGAAATTGCCCAATTGTGCACAGCTGTGCAATTGATACTTCTAGGTCTTAACCTCAGCCAAGCACTATGCATGGTGCTACAGAGCTCCAAAAGGCTCAGGACCCTGCTGCCTATCTGGTGGGGCTGGTGGGAGCATAGCAAGTGGACAAAGCAGGCAGCGTGAGCTGGTGCCAAAGCCAAGGGCAGGATGGCACTGCAGAGGTCCAAACTGGGAAGACATGAGCACAGACCAGAGGAGCCCAGTTGCTAGAAACCATGATATGTTTCAGGGCTCATGTACATGTGTTAATTTCTTTAAAACCACATTTAAAAATAAACTTTAGTGCAAAGAAAATATATTAATACATAATATACTTATCTTTATACCAACAAGATCATAAATGTAGTTTTTGATATTTTGTATGAAAGAAGGGGCCCATGAAGGTGAAAGCAGCTCGAGCTGCACTGGCTTGGTGGCTTTGTTAGTCTGAGCCTCCAGTACATAAAAAGGTTTCAGGTTTGATCCCCAGTCAGGGCACACACAGTAGGCAACTATTCGATGTTTCTCACTCACATTGATGTTTCTGTCTCTCTCTCTCCCCCCGCCCCACCCCCTCCATTTCTCTCTCTCTAAAATCAATAAACATATCCTTGGTCAAGGATTAAAAAAATTTTCTTAAGTAGCTAGAGCCATGGAAGTCCCAAGTAGACCTGCCTCTGCCTCCTAAATGCGGGTCTCTCCCCAGCCTGGTCCCTGGCTATAGCAGCTGTAGGAGAGCCTCCTGCCAACCGGAAACTCCCAGCTAGCCACTGGAAATGGATTCAGAAGATCATCCCATGAGAGGATCACCTCACTCAATTACTCCAGCATACCTAATTTTCCTTTCTTAGGAAACACAGTCTGAGGTTACACACTCTTATGGTTACACAGCCTGAGGAAGGTCCCAGAGGGCACTTGAACTTGAGCAGAGCTCGTCAGCTGAAATACTGGCACAGCTGAAATAACTGCTGTGTTTGTCATCTCCATGACGAGAACAAGGCCCACTTGTAGGTGGGTTGGCCATCTCCTTACGAAGAGGAGGTAGAGACAGACGTGCTTCTGATATGGCCAGTGGCCAACTCAGTACCTGGAACACTGAAGGAATTCAGGTATTCTGCATTGAACTAGACCATTCTGCACCACATAAAACTATCTGTGTGTCTTCCTGAATGTGTGCCCTCCTGCAGACACCAGTGTGGGGAACTCAGAAGTGGGGTCTCTGTCTGAGCAAGCAACCAGCTCTGGACCTCACCTTAAATGGGACACCTGTGGAGGGTACAGAGAGATGGGAGAGTTGGTCCCTTCCCTTAAGGACAATGAAATCAGGGTGGGCATCTAAATGACATGACAATACTAAAACTTTCATATAATTATGAACTAAACTTTGGGTTTTTTTAAAGAAGTGATGGGAGTTGTGCAAAGGCTGATGTAGTTAAGGAAGACCTTTTGAGAAGGTGGCACTTCACCTTGGATTTGGGGAATCAGTAGGATTTAAGTAGGAGGGATTAGGGAATTTTGACAAGAGTGGCTGACAGCTTGCAGGTGGGGTGAGCATAGTGTTGGGGGACAAGAGATCTTCACATGACCAATGCAAAGGGCTCGCTGTCACTGTGCAGGTAAGGAAGTGAAGAAGTAGGAAGTGAAGGAAATCAATCTTCCTCTTTGCCTTCAACCTTTTTGTAAAACAACCAACCTCTCTCACTTTGGTGTTGAGCGGAAGTATGGTTAAAGGCAGGAAGGAGAAGAGAGAAGGAAGGAAAAGGAGATACAGTTGGAAAGTGGAAAACAGGCAAGGGGCTGAGAGTGATGATTCACATAGCCCTTGGCAAGGAGATCTCATGAAACCCTCCAGAAGGGGCTCTCTCCTCCACCCCCTCAGCACATAAGTGGTGCTGAGGCCCTCAGAGGTCTAACAAGTTCAAGGTGAGACATTCGGTGCCTCTGGTTTCTTTGCAGCATGCAGGTGTCACTGTTCTATCCAGTTCTTGAATTCAGAAAAATCAAATGCCGACAGAATGGAGCTGGCACATCATCAGGCTGCTACTTCAGTTCCATGCTGTAAATCTGCAGCCAGCTCAAGAATGCTACCCATACAACTGAAATCCAGTGTCCAGTTGGAAATGGAAGCCACCCTCTCCATGGAAGATGAAGAAGAAAGCTACTCCTGGATCAGAGAGCCTTGTTTTTCCCACAGAAGTAAATATGGGCTCATTTAACATGATTTCTACCTGTTCTCTGCAATTAGTGTTTAAGTGATTGTCTCTGGGTATTAGTCACTCCAATGAAATGAAATGATGCCATGGTAATTGGCTATGTGGGCTTCAGCACTTCCTTGGGGATTTCACTTGGCTCTGAGAGCATTTTTTTACATAGACCCTGTCTGCACTCTTTATTTAGCTAATTACAGGGCTTAAGGGAATGAGTTGGCTTTGAGATGGAGGGAAAGGAGGGAGGAGGGGCAGCATGCTATACCAGGAAGGTCACTTGATTGAAACAGAGTGTCTTGGTTCTAGTCTGAACTAACATTTTCCCTTCTATTGTGTTTTTTATCTTGGACAGCTGTGTTGCATACATTATCTCACTTAATCATCACTATAACCTTGTGGAGTTGATGTCATGACCCTTTTTACAGAGATGAGAACACCAAAGCTCAGAGAGGCTGCCCTCATCAACGTTCCCCTGGAAAGCAGCAGATCTGGGATTAGAACTCTAATTGGCCTTAATTCCCAGGCCCTCCTGACCACTCTTAGTACATACTCACTAAGCAGACCTGTGTCACCTGTAACAAGTCACTTCACCTCTCCGTCCCCACTTTCTTTAACAGTAGTGGTTCTGTGGAGATGCTGGCTCTTCTAAGTGCTTTCTTACTATACAAATTAAACATTTGTTCTACTTTTCTCTCCTTTTAAAAAAATTCTCCCTATCTCTTTTGTCCTGTTTTTCTTCTCTTTCCCACACATCCAAAACAGGGCTGGTGTTAACAGGTGAGGGGTTGAGAAAGGAGGGGCCATGGGAGGAGGGAGCAGCAGGTCTGCTCAGTAGATGCTCTGTCATCCAGCCCTGAACAACACCTTCTTCTAGATGAGTTCCAAGCCATGTTATGGGGCAAAGACCCAAGGGCTCGGAGTTTGAGGGTTTTATTTCCAGTTCTGCCACCATGTTCCTGAGGGGCTTTAACCAAATCATGGTCTTGTAGCACCTCTGATTCAGTCATAAATAATGAAATGATTGTCTTGGTGAGGGTCTTGGGCCACTGAGTTCGGATCTTCCATTTCACACAGGAAGAGGGAGAGCTGGGTTTACTAGTGTCATATAGACAGCTGTTAGCACAAATATGCTGAGAACCCTGGCCGCCTGATAACACCCTGTGGGTCCCTTGTCCTCATTTCAGGAAGATAGGTTCTTTTGGTTCATGGGATTCACACCTATCATGGGGGGGGGGCAATGAGTTGTCACCAAACCTCATCTTCTTCCTTTGAATAGTGTTTTGATGGGAATCAAAGATAGTTCTCAGTAAGGACAGTTTTTCACACCAGAGCACATACTCATTGACAACCTATTGCCATGATGAGTTCTACAAAGCAACGTTCCAAGACGAAGCAGAAAAGTCACTACCGAGGCCCAGGCTCAGGCCCAGCACAGCACAGCACAGCACTGCCAGGGAAGGTGCTGCTCAGCAGGTGACAGTGTGGAAGGCAGATGCTGCACCAAGTGGCTGTACAGAGTCACAGAGAGGAGCACACAGTAAATAGAGGCCAGGCACACCTTCTGCTTCCTGTTGCCATTCTCCCTCAATCGTTCCTTTCTTGTGGTATTTACTGTCTTATTCACCCCCATAACAAAAAAATGTCAGTTCTCTTTTGGAAGGGGAAGAAGATATTTTCTTGGTCTGTACCCAGGTCTTTGAGTTATTGTATTAAATACAAATAACATTTTAGGTTGTATACTACAGGGTCTTCAAAGTAGTTCTCCATAATTTCATTTACTCAGTTTAGGATTATTGTTATCATTGTTTATAACAATGTAAGTCTCTATTGTCTAATATAATAGCCACAAGGCACATGTTACTATTTAAATTTGAGTGACTTACAATTGAGTAAATTAAAAGCAGCACTTTCTCAATCTTGCTAGCCATATTTCAAGTTCTCAATAGCCACAAACTAAGCACTTGCATGTGTAATCTTTAGCCCTCAAAACAATGTGTAAGTACAGCTTTACAGATAAATAATGTTAAGTCTTAGAGATATTTGCTTACTTGCCAAGATTATATGAGGGGGACCCCCCTGAAAAACCTGGAATTATCTTCTGGAGGGCAGGCCTCTTGTAATACAGGCTTCCCCACTAGGTGAGTTTTCTAGGAGCCCATCTGTGTCAGTGTAGCAGCTGGAATTGTTGTGAGAGGCTGTGTTCAGCTTCAGTGAAGTTTTTTTTTTTAAGATTCATTCAACACATTTGCCCATTTCATGTTGGGTGATTTATGAGTGTGCCTGACAACACCACACTGAATGTTCAGCAGTTTCTGACCAAAAAAAAATGGCATGACACCAGTGCCCCATCCTCCCTATTCACCTGATCTCACCTGAAGCAACTTTTTTGTGTGTTTCCCTGATTGAAAAAGTCCTCAAAGGGAAATGTTTTGCTGATGTGGAAGAGGTGAGACAAAAAACAGCAGAAGTACAGACAAAAACTAAGGGGACGGTGGTAATGGGAGGGAAGTGGGGAGGGATGGGTGGGAAGGCTGGAATGGGAGTAAAAGGGAGAAAACTGTACTTGAACAATGATTAAAATTAAAAAAATGGCAGAAGTACTAAAAGTCATCAAGATGATGTGTTCAAAACTTGTTTTGAGTGGTGGGAAAAAGTTTCAATAGGTGTATTGCCTCAAATGGAGAGTTCTTTGAAGGTGACTGAACATTAAACATGTAAGAATAAATACACAACTTTTTATAAATAAATTCCAGGTTTTGGGGGGTAGCAGAATGATGGATATTGGCTTGTTTAACCCCAACATCTCCTCTCTAAATCAACATACTGTATTGCACTCCTGATGAAGAAATAGCAATAACAACCACAGTGCTTACATAAGTGACTTTTACTTCCTGGAATATGGAGTAGATATAATTTTACCCATTCATTCCAATAATTATAACTAAGAAGTCTGGACATTACATATAAAACAAACAGAAGATTCTGAAAGATGAAAAGAAGTCAGACCAGCTACATTGTCAGACCCAAGGGCAGCCCAGAGATAAGTTTCCTGAGTTTTCTTTTTTGTCTATGTCACAAACTTGGCAGAGTGAATTAAAAAAAAATGTGACCTCACCACATGCTATCTATAAGAAGCATCAATATAATGATATACATTAGTTGAAAGCAAAATAATGGGAAAAGACTGACCATACAGACATTAATCAAAAGGAAGAGTTACTATATTAATATCAGATAAAGTATATTTCAGAGCATGGAAATTACTCTGACCAAAAGGTCAATGCACCAAGAAGATGTAGGAGTTCTAAGTGTGTATGCATTAAACAACATAGCTGCAATATATGTGAAGTAAAACTGATAGGTCTGAAAGGAGAAATGGACAAATCCACAGTTATACTTGAAGATTTCAACGCCCCTCTCTCAACAATTGGTAGAACAGCCAGTCAAAAAATCAGCAAGGAGTTAGAACTCAACACACTATCAACCAAGTGGGTCTTGACAGACATTTATAGAATATGTCACCCAACAACAGCAGAATATGCAGTCTTTTCAAGCATCCACAGAATATATATCATGATAGACCATATTCTAGACCATAATACACACATCATAAATGTAAAATTAAATCATACATGTCCATGAGGTCTCTGACTACAATGAAATCAAATAAATCAATAACACAAAGAGAGCAGGAAAGATTTTAGACACTTGAAAACTAAACAACACAGTTCTAAATAATCCATAAGCCAAAGAGGAAGCCTCAGTGAAATTTATTTTTTAAAAATTTAATGGAATTAATGGTGTCACGCTTTATATTTAAGTCTTTTATCCACCTAGAATCTATTTTTGTATAAGGTGTAAGTTGGTGCTTGAGTTTCATTTTTTTGCACGTAGCTGTCCAGTTCTGCCAACACCATTTGTTGAAGAGGCTATTTTTATTCCATTTTATGTTGCTGCTTCCTTTGTCAAATATTAATTGACCGTAGAGGCTTGGGTTTATTTCTGGACTCTCTGTTCTGTTCCATTGGTCCATGTGCCTGTTTTTATGCCAGTACCAGGCAGTTTTGATTACAGTGGCCTTGTAGTATAGTTTAGTGTCAGGTATTGTGATCCCTCCTACTTTACTCTTCTTTCTCAAAATTGCAGCAGCTATTCGGGGTCGTTTATGGTTCCATATAAATTGTTGAAGTGTTTGTTCTATGTCTGTGAAGTATGCCAATACAAAAGAACCTTTGCACCCCGATGTTCATAGCAGCACAATTTACAATAGCTAGGTGCTGGAAGCAACCTAGATGCCCATCAGTAAATGAATGGATCAAAAAACTATGGTACAGTTACACAATGGAATTCTATGCAGCAGAAAGAAAGAAGGAGCTCATACCCTTTGCAACAGCATGGATGGAGCTGGAAAGCATTATGCTAAGTGAAACAAGCCAGGCAGTGAAAGACAAATACCACATGATATCACCTTTAACAGGAATCTAAACAACAAAACAAAACAAAAAACTAGCAAAATATAACCAAAGACACTGAAATAGGGGATAGTCTGACAGTGGCCAGAGGGGAGAGAAGAGGGAATTTCAGGGTGGAATGGGTAGGGTTTACAGGAACAAATTTGGAGGACACATGGACCAAAACTAGGGGTGGGGGGTAATGGGGGGAAGGGGGGAGGGTTGGGTGGGTGGGCTGGAATGGGAGTAGGGGGGAGAAAACTGTACTTGAACAATGATTAAAAAATAAAAAATAAATAAAAAAATTTAATGGAATTAAAATGAAAATAAAACATATCAAAATGTGAGGAATACAGCTAATGTAGTGCTGAGGTGGAAATCCATTATAAACACATTGTAAAAAAGGAAATGTTTCAATTAAATAATCTCAGTTCCCACTTCAAGAAATAAGAAAAAGGAAAGCAAAATAAACCCAAGGCAAGAAGAAGGAAAGAAGTAAAAAAGATAAGAGCAGAAATTAATAAAATTGAAAATTAAAAAACTATAGAGAAAATCAATAACATAAGAACTGAACCTTTGAAAAGCTCAATAAAATTGACAAATATCTAGCAATGGTGACCAACAAAAAAAATACAGCAAAGACCTAAATTACCAATATCAGGAGTGAAGCAGAATATTACTAAAGACCCTGGAGTGATAAGGAAATACTATGAACAGCTGTATACACATCAATTTGACAACTTAGATGAAATAGACTAATTTTATGAAAAGTGTGAACTATACCACTCAATACAAAATAGATAATTTAAACAGTCCTATTACTATTAAGGAAATTGAATTCACAACTTAAAAATTGTCAGAAATTGTCACACCCTCATAGTTTCAGTGAAGAATTCTATCAAAAGAAGAATTAATACCAATTTACATAATCTCTTCAGAAACTAAAAGAGGATGGAATATTTCCCAACTTACTTTGGAGCTAGTATAAAAGAGGAAGAAAGAAAGAAAGGAAAGAAAAAGAAAGAAAAGATAGAAAGAAAAGAAAGAAAGGAAGGAAAGAAGAAAGAAGGAAAGAGAGAGAGAGGAAGGAAGAAAGGAAGAAAAGAGGGAGGGAAGAAACGAGGGAGGTGAGAAATAAAATTATAGTCTAGTATCTTTTATAACTATAATTCAAAAATCTTTAACAAAATAATTGCAGATAGAATTCAGCAAAATATAAAAAGAATTAACATATCATTACTAAGAGGGATTTATTTCAAGGATGCAAGTTAGTTTAATATTTGAAAATTGATAAATGTAATTCATCACATTAACATGCTAAAGAATAAAATCACTTATCAATTAACTGATGCAGAAAAAGCACTTGACAAAATCCAAAAGACAACTATGATAAAACTCTGAGAAAACTAGGAACAGATGTGTGAGAACTTCCTCAATTTGAATCAAATACAGGTGATGGCAAACCTACAGGTAATTAAACATGAGACTGAATACTTCCCCCTAAGAGCAGTAACAAAGGCAAGGATGTCTACTCCACTGCTCTTATTCAACATGGAGGCTCTAGCCCATGCAATGAGGCAAGAAAAGGAAAGACATACAAATTAGATAGAAAGAAATAAAACTGTCATTATTTATAGATGATGTGTTAATATCTATATTGAAAATTCCAAAGAATTTATTAAAAAAAATACTTCTAGAACTAATAAACAAGTTCAGCAAGATCTCAGCGTACAAGATAAACAAAATACATATTTTTTAATCTAATAATAAGCACTTGGACACCAAAATTTTAAATGTAATACTACTTACAATTGCTCATAAAAATGAAAAATTTAAGTTTAAATCTAAAAATGTATATACAGCAACAAAATGCTGATAAAAGCAATCAAAGAAGATCTAAATAAATGAGAGACTTATTATGTTCATAGACTCAACATAGTAAAGATATAATTCTCCCCAAATTGACATACAAGTTTAACACAATCACTGTCAAAATCCTAGCAAGATTTTCTTGTAGTTATACACAAGAGTGTTTTAAAATTTATATGGAGCCCTGGGTGGTGTGGCTCAGTGAATTGAGTGCTAGCCTTCAAACCAAAGGGTCACCAGTTCAATTCACAGTCTAGGGCACATGTGTAGCTTGAGGGCCAGGTCCCCAATGGGGGGCACAAGAGACGCAACCACACATTGATACTTCTCTCCCTCTCTTTCTCCCTTCCTTCCCCTCTCTAAAAATAAATAAATAAAATCTTTAAAAATTCATATGGAAAAACAAAGGAATTAAAATAGCTAAAAACCATTTCAAGAGAAGTTTAAAATGAATCACTCTATCCAATTTCAAAACATACTATATAGCAACAGTAATCAAGACTATGTAGAATGGCAGAGGGGAAGACACACAGATCGATGGAACAAAATGGAGAAACCCAAAACAAATCCACACAAATATATCTAACTAATTTTTTTTACAAAGATGCAAAAGAAATTCAATAGAAGAAAGGAAGCCTGCTCAACAAATAATACAAGAGCAATTAGATATCCACAGGCAAAATTTGAACCTTGACCTAAACCTCACATCTTATACAAAAATTGACTCAAAATGGATCATGGACTTAAATGTAAAATCTAAAACTACATAACTTTTTAAAAAAACAAAGAAGAAAATCTTTGGCACCTACATCTAGACAAGGCTGTACACCAAAAGTTCTACTCATAATAGAAAAAAGTAATACATTGAGCTTTGTCAAAATTTAAAAATTTTTCTCTGCAAAAGACCCTGTTAAGAGGGTGAAATTATTTGTAATAGAAAGAATTAATAGTAATTGTTAGTAATAGAAATTATTTGAAAACATACACCCAATAAAAGACTGGTGTCTAGAATATATAAGGAACTCTCAAAGTTCAATAAAAACAAAACAACACAAAAACAATTCAAGTAGAACATGGGCAGAAGACATGAACAGATATTTCACTGAAAAGGACACAGATGGCAAACAAGTACATGGAAAGATGCTTAGCATTATTGGCCGTTGGAGAAATACAAATTAAACCACAATGACATGTCATTGCACAGTGATCAGAAAGGCTGAGTTTCAAAAACAGTGGCCACAGCAAATGCTGGCAACAGTGCAAAGATACTGGATCCCTCATAAACTGCTGGTGGCAACATTAAGTGATGCAGATGCTTTGGGGAAGTTTGACAATTTCATAAAAATATAAACATGCAACAACCATACAACCCAATAATTGCATTTCTGGGCATTTAGCCCAGAGAAAAGAAAATTTATGCTCACATAAAAATCTGTCCAGGAATACCACAGCAGCTCTATTTGTAATAAACCGCAATCAGAAATAACCAGATGTTGTTCAGCAAGTGAATGGTTAAACAAGCTGTGACACATTCCTACTCAGCAACAAAAGGAAGGAACTATTGACACATGCAAAAATTTTTGGATGAATCTCCAAAGAATTATGCTGAGTGAAAAAAAGCTAACCCCCAAATAATTACATACTTTATGACTCCATTTACATACATTTTTGAAATAACAATTTTATACAAATGGAGAACAGATTAGTGGCAGCCTGAGGTTGGGGAGGAGGTGGTGGGGAGGGAAGTCGAGGTGGTGTGCTTGCTTGATGGAAGTGTCCTGTGTGTTGACTCTGTCAATGTCAGTGTTCTGTCTATAATATTGTACTGCAGTTTTACAAGATGTTACCATTGGAGAAGGCCTGATAATAAAATCTCGCTCTATGATTTCTTACAAATGTATGCAAATTTACAATTGCCTCAAAATAAATTGTAATGTTTTTAATTTCCCTAGTATTTTTTCTGTTTGTTTTGCTTTTTAGTTTTTATGGGATTTATTGGGATAACATTGGTTAATAACATTATATAACTTTTATTATATAAATTAGAATTTCATGATATGATATCTGTGTACTCTGTTGTGTGCTCACTACCTGAAGTCTCGTCTCCATCCATCATCATGTATTTGACCTCTTTTACCCTCTTAATCCTCCCACCACTCCCTTTCCCCTCTGGTTGCTACCATTCTGCTGTCTCTGTATCCATAAGTATGTTTTTTGGTTTGTTTTGTTTGTTGACTTGTTGCTTTTTTATACACCCATTACTTTTGGAAGCTGCATCTTTTCAGAAGCTCAATGTAATGAAGCTAGTTACACTGTTCATTGTAGTGTGCATGTGTGCACTGGCGTGGGCATGATTTATTAAGTGCTAGGTGGTAGCAGAGAAGCAGAATGGTTAGTATACACATTAGGTAAGATGCTGAAAAGTCTAACAGAGACAGAAAAGTTTGTACTGACCAGTTGAATGGGTATAAAGTTGTAGGCCAAAGGATATCAAGGATGTTTACTCAAGAAGTCACTCTGTTTTATTGTATATTTGAAAGTTCCTAAAAAGCAAATCTATTTTTTCTTTTTTATTAAATTTGTTGGGGTGACATTCGTTAATGAAATTATATAGGTTTCAGGTATAAAATTCTATAATATATCACCTGTGTATTGTATTGTGTGCTCATCACCCTAAGTCAGGTCTCCTTCTGTCAACATTTAACCTCCATTTACCCTCTTCTACCTCTCCCATAACCCTTTCCCTCTTGAAATCACCATGCTTTGTCTGTCTATGAGGTTTGGGTTTATTTGTTTGTTTTTTACTTAATTCCTTTACCACTTTCACCCACCCTTCCCCTCTTACAGCTATCAGCCTGTTCTCTGTATCTATGAGTCTGTTTCTATTTTGTTTGTTAGTTTATTGTGTTCATTAGATTCCACATATGCAGGAAATCATATGATATTTGTCTTTCTCTGACAGGCTTATTTTGCTTAGCGTAATACTTACCATGCTGTCACAAGTGGTAAGATTTCCTTTTCTTTTTACTTGTTTTATGGCCAAGTAGTATTGTATGAATGTACCACAGCTTTCTTATCCACTCATCTACTGATGGGCACTTGGGCTACTTCTAAATATTGGCTGTTGGAAATAACACTGCAATGAACACAAGAGTGCATACACACGTATTTTTTTTCAAATTAGTGTTTTGGGTATCTGTAGATGTATTCCCAGAAGTGGAATTGCTAGATCATAAGGCAGTTTCATGTTTAATTTTTGAGGTATCTCCATACTACTTTCCATAGTGGCTGCACCATCTGCATTCCCACCAACAGTGTATGAGGTTTCCCTTTTCTCCACATCCTTGCCAATACTTGTTTGTTGATTAATTGATGATAGCTATTCTGACAGGTGTGAGGTAATATCTCATTGTGGTTTTAATTTGCATCTCTCTGATGATTAGTGACATTGAGCATCTTTTCATGTCTATGGCCATCCGTATATTCCCTTTGGAAAAGTGTCTATTTCAGGTCCTTTGCCCATATTTTAATTGGATTGTTTGTCTTCCTGATGTTAAGTTGTATAAGTTCTTTATATATTTTGGAAATTAACCCCTTATCAGATGTATTATTGGCAAATATGTTCTCTCATGCAGTGGATTCTCTTTTCATTTTGTTTTGTTTTGTTTTGTTTTTGCTGTGCAAAAGCTTATTAGTCTGCTGTAGTCCCATTTGTTTATTTTTTCCCTTGTTTCCTTTGCCCTAGGATATATATCTATATATACCAGGGAAAATATTGTGATGAGGGATGTCTGAGATGTTACTATGTTTTATTCTATGACTTTTATGGTTTTGCAACCTACATTAAAGTCTTTAATCTCTTTTAAGTTTATTCTTGTGAATGGTGTAAATTGGTGGTCTAGTTTCATCTTTTTGCCTGTACCTGTCCAATTTTCCCAACACCATTTATTGAATAGACTGGCTGTACCCTATTTTATGTTAAATATTAATTGACCATAATAGGGGTGGGTTTATTTCTGGGCTCTTTATTCTGTTTCATTGATCTACTTGTCTGTTTTTATGCCAGTAACATGCTGTTTTGATTACCATGGGCTTGTGGTATAGTTTGATTTCAGGTAGCATGATTCTCCAACTTTGTCCTTCTTTCTCAAGATTGCCATGACTATTTGGGGGTCTTTCATCATTCCATATAAATTTTAGGAATATTTGTTCTAATTCTGTGAAATATGTGTCATTAGTGTCTTAATAAGAACTGTGTGGACTTCTGACCAAGATGGAGGCATAGGTAGATACACTGTGACTCCTTGCACAACCAAGATAGGGACAACAATTCAGAAACAGAATAACAACCAGAACTGACAGAAAATTGAACTGTAAGAAGTTAAAACAGACCTGTGCCTCCAGACCGGTAGGAGGTATCTCCATACCTCCTACTGAGTCAGGCAGCCAGATGTGGGTCGCAGTGTGGAGAGCAGAGAGCATTGGGACTGGATGTGTAAGGTATCTGGGGCACCCAAGACCACAGCAGGTGGACCCTGTGCGCACAAGTGGCAGCTGGCAGACCCTGGCCAAGGGGTGGCAACCAGCAGACCCAGCGAGGCGAGAATTGTAAAGCAAGGCACTGTGCACAGCCCAGGATCCCAGCGCTAGGAAATAGAGCCTTGGGGCACTGATTGAAAACACCTGTGGAGGTTGAGGCACAGAGAGAGACTCCCAGCCTCACAGGAGAGGTTGTTGGAAAGTCCCATGGTGTGCACAAGCCCACCAACATGGGAATCAGCACCAGAGGGGCCCAGTTTGCTCAGGGGAAGTGGTGGAAGGGACTGAGGTCTGACAGAGAGCGAACCAAGCGCTCTCTGTTCCCTCTTGGACTGCGCCCCCACATACAACATCACAATCCAGCCACTGGGTTGCCCCATCCTGGTGAACACCTAAGGCTCCGCCCCTCATATGTAACAGGCACCACCAGACCAAAGGAAAAAAAAAGATGGCTCAAACAGAAATGAAATCCCCACAACCAGTACTTTTAAGCAACCAAGAGATAGCCAACCTATCAGATGCACAATTCAAAGCACTGGTGATCAGGATGCTCACAGAATTGGTTGGTTTTGGTTGCAAATTAGATAAAAAAAATGAAGGCTACAATAAGTGAAATGAAGAAAAATGCACAGGGAACCAACAGTGATGGAATGAAAGCTGAGTCTCGATCAATGGAGTGGACCAGAAGGAAGAAAAACATACAATCAGAAAATAATGAAGAAATAAGAATTCAAAAATTTGAGGAGAGGCTTAGGAACCTCCAGGACATCTTTAAACATTCCAACATCTGAATTATAGGGGCACCAAAAGGAGAAGAGGAAGAGCAACAAGTGGAAAAATTATTTGAACAAATAATAAAGAAGAACTTCCCCAATCTGGCAAAGGAAATAGATTGCCAGGAAGTTGAGGAAGCTCAGAGAGTCCCAAACAAGTTGGACCCAAAAAGGGACACACCAAGGAACATCATAATTACATTAGCCAAGGTTAAAATGAAGGAGAGAACCCTAGAACCAGCAAGAGAAAAGGAGACAGTAATCTACAAAAGAGTTCCCATCAGACTGTCAGCTGATTTCTCAAAAGAGACCTTACAGGCAAAAAGGGGCTGGAAAGAAGTATTCCAAGTCATGAAAGTCAAGGACCTGCATCCAAGATTGCTCTATCCAGAAAAGTTTTCATTTAGAATGGAAGGGCAGATAAAGTGCTTCTCAGATAAGGTCAAGTTAAAGGAGTTCATCATCACCAAGCCCTTATCATATGAAATGTTAAAGGGACTTATTTAAGAAAAAGAAGATAAAAAACATGTACAGTAAAATGACAGCAAACTCACAATTATTAACAACCAGACCTAAAACAAAAACAAAAACAAAAACAAACTAAGCAAACAACTAGGACAGGAACAGAAGCACAGAAATGGAGATCACATGGAGGCTTAGCAACAGGGGAGTGGGAGGAGGAGAGAGGGGGAAAAGGTACAGAGAATAAGTAGCATAGATGGTAAGTAGAAAATAGGGGGAGGGCAAGAATAGTATGGGAAATGTAGAAGCTAAAGAACTTGTGACACATGGACATGAACTAAAGGGGGGAATGTGGGTGGGAGAGGGTGTGCAGAGTAGAGGGGAATGAAGGGGAAAATGGGACAACTGTTATAGCATAATCAATAAAGTATATTTTTTAAAAAGGCTATAATAAATCATGTGTCAAGTGAGGTGTCAGACATGCAAGCCAGCGAAGGAACAGTCGCGGACTTGCAAATAAAGCCATATGTTGAATAGCAAAAAAAAAAAAACAGAGACAGAACTATGTGAACCTATAGATTGTTTTGTAGTATAAACATTTTAATGATTTAATTCATCCTATCCATGAACACAGTATATGCTCATATTTATTTGTATCTTCTTCAATTTCTTTCTTCAATGTCTTATATTTTTCCAAGTACAGGTTTTTGTATCCTTGGTAAAATTTATTTCTAGGTATTTTATTCTTTTTAAAGCAATTGTAAGTGGGATTGTTTTCTTCATTTCCCTTTCTGGTAGTTCATAATTGGTATATAAAAATGCAACTGATTTCTGGATATTCATTAAGAGACTCTTAGGAGATTTCAAGAATTTTCGTGCAAAGAATTTAACCAACTTTGCACAATGAAAGTAATTCCTAAGTGATTCCATCTCTCCTAATCTTTTCCACTTGAATAATTGTGGTATCTACTTCATACAATGTAGAAAATTTAAATTATAGGATGCATGTAGAAATGCTAATCACAGTGCCTGGCACATGCAAAAAAATTAATAATAGTTATTATTTTTAATGGAAAAGGTCCCTGCAGGTATTATATTGAGGTATAATTTATATACAGTAAATTCATCCTTTTTGGCTATACACTTCTGTTTTAACTAACACATACTAGCACAATCAAGGTATTGAGAAGTTCCATCATCCCCCAAATTTTCTTCATGCTCTTTGGCAGCCAAACTTCTCTTGCCACCCCCAGCCCCTGGCCACCACTGATCTATTTTTTGTCTCTGTAGTTTTGCCATTGCAATAATGTCATATAAATTGAATCATACAGTATGTAGTTTTTGAATATGGCTTCTTTCACTTAGCATAATACATTTAAGACTCATTCATTTCATTGCATGTGAATATAAAACAAGGTCTTTAATCCACCTGGAATTGATTTTTATGTATGATATGAGATTAGAATCCAAAGTAACTTTTTTCTCCGTGTGGATAACCAATTGTGCCAGGCCATTTGTTGAAGCATCTGTCTTTTCCCCACTAATCTGTAATGCAGCCTTGGTCATACATTAAGATTCCTTATATATAATTTGCCTTTTGTTTTGAATGCCCTATTGCCCATTGGATGAAACAACTGTTATAGTAACAGGAAATAAAATGAGGAAAGTAAAGGAATGTTAACACATCAAAGCTACTTGTTGACCTTCTACTTTGTCAGGAATGAGCTGACTTCTTAGCTTGTGTGAATCCCATATCACTGAAAAGAATTAAACATAGACTGAAGACCCATAGTGTGACATACTGGTCTGGGATCCAAGCATCGAATGGACAGATGAATGAACTGGATGGATGGATGAATACATGAATGCAAGGATATTTAAAATACCTTTCAGTCAAAAGTTCCCTTCTAGTAAACAGTAAATCAGTGAGACAAAAAGTTTGGGAGGGATAGGTTTGGGAAAGTAAAGACAAAAGGAAGCCAAATATTTGTTTTACTTTTTTCCAATCTTGCCAAAAAAGGCTTTGACTTAGTTGTGTCACTTAAAATCATTTTACCTGCTCCTCTGGTGGCCTGGACTACACTGCCTACCATGCATATGAAAGGAGGAAGCAACACTTCTTTCTCTTTTAGAGCAACTGAACATCTTTCAGTACTCTGAAACTCCAACTGGAAAACCTTCCTTTAGTATGTTTTACTGTCAAAGCAAGTATAATCTTTCATTACCTGTTCCTTGGCCAGCAATATGTAATAAAAGTATGGTTGGAACTAATGTTTAAATGTAGTTAAACAATTCCTATTAATGTGCATGTATCATCAGGAAAGTGGTGTCATTATTATTTAAACTTAAGTATTAGTTACTTGATTATAATTTGTCTCAGTAGATATAAGTTGAAGGAGTATGGAGAAAGTATGCAGACATTCCCAAAGAATAAAAATGGGTCAGTCAGAGTTGCCATTACTAAGAATAGAAGCAGAAAGGGAGGAGGAGGCAGAAAGGGGGGAGGAGACAGAGAGGGAGGAGGAGACAGGAGTGGAAGTGTCAAAGCAAATCAACTGATCAGAGCTCAGTTTCCTAGCTTCCAAGCTCAACAGACCACATTGTCTTTTTCTTCCAAAGAGGAAATACAGAAAATATATGCAATTTACCAAATTAGATTTTCTCTTAAAGTCTTGCACCTGCCAAATATATTTATAAGAATGCTTGTAGCTGTTTAATTTGTAATAGCCCAAAAATAAAAAGAAATCCAAATTTCTGTCAGCTATTAAATAGGTGAATATATTGTGTTATAGTCCTACAGTGGAACACTATACAGCAATTTTAAAATCCATAGATACACAAAACAATATGCATGAATCACACAGATATTTTGTTGAGTGAACAAAGTCAGACACAAAAGAATACAAACTGCATACTTCCATTTCTATGAAGTTCAAAAGTAGGTAAAACTAATCCACAGTATTAGAAGTTGGAATAGTTGTTACCTTTGTGGGAGGCATTGATTGGGAATGGGCATGGTGCTTAGAAGTTTCTGCATCTGTATCTGCATAGCAATTTCCTGTATTTATACATATGCACAAAAACATTGAGCTGGAACATGCATATTTGGACACTTTACAACTTTTAGTTATATCTCAATTTTTTTTAAATGTAGGGAAGTTGAGAGTCAGTGCCCACTTACTTGCTCCCATGGGTTGATAAAAAGTTTATGAGTGGGCTCTGAGTGGACTGGAGTTTAGGGGCAATGACTGAAGAGAGATTGTTCTAAAAACCAGTCCCCATCTTTAGATAGCTAGATGGGGAGCCCAATCCAGGAAGAATCCACCCTTATGTATTTGTTTCTCCCTCAAGGACCTCACACACAAAATGCTGATGAACAAGAAAATGCACTCAGAGTGCACAAACTTGATGCTTGATATAGAATGTCCTATGAGGATTTAAAGAATTTCCCTTTAACCTTTAACTAGACTCATCAAGAAAAAAAGAGAGTTTGAAAATAAATAAAATCAGAAATGAAAGAGGAGAAGTAAAAGTGACACCAAATAAATACAAAGCATTGTAAGAAAATATTATGAACAACTATAGGCCAGCAAATTGGACAATATGAAAGAAATGGATAAATTCCTAGAAACATACAATCTTCCAAAACTAAATCAGGAAGAATCAGAGAATCTGAATAGACAGATCAACTAGTATAATTGAAGCAGTAATCAAAAAACTCACAAATAAAAGTTCTGGATCAGCTAGCTTCACAGGTGAATTTTTACCAAACATTCAAAAAAGAATTAATACCACTCCTTCTCAAAGTATTTGAAAAATTCTAGAGGAGGGAAGATTCTCAAGCTCATTTTACAAGGCCAGCATTATCCTAATTCCAAAACTAAATAAACACACTACAAAGAAAGAAAATTATAGGGCAATATCCCTGATAAACACAGATGCTAAAATTCTCAACAAAATATTAGCTAATCAGATTCATCAATACATCAAAAAGATCATATACCATGATCAAGTAGGATTTGTACTGGGGATGCAAGGTTGCTACAATATTTGCAAGTCAATAAACATGACTCACTACATAAACAAAATGAGGCTTAAAGCCACATGATCATATCAATAGATGCAGAAAAAAGGTTTGATAAAACCTAGCACCTATTTATGATCAAAACTCTCTGCCATGTGGAAATACAGAGAACACATGCCAATATAATAAAGACCATATAGGAAAACTCACAGCCAACATCATACTCAATGGGCAGACAACTACAAGCATTTCCCTTAAGATTAGGAACAAGACAGGGATGTCCACTTTCATCACTTTTATCAACATATACTAGAAGTCTTGGCCACAGCCATCAGACAAGAAGAAGTAAAAGGCATCCAAATTAGAAAGAAAAAGTAAAACTCTCATTATCTGCAGTTGATATGATATTGTATATAGAGAACCCTAAATATTCCACCAAACTGTAAGAACTGATAAATCAATTCAGTAAAGTAGCAGAATACAAAATAAATATCAAGAAATCAGTTGCATTTGTATACACCAATAATGAACTATCAAAAAGGGAAACTAAGAAAACAATCCCATTCACAATTGCTTTAAACAGAATAAAATACCTAGGAATAAATTTAACCAGGGATATAAAACCTGTACTGGAAAATTATAAGATACTGAAGAAAGAAACTGATGAAGA
This sequence comes from Phyllostomus discolor, assembly GCF_004126475.2. Taxonomy (NCBI): domain Eukaryota; kingdom Metazoa; phylum Chordata; class Mammalia; order Chiroptera; family Phyllostomidae; genus Phyllostomus; species Phyllostomus discolor. The sequence goes on along the minus strand of NC_040910.2, from coordinate 55,586,236 downwards.
TACAAGTAAGTGGAAGCACATACTGTGTTCATGGACAGGAAGAATTAACATCATTAGAATGTTCATACAACTCAAAGCATTCTATAAATTCTATGCAACTTCTATCAAGATATCAGTGAAATAAAACGAATATTGCTAAAATTTATGTGGAACCACAAAAGACTCCAAACAGGTACAGCAATCTTAAGAAAGAATAACAGAGTTGAAGGAATCATGATACCTGATATCAAACTATACTATAAGGCCATAGTAATCAAAACAGCATGGTAGTGGCAAAAACAAAACCAGACATATAGACTAATGAAACAGAATAGAGAGCCCAAAATCAAACCCATGACTTTATAGTCAATTAATATTTAACAAAGGGTGAAAAAACATAAAATGGGGTAAAGATAGTCTATTCAATAAACTGTGTTGGGAAAATTGGACAGATATGTGTAAAGAAAATGAAAGTAGACCACCTTCTTACACCACACACAAGAATAAACTAAATGGACTAAAGACAAATGTTAGACTTGAAACCATAAAAATCCTAGAAGAAAACATAGGCAGCAAAATCTCAGACATTTCTCATAGTAATATTTTTTCTGATATATTTCCTTGGGCAAGGAAAACAAAAGAAAAAATAAGCAAATGGGACTACATCAAACAGAGAAGCTTTTGCTGGAGGCTGAGATATTTCTGTCTCTGAAATCACTCTGAGTACCCAGAGCTGGGCCTATGAGAATACGGTTGTGATCATCTGTTTCTTGACCTGACCTGGACCTGCCTCTCCTTCTTCACTGTATTGTCTCTACAGAGGTGGGCAGAGTTACTCTGGGACTGGTGAAGGATCGGGGCTGTTCTGAACAAACAGATCCATGGAGGAAGGAAGAGCAGAGACAGTGTCCCTGGAATGTCTCAGCAGACAATATTCGCAGGATGCCAAGACCTACTCAGGCTCATATATCTCAGACACTGGTGAAGGTTCCTTAGAATCGGATGCTTCAAGGCAGGGCAGGCTTTGGGGACAAGACAAATCCACACTCATGTTGTTGAGTTGAAGCAGTCAGAAAAAAACCCAAAGAGCTAGATTATAAGCAAAGCCCAGGGTTAAGTATCTACAGAAATGCGAAGGCTTAGAGAAGTAGGAAGATCTCTAGATGTAAAAGTATCATAGAGATGGGAGGAAGTGAGTCACCCTTGCAGATGGGAGGAAGAGGAGCCAACTAGCCCAGGCTAGCCAACAGAGGTAGAAAGTTACCGTGTTTATTCATTTGAATTTGAGTGTACTATATTACTTCACTAAGGGAGAAGAGATTTTGTGTTTTACAAATGGTTACTCTCTATTACTGCATGGGATTCTCCCTATTCTTCAATAAAAGTTGCAAGGCAAGTATTATTCTAGCCTTCTAGAACAGGATGACATGGTTCACTGGGAAATAGAGGTGAGTAGTCCCCAGTCTTAGAGTTCCTACTGTTTCTTGGCTCACAGAAGCTGAGACACCAGAATTCTGATTCTATGTTCTCTAATGAGTAAATTGCTTTCTTCAGGGCCTTAGCAGTTTTAGGGTAATCAGATAGTACTTCTCAGAGACACTAGGCCTTGGAGACCAATGGGCTTTCAGTATGTGGCCAAAGGGGCATATGAGAGAAGAGGGAAGAATATTTCAATTGGAGGGAATGCCATAATCCAAGTCTTGAAAGCCTAGAAGACATATTTCACAGTAGTTCAAGGTGACTTTGGTGTAAAATTCTTTTGGGGAATTAGTGGGAGGTAAGATTGGAAATGCCCATTGAAAATTATATTGTAGAGAGAAATACAAGTTATTTATTTAGTATATGCCATATACTCCACCTCATGGGAGATACTAGGGATAAGATAGTGTATAGGCAGGCAGGTCCTTACTCTTACAGAGCTGACAGATCAAGAGAGAGAGACATCTGAGTTTCTGATTAAAAAACGTGATGGAAGCGTTCTTCTCCAGTCAGGAGGATATGCCTGATGGCAGGAAATAATCCCATCAAAATTGTGGGGATTTGCCTCCCAAAGCAGTCCCAATGGTTATAGTGGGAAAACTAATTATTTTTATTTTTAAATGTCCAGGTATGAGTCCACAAAGACCTGAAATGGATAGTAGCAATCAGAATGAAAACAAAGGACATATGCCTAAAGTGTTGTATAAGAAAAAAGGCTGCATTTGTTGCTTACTGGAGTAGAGGTCAAGGAAGAGAAGAACTCACAAGCAACAGATGTTTCCCATCTTAGTGATGAGGTGAGCAAGTGTGACAACTCAATGTGTACTTTTTTACCAGAAAAACTTAAGTAACCAGGGTGGGAGGAGAAAATGGGGTCAGTTTTAGAGCTGCAGCTGAGAATGTTGGTGAGGCAACAAAATCGTGTGTCACACAGGCAGCTAGGGCAGAGCAGGGACAAGCACCAGCGAGAAGGCTGTCAGCAGTGTGGAAGTTGCCTGTGGAGCCCTGACAATGGCCAAGATCAACAAGGGACAAAAAGCAACAACGAGTAAAGGACCAAATCCAAAAACTCTTCAAAATTACTAAGATGTCCATTTTCATGGTGTACTAGAGTAGAAAAATAGGTACCAAGTATTTGGCAGTAGGAGACTGGTTTAATAGACTATGTTAAATACACACAATGGAATACTGTCCAGCTACAAGAAAGGATGAAAAGATATTCAATATACACACATTGATAGGGAAGTGAGTACTAGGATGTACTGAGTTTTAAAAAAAAGCAAGACGTGGAAGTATGTACTAGTATGCTATCTTTTATGGAAATGTAAGCAAATGTGTCTATATAGGCATTCTTGTATTTGTATGGAATAGGACATTGGAAGAATAAACAAGAAACTAATAAGCTGGTTACCTGGAGGGACAAGGGGGTTGGAGTAGGTGGAGTTGAGGGTATGGCATCTCAGTATAGACCTTGTGATATTGTTATAAGCTTTGAACCAAGTAAATGTATTAGCTATTGTAGGAATGCACTTAAAAAGAAGGAAATGCAAAGTGCATAGCCTGTGCCTTGCCTAAAGGGCTGAGGAAGTGGTTATGTTTCCAGAGAGAAGTAGGAGGTGGTGTTGGAGAGAACTAGCCATATGTGAGGCCTTAAAAGCAGGAGGGAACAGAATTTACAGGTTAGCAGCCAAAGCTGGTGGGTGCTGGCCTCTGTGGGGGTTTCCTTCTCAGCACTGCCCCACACCTGTTTGCTAGCCAGGCCGGCCTTCCCATCTTTTCTTGAATATTCTGTGTTCCTACATCTGGAATGTTCCCACATTCCCCACAATGAACACTTCCCCAAAGCTTCACACCAACACAAATCTTCACTCATTCCTTCGTTTGACAAATGTCTGGGCACCTCCACTCATTAGACACAGCGGCAGACTGCAGGTCCAAGGGAGGCACGGTCCCTCTCATGAAGGGGCTCACTGCCTATGAGGACAGACAGACACCAAGATTAATAACACAGGGTGGAATTCCAGAACAGCTTTTCAGGTAGGTGACATTGACTATAAATAGTAAAAATTAGTAAGAATTGACCAGGGGTGAGATTCCCTTCCATCAAATCAGAAAGAATCAGAGTAAAATGGCTCATTCCAACTTAATGGTGCTGATCCCTGTATTACTTTCATTTCTTAAATTAATATTCCTAGCCACCCATTAGCTTGGTGACCCTTCTTAATTATGGCACATGCATTGTTATTTAATTGCCAGAAGAAGTGCTGTGAAAATAACTACGTTCATTTCATCCTCATAGTGATAAAGAAGGGAGACTTGGAGAGACAGCAGCTTGCCCTAGGCCAAAGCTAGTTCTTATTTGGAGGCTATGCTTCCTGGCAGAGGGTTTGGTCAGTGATCTGTATGAAGGAAAATGATCGCTGTTGTGGGAACTATTATAAGGCTCTCTTTCTTATATTGGTTCCTCCTGGTTTAGAGGACCTTGAGAAACAAGAGTTCCTAGAATTTTAATTTTAATTCAAAGAACACATTTAACTTTGAAGGATTTTCCCCTACATCAGTTTCACATCAGGAACAAGACCAAGTCCCATTCTGTGTGCCCTCACAGAAGAAGCAGATGGCTGGTCCCCTCTCTGAGCAGGCCCTCCTCTCTCTTCATCTGCTCCCTCCCCATCCGTTCTGGTCACCTGGGCTGGTGGGCTCCGCGATGCCTGCCTTTACTTCTAGGCACAGTCCAGAATGTCACCCTCCTTTCCGTGGATCCATGACTGGTCATTCTCCTTTTCCAGAACTTTCCCTCAGGCCATTTCTGGCCAGAGCCAACTACACTCACTCTCTATTCCATCCTTCAAGGCCTTTGGCAATTTTAAGTAATAGCTGGCCTCCCTGATGGTCCAAAGCAGAGACCCTGGCCCCTTGAGCAATGCCAATGGTTCTGCTGAAACATGACACTGCCTTGTGCATGAGCAGCACCCTTTCCCCATGGTGAGGGACCCCTAGGTTCCGGGCACCCTGGGAGAGAGGCTGGGTGCATGGACTGTCTGTTTTTATCAGGCTCTTGCGTTGCACCTGCATTTGGTTGAAATGGAGCCAGAAGCTGCAGTAAACTTGAATTGTGCCCTTTTTTCTCCACATAGGGCCCCTCCATGAACTTGACAAAGAGTTTTTACACCCTCTTGTCTACCACTCTATAAGGGGGGAGCAAAACAAAATCTGTTTTCAATTTGAAAATAAACTCTTTAGCGTAAACATGCAGCTTCTGGGGCCAGCTGTCCCATGTGGTGTCCGAAGGGAGGCCGTGGGGGATTTATTTTCTACAAACACGGGAGATTCAATGAACAACCGCTGGGTTAAAAATAGGACAGTACTAATTAATTCCCCTCAGTGGGTTGTGGCCACACTCAGGGTGAGGTGAGAGCTTAGGTTGGGGCAGGGAAGTGGAAGCATGGTAGAGGTTTTCTTTCTAACTTCAGAGGAAGAAAACCATCTAGGATAACCTGCCAGCTCCTCTCTGAACAGAAATAACAGGGCCACCTGGGTGAGGCCCATGGTGCAGAGGAAGCACGTGGACCAGAACCCAGTTGTAGGAACCCAATCCGCTCTTCCATTTCCTCCTTATCTGGTGTCAGACAAGTTACTTCGTCTCTTGTGCCTGTTTCCTCATCTGTAACAATACTTTCCTGGAAGATCTTGGGAGAATTAAATGAGATAGTACCCAGAAAGCATTGAGAAAGTCCCAGGCACATAGAGAGCAGGCAGTAAGCGTTAGACCGTGGCTGACCTAGAGTCTTGGCATTCCTTCTCTACAGCAAGCAATTTGTCTTATCTTTAAAGTGGATTTAGACCCATCCTGTGCATCATGACCAGCAAATAGTAATTCAATGTCCATTTGTTGTCCAGCCCATGATACTTTAGAGAACAAAAGTACTGTGGATAATTTTTCCAAGACAACCGGCATGAACTGACACTGCTCTGGGCAAACCAGGATACCTTGCTTGGGTAACTTGAAAGAATGGGATAGGTAGGCAACAGTGAAAATTTGACCTCTAGTCTAAAATGAGTGTCCCAGTCACCAGCAGCATTAAAAAAAATATTGCAGAGCTGTGCCCCAGATCTTCTGAATCAACACCTGTGAAACCCAGGTGGGGTGTGTGTGTGTGTGTGTGTGTGTGTGAGAGAGAGAGAGAGAGAGAGAGAGGGAGAGAGAGAAGACTCTAAAGCTGACTTTAAAGCCAACCCATGGCTGGCCGATGCTCACTGATGATCTATGAAATCCCAATTTCATGGTTTTTCTCTAGATGCTAATAATAAACAATAAAATAAATTAAATTTCTATCAGACCTTATAATGGATATTACTTTTCACACATCATCTGATTTGATCTTTAAAACAGTCAACCTCTAAAACATCAGATATTGACTTGTTTATTGTCATTCTGAAACGAAACCCCAAACTTAGTTTAGAGACTTTTCCACTTTATATGATTATATGTTCATGAAGCAAACAGCGATATTGATACAGAGAGATCTGATCAGATCATTGGGGAGAAGGAGAGAGGGGCCATAGAAGGAGTTTGCTGAGGCAACGGTAAACAGTCTAGGATAGGATAGGCTGAGAAGCCGAACACCACTAGACCACATGGAATTATGGCTGAGAAATTTGGAAAATAAAAGAAGTGTTTTCAAGCTCACTTGCCAGCTCTTTTTTCCTCAAGGACACCTGGATGATCATGCTGCAGCTGCCTAAATTTCCCAATGGGTGGTACTTTGGATGGGGAGGAACTCCAGACACAGCCTAGGGCTGGGCTGGCCAGGCAGAGTGAGGCAGGGTTACTCTTTTTGGGCGTTCTAGACCGGTGGGCTCTGAGGTAGAAGCCTGCCATTCTTCCAAAATTGCTTAGCTTTTGTATCCTATGTTGTTGTACTTTATGAACTAGCCCTATAGAAATAAAATAATTAAAACTAACTGGGAATGATAGAACTCAGGTGTTAGAGTTTAGCCTTGATTGATAGGTTTAAGTGATTAAAACTCTAACTAAAGAGCTAACTAGTTTAGCCTTAATTGATAGGCCTAAGTGACTAATTCTTGTGGGAAGTTGTTATTCCAAAATTGTGAAGCTTTTGAATAAAGATTCCTTTCCTTTATGACCAAACCTTTGCCTCTGGAACTTTGCGTAGAGGGTGGCAGCAGGCAGCAAGACCCCACTTGCTATTTGGTAGTAATACATGTTAGAGTTATTCAGAGCCTGTCTCTGGCACCTATGGAGCCACGGACTTCTGTCCCCAGGCAAATGCTAATCTGTTTGCTACCACTATATATTAGCTTGCAGTTTCTAGAATCTTGCATGAAGAGAATCATACAGTATTTACTCTTTTTTGCTTCTTTCCTTCCATTCATGAATTTGAGATGCACCTATGTTGTGTTTATCAATAGTTTGTTCCTTTTAATTGTTGAGTAATGTGTATGTTATAATTTGTTTATACTTTCACCTACTGATGAGCAATTGGACTCTTTCTAGTTTGGGGCTCTTACAACTAAAGTTGCTTTGGCCATTCATATTAAGCCTTTGTGTGGATACCTATTTTTATTTCTCCCATGTAAATATCTAGAAAAGAAATGACTGGGTCATGTAATAGGTATATGTTTTAAATTTTTAACTCTCAAAATATTCTTTGCATTCTATTGTAATGGATGTGCAGTGGTATCTCGTGATTTTACTTGGGTATTTTTCTGATGACTAATAATGTGTATTATTTTTTCATGTGCTTAGTGGCCATTTATTTCTTTTGTGGTGAAGTGTATTTTCAAGTCATTTGCACATTTTTTTATTCTGACATAAATAAGACTTCTTTGTATATTCTAGACATATAACTTTTTTCTGGTATACATATATGTTTGCAGACACTTTCTTCTAGTCTGTGCTGTTTTTATTTTTTCATAGTGTCTTCTAAAGAGACATTTTAAAAATATTGATAAACTCCAATTTATCCATGTTTAAAATGATATCTCGTCTTTTGGTGTTCATCTAAGTAATTGTCTATTTCAAGATCACAAAGATTTTTTTGTTTTCTTCTAGAAATTTCATAGGTATAGGTTTTACACTTAGGCCTATGATCTATTTTGAGTTAATTTTTGTGTATGGTACGAGATAAGGGGTAATGCACTTTTTTTCCATATGGATAACCAGGATCCAGAAACATTGTCGAAACATTCCTTTACCACTTGCTGTGTATTAGTTTCCTATTGCCACTGTAACAAATTACCACACACTTAACATTGTGAAACAACACAGACTTATGGTCTTACAGTTCTGGAGATCAGGAGTTCAAAGTGGATCTTCCAAAACTACCATGAAGGTGTCAGCAGGGCTTTGCATCTTATGAAGGTTCAAGAGATGAAAGCATTCTCTGCCTTTCAGAGGACTGTGCAGACAGCTCACCTGCCTTGCTGCAGCCCTCTTCCACTTCCAGAGTCAGCACTCATATCACTCGGACATCTACTTCCATTATCACCTCTCCTTCTCTGACTCTGACTCTCCTGCCTCCCTCTTGCACTTATAAGGACCCTTGTGATTCTTTTGGGTCCACCTGAGTAATCCACAATGCTCTTCCCATCTCAAAATCCTTAATCACATCTGCAAAGTTTCTTTTGCCACGCAAGGTAACATAGTCCACAGGTTCCTGAAAATAGGACATGAACATCCTTGGGGGACTAATGTTCTGCCCACCATGTAATGCCTTGGCCTCTTCATCAAAAGCCAAATGATGACACATAGGAAGGTCTTTTTGTGAACTATTATATATCACTGATCTACATAACTAAAGTTTTGCCAGTACCAAACTATCTTAATTCTTCTAACTTTCTACTGTCCTGAATTCAGGTAAGATGAGTCTTCAGACTTTTTATTTTAGAGATTGCTTTGTTTATTCTAGATTCTTTTTATGTCCATATAAATTTAAGAAATAGTTTGATTTCAACAAACTTGCTGAAATTAGGTTAGAAGTATTTCCTCCTCTTCAATTTTTTTAAAATTTAAGTATAGCTAGTATACAATACTATATTAGTTTCAGGTGTACAATATAATGACTCAACATTTATGTACCTTCAATGTCATTACCTTACTAAATCTATAATAGTAATCAATCCTCTATCACCATGCAAACTCATCACAGTATTATTGACTGTATCTCCCTTCACCTTTTCCACTCCATCCGCTCATCTCTGACAACCAATAGTTGGATCTCTGACTCTAGGAGTCTGTTTTTGGGTGTTTGTTTTTTTTTTGTTTGTTTGTTTGCTTTGTTTGTAGATTCTACATATAAGTGAAACCATAATGTATTTGTTTTTCTCTGTCTGACTTATTTCACATAGCATAATGCCCTCTAGGTTCATCCATGTTGTCACAAATGGCAAGATTTCATTCTTTTTATTGCTGAATATTCTTCTGTATCCATTCATACCAATGGACATCTAGGTTGCTTCCATATTGTGGCTATTGTAAATAATGCTGCAATCAATATAGGGATGCATATATATATTTTTAATGTGGTTTTTGTTTTTATTTTTGTTTTTGTTTTTTGATAAATACCCAGAAGTAGGATTTCTGGGTTGTATGGTAGATCTGTTTTTATGTTTTGAGGAATCTCCATTCTGTTTTCCACAGTGGCTGTACTGCAGTCCCACTAACAGTGCATGAGGGTTCCCTTTTTTTCCACATCTTCTCCATCACCTGGTATTTGTTGACTGGTGTTGAGGTGGTTTGTTTTTGTAGTTTCATTTGCATTTCCCTGTCATTAGTGATGTTGAGCATCCTTTCATTTGTCTGTTCGCCATCTGTATGTCTTTTGGGGAGGAATGTCTCTTCATGTCCCCCGCCCATTTTGTGATCAGACCTTTTTATTGCTATTATTATGTTGTTTGTGTTTCTTATATATCTTAGATATCAATCTCTTATTGGATATATCATTTGTGAATATATTCTCCCATTCAATAGGTAGTCTTTGTTTTGTTGATAGTGTTTTTTCTTTTTTAATTATGTTATTGTTGTTCAATTACAGTTGTTTGCATTTTCCCTCCACCACTCCCACCCACCCCAGCCAATGCCACCTCCCTCCCTTGCTTCCACCCTCCCCCTTGGTTTTGTACAACCCTTCCCCCCACTGTCCCCTCCCCTCTCATCTCTGGCTAGTGTTAGATTGTTATTAATTTAAATGTCTCTAGTTATATTTTGTTTGCTTTTTTCTTTTGCTGATTATGCTCCAGTTAAAAGTGAGATCATATGCTATTTGTCCCTCACTGCCTGGCTTATTTCACTTAGCATAATGCTCTCCTAATTCTTTTTTATCTATTTTTAAATATATTTTATTAATTATACTATTACAGTTGCCCCATTTCCCCCCCTTCACTCCCCTCCACCCCACACATCCCCTCCCACCCACATTCCCCCACTTTAATTCATGTCCATGGGTCATACATATAAGTTCTTTGCCTTCTACTTTTCCCATACTATTCTTACCCTCCCCCTGTCTATTTTCTACCTACCATCTATGATACTTATTCTCTGTACCTTTTCCCCCTCTCTCCTCCTCCCACTCCCCTGTTGCTAACCCTCCATATGATCTCCATTTCTGTGCTTCTGTTCCTGTCCTAGTTGTTTGCTTAGTTTGTTTTGTTTTTGTTTTAAGCATGGTTGTTAATAATTGTGAGTTTGCTGTCATTTTACCATACATGTTTTTTATCTTCTTTTACTTAAATAAGTCCCTTTAACATTTCATATGATAAGGGCTTGGTAATGATGAACTCCTTTAACTTGACCTTATCTGAGAAGCACTTTATCTGCCCTTCCATTCTAAATGAAAGCTTTGCTGGATAGAGCAGTCTTGGATATAGGTCCTTGCCTTTCATGACTTGGAATACTTTTTTCCAGCCCTTTCTTGCCTGTAAGGTCTCTTTTGAGAAATCAGCTGACAGTCTGATGGGAACTCTTTTGTAGATTACTGTCTCCTTTTCTCTTGCTGGTTCTAGGGTTCTCTCCTTCATTTTAACCTTGGCTAATGTAATTATGATGTGCCTTGGTGTGCCCCTTTTTGGGTCCAACTTGTTTGGGACTCTGAGCTCCTTCGACTTTCTGGAAGTCTATTTCCTTAGCCAGATTGGGGAAGTTCTCCTTTATTACTTGTTGAAATAAGTTTTCCACTTGTTCTTCCTCTTCCCCTTCTGGCACCCCTATAATTTGGATGTTGGAATGTTTAAAGATGTCCTGGAGGTTCCTAAGCCTCTCCTCATTTTTTTGAATTCTTGTTTCTTCATTCTTTTCTGTTTGGTTGTTTCTTTCTTCCTTCTGGTCCACTCCATTGATTTGAAACCCAGTTTCCTTTCCATCACTATTGGTTCCCTGTACATTTTCCTGTATTTCACTTATTGTAGCCTTCATTTTTTCATCTAATTTGGGACCAAATTCAACCAATTCTGTGAGCATCCTGATTACCAGTGTTTTGGACAACGCATCTGATAGGTTGGCTACCTCTTCGTCACTTAGTTGTATTTTTTTGGCGGGGGGGAGCTTTGATCTGTCTTTCATTTGGGCCATTTTGTTTGTCTTGATGCACCTGTTATGTAGTAAGGGGTAGAGCCTTAGGTGTTCACCTGGGTTGGGTAACCCACATTGCTGGGTTGTGATGCTGTATGTAGTGGGGATCTGAGAGGGAACAATGGCACTTGCTTTGCTGTCTGCCAAGTTTCAGTCACTTCCTCCACTTCCCCCAAGTAAATTGAGCCCTTCTGATGCTGATTCCCGTGTGGGTGGGTTTGTGTATGGTCTAGGACCCTGTGGGTCTCTCCAACGAACTCTCCTTGAGAGAGTTCGTGAGGCTGGGAGTTTCTCCCAGCACCTCAACCCCCACAGGTGTTTTCAGTCAGTGATTTGAGGCTTTATTTCCCCCTGCTGGGGCCCTGGGGTGTGTGGTCTGTCCTGGTACCCAATTTCACCTGGTTTATCTGCATGTGAATGTGGGAACACCAGGTCCACCAGCCACCTTGCACATTGCTCCCAGTTCCACAATCCGCTGACTCTCTGGGTCCGCTGGCCTCTGCCTTGGATGCCAGGTCTGCCAGCCACTGCTTTGCAGTCCTCTCTGCTCTGGCTGCCTGACTCCACCCCTCCCACCAGTCTAGAGGAATGTGTCTTCTTTAACTCCTTGGTTGTCAAACTTCCATACAGTTCAATTTTCTGTCAGTTCTGGTTGTTTTTTATTTTAAAATTTTTGTTGTCCTTCTTTTGGTTGTGTGAGGAGGCACAGTGTGTCTACCTATGTCTCCATCTTTGATAGTTTTCTTTTAGTTTGATGAAGTCCCATTTATTTTTGGGTTTGTTTCCCATGCTTGAGAGAACATATCTGAAATTATATTACTGAGACTGATGTTCAATAACTCACTACCTGTTTTTTTCTAAGAGTTTTGTGGTTTCAGGTCTTGGCTTCAATTACATTCACAATGTTGTAGAGCCATCATTATCTATTTCAAAATGTTTTACTACTCTAAACAGAAACTCTGTAACCATTAAGCAGTAACTCCCCATCCCCTTCTTCCCCAGCCTCTGATAACTATTCATCTATGTTTTCTCTCTACAAATTTGCTTATAACTAGATAATTCATAGAAATAGAATCATGCAATATTTAGCCAGCAGTGTCTGGCTTCTTCCGCTTAGCATAATGTTCTCGAGGTTTATCCATGTTGTAACATGCACTACTGTCTATGACTGAATAATATTCTATTGTATGGATATACTACATTTTATTTATCCATTCATCAGTTGTTTACACTTTTGGCTATTATGAGTAATGGTGCTATGAGCATTCATGTACAAGTTTTTGTGTGGGCATGTTTTTGGTTACTCGGTAATATGGTAACTCTATGTTGAACTTTTTGAGGAACTGCTAAACTGTTTTCCAAAATGGCTGCAACATTTTACAATCCTACTGGCAATGTGCGAGGGTTCCAGTTTCTCCACATCCTCACTGACACTTGCTGTTGTCCATTTTTCTATTATAACCATCCTAGTGGGTGTGAAGTGGTACCTCATTATGATTTTGGTTTACATTTCTCTAATGACCATTGATTAGCATCTTTCGATGTGCATGTTGGCCATTTGTGTATCTTCTTTGGAAGAAAGTCTATTCAAAGGCTTTGCCCATTTTTTTTTTAGTAACCTTCTGGTTTTAAAGTATACCTTATATACAGTAAAATAGGCCTTTAAATCCACATTTTGATGAATTTTTACACCCATGTAAACTATACCTTAACAAATACAGAGTATTTTATCACCTTCTGTCCTTTCTTAGTGAATCCCTGCTCTTCCTAGTAGAACCACATCTTCCTAGATTAATTTTGCATATTCTCAAAGTTCATATAAATGTAATCATACAGTATATACTATTTTCTACTTGGCTTATTTGACTCAGCATACTGCTTTCGAGATCCATCCCTTTCATTACAAGTATCAGGAGTTTGCTCCTTTTTATTGCCAAGTATTTTCCATTCGTATGAATATATCATAATTTAATCCACTTTCCTGTTGGTGGATTATTTTCAGTTTGGGGTCTATTATGAATGCAACTGCTTTGAACATTCATGTACTAATATTTTGTGGATACATATTTGAATTTGTCTTAGAAAATAACTAGGAGTAGAACTGCTAAGTTATATGGTAGATAAAATTTAACATTATAAGAAACTGCCGAACAAAGTGCTTTTACATTCCCACCAGCAATGCATGAGAATTCTGGATGTGTCATCACAATTTGGTATTGTCAGCATTCTTCATTATAGTCCTTGTAGTGTGTGTGTGGTAGTATCTCACTGTACTCTTAAATTGTGTGTTACTGATGACTAATTATGCTGAGCATCATTTCATGTACTTAAGTAGCCATTATATATCTTCATATGTTGTGTCTACTCAAGTCTTTTATCTATTTCTTATTGCATTCTTTGTTCTTTTCTTATACTTGTAGGATCTCTTCATATACAAGATACAAATATTCTCTCAGACATTAATATTGTATATATTATACTCAGACTATATTTTGCCTATTCATTTTGGTGGTTTTTCCCTTTTTTTAATTTTTAAATTGAATTTGCTGGGGTGACATTGGTTAATAAAATTACATAGGTTTCAGCTGTACATTTCTGTAATACATCATCTGTATATTATATCATGTGTTCACCACCCCAAACCAAGTCTCCTTCCATCACCATTTATTTCCCCCATACATTCTTCTACCTTCTCCCATCTGCTTTTCCTTCTGTTAACACCATACAATTGTCTAAAATGGTGGGTTTTTTCTTAATCCCTTCACCTTTTCACCAAGCTCCATACCCCCCTCCCCCAACAGCTGTCATCCTGCTATCTATGAGCCTGTCTCTATTTTGTTAATTAGTTTATTTTGTTCATTATATTCCACATATAAGTGAAATCATATGATATTTGTCTTTCTCTGGCTAATTTATTTCACTTAACATAATATTCTCCAGGTCCATCCATGCTGTTGCAAAGAGTAAGAATGCCTTCTTTTTAATGACCGAGTAATATTCCATTGCATAAATGTACCACAGTTGTTTTATCCACTCACCTACTGATGGACACTTAGGCTGTTTCCAAATCTTGGTGATTGTAAATAATGCTGCAATGAACATAGAGGTGCATATATTCTTTTAAATCAGCATTTCAGATTTCTTCAGATATATTCCCAGAAGTGAAATTGCTGGGTCATAAAGTAGTTCCACTTTTAATTTTTTGAGGAAACTCCATATTGTTTTGCACAGTGGCTGCACCACTCTACATTCCTACTTACAGAGCACTAGGGTTCCCTTTTCTTCACATCCTCACCAGCACTTGCTGTTTGTTGATTTATTGATCACAACCATTCTGACAGGTGTGAAATTATATCTGTGGTTTTAATTTGCATCTTTCTGATGACCAGTAATGCTGAGCATCTTTCATATGTCTATTGGTCCTCTGTATGACACTTTGGAGAAGTCTCTATTCAGGTCATTTGCCCATTTGTTGTTGGATTGTTTGTTTTTGTGTTATTGAGTGTTAGAAGTTCTTTATAAATTTTGGATATTAAGCCCTTATCAGATGTATCATTGGTGAATATGTTCTCCCATTCAGTGGGTTGTCTTTTCATTTTGTTGATGGTTTCCTTTGCTGTGCAAAAACTTTTTAGTTTGATTTAGTCCCATTTGTTTCTTTTTTCCTTTGTTTCCCTTGCCCAAGGCATATATCAGAAAAAATATTGCTATGAGAAATGTCTGAGATTTTACTACCTATGTTTTTCCCTAAGGTTTGTATGATTTTGAGTCTAACATTTAAGTCTTTAATACATTTTGAGTTTATTCTTGTATATGGTGTAAGTTGCTGGTCTAGTTTCATTTCTTTGTACATATCTATCCAATGTTCCCAACACCATTTATTGAATAGAATGACTTTACCCCATTGTATATTTTTGCCTCCTTTTCCAAATATTAATTGACCATAAAGGCACAGGTTTATTTCTGGGCTCTCTATACTGATCCATTGATCTATAGCTCTGCTTTAATGTCAGTACCATGCTGTTTTGACTATTACGGCCTTATAGTGTAGTTTGATATCAGGTACCATGATTCTCCCAACTATATCCTTCTTTCTCAAGACTTCTTAAGCAATTCGGCTCTTTGGTGATTCCATACAAATTTTTGGAATATTTGTTCCAGTTCTGTGCAATATACCATTGGTTTCTTTCTTTTTTTTATTTTATTTTAATCATTGTTCAATTACAGTTTTCTCCTTTTAACTCCCAATCCAGCCCCCCCTCCCACCACTCCCCACTTCCCACCCATTACCACCTTCCCCTTAGTTTATGACCATGTGTCCTTTAAGTTTGTTCCTGTGAACCCTTCCAACTGTCCCCTGAAATTCCCTCTACTCTCTTCTGTGGGCACTGTCAGCCTGACCTCTATTTCAGTGTCTTTGGTTATATTTTGCTTGTTTCTTTGTTTTGTTATTTAGGTTCCTGCTAAAGGTGAGATCATATGGTATGTGTCTTTCACTACCTGGCTTGTTTCGCTTAGCATAATGTTTTCCAGCGCCATCCACGCTGTTGCAAAGGGTAGGAGCTCCTTCTTTCTTTCTGCTGCATAGAATTCCACTGTGTAAATGTACCATAGTTTTTTGATCCATTCATTTACTGATGGGCATCTTGGTTGCTTCCAGTATCTAGCTATTGTAAATTGTGCTGCTATGAACATTGGGATGCATAGGTTATCTTGAATTGGTGTTTCAGTGTTCTTAGGATAGAGTCCCAGCAGTGGAATCACAGGGTCAAAAGGCAGATCCATTTTTTGTTTTCTGAGGAAGTTCCATACTGCTTTCCATAGTGGTTGTACCAGTCTGCAGTCCCACCAGCAGTGCACTTTTAATCCCCTTTTCTGCACAACCTCTCCAAAACTTGTTGTTTGTTGCTTTGTTTATGATGGCCATTCTGTCTGGTGTGAAGTGGTATCTCATTGTGGTTTTAATTTGCATCTCTCTGATAGCTAGCAATATTGAACATCATTTCATGTGTCTTTGGATTTTCTGTATGTCCTCCTTGGAGAAGTGTCTGTTCAAGTCCTTTGCCCACTTTTTAATTGGATTCCTTGTCTTCTTACAGTGCAGTCATGCAACTTCTTTATATATTTTGGAGATTAAACCTTTGTCTGAGGTATCATTGGCAAATATGTTTTCCCATACAGTTGGTTCTTTTTTAATTTTGATACTGTTTTCATTAGCTGTGCAGAAGCTTTTAATTTTGATGAGGTCCCATTTGTTTATTCTTTCCTTTATGTCCCTTGCTCTAGGGGACATGTCAGTAAAAAATTTTCTGCATGAAATATCTGAGATTTTCCTACCTACGTTCTCCTCTAGGACTTTAATAGTGTCACGTTTTATATTTAAATCTTTTATCCACATTGAATTTATTTTTTTATATGGTGTAAGTTGGTGCTCAAGTTTCATTTTTTTTTTGCACGTGGCTGTCCAGTTCTCCCAACACCATTTGTTGAAGAGGCTATTTTTATTCCATTTTACGTTGCTGCCTCCTTTGTCAAATATTAATTGACCATAGAGACTTGGGCTTATTTCTGGGCTCTCTGTTCTGTTCCATTGGTCTATGTGCCTGTTTTTATGCCAGTACCAGGCTGTTTTGATTACAGTGGCCTTGTAGTATAGTTTAGTGTCGGGTATTGTGATCCCTCCTATTTTACTCTTCTTTCTCAAAATTGCAGCAGCTATTCGGGGTCGTTTGTAATTCTATATAAATTTTTGAAGTGTTTGTTCTATGTCTGTGAAATATGCCATTGGTACTTTAATGGGAATTGCATTGAATGTGTAAATTGCTTTGGGTAGTATGGACATTTTGATGATATTAATTCTTCCAATCCATGAACACGGTATATGTTTCCATTTGTTTGTGTCTTCCTTGATTTCTTTCCTGAGTGTTATATAGTTTTCTGAATACAAGTCTTTTACCTCTTTGGTTAGGTTTATTCCTAGATATTTTATTTTTCTTTTTGCTATTTCAAATGGGATTTTTTCCTTGATTTCTGCTTCTGCTGTTTCATTGTTGGTGTACAGAAATGCCTTTGATTTCTCGATATTGACTTTGTATCCCGCTGTTTTGCTAAATTCATTTATTAGGTCAAGCAATTTTTTGGCTGAGCCTATAGGATTTTCTATGTATACTATCATGTCATCAGGAAATAGTGACAGTTTTGTTTCCTCCTTTCCGATTTGGGTGCCTTTTATTTCTTTTTCCTGTCTGATTGCTGTGGCTAAAACTTCCAGTATTATATTGAATAGAAGTGGTGAAAGTGGACATCCTTGTCTTGTTCCTGATCTTAGTGGAAAAGATTTTAATTTTTGCCCATTGAGTATGATGTTGGCTGTAGGTCTCTCATATATGGCCTTTATTATGTTGAGGAATGCTCCCTCTATTCCCACTTTGCTGAGTGTTTTTATCATGAATGGGTGCTGTACAGCATCAAATGCTTTTTCTGCATCAATTGATATAATCATGTGGTTTTTTTCTTTGCTTTTGTTTATGTGGTGTATTACATTTACTGACTTGCAAATATTGAACCATCCTTGCATCCCTGGGATGAATCCCACTTGATCATGGTGTATGATCTTTTTAATGTATTGTTGGATGCGGTTTGCCAGTATTTTGTTGAGGATTTTAGTGTCAATGTTCATCAGTGATATTGGCCTAAAGTTTTCTTTGTTGTGTCTTTATTTGGTTTTGGAATTAGGATGATGTTGGCCTCAGAAAAAGAGTTTGGGAGACTCCCAACTTTTTGGATATTTTGGAATAGTCTGTGAAGGATAGGGGTTAGCCCTTCCTTAAATGCTTTGTAGAATTCTCCTGTGAAATCATCTGGTCCCGGGCTTTTGTGTGTTGGGAGTTTTTTAATTACTGCTTCAATTTCATTTGCTGTTATTGGTCTGTTCAGACTTTCTGCTTCTTTTTCATTGAGTTTTGGAAGATTATAGTTTTCTAGAAAGTTGTCCATTTCACCTAGGTTTTCAAGTTTCTTGGCATACAGTTCTTTGTAGTAATTTCTTACAATCCTTTGTATTTCTGTGGTATCTGTTGTAATCTCTCCTCTTTCATTTCTGATTGTGTTTATTTGGGTCTTCTCTCTTTTTTTCTTGATGAGTCTGCTTTAAGGCTTGTCAATTTTGTTTATCTTTTCAAAGAACCAGCTCTTGGATTCATTGATCCTTAGAATTGTGTTTTTAGTCCCTATCTCATTTAATTCTGCTCTGATCTTGGTTATTTCCTTCCTTCTGCTTGCTCTGGGCTGCCTTTGTTGTTGTTCCTCGAGTTCTTGTAGATGTAGGGTTAGGTTGTTTGTTTGGAATGTTTCTAACCTTTTTAGGTGGGCCTGTATCACTATGAACTTCCCTCTCAGGACTGCCTTGGCTGTGTCCCATAAGTTTTGGGTTGTTGTGAGTTTGTTTTCATTTGTTTCCAGGAACATTTTGATTTCTTCCCTCATTTCATTCTTGACCCATTCATTGTTTAATAGCATGCTATTTAATCTCCATGATTTTGAGTGTTTTTTGGTTTTTTTCCTTGGGGTTGGTTTCTAGCTTCAGTCCCTTGTGGTCTGAGAAAATGCTTGGTATGATTTCAATTTTCTTTAAATTCTTGAGGCTTGTTTTGTGTCCTATCATGTAGTCTATCTTTGAGAATGTTCCGTGTACATTTGAAAAGAATGTATATTTAGCTTCTTTTGGATGGAGGGCTCTGTATATATCGGTAAAGTCCATTTCATCAAGAGTATTGTTCAATGCCACAATATCTTTGTTGATATTTTGTTTAGAAGATCTGTCCATTTTTGATAGTAGGGTGTTAAAATCTCCCACTATAATTGTGTTGCTGTCCATATCTTTCTTGAAGTCCTCTAAGATTTTCTTTATGTATTTGGGTCCTCCTATGTTGGGTGCATATAAATTTACAATGTTTATGTTTTCTTGATGGATTCTTCCCTTGAGTATTATGAAGTGACCTTCTGGGTCTCTCTTTGTGGACCTTTTTTGGAAGTCTATTTTGTCTGATATGAGTATTGCTACCCCGGCTTTTTTTTTCCTGTCCATTTGCTTGGAAGATTTGTTTCCAGCCCTTCACCTTCAGCCTGTGTAGGTCTTTTATCCTGAGGTGGGTCTCTTGTAGACAGCAGATATGTGGGTCATTTTTTCTTGTCCATTCAGCTATTCTATGTCTTTTGATTGGAGCATTTAATCCATTTACATTTAAGGTTATTATTGATAGGTACTTATTCATTGTCTTTTATGTACGTGTGTTCCTCTCTCTCTCTCTCTCTCTTTTCCTTCCCTTCCTTAAAGCAGTCTCTTTAGGATCTCTTGCAGAGCTGGTTTGGTCGAGTTGTATTCTTTTAGACTTCTTTTGTCTGGGAAGCTTCTTATTTGGCCTTCTATCTTGATTGAGAGCCTTGCTGGATATAGTAGCCTTGATTGCAGACCTCTGGTTCTCATTACCTGGAGTATTTATTGCCATTCTCTTCTGGCTTGAAGTGTTTCTACTGAGAAGTCAGCTGTTAGCCTTATTGGGGCTCCCTTGTATGTACTTCCTTTTTCTCCCTTGCTGCCTTTAAGATGCTCTCTTTGTCTTGAAATTTTGCCATTTTAATTATGATGTGTCTTGAGGTGGGCCTCTTTGGGTTCCTCTTGATTGGGACTCTCTGTGTGTCCTGGATTTGTGTGACTTTTTCTCTCATCAAATTAGGGAAGTTCTCCTTCATTACTTGTTCAACTAGGTTTTTGATCCCTTGCTCTTCTTCTTCTTCTGGTATCCCTATTATACGGATATTATTACGTTTCATATTGTCTTGCATTTCTCTTAACCCCTATACATTCTTTCTGAGCCTCTTTTCCTTTTCTTGCTCTTTCTGGATGTTGTTTTCTACTTTGTCCTCCAGCTTGCTAATCTGATCTTCTGCTTCATCGATCCTGCTTTTCATTCCTTCTACTGTGTTCTTCAGTTCAGAAATTGTATTCTTCATTTCCTCTTGACCTTTGTTGAGAGTTTCTATTTCCTTTTTCATGTTTATATAGTTTGCAATGAGACTGATGTAGTTTCCCTCTAATTTCTGAAAGCTCATTGTGAGTTCATTGAACTTCCTGGTAATCATTGTTTTGAACTCACTATCAGATAGTTGAGTTGCCTCTATTTCATTTAGCATTTTTCCTGAGGCTTCCTCATTTCTCTTCAATTGGGGGTTGTTTCTTTGTTTTTTCATTGTTCATGGGTTTCTTCTTTTTTCTTCTTGTTTCTTAAATTGATCTGTTCTGATTCCCTGAAATTATGGTGTGAACTTCTGTGGTAGAATATTTGTGAGATTCAGTGGTGCAATCTCCTTCATGTATCCTGGTGTTCACAGCTTCACCCTACTCTTTTTTTGTGATCAGTTGGAGGAGTAAAGTGAAATGGTTTAAGACAGCAATACATCTACTATGATATTTACATTAGCAGCCAGTAGAGAAGAGATGGGTTATCCTTTGGCTCCTTATAGTGTTAACCATGATCCTCCACCCCGCTATCCACATTTTAGAAAGGATAGAAAGAGGGTAAGACTCCTATTGGGGATGAGAGGATTGTTAGTTGTATCTAGAAAGTGTGAGGCTGTGGGAGGTCAGATTCTAAGGTATGATTGGATTAAAGATTAGTATATAGGAGTAGTGTGTAAAAGAATAGAGACAACCCCCACAATAGTATAGTTCAGAAAATTGCAAGGTGGGCTGAGATCAGGTCGGGGTATTGAGTAGTATTTACAATTGTATGTACTAGGTCTTATTAACAGTAATAGTAAAGTGACAGTCTTGTGGCAGAATTGATAAGATCTAGATAACAAGAATAAAGTGTATAGAAGCTTAGGAGGTGTATTAATAGAACACAGATGAAGGATAGTAAATTATCAACACATTGTGACTGAGATACCAGGGGGAACCTATCAAATGACAGTATAACCAGCCAAGCAAAGAAGATTATACAGAAAGAAAAAATACCAAAATACTATTAAAATTAAAAATGTCAGAAAAGTGAGAAAAAGATAATACAAATTTACAGTAACTTGCAAGATTGAAAAAAAGAAAGGAAAGAAAAGCAGAAGATGTAGTGCAGGAGAGATAAATTTGGAGTGGAAAGAATAATATTAGGATGAATGGAAGAGAAACATAAGGGATTGCGAGGTATAAAAATAATAAGAATTGAAAAATAAAATGTCACATAAAACAGAAGATAAAATCAATCAACCAACAACAGCCACAAAAACAAAACAAAAGCAAACAAAACAAAACAAAATAAGAAAAACCTCTTGTTGGTTTCTAACTGCCCAGACCAGTTTTTCTGATCTTGCTGGCTTCAGCTGGCTGAGGGACCTTTGAAATGCTTCTCTCTCTTCCCAGTCAGATCTCAGCAAGACTGTCAGGTACCCTGGGCGCTCCCAAGCATACTCGCTCTCTAGAGCTCACTGCCACGTTCTTCCGGACTCTGGGGTCCTGCAGGGTTCCAGCTCTATAATCTCAGAAGGCACCCTCGATGTTTTGGGATTCACTGTGCCCTCCCTGGGAATCATAAAAGTGTGTGCCCCTCCACCAAACTTTTGAGATTCGGGCTCTAGGATCGCCCTAAGCACTACACTGCGACCCTCCCAGGTTCACAGTGCGCGAGAGTCAGGCCTCCCGATGGAGTGCGCAACCCCACCCCCTCCTCCCACTTCACAGCGCGCAGGAGTCAGGCCTCCCGATGGGGCTCGAGTGGAGTCCTTCCCAGCTCTTTGTTTTCCAACGATCCGCACCCCAACTGGGCCAGGGGTGTTGGTGCCTTTCCCGACCAGGGGCAGTCGTGTTGACCAGGGGCCATCACTTCTCCCAGGTCTCTGGGTGGGTGTTCATAGTCCCTGGGCGATTTTTTCCCAGACCAACTGGCCAATCTGTTCCTTCAAGCAACACGTTCTCCCCTGGAGTTGCTCAACCTCCATATTCGGTGGAGGGAGCAGTGACTCCCCTCTCCCGGGAGCCCTGAGGCAGACCCTGGAGAACCGGGCCTGGGGACTGCACACCCCCAGACCCTGCGCTGATCCCCGGGTCCCTTTTGTCCCGAAGCAGTCTCCCTACTGTCTGGTTTTCCAGTGATCGCAATAATCCCCAATGTCCTGCTTTCAAAAGTGATTCCGTAACCCAGTCCACTTGCTCTGCCTCTCCACCGATCCTTGAGTTTCCCTCCTCTTCACAGAAACTGAGAAAAACGCTGCCTAGAGCAAAACCACCATCTTCCTTCCCCCCACCATTGGTTTCTTGATAAGAATTGGGCTGAATCTACAGATTACTTTGGGTAACATGAACATTTTAATGATGTTAATTCTTCCTATTCATATACACAGTATATGCTTTTACTTATTTGTATCTTCTTCAATTTCTTTTTTTAGAAGTTAATGTTTATTTCTTAAAGATGTTATTTATTTTTAGACAGAGGGGAACAGAGGGAGAAAGGGAGGGAGAGAAACATCAGTGTGTGGTTGCCTCTCACACTCCCCCTACTTGGGACCTGGCCCCCATCCCAGGCATGTGCCCTGACTGGGAATTGAACTGGTGACCCTTTGGTTTAGCGAACAATGCCCAATCCACTGAGCCACACCAGACAGGGCCAATTGCTTTCTTTAGAGCCTTATAATTTTCCAAGTACAAGTTTTTTACATCCTTGCTTAAATTTATTCACAGGTATCTTATTCTTTTTGAAGCAATTGTGAATGAGATTATTTTCTTAATTTACCTTTCTGATTGTTCATTATTGGTATATAAAAATGCAGCTGATTTCTGGATTTTGTATCCTGCTATTTTACTGAATCCATTTATCAGTTCTATTAGTTTCTAGGTGGAATCTTTAAGGTTCTCTATATACAGTATAATGTTATCCACAAATAATGACATTTTTACCTCTTTCTTTCCAGTTGGGATACCATTTATTCCTTCTTCTTGTTTGATTGCTGTGACTAGGACTTTTAGTACTATGTTGAATAAAAGTGGTGAAAGCAGACATCCTCATCTTGTTCCTGATCTTAAGGCAGGTGTGTCAAACTCATTTTCACTGGGGCCACATCAGCCTCATGGTTGCCTTCAAAGGGCTGAAGTAACTTTAGGACTATATAAATGTAACTACTCCTTAACCATTGAGGAGTTGAAATTATATTCATCCCTTTGAAGGCAAACACAAGGCTGATGTGGCCCCAGTGAAAATGAGTTTGACACCCCTGCCTTAAGGAAAACACAGTTTTTGCCCAATGAGTATGACATTGGCTGTGGGCTTGTCATATATGGCCTTTATTACATTGAGATATATTTCCTCTATTCCCACTTGGCTGAAAAATTTTATCATAAATTGGCACTGGATTTTATCAAATGCTTTTTCTGCATCTCTTGATATAATCATGTGGTTTTTATCCTTCTATGTTTTATGCGGTATATCACGTTTATTGACTTGCAAATATTGTACCAATCTTGTATCCCCAGAATAAATCCTACTTGATCATGATGTATGATCTTTGTAATGTATAGCTGGATCCAGTTTGCCAATATTTTGTTGAGGATTTTAGCATCTGTGTTCATCAAGGGTATTGGCCTATAACTTTCTTTCTTTGTAGTATCTTTATCTATGTTTCAAAGTAGGGTAATGCTGGCCTCATAGAATGAGCTTGAGAGTCTTCCCTCCTCTAGAATTTTTTGGAATCTTTTGAGAATAAGTGTTAGTTCTTCTTTGAATGTTTTTAAAATTCACCTGTGGGCCTGACTGTTGTGGCTCAATTGTTTGGGCATTTCCCCACAAAGTGAAGGGTTACCAATTCAATTCCCAGTTGGGGCACATGCCTGTGTTGCAGCTTGATCCCTGGTTGTGTGTGTGTAAGAGACAACTAATCGATTTTTTTCTTTCACATCAATGCCCCCTCCTTTCTTCTTCCCTTCCCTTCTCTCTAAAAGTAAATAAATAAAATCTTTAAAAAATAAAATTCACCTGTGAAGACTTCTGGTCTAAGACTTTTGTTTGTTGGGAGTTTTTTATTGCTGCTTCAGTTTCACTAGTTGTAATCTAGATTCTCTGATTCTTCCTGATTCAGTTTTAGAAGATTGTATGTTTCTATGAATTTCTCCATTTCACCAGACTGTACAATTTCTTAGCATATAGTTGTTTGTAATATTTTTTACAATCCTTTGTATTTCTTTAGTGTTAGTTTTTTTTCTCTTTCATTTCTGATTTTATTTATTTGGGTCCTCTGTCTTTTTTTCTTGATGAGTTTGATTAAAGGTTTGTCAATCTTGTTTATCTTTTCAAACAACCATCCCTTGGTTTCATTGATCTTTTGTATTATTTTTTAGACTCTATTTTGCTTATTTCTTGCCTATTCATTTTCTTACTTTATCTTTCACTTTATCTTTTGATGAGCAGAAACTTTAATTTTGATAAAGTTTATCTGTTTTTATGGTTATTGCTTTCTAAGCCTTGTCTATGAAATATTACTATACTCTAAGATCATAAAGGTATTTTGCTAGATTTTCCTCTAAAAGCTTTCTGATTTTAGCTTTTATATTTAGGTTCACAATCCATATCAAATCATTTTTTGTGTATGGTATAAGATGCAATTCAAGGTTTGTGGTTTTTTCCATATAGATGTAGTTATCACTGCACCCTTTGTTGAAAAGACTGTCTTTTCCCACATAGAACTGCTTTTTTATCTTTGTCAAAACTCAGTTGATTGCCTGTGTGTGATCTATTTCTGGGGCCACTGTTCTCTTCCACTCATCTATTAGTCTGCCCCTACATTCATGCAATACTTTTTCATTACTATATCTTTTTCATTAAGCCATAAAGTTAGGTGACATAACTCATCCAATTTGGTTCTTCTTTTCCAAGTTGTATTGGCAATTTTAGATCATTCATATTTCCCTATAAACTGATATACTGAAATGTCCTCTTTCTTTATGCATCAGGTTTAAAAACTTGTATGTGTCAAGGACTTTATCCTTTTCATGTAGGTTGTTGTCTTTATTGCCATGAAGTTCAAAATATTCACTTATATCCCCAGGCTCATCAGAGATTCAGAGACCTCGCATGTGCAGACACATTCAAGGTGAAACCAGCCAGAGTGGAGGCCTGGCACTGTATTCTGGGCTCCACCAAGACTACAGAGAAGCATGACTTAAGGGCAGGGACACTCTACTCCTAGAAGCAGTGACAAAGACTAAAACTAACCTCCACAGAATCAGATTGTTCTACCTGCCAGATCTTCTCACTGGTGCCTACTGCATGCTTGCACAGCTAAATAGTAGACAATGATTTAAGAGCACCCACCTGCAGATCACTGGGACTTCCCTGCCCAGGTTTCTCCTTTCTGGACCCCACCTTGCAAGTTTCTTCCATCTCAGTATCCCCAAGCAGCAGCCTCTGCTCCTTCCACTCAGAGAGATGCTCTCTGTCTGAGCTCCACTTTCCTGTGTCACACTTTAGAAAATGCCTTCAGGGAAAAAGCCAGGTACATGTGGAGCACATCACCTGCATTTTCTTCTCTCAGGGGTCAAAACCTAAATGCCTAAGCATAGGGCCTCCATATATTATGCCCATTCTACCATTCTCATGCCAGGATACTATGTCTATGCCCATTACTGTGTTTGGTTGGAACCCAGTAACAAACTTTTACAACTATACATATTAAATAAACAAATGCACTGTAGATAACTCTCAGGAATTTTTTTTAACAAACTGAATTTCATTATTGAAACTTGGCACCATGTAAGGCATTGTTGGGAATCAAAGATGAGTAAAGTAAAATACCTTCTCTGAAGGATCTCCCTGGACAGGGAGGGACAGCATAACAAACTGTGACATCCAGGGGTTTACAAATACTCTAAGGTGAAAACCAAAGTGCTCAGAGGAGCACAAGGGAAGTGTTTTAATGGGGGCAGGGGTGAGTGAGTAGTATTTTGGAAAAGTTTGTTTAAAAAGCAAACTTTCATTTGGGTATTAAAGAAATGATAACCCACATAATCACCACCACCCAAAAATACTGTTTTTTGTAAACTTTAGAAAGTTTACAAGTGTTGTGTCTTTTTCTTGCAGGCAGATACCATCCTAGCACTAATTTTCATTAGACATAGTCAAACGAGTCAGCTTTCCCTATGCATGCATTACATGACAAGTCAGGATAACTGAATTAGTAGCTCTATCTAGGAAAATAATTTGGGAATGAAAAATGTCCTTAGATCAGAAGTAAATGAGAATAAGCAGAAGGTAGGTGAGAGCTGACAATGTTTATCACTTGTGTAAGCAAAGGGATAAGTATATTTGGATCTGTGTAAAATATTAGGAGTAATTTTTAAACATGTTCTCACTAAATGGGTTACTGAGACTATGCTCTTCTGAGTGAGAGGTTCAAAACTTTGCCCATTCACTCAGCTGAAAGAGCAGATAATTCGGATCGTTACTAGAAGTTATTCAAAACCAATTTGCTTGTCAATATGCAGATAACAGTTTGTGTCTGACTTGGAATCAGACAACTGGCTTGACAGCCTGGAAGCATCTCTTGTCCCTCCTGCTTCCTTTTGCTGCTTTGGACACAGTGAATGCTAAACGATTATTTATTGAAGTAATCTCCATGTCTTGACCACTTTCCTCTTGAAAATCCCCTTGACTCCCTTCTTTTTCTCTATATCCTTAATAAGCACTCAAATACAGCAGTGCTCAGACTTGTTGGTCTCAGGTCTCCCTCAGGTCTCCTCTCTTAAAAATTATTGATACCCTTAAAGAGCTTATATTTCATGAAATAGATCTATTGATGTTACCATATTAGAAATTAAAACTGAAGAATTTTCAAAATATTTCAAAATATTATTCTTTTAAAATAAAATAAACCCATTACATTTTGACCTAAATAAATATATTTTTGTAAAAGAGACTGTAGTTTCCAAACTAAAACGAAATAGTGAAAAGAATAGTATCATTTACATTTTTGCAAATCACTTTTATACCTATCTGTAAAAGACAGTTGGACCCTCATAGCTGCTTCTGCATTCAGTCTACCACAGTAACAATGCCTCCTGTCCTCTCTGGAGCGTCTCGCCGTACTCTCACGAGAGAATGAGAGTAAAAGGGCAAATAATGTCTTG
This sequence comes from Phyllostomus discolor, assembly GCF_004126475.2. Classification (NCBI taxonomy): domain Eukaryota; kingdom Metazoa; phylum Chordata; class Mammalia; order Chiroptera; family Phyllostomidae; genus Phyllostomus; species Phyllostomus discolor. The sequence continues at coordinate 55,559,027 of NC_040910.2, read as the reverse complement.
GTATTAGTATGGATATGTTTTCCACATAGCAGCCCCTTTGGAAGAGAGCTTTGAGGACTGATGCTGCAATACAAATCTGTTTCACACTCGATTCTAGTTTCACTTTTGTTTTATAAACATTTGCCCAGTGAGTGAATAAACCTCTTTAATATTTCCTGAACATATCTGCCTTAAAAACAAGACTGTACCCAATAATTTTCTGTGACCATACAGTGCAGAGACTGTAGATTATGCATCTGATTCAAAGCCTTTGCCTGATTTCCAGGGCCTCTTCCCTCTCAGCCACCCTTTCTCATTGAGTCATGTTTCCACTCAGGTTTATTTATTGCTATCTTCCTTTGCATGGTTCCCTCCACTCACAACACCCGCCCCTCCTTTGTCTTATATGTCCACATGTTATCCATTCTCTGAGGCCACGTGAGGGACCTATTTGCCCTGGGGTCTGTCCTCTGTGAATGCTTCTTTCCCCAATGACCACTCCTATGATGTTTCAGTGGTAATCTGTGCTGTGAACTACTGGTCCTCTACCAGGCTTGGCTCACATGGGTCCAGGAGGTCAGAAAAAAGTCTCACTGCTTCATGTCCCCTGCAGTCTGAATGTATTTGTTCTTTCAGTTAGATGAATTAGAGAGCCAGCTCACTTAAGAGAGGTTTAAGAAACTTAGAAATGCAGATAATAGCACAGATAAATCAGGTAATAACTGAATTGTTTTTATAATTATATGCTTTCATTATTTTTTTCAAAAATTTTGTTATGAAAATTATCAAATGTACACCAAAGTGGAGTAAGTGTAATAAGGCTTCTGAACACAAACTGTTCACCCAATTTGAACAATTATGAATAGATAGGTGGGCAGTTTTTTATTCAAACTCCCCATTCCATACAGTCTTTTGAAGCTTATGCTAGAGAACACATCACTTCATCCCTTAATATTTCATTATGAGCCTCTAAATAACACTCTTTTTTGAGAATCCTAACCTTAGCCATTCGTCTCTAAGGCAAAAATCAATAGCAATTTCTTAAGCCAGGCAGTGAAAGACAAATACCATATGATCTCACCTTTAACAGGAACCTAAACAACAAAACAAAGAAACAAGCAAAATATAACCAAAGACACTGAAATAAAGATCAGACTGACAGAGTTCAGAAGGGAGAGGAGAGGGAATTTCAGGGGAAAAGGGTAAGGGTTTATAGGAACAAGTATAAAGGACACATGGATAAAAACTAGGGGCAGGTGGAAATGGGAGGAAGGAGAGGAGGGCTGGGTGGGTGAGTTGGGATGGGAGTAAAAGATAGAAAATTGTACTGCAAGAACAATTAAAATAAATTTTTAAAAATCAATAGCAATTTCTTACTGTCAAATATCCAGGGCTCACATTTCTCCAATTGTTTAAATAATACTTTAGAATCCTTTTGTTGGAACTGAGATCCAAATAAGGTCCATGTATTGTGGTTAGTTTTATGTCTCTTAAGTCTTCTTTTACTTCATCTCTCCTTTTTCCTTTTCCTGGAAATTATTAGTTTTCTTTCATTTGGACAGTTTTCCATAACCTGGATTTTTCTGACTTCATTGTTGGTGTCATATTATATGTTCCCTTTCTCTTTGTGTTTCCTGGAAATTGATCACTAGACCCAGAAGGCTTTGTCATACATGTGTTTGTTTATTGCAATATTAAAGACATCCAGAACAACCAACCCTTTCTCTACCAATAGTGCTTAATGTTTAATTACAATTATACAAATGTTCAAAGCCTATGGGTTAAAACTTCAGAGTTAAATGCACCTTAAAGAGTATTTTACTAGGATATGTTATGGTGCTTGAGTCGCCGGTATGCCACCTCAGTGAGTGGTTATCCACCCTATCCTAGGAGACTTGCACTGATGGGAAGACTGACTTCCAGGGCAGCCCCAGTCTGTCTCTGACTGCTGGTGGTGAGTGGTCAGAATTCCAAGCTGGACCCATGTGCTTGTCTTCTCGGTGCTCTCCCTGGCCCTGGCAGCCTCCCTCTTCAGTTTTTCTTGATAAACATAAGCCTTGTGAAAAACATTAGGATGGAAACTTGCCAGAGTCCCCAGGTTCGAACATGTTCCTATGCCAGCTGCTTACTGACACTGATATCTATCTTAAGACATGAAGCAGAGGTAACTTCTAACACCAGAATCAAGTTGGAATAAACAAAAACAAATATCATTATATTCATTTTCATAAACTATCATAGCTTTCTTCTCTCCCCATGAAAATTTTCTGTGAATGAGAGAGAGGGAGAGAGAGACAAATAGACCACCACAGCCAGGTGAAAGGAGTGCTTTCCCCTCCTGTGCCTGCAGCCTGAGCACAGTGGAGCTTGGGTTGCTGTGGAAGGCAGATCCAGAAACACTGCTTGTGATTATCTGTTGTGTTCTGCATTACTCACCTACTTTCAGAAAATAGTGGGTGGGCATTTCAGAGGGGAGTCACAACAGTGAGGAACAACCTCTCCTTAGAATTACGACTGTTTCTAATAACAAAGTCCCACCATGCACCAGGATTAGTTCTTTCCAAGCAGCCTCCAATGCACTTGTCTCCATCTTTGGTTTTTCCTTGGGCACTTTCTCTGTTTATCCTTTAGGTGTCTTTTTTCCTGACTCAGGGGTTTCAGGTTTTGTAAAATTTTCTGAGCCATTGTCACCACTGCCACTAGAGCATTTAGAAACTCATGAATGGCTCCTATTCTTTGGCCTTGGGAAGGCTTTTTAGTGGGCATGCTGCCTTCTGGATACCATACATTTATTCTTTAAGATTAAACTGTGACACATCAAATACCCTAAACGACACCCTAATGAACTAAAGATGGTGTCACTCAGGTAAACAATTACACAAATGTTCAAAGCCTATGGGTTATAATTTTCTACTTTTCTATAATACTAGTCTTTGAATGGGCACTTGGATCACCATAGTCTACTGACTAGTTAACTATCAAAATGTATTGTAACTCTCCCTGATCTGGGGACCTAATAAGCCCTAGTACAGAATTTGTACTTGACCTTGAATTCAGTGAAGAGTCATTGAAATGACTTAATTAAAGGTGATAATTGGGTTTGTTTTCTCAGAATCTCTCTGGCTACATTGTGGGCAGTAGGTTGGAAGGAGGTAAGACCAGAAGCAGGAAGCTGAGTTAGTAAGCTGATACAGGATATTAGTTACAGATGACAGTGCCCAGAGCTAGGACAAGTGGTGACAAAGAATGCCGTTCAGCGGTCTTGACTGGGTGCTTGGATGTGGTAGATGAGGTAGAAGAGCAAAGGCTTGAGGATGGCAGTGGGTTTCTGGCTGGGGCAACTCCGGGGAAGGGACTTCATCTACTGAAGGTGAAGCAGAGAAGAAAGAGTTGGTTTTGTGAGAGATGATGAGTTCAGTTTGGTTATGTGACAGAGGAAATGGTTTGGGAATAGTTGTGATGCAGAACTGTAGCTCTGGAGCCAGATACTATCTAGACAAATTTGAGAGTCATCAAGGCAAAAAAGGAAGTTGAAGCCATGGAGATGGATGTGCTTCTCTGACCTCTGTCTTCTTTCTTAGAGCAGCAGTCCCCAACATTTTTGGCACCAAGGACTGGTTTCAAGGAAGACAATTTTTCCACAGACTATAGTGGGGGTGGGGTGGTTTCAGGATGATTCAAGCACATTATGTTCAAGCTCACCTCCTACTGTGTGGCCCTGTTCCTAACAGGCCTGGACCAGTACTAGTATGTGGCCCAGGGGGTTAGGGACACCTACCTTTGAGTCTCAGACAGTTCTTAGCTGAGACAGCAGGAGGCTTGTTTAAATTTGAAAAGAATGAGGGTGTGCCCTGCAGGTAAAATTGAGATTGTTCCATATTGCATTATTGTGAAAGACAGAGGCATGGTCAATTCCCTTTTTAAAAGATGCATTTAATTAAAACAGTGTCATACTCTTTTGCCTTTTAAAATTAAAGAGTAAAGTTCCCCAATCCCTTTCTGTATTTTAAAGTTGATTTGCCCAGTTGTGTTTAGAAGCCATATTATAGCTTCCAAAAAGATACCTTCTATTTTGAACATAAGCTATAAAATGCCTGTGCATACATGTTACATCATTTTGAGTACTGGCCACTCTTGATGGAGGCCAGAAGCTCTGCAGGGCCAGTCCAGCTTAAGCCTAAGGCTGGGAACAAGCAAGAGGGATCCATAGACCATCCTTCTCCCTGGCTTAACCCAGGCAGGAGAGGGGGATGTACAAGGGTGTGGAACAAAGAGTTATTTGTATTCTGCCTTAGACAGAACTAGATGGTTTCCTGAAGGATGACCACAGTATCAAGACACATGACTCTGGGTGACCTGATGGCCAGTGAGAGGAGCTGGTATGTTATTGCTAGGTAGGGATTGTCCAGAGAACTCGGATTTGGCGTCTTTACAGGAAGTACAGAACCAAAAGTTCATCTGCCTCTTTTCTGTGCACCTCTCAGTACATAAGCGCCAGACAGCTCACCCATGTCCTCGTAGGCAGCACTGTGGAATGGAATCTGCCTTAGCCCTTACATCGAGTGTGAAAGAACATTGCCCTGAAAAACTCCCATGCCTCTTCCTGGGATGACTGATTTTGGTTGTTTATGTCACTGCTTCAGATTTGTGGTCTTTGGCCTTGACTTCACACCCCACAAGCATGAGAGGCTGCCAATGCCTACCATGTCTTAGTTACAGATGGCAGCCTTTCCTGCAAGACCCTGTAAAACATCTTTACAAGTACTGGAAGGAACCATTTTATGAAGTGCCTATGACTGAGCTACATGAAATTATTCATAGAATCATTTTGTTTTTATACATAAGAATGTCTTGAAGATTGAGAAGATAAAGTGTTGGAATGTAAGTCAAGACAGGCTCTTTTTCTCCTTTGAAACTGCATTTTCAGCTGTAAGTAGTTGAAGCAGGAGTTTTAGTCAAATGTCATTTTCTTTCATCAACAAATGCCATCCATTGACTCAATAAACATTCAGTGAGAATTGTTCATCACTGAGGGAGAGAGAGAGGAAGGGTAATAAGTAATGTGTGTCTTTGACGAGACTAAAATTGTAAGGATTGAATGTGTTATTCATTCAACAGTATTCCTGTGAGCCATCTGTGTTCTATAGATTGTTATAGGTGTTGAGGATACAGCAGTGAAATAAAAATACAGAAACCTCTGGCTTCAAGGAATTTATGTTCAAGAAAAAGGACTACAAAGAGAAACACATGTAGAAGGTGGTGAAGGGTGCTATAGAGGAAAGTAACTAAGGTTAAATGCTTAAGGGAAGTGACACAAAAACAGACACAATGAAGGCAGGGACCCTGGATGAGCTGGATTTTGAACACAGCTTTGAAGTAGAGCATTTGAATGGGTTTAAGTTTGAATCAATACAAGAGAGAGGGACAGGCCACTGAGAAAGGAGTAGGAGAATGAGCTGAGGCCAGTGTCACCTGGGGGGAGTAACAAAGTTACAATGGAAAATCTACCATGGCAAGAAGAAAACCTTCACAAATCAATTTAGCAGGCATTTGTGGGAAATACTCATAGAATTTCCCACAGATGCCCTAACTCCAAGGCCCAGATCCTTGTGCATTTTCCTGACCATTCTATCTCCAGTGTTTCCAACAGCATCTGTCTCAGGGAAGCTGCTAAGCAGCTTACTTGCCAAGTGAATGAATAATTGGAGAGCAGTTTGTGGAAGGCTGGTGAAACCAAATGATGGAGGGCCTTGAATGACAAGATGAACTTGAACTTCATCTTATCAGCAACAAAAACATAAAGCACAATACACATCTTGGCAGATCTCACTATTATGAGGTTCCCTTAATATATTACTGAGTCCCTTGAAAGATTTCCCTTCCCTTTAGTCATTTCTGGGAATTTTCCCTCGTGGCTTCAATCACTTACATGCATTTGTGTCTCATCCCCTTGCAGATGACAAGATAACCACTGCCATCACCTCTCAGGTCATGGATATGTGTGTGTGCAGCCCCCACATAACCAGGGAGTTTGGGAGCTCAGGGCCATGCTGTGCCCTGTGCACAATAAGAGTAAATGCCATTCTTCCTCAGTGCACCACACTGTCTGTGGGCCTCCGAGCATGCATGTGCCCCTGTGCAGGCATGCCTCATGATAGCAGGCACTGGTCATGTCCTCCCAGACCTTTTGTCCCTCCAGGTCAGAGGCCAATCTCCAATACAGCCATCAACATGTCCTCCCCAAACCCAACCCAAAACCTTGTGTCCCCCACCCCCACTAGTCTGCCTTCTTCCCTCCTGGCTGTCTCCCAGCATTCCTCAATCATCCCACCTGACAGGAGCCTGCTTTCCCCTTTTGACAGGTCCTATTTACCAAGAAACATATGTTTTTACAGGGGGGAAGGGGTGGTAATGAAGGCCTGATCAAAACATTTCACTTTAGAAATTAGCCAGGTGGTGAGGAACAAATACCATTTGATGCCACCTTTAATTGGAACATAATCAACAAAAAAAAAAGCAAACAAAATATAACCAGAGACATTGAAATTAAGAACAATTTAACAATAGCCAGGGGGGAGGGGACAGTGGGGAGAAGAGTTTTCAGGAACTACTATAAAGGACACATGGACAAAACCAAGGGGGAGGTGGAAGCAAGGAAAGGAGGTGGGTTTGGCTGGGGTGGGGAGAAAGTTTAGGGGGTGGAATACAGACAACTGTAATTGAACAACAATAAAGTAATTTAAAAAAACACATTTCATTTTACAGATTAGGAAACTGAGGCTCAGGGAGGGAAAGTGACTCGCCTAGCTTTGAACAAGCAATCAAAGCCTCCCTGACTCCTCGTCCTGAGCTGCCTCAATTTCTGAGCAGTACCACCCTGACCAAGCTGCAGGGCAGTGAGCCAGGCACTGCTGGCTTATTGATGAGCCAGCCTAGGTGAGAAGAGAGCCCTGCTGCCCCAGGGCAGGGTCCACGGATGGGAGTGGAAGGAAAGGCCAAGCCTGAAGGAGGGTCCAAGGAAAATGTCAGTGAGATCTGGTGACTGGTGGAAATGTAAGACAAAGAGGCGGAGGGGTCAAATACACCTTCTTCACTCAGCAACAGAGCCCACCCCATGTTTATACCACAGAGAGAGGTGAGCTGAGCCCCTGCCACTGTGAAGCTCCTGTACACTCTGGAGGCTGAGACAGACTGTCAAAGAAAAGACCCAAACAGGAAAGCTTACAGAGGGTGGGTGAAATGGGTGAGAGTGTTGAAAGGTACAAAGTTCCAGTTACAAAATAAGTAGCAAGTCCTGGGGATGTCGTGTACAACAGAGTGACTATAGTTAACACTACTGTGTTGTATATCTGAAGGGTGCTAAGAGAGTAGATATTAAAAGTATTCGTCACAAGAAGGAAAGAGGAAAATTCTTTTGAAAGAAGAAAACTTACAACCCATACAAGAACTATAGCATGCTAACTGGCATGTTTGAAAACTACTCTCATTTAAACTAGGTGACTGCAGAAAGCATTTGTACAGCAATGAGAAGATGTTTCAAATGTGAGACTCATGAAACACTTTAATGAAAGTAGCAAAGTCTAGAAAATAAGTTGGTTTATGAAAGAAGATCACTTTTGAGGCAACAACCCATAAAAGAACGAACGTAATGACATTAGTCAGCATTTTCCTGACTCAGGTCTCAAATTTTTGTTAACTAAAGGGGGAAAATTGTGCTATCTTTTGAAAGTGTTTCCATTATTTATTCATTTCAAAATGGAGCACTTGGTACCAGGAGCTCTCCTGAGGAAATGTGCACAGTGAGGCTTCCCTGTTACTGTGGGTACTTGGGTCAAACATGCATGTTCTGGGAGACATGGTCCTCTTTTCCAAAAGAAATAGTTTGGGGCTTTAGTAACTGGTGAGAGAGACATTCTGAAGAACTCTATTCCAAGCAACTTGGACTCAACCAGGTTGAAACCCCTAATTCTAGAGAGCTGCCCTCAGCCAGACAGAAGGATCCCATAATGAGAGACTCCCACTTACAGGAGCATGAGATGGGAGAAATTCTCCCAGCTGACCTCTTTCCTTGCCTGTGTTGGAAGACGCAGTGGCTTTTGATAACAGTAATCATAGCATAGTAACTGCAGGCCAATACACACCAGGCCCTGGGTACAGGGAACAGGGACAGCACCCCCACCCCACACTGGGCAGTCCTAGTAGTGCTCCAGGTTTGTCCTGCCCAGTGCTGTGTACCCAGAACACTATATGCATCATTTCCCCTGCTCTCTGAACCACCCCCACCCCCATGCCTCCATCCTTCCTCAGCTTGACTACTGCTCAAGCTTCCTGCCAGGAAGTTCAGAAAAGACTCAACACATTACCTCTCACAAGAGACCAATCACATCTCCCCACTGGGAGGCACAAGCCCTGGGTAATAGAAGAACAGAGCAGGTCCTTCAAAGAGGGGTTGAGCTAACCTCCCCTTGCCCAGTTTTGAGCTTGATGCTGTCATTAGGACATAGGGGCTAAGTAAAGTGTGTCAACCAGAGGCTTGTGTTTGGGATCTGGGGGGCAGGTTTAGCCATCTTTTGTGTCCCCAAGACCACCACAAGAGGCCAGTAGAAGCTGAAGTCCTCTTCTCAGGAAAATGAATCTGTGTGCATACACAGACTTTCATTTTATGGGAAGGCTTTCCCTGAGTAGTGGGTTGAGAGACTAGGGCTCTAGTCCCCAGTTAATCTGGCCAGCATCCTTAGAGATTCCTGACCACTACTCTAGGTAGACAACAAAAGACTCCTGTCTGGCTGAGCTGCCCAGGTCTTGTCCCTGGGTGGATCTTGCGAGAGATCAGGTGAGTCACTGTGACAGCCAAACCAGTGGCCCAGCATGCAGGCATCAGTTAGGCCCCAGGATAATAAGATACTTGGGTCTGTGCTTACACTCTGAACCCTACAGCTTTTCTCTGGGGTTTACTTCAATGTGGTTTCTTCCTGGAAAGAAGATACCAACTGATTTGGCCTGAATGGTACTTGGAACTGGAGGTCCTTGGCCTGGGGACCTGGCTACCCATTTGTGTGACCGCTTGAGTCTCTCTTCTGTTCATTGGATGCACACCAGTCACATTGGACTGGTACCATACACACAGAGAGACCATGGGTTGGACAAGAAGAAACAATTAAGGGTTATTTTCTCCCATGGTTGTGTAATATCAGCTTCTCCTTAGGAATTTGCATTGTTTTAATTGGAGTCAATTAGACTCCAGTTTTCACAATGTGACACCCTACAGATGAGCCCTTCAAGATCATCACCCACTGTTCCTTTTTTCCAGTGTCTGAGCAGTACATTATGACTTTGTAAATGAAATGGTTATTTATGATGTTACTATCCTCCCCCTTCTTTCTCAATATCTCTGCAAAACTTGTCATCCTATGTTGATAGCTAGACATAGTGCCGTGAATGCTTGCTGTGCTGTTGTGGAGTTGCTGAATGGCACACACAATCAGGAGCAGAAGTGGGGGAAGCAGAACAGAGTCAGGGTCTCATCCTGACTGGACCACAAGTGAGGCAGGCGATTTTGTGGGAACTACTTCCTTCCCTCAGCCTGACCACTTTCATCTACAAAAGAAGGGTTGACAGTGCTTGCTAGTCTCTATGTTTCTAGTCTAGTCTTCACATTCTAGCTTTCCATGGCTCTGGCTAATTAGGGCTTATTATAACCCACTGTCTCTCAAAATTGTCATGAAGATGTCATATTTTCAGGGAGGTGAAGTGAAGCAGAGAAGCTGGGAGGCTGGGACCAGGAAGAGTGACTCACTGTTTTCTGCTTCCGTACCACACCTCCCTGATTTGGAAAGAGGTGAACGGAAGAGGGACCTTCTTATAACCAGAGCCAAGCTGGAATTTGAGAACTCCACTCTTGTCCTCACTGGTGAAAACAACTCACTTAGGAGACCCATATTGGCCAAAAAATGTTTTTCTCCTGTACTGGGGACATTGAGAGCAAACTTGACTATAACTTTGTAGCTAAAATGTGACTATAGTGGCCAAGTTTTCACTAGACTGGCTACCAGTGTCCCCATCATTAGTCTACAGATGAGTTAGGATCACAAATGAAAAGTTAAATGTTCCCAAGGGAGAGCACATTGAGTGATGATACGTAAGTGGCATCATTTGAAATCACAATTTTCAATTTCCCTTTGGAATCTAGAGGCCTCAACAGTGGAAGCAGCAATTCTGAACCCCCAACAGTGATGATGTGGATGGTGTTCAGGCATAAATTGGTGTTCCACCTATCTCAATCTGGCCAAGTTCTAGTTGACCAGGGTATTCAGAGAGTCTTAAAGAGAAGAGAGTCAGAGATCCTGCGGCAGACAAGATAAAGGAAGGAAGCTCCATGAAGGGAAGAGTCCTGGAGGGCTTGGGGATTTTCCAAAGTTTAAGAATTAAACCAGGCTGATTCACATAAAGGGTCAACCCAATCTGGAAGCAGAGTCTGGGCAGAGGTTGCTGAGGAATACAACATATCTCTGGGGACAAGAGACATAGAAGTCCCTATGCTCACATGGACAGTTGAGAAGTATGGCTCTTTCTGTGAAGCATGATGAGAAACACTAGATACCAGTTAATGCAGCAAGAAAAAAAAAGTGAAATACCATCACAGAGAAAACCAGAGGACTACACAGAAACTGGGTGGAAAGAAGGAAAGAAACAACAGAAGGAGAGCAGGGGAGAAGGGGTTCAGGCCTGCAGCCACCAGGCAGAGGAGAAAGCCAAGCCCCACTGCGAAGCAGAGGCCTGAATCATCAGGAAGACACATGCCTTCAGTCAGTCAGTCAGCTAAGGAACCAGCCTGCATTGAGCAGAAACAGAGAGGATATGCTGGAGAAGCTAGCACTGTGCCTGGTTCTGGAGCTCCCCAAGAAACTAACATGGTACCTGCTCAGATCAAGTTCACAGCTGAGTGACTGGGCCGGAGGCATCAATCTCTAACTGGACAGCTTGACCTCAGTGCTCTGTGCCACCATGGGCAAGGACAGGGAGGAGGGGGATTCAGTTGCCTTCCCATGCCACAAAGCATCATCATCATCATCATCGAGAAGTGAGGGATCTGAGAAGAAAGTGAAGTTGGCGTAGAAACAGTGAAGAGTTCAGAGCAGCCCCTGATCATACACGTCTGGACAGAGAAGTTAGTGGGACAGGGGACCCTGATTGGGACCAGGCAACCACAACCTTGTCCAAGCTTAGTCTCCCCTTCCTAGGAGGGAGAATGGAGGCAAAAGAGAGATCTAAGGATGTGAAGAGTGCAAGTAAACAGGGAAACACCTTTTAGAAAGTTCCTGAAGGAAATACTGCCATGAGTCCCTCTCCTAATCCCATCTAGTACCTGCTGAAAGAGAATCACTGGAAGGTGGGATGGACAATACAAGCAGGAGAAGTGGATCTCATGACCTGCCCCTGTGGAATGATCAGAGTGGGAGCCGGCAAATCATGCTGGGTTTGGACATATATAGGTGACACTTAGTAGGATAAACCAAATGATGACATTTAAGAGAAGGCCTCTGGTCCAGAAGCATCTCTCAATTACTGTTTGAAAAGAGATTTGCTTGGATTAGCAAAACAACATCCCTGGGAGGTTAAAGCTGGAGACTGACATTTAGATCTGAGTATAAATTCACTTTAACCTTCTCCCTTTCTCTCCCCCTGAATCAGAGGCAGCAAGGAAGCAGGTGTTCTGAGCAGGGCACCTGGAGGGGGGACCAGTATTGACCTCAGAAGCTGTGGACACAGGGAAGACCACAGCAGAGGGATCCCAGCTCTCAGTCTGCCAGACCTGGAATGAAGCAGGGCTCAAGGGAGGGGAAGAGAGTTGGGGAGATGAACTAAAAGGAAACTGGAGGTTTATATTTGTGCACACAGATCTGGGCTCTGTAAGCAAAAGAGTGTTCTTGACAGAATTGGGGGAAATTCTAAGGATCCCAAATCACTTTATTACCATTCACATTCATGCTTCATGTATTTTTCTTTTCTTTTAATTAAAATTCTTAAAATCAGAAAAATGCAACCCTCTCTTTAGCTGATTTATAGAATAGTAAAATTCTCAGACAAGGCAGGTTTTGGTGCTCCCTGCTCATCTATCCCCATGAAGCCCAGGCCAAGGCACGCCTTTGTGATGAGGGCTCTTGCAGTCATGTCACTGTTGTGTCATTAGCAAGAAATATTGGACCATGTATTGGCATCAGAATATAAGAAGAATTTTTTTCTGGAACTGGATCATACTCACATAAAACTGCCAGTCCTATTGGCCTTATCCCTTTATCCACATCTCAAATGAAGTTTGAAAAAGCATTTTCCCCCAACATAAATGAACAAAAAAACTGAAACAGATTCATAAACACAGAGAGTAGACTGGAGGGCGCCAGAGGGGTGGGGTTTGGGGGAATGGGTGAAAGAGGTGAAGGGACTGAGAAGTGCAGATGTGTAGTTACAGAGAATTCACTGGAATGTAAAGTGCAGCACAGAGAACGCAGTCAGTAATGGTGTAATAACTATGCATGGGGTCAGGTGGGTGCTGGCGATGTCGGGGGATCTCTGTGTAAAGTATATGATTGTCTAACCACTATGCTATACACTTGCAACCAATACAAATTTTAAAAGGAAAAAGGAAACCACCTTTCTAATTTAGTTTCTGGCAAATGTACACTTCATCACTCTATTCACTATCTTCCTTCCCAAGATATGTAGTATTTAAATCAGTTTTGAGATTCCATAAAGGAAGCAGGCCCTAAAATCAGACAGCCTAATTTCAAATCCCACTATGCCAGCAACCAGCTGCCTGAGTGACCTTAGTTGAGTTATTCAACCCACTGTTTCCTCATTTGTAAAATGAGGATGCTACTAATAATGGTTAAATTGTAGGTAAAGTGTTTGGCACAGAGCCTGGCTCACACCAGGCACTCAATACAAGTAAATTCTATTAGAGGAAAATGTTAAAAGCTTTGGAGCTAAAGAACAACACTTTCTCACTTCACAACTGTCATGCATGTGCACATGTGTGCATGTGTGTGCATGTACACATTCGCTCCTCTGAGACAGGCTGAACCAAGCAGAGATTTGTGTCAGGGACAGTGAACACTCCCGTCACCTCTGCGCCCTTTTGTCACCTTTGCAATATTTAAGTTTACTCTTTGCTTACATTTAGGAGATCCTCTACTAAATTTTAGAGCATTGTTTGCTAGATTTAAGGACACACATCAATTTGTCATGTCTAATAGTGGGTCCATAGAGCAGGCAGAAAAAGAAAGACATAAAATCAAGGCCTTGAGCTGAAACAAAAGCAAAAGCTGTGCAGAGAATAAAGACCACTGGACTGGGGGTTCTGGGTCCCCTTATGTAGCACTGTCTTAGTGCTACAGCTATCAGGTGAGGACAGCTTTAATCATTTTGTAATTTGGAAATCAAGTAATTGAATAAGATAATTTCCAACATTGTTCCCTCTTTATGGTTCCATGTTTGTTATTCTGCTGCCAACAACTCTGTGACGGCTACTGCTCTAGCTTGAAAGAGGTCTGGAACTGGACTCCTGCTTTGTTAACCAATGAAAAAGACTTGAGTAGGTGAAGAGGGTGGAAAAGGTCACTTTACACATCAGGACCCAACTCGACAGAACAACAAAAAATGATCAGCAACTTGTCTCCAAGTGTATAGTGAATCTAGTTCGAGTAAAAGTTTTGAGGTTAAAAAGCTAGATTAGGTTGTGTTGAGTTCTGTGGAAGATGTTGACTGTCAAGCAATTGGCAAGCATTCTGTAAGGATTTGGCAGGGGGCAGCCACTGGAGTATGATGAGCAGGGAAGCATATAGTAACATCGGAGGAAAATACAAATGCTCCTCAACTGACAACTGAATTACATCCACATAAACAAGCTGAAAAAAAATCATAAATCAAAAGTGCATTTAACACACCACACCTACCAAACATCATAGCTTAGCCTAGCCTAGCCTACCTTAAATGTGTTCAGAACATTTACACTAGCCTACAGTTGTATAAAAATCATCTTGCTGCCTCTACCCAGCATCATGAGAGAGCATTGTGCCACAAATCACTAGTCCAGGAGATCAAAATTCAAAGTGCTATTTCTACTGAATTCACACCATCAAAAAACTAAGTCTAAACACAGTAGGTCGACAACTGGACTTACAGTGTATTTGAAAATCACTGGCTAAAAGCTGGTAAAGCCAACATTCTGTAAATTTTGGTTTCTCATTAAAATATACAATTCCAACATTCAGGAGAGAAGGAATTTGTAACTATTTAGGCTGTGTCTATAAAATATTGCTTTAAAGAAAAAAGGAAATATTCAAATAACCCCATTTTTATACAGGTTATTTGAATGAATTCCAACTTATTTTTAAATTCAGGCAAAACAATTTGCATATGTAGACTCAGCCTAGGTTTCAAGTTTTCATTATGTAAAGCTTCACAGTGGACATCGAGGGGCATTCTATTACGGAGGACAGTGTGACCCTCTGCACTGGGTCTGCCCCTGTAATGGACTTTGCACATGTGGACAAGTGAGAATCATCTTGAGGATACTGCAAAGAGTTACATTCATCTAGGCTTATCAGTGAAATGTGAGAAACTCAGATGCACTTTGAAACATTTGAAACTTTTAAAAAATGTAAAAGGAAATTTGTTGGTTTGTTTGCTTGTTTTCCCAGACCATTGGCCAGCTGCCTTGCAAATAATAAGTATGAATCTGTGTGTTTTCTTCCAGGGTCTTTCTTCCCCGATTTCAAGCCTTCTGAAACAGTTTTTAAAATAGCATTCTGGCTCGGATACCTAAACAGCTGCATCAACCCCATTATATACCCATGTTCCAGTCAAGAGTTTAAAAAGGCCTTCCAGAACGTCTTGAGACTCCAGTGCCTCCGCAGAAAGCAGTCTTCCAAGCGGGCTCTGGGCTATACCCTACACCCACCCAGCCACACCCTGGAGGGGCAGCACAAGGACCTGGTGCGCATCCCCGTGGGCTCAGGAGACACCTTCTACAAGATCTCGAAGACAGACAGGGTCTCTGAGTGGAAGTTTTTCTCTTCGCTGCCCCAAGGATCTACCAGGATCACAGTGCCCAAGGACCAGAGGGCCTGCATAGCCCAGGGGCGAAGTAAAGGCTTTGTGCAGGTCTGCTGCTGTGTGGGGCCATCACCCCCACACCAGGGAGAAAACTACCAAGTGCCAACCATTAAAATCCACACCATCTCCCTCAGTGAGAATGGGGAGAAAGTCTAGACAGGAAAGGTCAGAAGGAAGGCAGGATGATCTTAGGCACCCTTCCCCTTTCTATGGGAAAGGCCAGTTCACTCTTCCTGGATGACAATACAGGGCCCTCCAATTGGACCATCTGAGAATGGGGTGGGGGGAGGAAACCCAACTCTTGGGCAGTGGGTAGGGCCCAGGGAGGAGGGAAGATGTGGCACAACCATCCCGTTCAAACGGAGGACAAGCAGCACTTCCCTGAAGCTAATACCCTCTCATATCCTCTGAGCCCGCTCTCCCCAGCCAGCCCCTTCATTGGAAAACACCATGGGAAAGAGAAGTTCAGGCACAATCCAAAAGACTATAAATATAGGGTTATGATTTCATCAGGAATATTTTCAGTGCACACTCTAAGTTTGGAGCTATTTCTTGATAGAGTGAGGGGATTTTATTTTCAGGCCTGGGGAGGAAGAACCTTACCATGATGGCTGATACCCAGGCACATTATTTTTAGAGCAAGTTTTAAACTTCACCATTTCTGATACATCCAGTGTCTCAACTTGGTGAAACTTGACCATGAGATTTACCTTTTGGGGCAGTTTGACTGGATACTGATTCTGATTCCTTAAGGATGGGGATGGGAGTACTCATTGTCTCTGAACTAAAGGGGACTTGGGTCTAGATCAGCTGAAAGAACCAGTCAGTGGAAGGGTGGCTCTTCCTAATGGAAAGCAGTACAAATGAGGGTCATTGTTTCAGCCTAACTACCATGGACACAATTCCATTAAGTAGTTCCAGGCTCAAATGTAGGAAGGCTTCTTGTGTAACACAAAGATCCAGAGGTTAGGGTAGGGCGAGTGCTAATTGCACATTAAACTAGAGGCTGCAAAATTACTCCACAACCTTTTTGACATGGCCTAGAGAAAACTTTCTGTGCAAGTCACTTAACTTTTTCAGAATTTTCCATTATGAAAATCCATAGCTGATAATATTTTGAAAGGCACCCCTTGACTTCCTTTTTTCAGCTGCTTCACTACTGCATAGGGAATGAGGGTCGAGGCCCCAGTGCACCTGCAGCATGCAGGACTGAGCCTTATGATCCAAGTACGTGCTCCTGTCATTCGAGAGGTACACCTGCTTAGCTTGGGAGAATGCTGACTAAAAACCCATCAAAAGCTGGAGTTTGCAAAGAGCTTTTGACAGATGCCCATTTATTCTGGTGAAAGATCCAGTAGCCCAATTACTTCATCTATTTCCACTTCCTACAGGTACTTGGGGAGCATGCTGGTTTTGGTTTTATGTATACCAAATTTTGGTAAACCTTAATAACTGGGTATATTTACTAAAGATGAAGATCGTAACTATATGTAAAAGTTAAAAAAGTTTTCACATTCCACAATAAGAATTTAAAGTGAGATTTGTGGTTTTGAAAGAATTGAGTGGAATCACTGGCTTGAGACTACTGATCATTTCAGTGGTCTCTTTCCACACATTTAGGTGATTTCCACTAAGAATTTTGAAGTAGGCTGTAGCCATTATTTAATCTTAATGGCACAAATATGGCCCATATCATCTTTTTCTTCTTTCCTGACAGAAAAATAATAATTTCCTTAAATCTTTCTGAAAGGCTCATACCTTTACACACTGCCATGGAGGGTATGGTTGCAATGTGGATTGGAGTTTGGTTTTTGGTTGTGTTTGAATATAAAATATTGTCACTTTCTCAGCTCTTGCTGGAGAGTGTCTTCCCATTGACCAGACAGACATCCTGACTTATGTTTATGCTTAGGCTCTGGTGTTAGATGTTGGCTGGATTTTTAGACTCTGGTCTGTCTGCATGTCCCATAACAGCTCCACCAGAGGCAGGTGTCCTGTCAGGGCTGTAGGCACCGGGGAAGAGGTGAGTGAACAAGCCTCACTGCACTCTGCCTTCCTGGGAAAGAGAAGTCTCATCACTGAGAGCTTCCCTCAGAGTCTGAATTTTAAAAACCCATTTTGCAAGACACCCCCCTTACGAGAAGAGCTTCCCTATGAGAAAATGCTAATAGTTCCTCACAAAATACACCTGATCTTTAAACACCTTTACAGACAAATTTAAATATTAGATATTAGAAAGTTTAAGGTCACCAGAAAGCTAGCATTAGTGCCACTGCTCATCAAAATAAGCAACCACAGGATGTTTCTGTCATCAGATAAAAGCCATGACAATTGTACTCATGTAAAATTATCCATAAATAATTGTCTGCTATGCTCTTCTCCAACCCCTCTCCCTCCAGGGAGGCAAACTTTAACATTGCTTTCCTTTCCCATAACATGGTATTATGTATAAATTTGCCAATTTTACAAGAAATTAATAATGTCACCCAAGACTTAGCCAAAATGGGATAACAATATACAAGTTATTTTTTACTCATCCACAAAAATCTCTGTACCTTTGAGCATGCCAAAAACCATCTAAAATTGTCACAGTTAAACAGATGATTGTCATATTTATACTCACATGTTTACTGCTTCTATTTGGAGTTTGAAGAATTTACCCAGGGCAACAGTAGTCAGAATGTCTTCTCTAATGTGTCATAAAAGCAGTTGCTGCAGGATTGTCTCAAAATCACAAAAAGTCAGCTTGACATGATGGGAGAGGCACAATCTGAGATTTTCTTGCAATTCAAACTGCATGCATTAAGAGAGACCTTGAATCTCTTTATTCAAAAAATGTCCCCAAACTTTTGCAAGGATTTCAGGAAAGCATTACACTTGTCAAGGTTTCTTCCTTTTCCCTCTGTCATGTTGCATCCAAAACTGCCCCTGCCTATAATCATTCAGTGTATGCCAACACTCTCCAAAATATTAAGGCTTCTAACTCTCATCACCTACCTGAACTGGTCCATCCATGATAGACAGTGATATTTGGGAAAATAAATATTTTTTTAAGGCTTTTTTGTTAGGCGCTACTGTGGGCCAGGCCTTACCAGGGCATTTTGCACCCATTGTCTCTAAACCTCATAGCAACTCCACTATTCATAGTTTGGAGACTGAGACCTGAGAGTTAAGAGTGATTGAGGACTGGCCCAGGGCCAAGAAGGAACCGTTATTCAGTCTTGGCCCTCCCTAACACTAATGTCTGCATATCTTGTTTTTTTGTTTTGTTTTATTTGTTTTTGTTTTTTTTTTTTTTCACAATGCCCCTGACTCATAAATAGTGGGGGTAAAAGCCCCCTCTCACTGGGACTGAGTATACTAAGGACACTACACCATACCCAAACTTGTTACTGTTTTCTTTCCTTGGGATTTGCCTGCCAATTAACCTCAGTAAATATGCTGCAAAATCTTCATTCCAGCCAAACCCAACAGCAGGTCATTGTAAATGAAAGGGTTTGGTATCTATAATTCTTTTTTAAAGATCTTATTTATTTTTACACAGAGGGGAAAGGAGGGAAAAAGAGAGGGAGAAAATCATCAATGTGTGGTTGCTGCTTATGCACCCCCTACTGGGGACCTGGCGCACAACCCAGGCATGTGCCCTGACTGGGAATCGAACTGATGACCCTTTGGTTCACAGGCCAGCACTTAATTCACTGAGCCACACCAGCCAGGGCTGGTTTCTATAATTCTAACTCTCAGATTGTACCCCTCTTCCAGGGAGCATGGCCCAGAATGGTATTCAGGCCTTGCAAGAAGGATAAATTATATTAAAGAGGGAGGAGCTGTACAGATGAGAGAATTCGAAAGAGGCTGCTTAGGCCTAGAACAGCAAGACACACTTTCAGGTACAAAATACACCGTACTGTCCAGTGGCTGACGTTACTGACTGCCACCCACCATTCATAGCACACTTCCAGGAAGTATGTCTGTCCCTTTTTAAAGTAAATTAAAAAAATACATCATTCTTATCAGCTGTATTCCAGCCTTTTTTTTGAGTTGGAGAAAGAGAAAAGAAATCATAGGCATCACCAGGAGCACACAGAGCTCAGAGTGTGTCAAACATGTGACTGTCATTTCTGTCACCTTGGAAACACGGTTTCAGAGTGCTGGGCTCCAGGTAGCCAGAGACCTAGACAATCTTTGCAGATGGAGAATTGGTTGGCAGCTGTGGCAGTTTATTGGATGGCATCTCCTTGGTCCTGGCTTTCTTTGCATAAAGGAATGCTTAGATCCTGAGGGTCGGCCCCCCGTCCCTCCACAGTGAGCCATCACACAGGCCTCCTGGCCCTGTAGGTTTCGTGGTTGTGGGCTGGGGGGACATTTTAGAAACTATTTTCTTGGGCAGGTGATTAGCCTTGAATCACAGCTATTTAATCACAGCTTGACGCACAGTCTCATTTGTTTCTGGGGCTGGTTCTGCTCAGGTCTTCTTGCCAAAAAAGATGCTGCCTCTACCTACAAGGGTTTGTTGACTCAACTCAGGAAAGAGCTCTGCCCATCAGCAAAGGGATGAGGGATTGGGGGTGCATGGAAGGTAAACTCTGCAAGCAAAAACAGGGTGATGAAAAAGACAGCAGAGGTGGTAACTATGGTGACAACCATAGAGGTGTGCTCACTTGTTACTCTGATTTCTTTTTGCACTACCAGGACTTTTAACCATGAAACCACCTGCACACAGCTCTGGTCAAGCCCACTTGGAACACTGTCGGCATCTGCTCCTTGTCAGCAGAGTGTGCTGTGGAGTAGGGCCAAGCTCAGGCTGCTGTGGGGTCCACCATCTTCAAAAAGCAACAGCAGCCATGGCCCCCCTCTGGCAAGGTCCCTGCCAAGAGATGACTGCTGGGGGCTGGGCTGGCCAAAGCAAGTCAGGATTTCAGCAGAGGGCACCCAGCCCCTGGCTGGTATTCCATCAGCATATTCGCAGTCCTGCTCCCCAGGCCCTCGTGTCACCAGGGCAGAGGATGGACCTCTCTGCTCTGTGCAGGAGAATGGCATTTCTTCTTCGCTCTGCAGCACAGATTACTGAGTGTCCTGCCTGAAAGGAAGGTTATGGGAGTTGAGGAGGGGGCTGTTGAAAGGGAGAAAGAAGACTGACCCTGGACATTGCTCAAAGCAGGATGGATAGTTCAGGAATCCACTGCTGCAGCTGATAAGCAAGGAGCTGCCCTAAAGCAATGCTTATTCATGTCCAAAAACAAAGTAATTATCTTTCCTTTTCATGCGGCTGGGGAGTTGTTATATTACTTTCCCTCCAAGTCATAGTCAACTTTGCCACATTATCAGCTGGAAATGATTATTGGTAAACTATGAAAAATACAGACTTAATTAAGTAAAAAAATCTAAGAAAAAATTTATAC
This sequence comes from Phyllostomus discolor, assembly GCF_004126475.2. Lineage (NCBI taxonomy): Eukaryota > Metazoa > Chordata > Mammalia > Chiroptera > Phyllostomidae > Phyllostomus > Phyllostomus discolor. The sequence continues at coordinate 55,538,532 of NC_040910.2, read as the reverse complement.
TGCACCTGGAGGGAAAAATAGACACTGATCTACATTAAAAAGCCTGAATAATAGTAGGTGCATTCAGATGCAATATTAAAAAAGTAAAGACAGAAAATCACTGCATGAGTTTGGTAATTCCTCCCATTGATACAATACTTAATACCTTTTAAAACACTTCTGCCTATCTCAAGTGATTCCTGAGCATTAGTTTGTAATATAGATATTTGTACTTAGCATATAAAGAAACAAGGGGAGGGGACTAGGGAGAGGTTTATGGATTTCTTTGAATCGCCCCAAATCCAGCTTCTGATTCCTTTTTCCAAGAGCCTTCAATATCCCCAAGGTCCACTGTGTTTCCTGAGACCCTGGCTTTCATGTCACTGATTCATCCCTGATCTGCGTTTCCCCCCAGGTACAGCTCAGCGGCTGGGCAGTACAAGATTGTTCTAGGCACTGAGTGCATATTTGTCTATGCTGCTCTCGTTGACTAAACAAGCTGCTGTAACTCTGCTCTCTCTCCCTAGATAGTCAGCAGCAGAGCTAAGGGAATAAGCAGGACAGGGACTTGTCAACAGGGTGACACATAAGGCAAAGCCACAAGTTATTGATACCTTAAGGACCTCAGGAATGCAGAGGTCCAAGGGAGATTTCAGAACCCCCTTTGCTGGGGAGGCTGAGAGTCATCTCATACACCCTGTTGATCACCGTCAGCAACTGCTCACTTCCTTTCCTGCACCTGATGCACTGGGCACGAAAAACACCAAGAGGCAGACAGTCCCTGGCTAATGAGCTGGGTGTGTTGCAAGCTCATCTGTTGCAAGTCAAGAATGCATTCATTCTTCCAAGAGATATTGTTAGAAATGGGGGAGGGGAAGGATGTTCCTAGCTGAACAAAAGAATAAAGCTCTATTTGATGTATACCAGAGGCTGGAATACTTTTTTTTTTCTGTAAATAGCTAGACATTTGGGAATTGTGGGGCCGTATGGTCTCTGTCACTCACTCTTTGTTTAATTGGGGTTGGGGGGAGGAACAATCTTCTAAAAATGTAGAAACCAGTCGTAGCTCTTAGGCATGGGCCAGATTTAGCCCATGGTCCACAGTTTGCTACCCCGATCCATACCACTGCTAGCTTACACTGTTGTGAAAATAATGCTAAGCAGCGTATTTTGGTCAACATACAAGCATCTTTTTCTAGTGTGTCACTGACATATCTCCACCTGACTACCTTAATGTTCCCAGCCTGTGTGAGTTGCTGGGTATAAAGTGACAAGTTCATAATCAAGGGTGGGATCTGTTCCATATGACCTGTCCCCGCAAAAGATACACTTAGTTTATCATTGTGACTTTCTACACAGGCCTCAGGGTGAGAGTGAAACACCCACCACCCGCCCACTGTTGTCTTTGGTAACAGAAGCCCATGGAGTCCATGGGGTGTCTCAACTCTTCACCTCATCAGCAAAATCCCCCAGCACAACCTGGCCAACTCCGAGAGTAACAATGAGTAGGTACATTTGGCCAGGGCCCATGTGAAGTCCCTCTGGGGCCCTGCTGGAGTATCCCCCAGAGGCCCTCGGGACACATGTAGCTTCTCAGGAGGGCCTCCTGACCACAGCACTCTGCACCAGGGTCTGGAGGCTGTGCCCTGGAGTTCACCATGAAGTGGGACACAGAAGGAGGGGTGGGGGACAGGAGGAGGAGTCAGGGAGTCCTCCCAAAGACAAATGCTAGTTTCTAGCAGGTTTCTTCTCCTCCTCCTTTCCTTCTTCTTTTCCTATTTTTCCTTTTTGTTTAAGTCTGAAAAAAATTGCTTAACTTGACTCAAAATGGCACATGGGAAAACAGATTTAGCCCTGTGCCAGGGCAGCATGAAGCCACAGTTGGCTTAGCTGGCACTTCATTAGAAGGACTTGCTTCCCTGCCCTCTCTCCAGTTCTGATGGGCAGTGATGGGGAGGAAGTGAGGTGCCCGCTTCCCTGAGCCTGGGGCAGGGTGTCTGCAGCATTAAGGGATGAGGCTATCTGTCAGGGGGGCTTGGGATGGGGCCTGGAGCAGCAATGGGTGCAGAACTGGCATGGAAGGACCTGGAAGGATGGAAGCCAATAATAGCACTGCTGTCTTTGCTGGGCACAGAAAGGAGGGCTTGGGCCACCTCCCTCCCAGTGTGGCAGCTCCTCTTTCCTTCTCCTGCCCCCAGTCTGTCTTGTTCCTTTCCTTTCTCCTTTCCTTATCTCTTCACCTCTCTCCATAACTCCACCCTCCCCTTCTTGCCAAACTTACAAGCAGTGACCAGCATTGCCATGGGTGCCCTTACTCCTGTGGGTGCCAGTTCCTGTGGAATAAAGTATTGCATGCATCACCCTAGGGGACAAGGCAGGATTGCCTCAGCCCCTTTAGCCCCTCTTCACATCAGGCATCAGGCCTGACACTGCAAGTTGTTCTCCCTACCCTCCCCCCGCAGCCCCCAGGGACCCAGGGCAGCAGGCAGGCCTGCCTGGCAAAGGTTCAATCAAGGTCTTCCCCAAGGACTTTCACCTTCTGCCCACGTGGCTGTCTTTCTGCTCTTACACTGTTAATTCCAAATGAAAGGTACAAACACATGAGCAGCCACCTATCAGGAAGACCTGATGGTCAGGAGAGGTATCTGTCCCCTCCCCCAGAGGTACAGGTCTTCCTCCCAGCTGCCACTTCTCACTCCCTGACAACTTAAAACCTTCTAACTATTTACCCAGCCCCACAAGGTCGCCTTCTCTTTCTCTTCTTCATCCTTTGTCTGTTGCCTTTGTGGTTTTTTCCCCCTTTCACTTTCCCTTAGTCCTTCAAAGCCCTGATTAGTCTCACAAAGTAAACTTGGTTTCGGGTTAGCATTTGGCAGTGCTGATGTGCATTCACAGAACTGGGTGAAAGGTTTCTCCCCTGACACTTCTGCTCTATCCCCATCCCGGTCCTGCCACCCTTTTTGTGCCTGGAACTTGCTCACGGACTTCCTCTATTCTCTCCTCTTAGCAGGAGCCTTTCTACTCTGAGCAAAGGGAATTCTGCTCCCAGACATGCTTCTGCTTTTGCTGACATAGCTCATGACTTATAATTGTCCATATTCATGTGCTCGGCTGTCTTGGCGAAGTGCCATGGTGGCAGCTTTGACAACAGATGTTTCTTCTCTCGGGTCTGGAAGCTGGAAGTCTGGGGTCCAGGCATCTCAGGGCTATGCCTCCCGAGGCCTCTCTCCTAAGCCTGCAGACGGCCACCTTCTCCCTGCACCCTCACCTGGCCTGCCCTGGAGTGTCCTGATTGCCTCTTCTTACAAGGACACCAAAAAGATTTGGATCAGAGCCCTTCCTGACAAGCTCATTTTAACCTGAATCACCTCTTTAAAGGTCCTGTCTCCAAATACAGTCACATTCTGAGGTACTAGGTATTAGGGTTAGACATGAAATTTGGGGGGACACAATTCAGCCCATAATGTTTTTATCTCCATTCTCTCCTTTCAGTGCATTAAAATGTATCCATAATTCTGTTCCCAGATCAGATGTTCAAATATAGCCTTTCCTGAACTTGCTTCCTCTCCAAGTTCCTACAGCAATGGCCTGTAAAATGCACCTGGCAACTAGTGATGCATTTTATTGTGATCTTCCTGTGGCTTTTTAAAATCTATATTTTCTTGTTTTAAAACATGCTTTACACTGTACCTGTATAGGTTCCATCTTCTCAACTGGATGAAAACTTGGGAGGGTGGAAACTGTCCTATCATTCCATATGGTTGTTTCAGTCCTCAGCCCCTGGGTGGCCATATCTGAGGACCAGGACCCTATTGAGCAGGCAAAGAGAGAGAGGACAAAGAGGGACAGACCTGAGTGTTAGTGACAAGGAGGGGCTTGTGAGGGCAGGTCCATAGGGACTTGGAAATACGAGATAACATACCAGGAAGGCTCAGGTACCAGTTGACAGCACTGGGCTTCTAGAAAGTCACAGTGAGAGTCTTATAGGAGTGCAGAGCACAGCCATGGGGAACCCCAGGTTGATGCCACCTCGAGCCAGATTGGCGTAGCACTGCCTAGGACACACCTACACCCAGGAACACAGAATGCCATCACCAAATGGGGTGGATCCCAGACCATGAAAGCAAGTTGAAACAACAGGATGGGATTCAGAACCAGTGTCAGAACCTGGTCCTGGGAGATGAGTGGCCGAGGGGCTTGTGGGGAGGTGTGCTCACCATGGGTCCCCAGTCTCAGCAATGGGTGCATTGTCTAGAGTAGTGTGGTACACCAGCTTCAGTCCAATGGAGAAACTGAAAGAGGAGAAACCATGTGACAAGACAGAGCCTACAAAAGTGTTAAGTGTATTGAGACCAAAGCCATCTAAAAACAGATTTGAATGAGTGGAGCAACAGTTTATTGATTTATCCACTGGAAAAACAAAAACAAAAACGTGTCTTTCTTCCCCACTCTAGTCCCCATTCCTTTTGCTAAACCCAGCCTTCCCTTTCATGATGAAAAGATTTCAGCCCTGCAGTGTGGCTAATTAAAGTCTCAGGGTTGGAAGGCCCTTGGACCATTAATCAAAAACTGAGCATCAGGATAAATACTTCTCAGTCCACAGTGTGTCCCCCACCCAGGCACTGTGTCACAGCAGAGTGGCTGTCATTGTGAAGGGCAAGGGAAGGCAGAGACTTGATGAATGGGGAGGCAAACAGGCAGCTTTAGTCAAAAATAAAAATGCCCAAATTTACTCTGACAAGTAGAAAGGCTGTTAAAAAGTAAGCCAATGAAGTACTTTAAAGAGCAAAACAAGCAAGTATGACAAATATTTAAATAACGAGTAATTGCTAGTTTTCTACATACTTTCTTAAGGATGGTAAACATTCATCAGGGAGCAACTGAATAAAAAAGCAGGGTCCCACGCTTGCTTTTGTCTCCCATAGCTCACCAGACCCCTGCCTCCCTCTTTCCAACATTATACAGGACTCTGATACAGGGACTTTAACAGAGGGTGCGATAGTCTGACACAGAAGTTTTGTGTCAGCTGTTAAAGCCTGACTCCAAGCATGAGCTTCTTCATCAGATGTAGAGGGAGGGAACACCTCGTTTCTGTCTCTGAGGTGTGACAAGGCTCCACAGTCTGCTCTTCAGTATTGCAGCACCTGCTTATCCAATATAGCAGACAACAAAATGAATGCCCTCTGACAAAGTGTGCAGAGATCAAGTCCAAATAGTACACATGACCTTTTGAATTGAATTTATTGAGGTGACATTGGTTCACAAAACCATACAGGTTTCAAGAGTACAACTCAACAAATCATTGCTTGCACACTGCATTGTGCACCCATCACCCCAGCAAAGTCTCTTTCCATCCCCATTTTCCCCATGTTTCCCACCTCCATCTACCACCCCCCTTCCCTCTGACTATCACCACACTGAAGTCTGTGTCTATGTGTTATACATACATTTTTATAATCCCTTCACCTCCTTTCATCCAGCCCTCCTACCCCCTGCCCCTCTGATATCTGTCAGTCTGATCCATGTATCCATGCCCATTTCTATTTCGTTCACCAGTTTGTTTTGTTCATTAGATTCCACATATAAGTGAGACCACATGGTATTGTATTTGTCTTTCTCTGACTGGCTTATTTCCCTTAGTATAATACTCTCCAGATCTATCCATGCTGTTGCAAAAGGTAAAATTTCCTTTTTTTTTAAATTCAGCCAAGAAGTATTCTATCGTGTAAACATACCACAGCTTTTTTTAATCCTCTCATCTATGGATGGGTACTGGGACTGTTTCCAGATCTTGGAGATTATAAATATTGCTGCAGTGGGCATTGGGTGCATATGCTTTCAAATTAGTGTTTTGGGTTTCTTTGGATATATTCCCAGAAGGGGGATTGCTGGGTCATAAGGCAGATTCATTTTTAATTTTTTGAGAAACCTCTATACTGTTATCCACAATGGCTGCCCCAGCCTGCATACCCACCAACAGTGCATGACAGTTCCCATTTATCCATGTCCTCAACAGCACTTGTTGTTTGTTGATTTATTGATGACAGCCTTTCTGGCAGGTGTGAAGTGATATCTCATTGTGGTTTTGCTATGCACTTCTGATAAGTAGTGACATTGAGCATCTTTTCATTTGCCCTTGGCCACCTGTATGACCTATTCAGAGAAGTATCTATTGAGTTTCTTTGCCAATTTTTATAATAATGGGTTGTTTGCCTTCTTGGTGTCAAATTATATAAGTTCTTTATATATTCTGGAAATTATCCCCTTATCAGATGTGTCATTGGGTAATATTTTCTCCCATTCAGTGGATTCCCTTTTCACTTCGATGATGGTTTCTTTATGTGTGCAGAAGTTTTTTAATTTGATATACTTCAATTTGTTTACTTTTCCCTTTGTTTCCCTGGACATACATTGGCAAAAATATTGCTACAAGAAATGTCTGAAATTTTACTTATGTTTTCTTCTAGGATTTTTATGGTTTTGTGGCTTCATTTAAGTCTTTAATCCATTTTGAGTTTATTCTTGTGGATGGTGTAAATTGATGGTCTAGTTTTATGTATTTTTTGCATATATCTGTCCAATGTTCCCAACACCATTTATTGAAGACACTGTCTTTACCCCATTATAAGTTCTTGCCTCCTTTATCAAATATTAATGGACCATAAAGATGTGGGTTTATTTCTGGGCTCCCCTGTAATGTTCCATCGATCTATGTGTCAGTGTTTGTACCAGTACTAGGCTGTTTTGATTACAATGGCCTTGTAGTATAGCTTGATGCAGTATAGTATAGGTATTGTGATTCCCTCAACTTTGTTCATCTTTCTTAAGATTCTGAAGCAAGACTCAGGGTCTTTTGTGGTTCCATATAAATTTTTGGAATATTTGTTCTAGATCTATGAGATATAGCTTTGGTGGTGGGGGGAGACATTTTGAAGCATCTACTATGTGCCAAGCCCTTTGCATATTTTGATAGAGTAAAATGTAAAATTTTACAGTAGCATCGTGAAGGAAATATTTTCACAGAGAACCCAATGATATGAGTGTGCAAAGAAAACCAGGAATGTCTGTAAGGAGTTCAGGGAAAAGAGAAAGACCGGGGAAAATTGAGCCTTTTGGGTACTTCTTCCTGGAGTTCACCTGTGCTGTTCACCTGGCCTGCAGAATCCTTGGCCTGACATTAGCCAGCTCCACCGAAGCCAATCAAAGGAAGAGAACTTCTGAGATCTTGTAAGTGGTGTTGTGGGAGGAGCAGTGGCCTAGAAGCCACAAGACCTGGGCCTAATTTCAGGCCCCATCTCTGTGCCTAAGTAAGGGATACAGGACCTTGACCTCTCTCGGTTTCACTTTTTTCATCTGTGAAATGTGGTAGGCAAGTGTAATGGAGTTAACCATATGCAGTCATAGTAAACCCCGGCAAATACTAGCACTCTGTCCATATGCATTTCCCCTCCCAAATGCTGTGTAAATCTAAATCAAACATTATTAGAAATCAGATTACCTTTTAGGTATCTTAAAGCACAAATCTCCGCATGCAGGAACAACAGGATAATTCTGTTTCCTTTGCTCTTTCTCTATTTAGATTGATAAGTTTCCAGAAGTTGGTCATCACCAGTTCAAGGCACAAATGACCCTTTCATTAGAAAGGAAGTACTAAGCGGACGTTGTACCGCTGCATGGATGCTATAATTCCTCAGTTTAGGGTGCTGGGCACCAAATTAAGTTTCATTTATTTCACCCAATGCCCCCGACTATGTTATTTTCTTTGGGTTGGAAACATCTCTGCCAGAACATTTGTTTTAATTTTTAAAATCAAACTCAGCGTACTACTTTGAAGCTTTCCACTGAGCTGTTGGACAGCCCAGAACAAGGGTGCCTGGTGCCGGTGCTTGTAATCTCTCTCATTTGACTGTTCACTTGGCACAGGAAATATTTTGTTATCATAGCTGTTCTATGGAAGACACTGTACAGAATGCTATCATTACATAAAAGATGTGTGGGTGCTGGTAGAACCAATGTTATAAGAAAGAGAAGTACTTTTGACCACTGGGAGACACTAGAGCATTTGAAGCAAAGCTTGGGTTTAAAATCATCTCAGGAAATGGGGCTGGGCAATGCTTGGCCTGGGGTCAGAAGTGTTTACAAAACAAGAGAGTAAATTCCTAGGCATGACCCACAGACAGTTTAAATTTTAGCTGGAACTGAAACCCTCTTCATGGGAGCACCAGCTCCCAGTCTTGGCTCTAATCGCAAGTGCTGTCCATGAGAGCCCTGGCATCATCTCTGTGGCTCCCTTAAAGGCTCTCCTGGGCCCTTCTGGGCAGATGGTTGACAGCCAAGTCCATACTGCAGGCTCCACACACATGACCCAGTCTGCCTCGGGCAGCAGCCACTCAAAGGCTGTGTATGATAGCCACCTTCTCCTGTGTGCTCTCCTGACTCAGAATATCAAACTTGTTTTATATGGAGGGGGAAAGTTACTTTCAGGGGTGAGGTTCCTAGTCTGTGTCTGTTTTGGTCTTCCCAGTTTTGAGAAGCAACAGCTGAGTTGAGACAAGGGTGACCTGGCTGGGGTAGACCCCTGCTAAAGGGAAGAATTGTCTTTTTCTCTCAGTGTCGGGGCAAGGGAGACAGGGCCTTGCCTGCAGGGGAGCAGAATGTGGCTGGGCTGGTGGATAGGGAAGTATGTGGGCCTTGATTTACAAAGAATCAGCTCTACCAGTGTCTGAATTTGTGAAAATGGATACATGGTGTTTGGAGTAAGAATTCTTACTCTACAGAAGGGTAACATTTGGGTCATGTTGATGTATAATGCTTTGTATATTAAAACTATTCATGCAGTTCTTTAAAGGTCAATCTGCCTCAATTTTTAAGGGACAGACACCCATTATATGAAGTCCATGTTTCTGTCCACGGGTGCTGTCCTTACCCCCCGTGGCAGGAGGATGTCCAGCCCAGCCCCCATCTCGCTGCCCACTGCTGAGAGCCAAATGTGCACGTGGATGCACCTCTTTATCAAGCATTTAAGACACGAACTTATTGCCAACGCTGGGACAACAGTGATTTAAGGTGTGACTATGAATATAAAGAGAAAGAAAAACAGGCTTGGGAGACAAATAGCTCAATGTTTTGAGAGTCTGCTTAGCACAGCTCCCCCTGTTGCATTAAACATGAAAGTAACTTTTGTGTCCCTCAAATTGTATGTAGCACATCCACAGGAGTAGGAAAAGTGCTGCTGCAAAATAAGCTCCTCTTCCTCCAAGGGCCACTGCAACTGCACACACCAGCTCTTTCACTCAGTGACCCCTCTGAGTTGTCAGGAGGGGTGCAGGCCTGGTCCAAGGGTGGACACGTGGCTCAAGGTCCCTGTGGCCTGAAAAGCACAGGCAAGCCAGTCATCACGGCAGAGAGTGGTAAACACTGTGACTGGGCATTCATGCAACCCTTGGCAGTTTGGTAGAGGGTACCAGCCCAGCCTCAGTGGTGGGCTTCTCAAAAATGGTGACCTCTCTTGGGTCCTGGAGGACAGAGTGGAGTGGGACACAAGGAGTTGTTCCAATCAGGCAAGAGGGGAACCTGTGCAGAGGCCCCGGTCCATGCCCTCAGGTGGGTGCCAGGGGTGTCTGGGAGGGCTTGTGGAAGTCAGCCTCGCCTATGGTACCAGGTGGTTGGCTCTGCAAAACCTGTCCCTCACATCCCCTGCAGGCAATCATGCCTGCTTTTCTCCTCACATTTTTTTCAAGCCAACAAAGAAACAAGGAAGAGCCAGTACCTCATGAGTCCAGGGGCTTTCCTAACAAAGTTCCATGTTTGAAGCTTTGTCTGGCTGGAGCTGAAAGGTCTTGGTTTCTCAGTCATCCGAGTCACTATTCCCAAGGCTCAGCACAGCCTTCCCACAGACTGGCTAACCAGATAGAGGTCTTTTCGTTTTTCATTGTGCAAAAAGCATTTGCCCAAACATCAAGTGGCTCCCCTGTCAGGATACCACATGTTTTGGAAGTCTTAACCAACAAATCCTACCTGATGCCATTTAAACTTTCCAAAAATTGAGAAATTGTTTTTAGCAAGAAAATGTTGTGCAGCAAGTTTTAAGAGAAAGAGTTTCCCCGCCCCGCAAAAATCCAGAAAATAATTGGATCCCAACAGTGCCCCGAGGCGCAGGCTTTGCACAGCCATGGCTATGGGGTGGCTACGTTGGTTTGGGTAGGGTCAGGGCACTTTCCAGCCGAAGGGCAGGAGGGTCGGGGTGTTTCTGAGGCATGGGGTGGGAGGGCATTGCCACCCGAAAGCCACAGGGGCAGGGAGGCGAAGCCAAAGCAGTGGTGAAGGGCTCGCGCTGTTCTTTTATTACAGGCAGCTGGTGGTGAGGAAGATGTGACTTGCTGGGGCTAATAAAAACAAATTTGGAGGTTCGCTTAGTCTGTGCAATTAAAACTGTATTCTAGTAACAAAGCTGACACCCCTTAAAGGTGAACCCTGTGACACTTCCCGGCTCGTGGTGGCCTTACTGCTGCTCCACACTTAGGCTTAGGTCTGTTCACAGTGCGAAGCGGGCATCTCCGCCCTGCCAGACAAGTGCAGGCAGGCTGGCCGGCCGAGTTCAGCTGCTGCAACTTTTCTGTAGCCCTGAGGACTGCTGGCAATAAGATCCTGGCAAGGAACCCATCCTAACTACATTGTGTTTGTGAACCACCGGGTTTTGGTATTTGGTCAGTTGAGTTGGTCATACTGCCTTTCTCCCGTGCTGCAAACAAACCAAGTCCATCTGCATTGGGCTGAGAGTTGGTATGTGCTCTGAGCTACTAAAAGAATATTTTCCCAAGTCAGGTAAATATGTTCAGGCATGCGAACTGTTATACTTGAATTTGCTGCAGCATTTTGTACTGACACTCAGGCTGCCTGGCGCCAATGGCTTCTAAACTCAATTTCTTTTATGTGGACTCCATGTCCTTGAATTGTGCTGTTTAAGTGTTTCTGAATTTTCTACGTGCCATTTTTACAGGCCCATGTGTTCATAGCTTGATTTGGTGAAACATCAATCACTATGGTTGTGTTTTTTAAAGAAAACAAATGTATATATTACTAAGAAGTCAAACGAATTATTGGAAAATATACTTGGTGGATCATGCAGCCCCCTATTAAAAAGGAATTTGTTCTATTTGTTTAATAAAGTGACTGTTCAAATTCTAAACATCTGTATTGTCCTTCTAAACATGGATGCAATAATATTTGCGGTCTGCAACATTGATGTATGTCCTCTAATAAAATATTTGAAATATTTCTTTAAAAACACAGTGCCCCTGGCTGGCGTAGCTCAGTGGATTGAGCGCGGGCTGGGAACCAAACTGTCCCAGGTTCGATTCCCAGCCAGGGTACATTCCTGGGTTGCAGGCCATAACCCCCAGCAACCGCACATTGATGTTTCTCTCTCTCTCTCTCTATCTCCCTCCCTAAAAATAAAATAAATAAAATCTTAAAAAAAAAAAAAAAAAAACACAGTGGCCAGTTCTTCAATCACAATGTGTTGTTCACAGGTCTGTTGAGAGCGGGGTGGGCAGCTCAGAGAGGACAGTTGGCATCTTCAGCCAGCTATATAGGGTAGACGGTACACAAAACATGCAGGTTGGCAGCACTCGGTGCTCAGGTAAGAACCCAAATACAAGTGCATTGCCAGGTTTAGAGGCAGGGAGAGGTGATAGTGGAACTCAGACACACAAAAATGCGGACTGTGTGCAAGGTTGGCTGTATTAAGTGACCCAAAGTCAAAGTAATAGGTTAGGGGCTAGAGGTCAGAGAAGGTCATGGGCAACCCAGTGCAAGGAGCATTCTGTGAAGAGTCTTGTCTGACCAGGTCTCCAAGCCTGGAAGCCCCAGCAGCAGCACTTGGGCCCCACCTCTCAGTGGGGCTTCTTGGCAGTGTGGTGTCATTGCTGGGGATAAGACCACCATAGTCAAATTGTCATGGGTTCCAAATTTCCTCAAACATTCACCACCTAGAGATCCAACATCTCTAAATCTCAGTTCTTCTTCTCAACAAGAGGACAATTACTATACATCGCTGAGAGGGTTGTTGGGATATAAAATAAAAAACACTTGTAAGACGTTTAGGAAAATGCTTGCCGTTTAGCTAGCATTCAGCAATGACAGGAGGTTAATTTTCTGATTGACCTTGCTGGTTTTGCTGTGGCTGTTGCTTTGGATATCTGCAGGGACAAACAGACATTACCTTCCTGGTGAGGAGGGGCCCTTACTTTTCACCCAAAGCCCTCAGCCTCTAAGTCAAACCATACCGTTGCACCTGCACTGCTTTGGGTTTTGCCTGATGGTGTCAGGACCTGTGGGTGTTCTGCTGGTCAGAATCCAGGCTCAGTGAGCGAGACTGCAGCCTCCCTGCTGGGATCCCCACAGAGGGTGGGAGTGGGGTGAGTGGAGGCTGGGAGGGCAGCCTAAGACACACAGAAGTCAGCCATTGTTCAGACTTTGCTTTCATGGAGCATGGACATGGCATGACTGCTTTTTAGACTTACATCACTGGTTTATCTGACGCCTTCTCTTTTTATTTTTATTCTCTTTTTATCTTACTTACTTTTCGCCTCATGTTATAGCCTCTGGAAGAGAGAGAAATAGAGCTTTGTCAGTGTCACCACTCACTGGTTCCTGCGAAGGCAGAAAAACCCCTTGAAATATGACCACAACAACATTAGGGCCCCACTCTGCTGTGTATTCTGCAGCAGCTAATGCTACAGAAAGCCCTGTTCTGGCTGATTCAGATACACCATCTCATTTAATCCTCACAATCCTACAGGAGGACCTAGGAATCAAATCAGGGTGCATGTGGCTGGAAGCAACAGAATACCCAAATAAAAGTGACTCACTCAACAAGAAAATTTGTAACACTTTTATCAATAATTTGGCAGGAAGACATTTCTCTTTGCCAAAATGCTCCACAATCAAACTATCTGAGTTTGAATCCTAACCTGTGAAGTGTCAGTAAATGTTTGCAAGCAGCTCTCTGGGGTGGTGGGGAGGACATACAAAAAACGCAGAATCTGCAACATTTGTCAATTCCTGTGGCACAAATTCTCTGACAGTGACATGTACCAAGTTGCCAACATGACATCATTGAACATGGTATTTGGGAAAGATGCACCCTATCATTTCTATGGAGCATGTACAAACCACTTTCAGCATAGCACCGCTGCCCTTGGCAGTGTGTGGCCTAAACCTACCTGTACGTTCATGTTCTTGTCTGTAAAATGGGAGGAAAATTGCACCTTCTTCATTGGAATAATACTGTCCTTCATTCACAGTCAGCGTTCAATGCACGCTAGTTATTGTTTTTGCTCTTGTTCTTGTTGATGCAGGCACAAAGTGGAAACCATCTTGCAACAACAAACGCATTCATCCTAATCTAATTCCCAGTAGAGCAACTCTTTCCAAATTTGCATGGCAGTTCTGTGGTCCTTTTTCAAGCATCACAGAGCACTGCCTCCTCACCCCCACCACACTGACTTCCTTAGTCTCTGTTTCAGACTCCAAAATTTTTCCATGAGAATTCTGTTTCTTTGCATTTTTGTATTAACCAAAGTATTTATTTTAATAACCAGTTTTCTCAAAAAGCCTCTTAATGACAAACCATTCTGCCAGCCAATTATTATTATCTCTCCTGTTTATAAATGCAAAATTGCCTCCAACAGAATTTATAAAAAATAATTACTCTGTTGTGTAGGAGGACAGAAAAACCACTCTCCCAGGCTCACCCCTCACTTTGTTATTCTCCTCGCATCCCTATGCCCCTTTCAAAGGTAACATGTGCTCACACTAAACTGAATGGTAACAGTGCCACAGTGCCTAGGATGGGGTGCTCTTGGGGGCCCTGACTGGCTGTGCCCCACCCTGCAGCTCCCCTCTGTGAACACTGTACGTAAGAAGACAGGAGCCGATGGAAACTAGGTCCATGCTTTTTCATCCCCAGGAGAGCTCTGTTTCCACCCCAGGTTTCTTACACCCACTTACTGATCCTAAAATGTCCAGGTTTGCAGAGCAAACTCCAATGACCCCTTCGTCTCAGCCCCCTGAGCATGGCCCTGGCAGGAAAGCCAAGATGGAGAGCCTAAGTACAGCCATGCTGCTTCTTCGAGTGAGGCCCCAGCATGACGCAGTGTGGGGGCAGGGGTGGCTGGGCCAGGGGAGGGGAGATGCGAGATGGGCAGGGAAGAGCCCACTAACAATACAAGGTCCAAGAACAATGAGCTGGAGCAGACATTTCTCCTGAGTTTTGCTGGTGGGGAGCAGGGGTTCATAAGGACAATAGTGAAATGAAGCAGTTTCTTCCTCTCTGTGGACAAAAGTATAAGTACCTGGGTAGAAATAGATATTCTTTCTACCCTCCCCACATACATGCCAAAATGTGTGTTTGTTAAAATTCATAGTTCCATCCATGCTGTCATAAATAGTAGGATTTCATTATTTGTATGACTGAGTAATATTCCATTGTACCACAGTTGGTTTATCCACTCATCTATTGATGGACACTTGGGCTGCTTCCATATCTTGGCTATTATAAATAATGCTGTGATGAACACAGGGATGCATATATTCTTTCAAATGAATGTTTTGAATTTATTCAGATACACAGCGAAATAAGCCAGAGAGAGAAAAACAAATGTTATATGATATCACTTATATGTGGAATCTAACAAACAAAATAAATAAACAAGCAAAATAGAGAACCATACTTATAGACACAGATAACAGATTGATGGATGCCAGAGGGAAGGGGTGTTGGTGGACTGGATGGAAAAGGTGGATGGGTAAAGAAGTATTAATTGGTAGTCATAAAGCAGTCACAGAGATGTAAGGTGCAGCACAGGGAATATAGTCAATACTATTGTAATAACTATGTACAGTGCTAAGTGAACACTTGTGTTATCTGAGGGAACACATTGTAAAGTATATGAATGTCTATCTGCTATGCTATACACCTAAAACTATTACAAAATAATGTCGAATGCAAACTGTAATAAAAATTAAAATAATAAAATAAAATTTTAAAAAGTAATAGTTCCACCAACCTCTAAGCCTACTCCCCACAGGTAATCAATCACCTTTATCATTTTCTAGTGAATTCATTAATTCAACACATATCTATTGAACATCTGCTACATGGTAGGCATCATCTCACAACCCAGCAATGAACAGAGTAGGGGAAAAATCAACTTGCTGCAGGAAGCTTGCATTCTAGAGCATCTTCTAGAAACTCATAGGCAAATAGGTGGAGCCTGGACACATCTCTATAAAAGCAGAAGGAGCCAGCTTTTCTGATTGGTTGCATTAGAGGCATTTTTGCAGGTCAGTGATTTAGCAACTGGTGGATCCTATCAGATCTCTGAGGTTCTGCCTTAACTGATGCCCCACAAAGTTACCACAGCGAAGTCCAATCTCCTATGCTTTAGGACGTTACAGTGTGATATTATGAGTCCTACTAAAAAACTTTGAGGGCTGATTTTAGATTAGCATTTTTAAGAGCCATAAACTTATTTCAACAGTTTTGTCACTGCTTAAAATATTTTGGGTTCTCATTGGAGTTAATTTATGAATGGTACCTCTCCTAAAAAAAATCCTGTGCTACAAATGACACTAGCTTAGACCATGAAAGATCTTTGTCAAACACCAAAGATGAGCCTTTCCACTGAGGGGACAACTTCAGAAGTCCCCTCTGTTGGACTCTGGGTGCCTGGTACCAACACCTTGACCAGATGGCTATGTCGTCCTATTGGCCAAATACAAGCCTGGTGGGTTGAACCACTGTAAAAAGTCACTGTGAATAAATTCAGTGGAAAAAATCAGGTCAATGGTTTTCAAACTTTTTTTGAAAAAAAAGTTTGGATGGAATCTTATGCAGAAAAAAAGCCCAATACGCAGAATGAAGAAAAGCAGAAGGTTCCAGAATGATGTAAGGAAAGGGTAAAAGTCCAACCCTCAGGCATCCCCACCAGAGAGATACCTACTCTTCCTGCCAACCCCTGAGGAGTCTCTACAGGACTCTCAGGACCCCCTGGAGCAGGGTCAAAGCACCACTGAACTCCATATTCTTCTGGGACAGGGGTCATCTTCCCTCCCCACAACCCCAGCATAGCAGAGTCAGCAGATAAACAGGTCCTGGGAGAAGGAGGCAGTAAAAGGCTGTTGGGGGTGAGATATCCCCCCAAAGAGCTCAGTGTTTAAAGAAGCCTGAGGGTCCACAGTCAAAGATAATTAGCAAACAGGGGTCACATCTGCAAGAATGATTTCCTGCAGAAGTTTGTGAAGCATGCAAGAGACAGAGGGTGAGTACCCTCACTCTCCGAATCAGTCATGTGAGTGAGGACAGAGGCCTGGTTGAATGGGGGATGATAACTGAGGACAGAGGAGAGCTTCCATTTTGCTCCCTTCTTCTCCAGGAGAGAAATAATCTATTTAAATACTAAAAAAGCAAATGAATTAAAGCAGAAGTGCATGGGAACTGTAGCCAAGATAGGTGGGTGGTCAGGACAGGCCATGGCTCAGGGGCAGGGAAGTGGTGGAGGACCCATGGGAGAGGAGAAATGGAGATTGGGTCTCCAAGGGGTCCAGCATCCACCATCCACCTTCCCTGAGTGAGTACTGAATGAAATGGTAATTAGGGCTAGAGAGTACTGGAGGTAGGTATTATTCTAAATGTTTTACATATATCAACTCATCTGATGCTCCCTATAAGTCTATAAGGTAGCTTCTCTTATCTCCCCTCTTTCATTGATGAGAAACTGAGGGTTTAAGGAGTTTGCAAAATTCACATACCAGTTGGTGGTAGAGTTTGAACCCAGTCACTCTGACTCCAGAGTCTAGCCTCTTAACCAGGATGCCATGATGCCTCTGCAAGTCAGGCTGTCAGATTTGTTGCTGATAAAGCTTCACATTGGATGATGCAGCTCTGATCTCTGGACAAGTGCACTTAGTGAGGTGCCACCCTGTAGGCAGTGGAGTGGGGCACATGGAATGGGGGCAGGGATGACAGCCTGTGAAAGCAAGACAGAGCTGCTGCTCCCTGGGCCTGCTCCCTCCAAGAAGAATGAAAGGAGCCCAAGCAGAGTGGGGCCAGTTTGTTGTTTCCAACGTTGCCTGCCTGGGATGATGGAAGGGAAGACAGAGAACGAGGGGTGGGGGAGCCTCTGTCTCTTACAGAGAGTGCACAGGAAACTCAGGAAAGTCAGGGAAAAAGGGGCTGCAAAGCCTAGGAAGAAAAAAAAATCAGGACAATACAAAGACCCTAAGATAAAGCAAAGCAGAGGAGCTGACTTCCTACAAATGGTCTAAAACCAGAAAGTAACCCAGGCATAGAGTCTGCAACTGCACCATGCACAATGTGACTCCGGACACCTCTACTTGGCAGGCACTTTACATACACCACCCAGCCTGCTCTTGACAGCCAGCTTTATCGTATGGCCCCCTTTGGATGAGGAAAGAGCATAATTGGGCATCCATGCCCAGTGTCCCAGCTGGTGATTGTCACTGTCACATTCCCTCTGCCACTAATAAACCTCGATTTTTGACAAAGGAGAAAGAAAAAACTGCTGCAATGCAAAATATTCAAATGCTACCCAATATTAGAACATGGCTTTTAAAATTCTTCACTGTGTATAGTGAAGCTTTGGATAAAATGTTTAATGTGGTTTCTCTACAAAAGCATATTCACAACCCACAGTCAATAATATTCACTCATCCTAAAATTAGGACATGCACTTTTGAAAACAAGATGGAATATTTAGATGTGGGACATCTCCAGACACACGGGTGATCGGCTTTGTTGGTCGCACACTCTTCTACACTCCCATTAAGTGACCCCTGAGCTAATTCCACGATCCCATGAGTGAGCCCATACAATCTGACTACCTGGCTTTCTGATGATGAAGCCAGCAAGAGCCCCAGCACCAATAAAATGCAGACACCAGAACACAGGCCCTGGAAATCCATATGTCTTTGCAGCTGCTTCCACCTGTGAGGGCCAAAAAAGTATTGATACTTTTTCTTCCACCTTCTCAGTTTTTCTAGGATGAGCAAATAACCAAATTATCAGACACAGATTAACAGAAAAAAATCATGTTTTAGTACAAAGCTCATGAGGAATTCACAAAGGCATGATAACTCCAAAGACAATAAAGCAACATTGGGTATAAAAGACAATCTTGGACTCTTAGGCATCTCGAAGATGCTGGTGAGGTGGATGGGAGTAGAGCCTACTTCCCCCTGTGCACAAGTGGAACACCTAGCCAATCTGAGGAACAGAGTGAACAGCCAATGGTATCCCAGTATATATGAAAGTTGGAGGCCAAAATTGTAGAGGACATTAAAAAATCAGGTGGTAAGGAAATTGCTTTGGGATGGTAAGGTCCCTGGGACCAGTGTGGGGACCAGGGTGGTTGCAGCCCCCTGCCCAGCACCTGCCACAGGATACTTGGAAGATAGCCAAATCAACAGCTGCCCCTCCTGCCAAGCAGAGAGGATAGAGTGAAGGGAGGATAGGATAATCCTGGATGGACCCGGATGCTTGAAGTCTCTGGGGGGAATAAAGAAGTGGCAGACACACAGGGGCATTTACCTGCTGACACTGTAGACACCCCCTGGGTCAGTACCAGAGAAATTGGGGAAGGGAGAAGGGATAAGAGTTGGGCTATGAAGAACCTTACCCAGACAGTCTCAGGTCTGGTTGGGGAGTTGGGCTGCGTGAGAGGCTGGGTGCTTGTTAGGAGCAGCAGGTTTGAACAGGACTTTGTTCAAAAGAAAGGCTCTCGCTGGCTGTTTAGGGAACTGTCCCACAGCAGCCACAGCAGCCACAGTGGCTGCCCTCCTCACTCCTGCTGCACCCCCACAGCTTTTACAGCCCCAACCTGGGCCACATCCCCCAACCCTGCTCCCTGCCCCTCCCCTGCCCCATGCAACCAGACTGGTTCGCTAAGAGGAAGGAGAAGTCATTCCCTGCAGAGGAAAGCAGCAAGGTTAAGGGAGTTAACAATACCCAGAAAGACTCAGCTGGGGAGCTGAACTACCCTGAAGGGAGTTTGAGAGTGCCTAGCACCTAAGACAGCAAAGAGCAAGAAGGTGGTGTGTGAGTTACCCCTAACTGGTGCACCCCAAGGACAGCACAACTGGTGGATTGAAGGAGCCAGCCTGATGCAGAAGAACACTGGGGGCCCAGTAACGAACTGAGGAACTGGACTGAAGGCTGGACAACTGTGAAGAGTGAGGCCCAGACCTGGCCTTCATCCTCACAAAACCATAGGGAGAAAAACGAAACCCAACCCCCCTCAGCCTGCTACAGCCAGGAAGACCAGTAGAACTCTCTTGGACAGTTTAAAGTGAGCAGGAGGATTTTTTTTCTTTTTTCCCCCCAAGTGAGACAATAAAATCTGGAGCTGTGAAAGGGCCAGAGTCAGACCCAAAGAAGGATCGCAAGGCTAATCCCAGCAACTGAGAAACTGAGACAAATTTCACTTTGCTATTCCAGAGAACTTGCAAGTTGTTGTTTATTTGTATATTTTTTCATTATTTTTACTTCTTTTATTTTATTAACATTTTTTATTTCTCTTCCTTCTGTTTAGTTTTCTTCATTTTATTTGTTTAATTGCATTGTGTGACTGGTTTTCCTTGTTCTCTCTTTCATAGTGTACTTTAATTTTTCTTCTTTCACTTCACTTGTGTTCCAATAGCACACTACTCTAAGTCATGTACTTCCTATTCTTGATATTCAGATCATATAGATTCTATCATATGATTGTTATTCCAATATTATTGTAAATAATTGTTGTTCCATACAATTGTAAATACTACACAGCACCCCTCCTGGATCTTAGCCCATTTCACTGTCTTCCAGAACTCTATTACTATTGTGGTTTACCCTATTCTCTTGCACACTACACTATTTTCTATCCTTTACTCTCACTATATCTCATAATCTGACCTCCCACAAGCTCACTATTTTCAGGATTCAACTCAGAATCCTTCTCCCCTCTAACAAAAGTCTTATCTCTTTTCCACCCTTTCTAAAAAGTGGCAAGTTGAGTGAAATATAACGGTTAAAACTATACTTGTCCAAAGGATCTCCTATCTCTTCTCTACAGGCTGGTCCTTTAAATCCCACAGAATACACTCCCACTGTCTTAATCCATTTTGCCTTCCCCTCCAACTAATCACATAAAAGAGTAGGTGGGAGCAGTGAACACCAATATACCTGCAGGAAAAAAGAACCCACCAACAAAGGAATGACCAACAAATAATAAAGAAAGAAAAGGAAGATGGTGGAGAGGTGAGTGAAAGCCACACTAACCTCCACCCGGGACCAATCTGGAATTACAACTAATGGTGGAGAAATTATCCAGAATGAACAACTAAACAATTCCAAGACAGGTGCCTCAAAACCTCGGACAGACAAAAGAACCAGCTTCGACACAACCTGTCTGCACCTGCACAACAGCATACAAGATGTGATGGGCAGAGCAACCCTAAGTTAACCAGCTGGGGGGAAGGATTCACCAAAGAAAGACCTAAAAACAATCAAAACCCAAAGACATCCAGAAAACCAACATAAATGACAGCCCAAGAGCAGTAAGTTCAGGAGATCAAGGAGACTGCACCACTGAATCTCACAGGTCTTCTACCATAGAATTTCACACCACAAACCCAAAGAGTCAGAACAGATAAATTTAAGAAGCAGAGGCTAACAAGAAGAACCTCACAAACAATGCAAAGACAGAAAAACAAACCACAAAAGAAAGGAAAGGAGGAAACCTCAGAAAGAATGCTGAATGAAATAAAGGCAAATCAACTATCAGATATTGAGTTCAAAGCAATGGTTATAAGGAAGCTCAAGAAGCTCACTGAGAATTACTAAAAACTACAGGGAAACTACAATAAACTCACTCCAAACTATATCAACATGAAAAAGGAAATAGAAACTATCAACAAGGGCCAAGAGGAAATGAAGAATACAATTTCTGAATTGAAGGACACACTGAAGGGAATCAAAAACAGGCTAGATGTTGCAGATGATTGGATCAACAAACTGGAAGACAAGGTAGAAAAAAAACTCAGAGAGAGCAAGAAAAGGAAAAAAGATTCAGAAAGAATGAAGAGGTGTTAAGGGAACTTCAGGACAACATGAAACATAATAATATTCCTATAATAGGTACACCAGAAGGGGAAGAAGAAGAGCAAGGGATAGAACGCCTGTTGAAAAAGTCATGATTGAAGACTTCCCTAATTTGATTAGAGAAAAAGTCCCACAAATCCAGGAAACACAGAGAGTCCCAATCAAGAAGAACCCAAAGAGGCCCACTTCAAGACACATCATAATTAAAATGGCAAAATTTCATGACAGAGAGGGAATCTTAAAGGCAAAAAGGGAGAAACAGGAAGTAACATACAAGGGAGCCCCAATAAAGCTAGCAGCTCACTTCTCAGTGGAAATGCTCTAAGCCAGAAGGGATTGGCAAGGAATATTCCAAGTAATGAAAACTAAAGGCCTGCAACCAAGACTACTCTATCTAGCAAGGCTCTCAATTAAAATGGAAGGTGAAAGAAAGAGTTTCCCAAATCAAAGAAGCCTCAAAGAATACATGTCCTCCAAACCAGCTCTGCAAGAGATGTTAAAGGGTCTGCTTTAAGAAACAGGGGGAAAAAGTGAGGAGAGGGGAACACAGGTATGAAGGAAGCAAAATGGCAATGAATAAGTATCTATCAATAATAACCTTAAATTTAAATGAATTAAATGCTCTGATCAAAAGACATAGAATAGCTGAATGGATATGAAAGCATGACCCACACATATGCTGCTTACAAGAGACCCACATCAGAACAAAAGATGTACACAGCCTGAAAGTGAAGGACTGGAAAAACATATTCCAAGCAAACAGACAGTAAAGGAAAGCTGGGGTAGCAATACTTATAACAGAAAAAATAGACTTTAAAACAAGGGTCATAAGAAGACACCCAGAAGGTCACTTCATAATACTTAAGAGAAGAATCCATCAAGAAGACATAAACATTGTAAATATATATGCACCCAACAAAGGAGCACCCAAATATGTAAGGGAAATCTTGGAGGACTTCAAGAAAGATATTGACAGCAACACAGTTATAGTAGGAGATTTTAACACCCACTGTCAAAAATGGATAGATCTTCCAAATAAAATATCAACAAAGATATTGTGGCATTGAACAATGCCCTAGATGAAATGGACTTAACGGATATATACAGAGACCTCCATTCCAGAGAAGCTAAATACACATTGTTTTCAAATGCACATGGAATATTTTCAAAGAGAGACCACATGAAGGACACAAAACAAGCCTCAACAAATTCAAGAAAATTGAAATCATACCAAGCATTTTCTCTGACCACAAGAAACTGAAAATAGAAACCAACCTCGAGGAAAAAACTCAAAATACTCAAACTCATGGAGATTGAATAGCATGGTTTTAAACAATGAATGGGTCAAGAATGAGATCAAGGAAGAAATAAACAAGTTTCTGGAAACAAATGAAAATGAACGCACAACAACCCAAAACTTATGGGACATGGCAAAGGCAGTCCTGAGAGGGAAGTTCATAGCAAAACAGGCTTCCCCAAAAAGAGAAACATTTTAAATAAACAACCTAACCCTATGCCTACAAGAACTGGAGGAACAACAGAGCAGAATTAAATGACATAAAGTCTAAAACACAGTTCTAAGGATGAATAAATCCAGAAGCAGTTTCTTTGAAAAGATAAACAAAATCAACAAGTCTTTAAGCAGACTCATCAAGAAAAAAAGAAAGGGGACCCAAATAAACACAATCAGAAATGAAAGAGGAGAAATTACTACTGATACCACAGAAATACAAAGGGTTGTAAGAAATTACTACAAAGAATTATATGCCAAGAAATTTGAAAATCTAGGTGAAACGGACAAATTTCTAGAAAAATATAATCTTCCAAAACTGAATGAAGAAGAAGCAGAAAGCCTAAACAGACCGATAACAATGGATGAAACTGAAACAGTAATCAAGAAGCTCCCAACATATAAAAGTCCTGGACTAGATGGTTTCACATGAGAATTTTACAAAGCATTTAAGGATAAGGTAACCGCTATCCTTCACAGACTATTACAAAAAATCCAAGAAAATGAAAGACTCTTTCTATGAAACCAGCATCATCCTAATCCCAAAACCAGATAAAGACACAACAAAGAAAGAAAACTTCAGATCAATATCGCTGATGATCATAGGTGCTAAAATCCTCAACAAAATATTGCCAAACTGCATCCAGCAATACATTAAAAAGATCATACACCATGACCAAGTGTGATTCATCCCAGGGATGCAAGTATGGTACAATATTCACAAATCAATAAACATAATACACCACATAAATAAAACGAAAGACAAAAATCACATGATCATATCAATAGATGTGGGAAAAATATTTGATAATGCACAGCACCCATTAATGATAAAAACACTCAGCAAAGTGGGAAAAGAGGGAGTATTTCTCAACATAATAAAGGCCATGTATGAGAGACCTACAGCCAACATCATACTCAATGAGCAAAAACTTAGAGCTTTCCCATTAAGATCGAGAACAAAACAAGGATGCCCAGTTTCACCAGTCCTATTTAGCATAGTATTGGAAATCCTAGCCATAGTAATCAGACAAGAAAAAGAAATAAAAACCATCCAAACTGAAAAGGGGGAAGCACAACTGTCATTGTTTGCAGATGACATTATAGTGTGTATAGAAAATCCTATAGACTCCATCAAAAAACTACTCGACCTAAGAAATGAATTTGGCAAAACAGCCAGGTACAAAGTCAATACTCAGAAAACTAAGCTATTTCTGTACACCAACAATGAAATATCAAAAACATAAATCAGGAAAAATAATCCCATTTGATACAGCAACAAGAAAAATAAAGTACCTAGGAATAAACCTAACCAAGGAGTTAAAGGGCCTGTACTCATTAAACTACATAACACTGAAGAAAGAAATTAAGGAAAACACAAACAAATGGAAGTGTGTACCATGTTCATGGTTTAGAAGAATCAACATCATCAAAATGTCCATACTACCCAAAGCAATTTATAGATTCAATGCAATACCTATTATAGTACCAATGACATATTTCACAGATATAGAATAAACATTTCAAAAATGTACATGGAACCATAAATGACCCCACATAGCTAAAGCAATTTTGAGAAAGAAGATCAAAGTAGGAAGGATCACAATACCTGATATCAAACTCTATTACAAGTCCACTGTAATCAAAACAGCCTGATGCTGGCATAAGAACAGATGCAAAGACCAATGGAACAGAACAGAGAGCCCAGAAATAAACCCAAGTCTCTAGTCCATTAATATTTGACAAAGAGAGCGGAAGCATAAAATGGAGTAAAAATAGACTCTTCAACAAATAGTGTTGGCAGATCTGGACAGATACATGCAAAAAAATGAAACTCAACCACCAATTTACACCATATACAAAAATAAATTCAAGGTGGATAAAAGACTTAAATGTAAGTCATGACACCATAAAGTCCTAGAGGAAAATATAAGCAGGAAAATCTCAGATATTCCATACAGCAGTATTTCCATCAATATATTCCCTAGAGCAAGGGACATAAAGGAAAGAATAAACAAATGGGACTTCATTAAAATAAAAAACTTCTACACAGCTAAAGAAGACAGCATTAAAATGAAAAGAGAACCAACCATATGAGAAAACATATTTGCCAATGATACCTCAGACAAGGGTTTGATCTCCAAAATATATAAAGAACTCACATGAGGCCACTCAAGGAAACAAAAACCCAATTAAAAAATAGGTAAAAGACCTGAACAGATGCTTCTCCAAGGAGGACATACAGAGGATCCAGAGACACATGGAAAGATGCTTAGCATCACTAGCCATCAGACAGATGCAAATTAAAACCACAGTGAGATTCCACCTCACACTGGTCAGAATGGACAGCATAACCAAATCAACATACAACAAGTTTTGGAGAGGATGTGGAGAAAAGGGAACTCCTGTGCACTGTTAGTGGGAATGCAGACTAGTGCAGCCACTGTGGAAAACAGTATGAAATTTCCTCAGAAAACTAAAAATGGATCTACCTTTTGATCCAGCAATTCCACTGCTGGGATTATATCCTAAGAATCCTGAAACACCAGTCTATAAGAACCTATGCACCCCAATGTTCATAGCAGCACAATTTATAATAACTGAGTGCTAAAAGCAACCTATGTGCCTATCAGTAAATGAGTGGATCAAAAAATATCGTACATTTACATGATAGAATACTACACAGAAGAAAGAAAGAAGGAGTTCCTACCCTTTGCGGCGGCATGGATGGAACTGGAGAGCACTATGCTAAGTGAAATAAGCCAGGCAATGAGGGACAAATACCATATGATCTCACCTTTAAGTGGAACCTAATCAACAAAACAAACAAGTAAGCAAAATATAATCAGAGACATTGAAATTAAGAACAATCTGACAGTAACCAGAGGGGAGGTGGGAGGGGATGATGGGGGGAAAGGAAGGAAGGGTTTTCAGGAACTATAAAGGATGCATGAACAAAACTAAGAAGGAGTGGAATCAAGGGAGGGACATGGGGATGACTGGGGTGGGGGGAAGAGTTAGGGGGAAAATGCAGACAACTGCACTTGAACAACAATAAAATAATTTTTAAAAGAAGACAACATTGGACAAAGGAGAAAAGCTGGGAGGACAAGGTATTAGATTTCAGAAGTGAGAATGGGAGATGTATGGGTGTGGAAGAAGAGCAGGACACGTGTGGCAGGAACATCCTTGCTGGGTCACTCAGGTGCTGGGGGGCACAGGGGTATCTACCCCATAGGCATTTGCCCAAAACCCTCTTGTGCTGCTCCACTTAATTCAAAGTAGGCGAAGACAGTATCCTAGGGCCTCCTTTCTGGAGCAGGTTTCTTTGTCTGAATGTCTTGGGCAGGAAAGGGGGGAGGATCGAAGTTTCTTCCTGACACTTGTTTTCTAATAAACAACTTAAAATCAGTATTCCAAACGGCACCTTCAGGGTGGTGACACATTGGTTCCCTCACAGCCTTGAAGCTGGAACTTCCTATAAGATTCACACCTTGAAATTCTCCAAAGAGTAAATATTACTTCCAGAAAAATTTCCTCCTAGAACTCATCATCTCAGGTACACTCTTTTTAATTACTTGCCAAGACGGTGCCAGAGTTAACACCCTTGTCCCCCACTTGCTGGTAATGGGTAAGCTGCTGATTTAATCACAGTCTGCCTCCCACCTGAAGGGCGGAGGGGTCCTGTCACTCCTGTCATGCTGTGATAAATATTTAGTGAGGGGAAAAAAGAGGCCCTCCTCTCCAGGCTCAGTGGTCTGAGGACACTTGGGAATTGGTGGAGTGCAGAGAATTCATGGCTAAATTTGGAAGAGACCTGAAGAGGTCTCTTCACATTGTGCCTGCAGCCATAAAGCTAGAGGAGAAAATACTAGAACAAAGCAGCATATCTCAGGGGCAAGGTCTCTGTGCACTGCTTTGGACTACAATGACCTGAGAAACAATCAATAGAAAGTAAAGAAAATTACACTGATGGACAAGCATCATTTTCCCGCTTTCTCCACTGTCTAGGCAGGCAGTGGAGTCCTCAGCCTTGACCTTCGGAGGCCTTGGTGCAGGCATTCTGGGTGTCCAGGACCTGGGGCTTTACCTCCTGCTGTGGGAGCTTGGCCTCCCGCAGGCAAGTGAGTTTATTAGTGAAGCAGTGAGACAGAGAGTGGGCTACTCCACAAATACAGCAGCCCCCCATTAGTGGAATTTGCTTCCCTTATTGAGGTCATTTACTCGAGTGGCAGAGCATTCAATAAGGGATATTCAGGTTCTTCCCAGGGAAACGGGTGGAGATTTCTTGGAGGAGTTTCATCCACCACTCTGTATCTTTCATTTCTGATCATGGCAGTAGGGGGTTAGTATGCTGATGTATTATAATGAGCATATAATGAGGCTGGGGGTTACCATTAGGTGAAATTAGTGGTCATGTTGGATCAAGCTGGTGTCTGCTGGTTTTAACCCATAAACCCAGTAGAGGGTGGTCTTACCTCCTTGTGAACAGTTCCTGTAACTATATCAATGGCAGTTGTTTCATTCCATACCCTGTCTCAGCCTCACTTAGGAATATGGCAAGAAATTCCTGAGGCCAGGGTGACCCCACAACAACCTTCTTGACCACATTCCAGTTACTCTGGAGTGCCCAAAATGTGCTGCCTTGAGATTGCTTCCCAAGCTTTCCTAGGCCTCTCCCTTAGTCTGTCCACCCAAGCCCAGGCCAAGGGAACTGTGTGCAGATTCTGGGCAGAGCCTGGACCTGCAGGCCAGTGGTCCAGACACAGCCACAAAATGGAGCAGAGGTAGAGAGGGCAAGGGAGCTGCAGCCCAGGGGCAAGTTCTCCAGCACATGATCAGCAATTTGAACTTCCTTCTTGGTCATCCTGAATGTACACTGTCATGATAGGAGGAAGAACATACTGTCCCTTTTCCTTATGTTCTATGAAGTTGCTGCAAACACAGAATTAGCAGATATTGAAGCCCTACTTCCAGGAGGTATCAGGGTTATATTCCTGTGAGCCTCTGGTCACAGCTTCTTGTCAACTGAGCAATCCATCACCTCTTTTCAATGTGTCTTTCTGTTGAAAGACACTTTAATATATATCATTGATTCATCAACATTGAACTCATGGCCAACAGCACTCTAACTCATGCCTGGCCGAAGTTTCTCTGACACAGGCATTTTCTTCATAAGGAACATCACATCCCTCTTGCATGGAGGAATGCTAGACAGCACCTCAGCACTGTGCCTAGAGATCATTTTAAATAGGTAAATCCCCAAGGAAAAGCACAAAAGCACAAACAATGTGACACTAAATGAACTGCCCAAAGGACACTTGTTTACAGGATGAGAGCTAAGATAAGGAGACAGAGACACCCTGTCCCGCCTCAGCTGGGCATGTACAGATGATCACCAAAATGCCACAAGAATTGATCTGGGAGTTACAAATAAATTTTAGCAAGAAGACAAATTTGCAAATGTGGAATCTGAAAATCAAGAGGATGACTACGTTTATTGATGGCATTTGGGCTTCCAGAGACACCTAGCCTTGGTCCAGAAATGCTAGGGGTGGGCCTGTAAACAAGAAATAGATTTTTTCCACAGCCATATGCCAGCTAGCACACTGCCAGAGAAAAACACCAATCCATTCACACAACCTTCAAATCATGTGTCTACAAAGGAAAACCATGTGACAGATGTGTGAGTGTCAGAACTTGGATCAATGAAAGGACAGTGCCCTCCTAGGGCCAGGGCAAATGTGGTGAACAGTGAGCAGCTTCCAGTACATGGACCAGCCTGACCTTGACTTCGGCAAACAATGGCCAGAGCATGACGAGTAGTGTGCTTGAGGACATCCAGAGAATCACCCATCTTCCTAATGGCTCTATGTTCTCATTCTCCACTCCTCATGGTCTGTCTTGTTTCCTTGCCACACTGCTTGCCCTGGACCCCAGGGGCCCTCAGTTCCATGGCTCAGACATCTTTCCCTGCACAGCTCAGAAAAACAACTGTCTGCCTCAAATTAATCATTGCTGCCTTTTATGGAGGACTCACACGTGCCAGACAATACGCTACATGCTGTATAGGCACTTACTGCCATGATATGATAGGTATGGTAACTTTTAATTCCCATTCTGGGTTAGAAAACAGAGGTTTAAAGAGGTTTGGTAACTTGCCTTGGGTCAAGCAGCTGGAGCATCAGCTCCAGCTGATGCTGAGAACAATATGTATTGACTAAGTTCAGTTTTATTTAGGCCCTCAACCACATTTGTCCCATAGCTGCCGTCCCAAAACTTTAACATGCTTCGTGTCCAAGGTCAACCCCCTGTCCCTTTCCTACACAGAGGTCTTCACATCCTAGTCCAATAGCAGGGACTAGAGGCACTTCTTTGTACCTTCAACCCTGCAAATGTATCTAAGCTACATCAGGAGTACAATAATATCAACTGCCATTTATGATTGCCAGGAACTGCACAAGTCATGCCCTGTTAGCTTTACGAAAACGTTCTGCTGGAAGACATTTGTTCCCCATTTTACGAGCAAGGAAATTGCAGAAAATCCATAGTGTGTTTTATGACTCGATAGTAAAAGTTCCTCATGTTATCTTCCTTTCTTTTTCCAAAAGGTTTTGACTGGACTTAACCATTTAATCTACCAGATAAATTTTAGCAACATAAAATTTGTTTGCCACGTTCCAAGAAAAAAAATCACTGGGATTTTTATTAAAATTGCATTAAACTCAAATTAATTTAGGTGAATTTGTATCTTTACAATGGGCCTTTCTACCTTGGAAGGAGGACCCCTAATCCCAGCCCTGGCTGGTGTGGGAGCAAGGCTGGGTAAGGGTGCATGCATCTCTTTCTGAAGGGATTTGGTAGGTGGGGGACATCCTTCCAAATGCTCAACCACACTAGCCTCACCGAGGGAGAGAAGAGCAGCTCACACCCCTGACACAGGGACCAGAGCCAGCGAAGCTCTCGGTCCAGCTCAGCTCTCTTTACGGTCCTTAGGCACACACACATGCATGCACTCACCCACCTCCACCCCAGCCTAGAGGCACACAGCCCACAACCTGCAGCAGCACTTCTCCCACTGTGGGTGAAGCCAGAAAGGGAGTGAGGGGTAGATGTTAGAGGTACTAACTGCATCCTTCAGCCCCCAGAACAACCAGCCAAACACAGAGGGACGTTCTGTTTTTTTTTTCCTTTTACCAGCTTTCTTGTTATTTAATGGACAGATAACTTCATACATTTCAGGCATAAAATGTGATGATTTGATGTACAAACTTGTTGTAAAATTGATTACCAAAATAAGGTTACAGTGGGCCTTAACACATGCATTATCTCACATAGTTACCATTTTTTGGAGTTAAGATCTAACCTCTTAGCAAATTTCAAATATGCATACAGTGGGGTTTTCTTTTCCAGTTTTATTGAGATATAGTGACATACATAACTGTATAAGCTTATGTTGTATAGCCTAATGACTTGACTTGCATATATTGCAAAATGATTACTGCAGTAAGTCTAGCTAATATCACATATAGATATAAGGAAAAAGAAGAGAGGAAAGAGCATCATCAACTATGCTGTATGTTAGATGCCCAGAATGTATTTGTCTCATAACTGAAAGTTTATACATATGGACCAATGTCTCCCCATTTTCCCTACTCCCCACCCCCACCAACCATCATCTTACTCTGTTTCTGTGAGACTGACTCTCATAGCCCTGGCAGGGGCTCACTTGGTTGGAGTGCTGTCCCATACACCAAAAGGTCACGGGTCCGATTCCCAGTGAGAGGGAATTGATGGTTAGTTGATGTTTCTCTCACATCAATTCCTCTCTTTCTCTCTCTCCCCCCACACCTCCCTCTCTCCTCTCTCTCTCAAATCAGTGAACAAATGCTTATGTGAGAATTTAAAAAAATTTTAGATTCCACATATAAGTGATATCATACAGTATTTGTCTTTCTCTATCTCACTTATTTTACTTGCTTACTGCCCTCAAGCTTCATCCATGCTCTTGCAAAAATCACCATGAGCAATCACTGTTAATATTTAGATATATGCCCTGTATATTTCCTTATTATATATAACTATATATACTTTCTATATAACTTACATATAATATATATTACATGCTCTCTATATATTATATACTGTGCTATATACTATATATTACTAGATATCTTGGAGTACTTGTATATAAGGACTTATATATTATTCTTTATATATTATGCATTAATAAAAGGTCAATTGCCCAAAACCCAACTATTCAAAATTAATATTTTTGGACTCTAGATATCTTATCACCAAAACAATGCAGTGATTTTAACAGGTAATGGGCCCCCATTGTGTGTGTGTCTGTGTGTGTGTGTGTGTGACCTCCAAGAACAACTGTGACTTGGGCAACCCTGAACCCAGGTTGCACGTCGCAGCCAGTCACACACACCCACCAGATGCCTCTTCTCCATGCTCTGTAAGGATGTGATTTCTTTACATGCTGAACACATAAAAACACTGTTAGAACAATGCCATTTTTAAATTTATCTAGTGATAAGACTTCTGAATAAATCATTTCTTTTTCATACATTAAATATATTTTTAAAAAACATACTTTTTGTTTTAAGATTTCATTTATTTATTCTTAGAGAAGGAAGGGGGGGGAGGAAGAGAGAAACATCAACTGGTTGCCTCTTGCACACAACCTATTAAGGGACCGGCCCGCAACCCAGGCATGTGCCCTGACCAGAATTAAAATCAGCAGCGTTTTCACTTTGCAGGATGACGCTCAATCCACTGAATCACACAGGTCAAGGCAAAACAATACCTTCCTTTATTTACTTAGCAATAGTATTAAAAAGCTAACATTCTGGGGCTAGTGTTATATACTTAGTATTATTCTAAGTGCTTTAGTACAATAAATATTTACAGCCAACCTATGATATATATATATACACTACTATAACTCTCCAATATATGGATTAGGAAATAAAGGCACAGACAGGTCAAGTAACTTGCTGAAGGGCACACAGCAAGAAATAGAGCTTAGGTTCAATCCTTGGTGGTCTGACTCCAGAGCCTGTGCTTTTAACCCTACCTGTAAATTATGAAGTCAGTAAATAGAACACAGAACTAATTCTTAACAGCCACAGAGTTTTACATCATATACTCATAGCATGAGTTCCTTAACCAAGACCCAGAGTTGGATATTTAGGTTATTTCCAATTTTACCTGTTATAAAACACTTCATAATCAATCTTATAGTGAAATCTTTGCACATATCTACTCTCACTTAAGCTAACAAATTAAAGGGAAATATAATTTCTGGTTGAAAACATAAGCTTATTTTTAAGTGTTGACACAAGTGACCAAGTTGCTCTCCAGGAAAGCGTGTCAATTTTGCCTGGCTGCTGGCAGTGTCCCCAAGCACAGCTGTCCCCCAGTTCTCATGCCACTCATCCTAGCATTATCTGTCCATCTTCTTCTTTTCCAGTCCAGCAGACCAAGATGATATCTCACTATGTAAGGTTATTTGATTCCTGGGAAGGTAAACATTACTTCATAAATTTATTGACTATCCGTATGATCTTTATTTTTTGTTTCCTTTTCCACTGTACTGTTTGCCTTTTCTTATAAATTCTCAGAACACTTTGCATACTAAGAAATTCATCTCTTTGTTACATATACTGCAAATATTTTCTATGTTTTGCTGGTCTTTAAAACTTGTTTATGTACTGTTTTGTGCACTGGACTTCTATTTGCTTCACTTTTGAAAAGTTTAGTCAGTCAAATCTGTTTATATTTTCCTCTACAATTTTTAATTTTGGTTATATTCAGAGAAGCCTTTACCACCACATGATTTTTAACTTCATTTTCTTCTCATTCTTTTAAGTATTTATGAATTATATTTAACTCTTGCCACTTGTAACTTATTTTGGTTTTTGGTGTAAGGTCAGGTTCTGAATGTATGTTTATGCAAATAGTTATCTAATTATTCCAACGCATTGCAGGGGCAGACTGTAGTTCTTGCCAGCACTCCTTAAACACATGTGGTATACAGGGGGTAATCACGCAGTGCCTCAGAACCTCGACAGGTGCGTCTCTTCTGTTCCACCCACAAATCTTTCAATTTGGTTGATCCCAATGTCACAATAAATATGTAATCAAGAAGCCACTTCATTTATTTTCCATGTCCAATTATTTTCCATTGTCTCATCACCCAACGTCCATTAACAAGCTATTTCATTATGCTCCAGATATTTAAAATATCTCACTACCATATAAAAATTGTGCATTTTAAGCTCACTTTTCTTTCAATTCCATGCCCTATTCCCATGGAGAAACTGTGGTCCTACCAAATGAATCTTCCTATATGCCTCTAAAGTGAGTCAGGAGTCAGAACACGCTTGTTCCCATCTTCTCTTGCTCTCCCAGGTCCCAGGCCAGGCTGCCCTGCAGAACCACCAACACTGGGTCTATCAAACCTGGCCACCCATGACTCACACTTTCCCAAAGCTCTGAGTGTCCTTCTAGCCACAGAATTAGAAAAACAGAAGCAATTTGAGAACCAGATATGACTCCTTGCAGCAGCTTCCAAAACAAGCACCGCTCCCTTTATTTGGTTGTCTACCCCACACATACATAGGGTTCAAGACTGCATGTTTCTAGTACTGGTTGGGGATCATAACCAGCACTTGGTGTTTCTTGGAGAAATAAATAAACAGAAAACAAAGAAAGGAAAGGGGGAAAGAATTCAAGGCTTCTCTTTTTCCAGACTCTCTGAAAATTTAAAAGTGTGGGAACTGAAACTCACTTGGGAGCTATTGTCCAATAAAGGGTTAATTTGTACTCAGAATTTTTTGGAGTTTTTTGGTTTTTGTTTTTTCGATGGGGGTAGGCAGAGAAACTAATTCCTCAGTCATAAAGGAGCATTAGAAATAGCTGTGAATGCATGTTTAGTGATGTGAATCATGGCCTTTCTCCTTCCTGAGCCATTTCTAAGCACCCCTTACTCCCTTCAGTGTTGTTCCAGTCAAACTTTATTTTCAATATTTCAGAAATTCTCTCCATTCTCCTTTTGATCCCTGGGTCCCTGGCAGCTCTAAGCCAACTTCAGTGCATGCTCTCTCCAATGACATAGTCTCCACTACAACTGTTGTATCCCCCCAATTCTTGGGTTGAAAGCTTAACAATGCCCAAGGTGGTGGTACTAGGAGGTGGGCCTTCAGGGGGTGGTTAGGTCATGAGGGTGGAGCCCCCCTGAATGGGGTTAGTGCCCTTAAGAAACAGACCCCAGAGAGCTCCCTCTCCCCTTCCAGCATGTGAGGGCACAGCAACAAGTCAACGGGCTGTGGCTGGGAAGAGAGCCCTCCCCAGACCCCAACCATGCTGGCACCTTGATTTTGGACTTGCAGCCTTCAGAACCATGAAAAATAAATTTCTGCTGTTTGTAAGCCACCCAGTCTGCGGTATCTTGTTACAGCAGCCCAAATGAACTAAGACATAAAGTACCTACCATTCATAAAAAGCACTCTACAGATAGACGGCCACAGCTCAGTCCTTGTCCCTCATTCCAGAGAGGCATGTGGTAGGGCAGTTGCCCTCCTGGCCTTTGGTGTTAGACTGTGCTGAGTTCAAATTTCAGCTCTGCCTCTTACCAGCCATGAAATGTCCACTCTATGCCTTAGTTTCCTCATCTGTAAAATAGGGTTGATAATAATAGCACCAATTCAGCAGGGTTGTTGTGGGAATTAAGTGAGATAATCTATGGGAAGGACTCAGACTCATAGGTGTCCTGATTCACAAGAAGCATTGGACGAGTGTTGTCTGTCAATCTAATTCAGTTCCCACGTAGATGACCAACCCCAATGTTGTCTAGTCTCTGTGCTGCTTCTGTCCCCTTCTGTCCCAGGGGCTGCCAAGCCTGAGCCTTTCTACAAAGCTATGTTTTGTTGAGTTCAAATAGACATCACTACCTTATTGGAAACAAATTTACCTATTTTTTTAAAGTTTCCATGCTATACAATAATACCCAGCTAAACATCTTCTTCCTGGAGTGCCAATGGGAGGAACTGTCAGCCTGGTTAAGGGGCAAGATCAAAAGGAATAAAGTGATAAGGGAGATAAACCCGAGCCATGGCCAGCCTTCAAAGCCTGCACCAAGAGATCTAGCTGAGCTGTGTCTGCTCTGGCTTTCAAATTGCATCCCTGATTCCCCAGGGCCAGGTCTCACCTACTTCTTAGAGGAAATGCTCCACAAGAAGTGGTTGTAAAGATTGACTCTTCCTGGCTCTATAAGCAATCGCTTGTCTCCAGTAATGTTCCTTCTCCCTTTGAGAACATCCCTGATCACAAGTGCCTGCTCTCATGAGACAGGAGTTTGTCAAAGACAAGAGCATCTGATCCCACAATGACAGGACCTGGAAGAACAGCGCTGAGTGCATTGCAGCTCCTGTGCCCAGCAGTGTAGGGGAAGCCTTCAATTCTGATGAGGAAGTCGTCAAGCCCCAGAAACCCAGCACCCTATTTTGTCCACAGCTATTTCTGCTGGGCTTTTAAGCCACTTAGGCAAAAAGGACAAGGCCAGACAAGCGACAACTAATTGCATCTAATGAGTATTCAGCCCAAATCCTTCTGTTGTCTCCTGCCAATTCAGTCATGTTCTGCCCTGCTGAAAATCCTGCAGTGACTTCTTGTGGTCCCTAGGATAAGATCCAAAATCCTGAACGAGGGCCTAGAAGAGCTGGCCTTGTGCCTTTCT
Organism: Phyllostomus discolor; assembly: GCF_004126475.2. NCBI lineage: Eukaryota > Metazoa > Chordata > Mammalia > Chiroptera > Phyllostomidae > Phyllostomus > Phyllostomus discolor. The sequence continues at coordinate 55,503,135 of NC_040910.2, read as the reverse complement.
GCTCTGCTCTCCAGTCCCTCTGTCTCACAGATTGACATTGCCCACTCCCTCCGGCCCTTATTACGAAGCTCTCCGTCATCCATGCAGCCTCTCTCTCCTCACCCACCAGCTCTCAGCTTCAGGGTCACTAGCCACCCCCCACCAGACAAGATCAGATCTTCTTTGTATGCAGGGTAAGATCCTCTTACCATGCTTCTTGGTAGCACTTATTAAATCATAATGACATAACTGATTTGTAATTCACAGGCAGTGAGCCCCATGCGGACCTGGGAATGAGAGTGTCAGAGTCCCTGGGGCAGCTCTGTTTCTAGCACAGCGCCTGGCAGGTAGCAATGCTCAGAAATGTCTATAGACTGGGTGAATAAATTAAACGGGGTTCTAGTTTTAATATTAACTAAAGTGTTCCTAACTTTTTCCCATCTGGCTTTAAATGTTTCTATCCCTCTTGAAAATGGCAATCTCAGCCTCCCTGGATGGCATGAACATTCTCTTGAGAACTCCCTTCCCAGGCTTACACAAACACACACTGAAATCTAGTCAGCCAACCATGTTATTTTTATTCCTCATTGTCATTCTTAAGCCACATCTTCAGTTCCAGGCCCCATAAATCAATCTGTCCTGCTCGTCTCACAAGGCATCAGCCTTGACCTTTGAATGACTGCTATTTTTCTTAGAAAGCTCTTTGCTCTGAAAAGAAAAATGAATGCCATTAAATCCTCCAATGTCATGCCATCTTTGCCTTTGCAAACTGAAGTGTACAGGATATGTGTTTCCCAGTGAGCCCTGGATCCTGGGCCTAGATCAGATGAAACCACTCTGAGGTCTTGGTGTGTGAGTAGACCTCGCCCACAGACTGGACAATCTCCAACAGCATTTCCAACATTGATCTCTGCAATTCCACAATTAGATGATCACTCACAGAGGGATTGGTTAGCAGTTAGATAAGTCTTTGGCATTGAACAAATTCAGATTGTAATTCCGGCAGTCATACACCAGCCATGATCCTGTCTGGTCCCTAAATCTCTTAAAGCCTGGGAGTCTTCTCCTGTAATAAGAGGAGAGTAAATAATGCCCTTCACAAGGTCAATGGGGAAATAAAATGAAACGGTGTCTGTGAATGTCCAGAAGAGTTCCTGGCAGTTACTGTGAGTGTCATCAATACCATTGGCCTGGGCCATCTTCTTTTATGGGATTGGGTCCCCTCATCCCAGGGTACAAACTCCCCTTCTACCTCCTACAGGGGGCCTTAGTAGATGCTTCCAGAATGACTGAAAGGGAGGAGTGGACAAAAAAAAGGCCAATTTGTAGTAGCTGGCCCTTAAGGATTTATCCATCCAAAGAAATTACCTCACTACATTTAGTTAAACACAACTGTATTGATCAGGGTTCTCCAGACAAAAAGACCAACATGACATACATATATAAAAGATTTACTCTATTTACTATAAAAGGGTTTGTTATAAGGTATTGACTTGCACAAGTATGGAGTCTGAGAAGTCCTACAATGTGCTGTCTGCAAGCAAGAGACCCAGGAAGGCTGGGGTGTAGTTCTGAGGCCTGAGAGCCAGAGACTGTAGTTTGTAGATTGCAGCCCAGAGTAAGGAGAGCAAAGCACAGGGGATCGATATCCCAGCCCAAGTATTCAGGCAGAGAGAGTGCATTCAATCTGCCTCCATCTTTTCCTTCTATTTGGGCACTCACCAGATCAGATGAAGCCCACCTGCATCAGTAAGGACCATGTGCTTTACTCAGTTCACCAAGGCAAATGCTATTCTCTTCCAGAAATACCTTCATAGATACCCCCAGAAACAATCTTTGAGCAGACATCTGGGCACCCATGTCCCACTCAAGTTGACACATAAAATTAATCGTCCCAACAACTACAAATCCTTGAGTTGTATTTTTTAAGTTTTCAGTTGGGATTTGGATTTTATGATAACCTAAAATTCTGACTATTCTTTTTTATTTTTTAATCAGTAGTATGTAGGTCTTGTAGACAAAGTTTATGAGAAATCAACACAGGGGCAATGTATGGCTCTTGATAAAGTAGAGCTTATAGAAATAACTTGGATTTTCAAAATATCCCACTACTAGCTAGCTGCTCCATCTCTAGACCTATTGTATATAATCTGCCTAGACATCCCACTGCATTTGTTTCTTAGGGTTGTTGTAACCAATGACCACAAACTGGGTGAATGAGAACAATGGGACTTCATTTTCTCATAGTTGTGAAGGCCAAAAGTCTGAAATCAAGAGGTAGGCAGGGTTAATCCCTTCCAGAGGCTCTGAAGGAGATTCTTCTTCACAGCTCCTTCTTAGATTCTTATCCTTGCTGGAACTTCTTGGTGCTGCCTGGTTTCCAGCTGCATCACTCCAACCTCCACCTCCATCATCACACGGCCTCTGTGTGTTTGTGCGTCTTCTTTCCTATATCTTAGGAGGACACTTGTCATTGGATTTAGGGTTCAACCTAATCCAAGATGATCTCATCTCAATATCCTAAACTAATATCATCTGGGTGGACAAATCCTTTAAGGAGCTACTATTCAACCTACTATAGCCACCAAACTAATATTTATGCAGTATCACTTGGAAAGCAAATCTTCGTTAGCAACACATAGGCTATAAAATTCATTGAGACTCTTTAGCCTGCATTTTGATCCCCTCCACAATCTTTCCTCAGCCTACATTTCAACCTCATCTCTCTCTTTTCCTTATCTCTTCTCTTTTTTGAGTAAGCACTCTGCCAGAATTTTCTCCTCACTGCCAAGCTACAGTGTCCTTTCTGCCTCCACACTTAGAAAGCCCTCTCTTGTTTTTCTCATCCTTTGCAATACATCTTAAATTCCAACTTCTCCAAAAAGGCTTGGATGATGATATCTGCATGAAGCAGAAGTATTTATTGTTAGCACTTTCCATCTGAGGGACTCTTGTACCGCCTTTTGACACCTTTGTGTTAGTATTTGTGCATTTACTTAAATTATATTGTTACTTAACTGTTTTTTGTTTCTGTTTTATCTCCTTATATTTCAAATTCTTTAAAGTAAGACAATTTTTACTTAAATTCCTTGTATCCCTCTACCACAAGAAAATTTTTGTACTTTGGTTTGGAGAATGTATTAGTCAGGGTTCTTTAAGGAAACTGAAGCAGGAGATAAATAGATAGACATGAGAGAAATTATTATAAGGAATTACTCCATGTGATTATAGAGGCTAAGAAGTCCCAAGATCTTCCTTCAGTGGGCAAGCTGGGGACCCAGGAAATCTGATATATCAGTCTGAGTCCAAAGGCTGGAAAAGACCAAAGTCTGAGCCCAGGCACATAGTCAGGAGGAGTTGAGCATCCTCACAGACACAACCAGATCATGTTTGACTGAATATCTGGGCACCCCGTGACCCAGTCAAGCTGGCACACAAAGTTCATCATCACAGAGAAATATGTAGGGCTAGCAAATGGCCCCAGCTTTGCTAATGAATAATGCACCATAGGTCCCTAACATTGGAGACTTGGCAACTTGAAACCCCTACATCTATCTGCAGGCTGTCCCTAGCTATGGTTTGAGTGAAATGTTTTTATAGAATCTCCCCTTTGTCAAGGGAGGCAGGTCCTCTTTGTCTAGAGGCACTTGAAACAAAAACAATGGAACAAAGCAATATTGATTGGAAAACCAAATGACAATTGGCCTCTTGTGTTCCCAACCCATAGCCCACATGCAATTAGCTCTGAGGATTTCTGCTTGAGAGAGGCTGACAGGGCCAGCTCATGGGTTCCAAGAGGGATGTTTTAAGATCCCTTTGAGAATCATTACACTGACGTTGATGTGCTATATCTGAAGGGTCACTTTAACTCTAGGAAAACATGCTTAAGACTCTGCAGTTTGCATGTCACATGTAATAAATATTGTTGAGTCTGTAACTGCTAAATATCCCTTTTAACTTTTATGCTCACACTGCCAAAACAAATACAGTGTTGTGTTTCATTTCATCATTTGGGGAGATTTCTAGAAGGGAATAACACTTTGATACTATGATTAATTCTATGAAAGAAAATAAAATAAGCTTTCTATCTGATAATCTACCTTCCCCTGACTCCACTTCTGTGCTACATATAATGTCCTGCCTAACACCACCTTTTTATACTTGGCTTGAAAACATTCTCCTGTAACAATCCCCAGTGCCTTTGATCCCCATTCATTTTGGAATAATACTGTCCTATGTCTGTGGCTATGAATTTCCAGCAGTAACTGAATTCATGTTAAGTAAGCATTTCTTATTCATTCCTTCCATGCTGAGCACTGGGCATCCTCATGAGCCTGTTCATGCAGAAGATGCCCCATAGCTATATCTGTCTAGGTCCAGCCAAGAAATTAGCATCCTTCTAAATAACCCAAAGAACAATATAAGTCAGGAAATTAATTTGAAATGTGTTATACTGGCTGAAAAGGACAAAGGAATAAGGGTGTGAAAGGGAAGCTAGCAGAACAAGGAAAAAAACTGTCACCCAAATTTCAGAGAACTGGCCTGGAAACCCCATGCCCACAACAGGTGCTGAGCAGCTGGAGGTGTAACCAGTGCTGCTAAGGGACCACACTGCTGGCCCGGTCACCAGGAGCCCATGTACCCACTGCAACAGCTGAAATGCTCCTCCATTGCCAAGGCCCACAGATGCCTGCAGTCCCTCAGTCCCCTGCCAAGCCTGTGCCGCTGTCCCCATGTGTTTCTCAGGTCCCTGTGCACCTTGCCAGGGATGCTGAGGATACATGACTTTGACTGCCAACTAACAAATACTCCTATGTGCCTGGATTTGTCCAAGTTAGCAAATAAAAGGACAGGATGCTCAGTTAAATCTTGGTTTCAGATAAACAACATGTAACTTTTTGGTCTAAGTGTGTGTGTGCTAAATAGTCAGATGGAGTCCTTCGTCTGACTCGGGAGACTCGCATCTTCTTCCAGATTCCATGAAAGAAAAACAGACCAACTTCTTAACTTGAGAGGAGGATAAAATCAAGTCCCAGACCTGTCTGCGAGCAGCCGCCACATGCAAGCCCTCCAGATCTACAAGTCTGATCCTCATATTCACACATGTAATCTAAATTTCTGATGCGGAACAATTGGCACCCTCCCATCTCAGTGACCCAGTTCTCTTATGGAGGGGACTCTGGTGAGAAAGCCCATGGCACAGTGACATTCCCAGACATAAATCAACTCCAGAAGAAACCCACTTTACATGAATTGAAAACTTGAGTGAATTAGTTGGTTGAGCCTGCCACTTGCCTAGTGATTGCTATTCTGAGCTTCAAACCACCTAAGTTGGCCGACTCTTTTAGCCTGATGTTGGTGCCCCTACAGCCTGACCTTGACCTTTCAACAGAAGGCTGTGGAATTTGACAAGGAGCCCAATAGTCAGGACCTGTTAACTGAGCTCAACATGGGCTGGACCACATTGAGTATAGCAGACAGAATTCTTAACTACAAGCAACAGAAGTCAATTCTGACAAATTTGAAATTTGTGAAAAGGCCATCACCAAGCTTAGAGAACTGGCAGGAGGCTGAAGAACCAGGTAGGAAAGTGAGCAACCTCCATCCAGGGAGTCCCAACAGGAACATGAATGAGGTCTCAGCCTAGAACTCATCAGGTGAGGACTCCAGTCCTGGCTCTGACCCCTCTGCCACCCCCAAGAGCAGTTGTCAGTGGATGACTCCCCATGTGCTGGACTGCTGATGTGACCACTGTCACCTGGCACAATTTGTCAGCTTCTTTTTTTACTGGCATCTTTACAGTGCTCTGAAAACTCAAAGCTCCAGGCCAGCTAAAACCCAGTCATGTATCTGCATCTACCTGCCTGACATGGGAGGGGGACTAACAAGCTCCTAGCACCCTCAGCTTCCATCGGAGGCGGCTTGTCCTCCACCAAGACCCACATGAAATTTGGTTTTCCTCATAATAAAAAAAGAATTATTCAATTACTGGGTAGAAAAATATGAAAATTGGTCACCTAGGAGGATACCAAAATTATGATGTGGATCCTGCTCTGAAGTAGTTAATTGCTTTAGCATCTATAACAAAACAAAACAAAGCAAAATGGATTGATTGTGACCTTACTTTAAAGAAAGAGGCAGCAGGACTGAAAGAACTACAAGAAAAGGGAGAGATCAGTGTGAGCAGGGCAGCCAGGGACATCCCATGGCAGAGCTCGGGCATTATCTAGAGTTAGAAAGAGAGGAAGACTCTGCCAGACAGAAGAGAAGGCAGGAAGAAGGCACTCGTGTGGAGTAAAGGAAACAAGCAAATAAATATGTGAAAGTGAGAAGAAGCAGAGCCCATGTGGGGACAGTGGAACTCCTGGCCTGGCTGGAGAAGAGAGCTTCCCTTGGAAATCATGGGTACATAGGTCAGAGGGCCAGGAGGGAGTATCAGAGAACCTTATACTCAAAAGGATGATGCTTCAGATTTATTTGTCATTAATGGGCAGAGTCGGTAGAACAAAGAAAACACTGACATTAAAGTCTATGTCATGAGGGCGCGGACTTTCTTGCCTGAGTTTATGTGGAAATACGCATTAAAGTAATACTCTGGCCTCCCTCCACCCCTCCCCCACCCCCACCTCACCTCCACCCTGCCCCAGTTGTGGAGCAAGCACCAGTCAGTTCATTTGGATCCAGAAGCTGAGCATCTGAGGTTCCACCTTTTTCTCTAGCCTTCTCTTGGCATTTTTCTTGGCTCCTCCATGCCCTAAGTTTCACAAAGATAGGTCCCTACAAGGAGACCTGCTGTTGTCACTGTTATCTGTAACTGTGTGGGAAAATCTGGCTCATTCAGGACTGACCTAGGCACCAACCCATTTGGTTCTCAGGCCCAAACCTTATTACTGGTCCCATCTCTCATTTGGCCCAGAACTCAGACAGGCCAAAGGAGGTGGTGACATCTACTAAACCCTCAAACAGCATGTTGGAGGACAATGTATTAATGCAGGAAGAATAAGAGGATGACTTGGATCAGAGCATTTAGGAGGTAGATTTGAAATCGGGCCTCAGAGCACCTGGAATCTGCTGGGAACTCAACTGCAAAGATGGCTGTGCAGCCTTCACTTGATTTCCCTGAACCTCAGGCTGGTCACCTGCAAAACATAGCTAACTCCTGACTTCCATTTCTCAGGATTATTATGAAAGTCAGGCAGCAAAGAATAGTTCACATCATTTGGTGACGAGTCTCCCTGCCTCTGATGCAGCCAGAACTTGGCCAACACAGGCCAACATAGGGTCCCCACAATGGCCCTCTAAATTATTAAAGCCCTGAAGCTGGCCTTTGGAATGTTGTAAGTAATTTCTGCATTTTGCAGTAAAAAAAAAAACAAAATTATCTTCAGGACAGAGCTCCTCTTTTTCTGGACAAGTCAACTTTGTGACATAGTTCTGTAGGTGCTCTGAGTTCTGGAGGATGTTTGCTCATAGCAGGTGCTTCAGGCCCACATGCTGAGTACTCAGCAAGGTCACTGGGTAATTCTGGAGCACAACCAGGCTTGCACCTGTGAAACCCAGAAAAGGTTTGCCTTAAATTTATCTTGACTTTCCAATCCTTGAAAGTTATCATTTTTCCTTAGGGAGTGGGTGTGTGGCATTTTGTCCTGGAATTTGAGGCCCTGAAGGCAATGGGAAGAATGTGGACTCGGTCTTTTCTGGAGGAAAGATTATGAAAGGCCTGAATGAAAATTGGTGCAAAGCACACTGAACTAGACTGCTGTTACAGTGCACAAGTAATTATTTAGAAGAAAATATCCCCCATTTTAAGAAATCTCTATTGTGATTGCCTTATCTGGGCCACGAGGGGGTGGTGAGAGCTAAGGAGTCCTCCTGAGGGACTGAGGGGTCAGTCATTCTGGAGAGCAGTTAATCTAGGGTCTTTGCAGGGCTCGGCCAGAGGAGGTGGCTCAGCTTCAACTCAGATATACATTCACTATGATCAGGCCTGCTGGGGTCATTCAGGGCTAGCTTGGGCCTGTTCCTTTCAAGAGCAGTCCCCTCTGTTTACTGTTACAGGTTATTCTTAGTGCTTCCATTAGCCCAGAACCTTTCACCATCACACGTGAAGACATAGTTTGGCCACAGATGTGCTGAAGGGAAAGAGAAAGTACATTCTTCCTTTCAAAAACCAGCAAGCAGGGTGTTCTTGGTGACCACAAAGAGACCGGATCCTAGCAAAGTGGGGCCTGGGAGGCAGTGGCATGGAAGTGAATAGCATGGAAACCGAGGCACTGCTGGTTCTAGACATGCCCATCTTAGTGCCTCAGAAACAGCTCAGAGAGAAAGGGGCTGACACTTTCAAGGGATAAAGTTTCTAGAAAGTAAGTCCATGTATGAAAAGTTTATATATGTCCCAGCTGGTATGGCTCAGTGGACTGAGTGCCAGCCTGCAAACCAAAGAGTAGTCGGCTCAATTCCCAATCAGGGCACCTGCCTGGGTTGCAGGCCAGGTCTCCAGTAGGGGATGCATGAGAGGCAACCACATATTGATGTTTCTCTCCATCTTTTTCTTCCTCCCTTCCCCTCTGTCTAAAAGTACATAAATCAAATCTTTTTTTTAAGGTTTACATAATTTTGTAGGCCCAAGATGGTGAGACTGGGAAGGTATGTGAAACACTGTACTAGGCATTTAATATATTTATTTATATTATTTAATAATTTGATCCTTACAACAACACTATGAAATTGTATTACTATTCTCATTTTAAAGCTGAGGCAACTGAAGCTTAAAGACATGAAATAACTTGCACAAGTTCCCACACCTGCTAAGGAGATGGCTGGGACTTAGGCTCGGCCATGTCTTACACCTAAACCTGTGCTCCTGAGCCCATACTCAGCTGCATTCTGGAGTGGGTCTCTCCTCAAAGGCTCCAGGGAAACAGAAATCAGGTGAACATGCAAAACAGACCTCTGGCCAAGGACTCTAGTCCAGTTAAGTCAGAGGGGGAAATTGGAACAGGTCATCGTAGCTCAAGAGAAATACCTCAGACACTGAGCCCATGAAGCCAGGGCTGAGAATGGGGGCATGGAGCTCACAACCAGAGACAAGAGCAAATGTGGGGCAGTGCTGGGCCTTTTAGCCCAGCAATTGCCTTGAGCCATTTTGTTTGTGGCCCTCTCCCCAGATGGGATAGGGCTGAGACTTTCCAGGTTTGCCAGGCAGTAGGTCTTATGATAGTTAATTTTATGTGTCAACTTGACTGAAGGTGCCCAGGTATTTGGCTAACTATTATTTCCTGAAAGAAATTAGCATTTGAATTGGTAGACTCACTAGTCCTTGTTTCAGCTTGCAGAACAAGAATCACTTGGTCTGTTCTCTCAGGGACTTTCAGGTTCCCAGAACCCTTACCAAGAATATCTTTGTTTGGGGAGAAAACATGGCAGTGTGGTAGGAGGGAGCAGATTCCACTTCCCCCTACACACAGGAGAAAAACTAACCAATCTACAGAGGAACAGAGCAAAAAGTCAATAATATCACAACATTTATGAAAATTGGAGATCAAAAATTATAGCAGACATTGAAAAACCAGATGGTAAGGAGACTGCTTCAGGATAATAAGGGACCAGGGATCAGCATGGGGACCACGGAGATTGCAGCCCCCAGGCTCCGTGCTCCCGGGTCTGCCTCAGGGCACTCAGGAGAGAGCTGGGTCAACCGCTTCCTCCCTGGCCAATCAAGGATTGAGCAGCACTGGGGGAGGCCTCGTTGCTTGAAGACATAGAGAGGGAGTGAGGACTGAGAGATAATCACACAGGGACTGCGAGCACCCACACATAGCCCTGGGAAGAGTGTGCACCCCAGCCTGTGTGACCAAGGGTGGCCTGGCCTTGTGCCTGTGCCCCTAACCCAGAGATAGTGTGGTTTTGTGGAAGACCCAGACCCCACAGCCCTGAACACGGAACTGGGCACTCCACAGGATCTCCAGTGCCCAGGCTGTGAACTCAGGGGGAAGTGCGCACCCCCTCGGGGATCCCCAGAGCTCACACCGTGAACCCAGAAAAGGCATGGGTGCTCCGCAAGATCCCGGACCCCGAGGCAGTGAGCTCCGGAGAGCATGTTTAAGAGTGCCCAGAACCACACACAGGGCCCTGCGGAGAGGCACCAGACAAGCTCTGGGGAAAACACGCAGCTAGCCCTGGGAACAGTACTCAGAGACTGACTGAGTTCTAACTGGTAAGGGAGGAAAGCAATTACAATCACCCCTCAGCCTGCTGAAGCCAGCAAGACCAGAAAAACTGGTCTCTTCTCCCCGGAGAAACTGGTTTGACCAGTTAGAAACCAACAAGAGGTTTTGTTTTTTGTTTGACTATTTGATTTTTTAAGTAACTTTTTATTTTTAATTCTTATTATTTTTATATCTCTCAATTCCTTATGCTTTTCTTTCTTTCACTCTAGTGTTATTCCTTCCTTTCCAAATCTATCTCTTCTTCATTCCATCTTCTGCTTTTTTCCTTTTTTTTTGAACCTGCAAGCTTTTGCATAATTGTATTACCTTTTTTTCATAATTCTTACATTTTTTATTTTAATAGTTTTTTAGTATTCCTCCTCTTTCTATATAGTCTTCTTTGCTTGGCTGGTTATACTGTATTGTTTGATATGTTTGCCCTGTTATCTCATCATAGTATATTGCTAATTTACTGTCCTTCATTTGTGTTCCATGAGCACACTACTCAAGGTTCTATACTCCCTATCCTTGTTATCTAGATCTCATAAATTCTGTCATATGATTGTTGCTCTAATGTTACTGTAAATCAGACCTATTCCATATAATTGTAAATACTACACAACACCCCTCCCAGATCTCAGCCCACTTCATGGTTTCCCGAACTCTACTACTGTAGTGGTTAACTCTATTCTCTCACACACTACACCTATTTACTATTCTTTACTCTCACCCTACTTCAGAATCTGACCTCCCACAGCCTCGCTGCTCTCTAGATCCAACTCACAATCCTTTCCTCCCCAACAAGAGTTTTATCTTCTTTCCACCCTTTCCAGAAAGTGGCTAGTGGGGTAGAAGATTACGGTTAACACTATACATAGCCAAAGGATCTCCTATCTCTTCTCTACTGGCTGCTACTGTAAATATCATAGAATACTTTCTTGCTGTCCTAAACCATTTTGCCTTCCCCCTCCAACTGATCACAAAAAATAGTAGGGACAAGCTGTGAACACCAGGATACCGGAAAGAGACTACACCACTGAATCTCACAGGTATTCTACCACAGAAGTTCACACCATAAACCCAGGGAACCAGAACAGATCAATTTAAGAAACAGAGGCTAACAAGAAGAGTCTCACAAACAATGAGAAGACAAAGAAACAATCCCCAACTGAAGAGAAAGGAGGAAGCCTAGAAAGAATGCTAAATGAAATAGAGGCAACTCAACTATCAGATATTGAGTTCAAAGAAATGATTATCAGGAAGCTCAATGAGCTCACAACGAGCTATGAGAAATTACAGGGAAACTACAACAAACTCACTGCAAACTATATCAACATGAAAAAGGAAATAGAAACTATCAACAAGGGCCAACAGGAACTGAAGAATACAATTTCTGAACTGAAGAACATAGTAGAAGGAATCAAAAGCAGGATCGATTAAGCAGAAGATTGGATCAGTGAATTGGAGGACAAAGTAGAAAAAATACCCAGAAAGAGCAAGAAAAGGAAAAGAGACTCAAAAAGAATGAAGAGGGATTAAGAAAAATGCAAGACACTATGAAATGTTATAATATCTGTATAATAGGGATACCAGAAGCAGAAGAAGACCAAGGGATAGAAAACCTATTTGAAAAAGTAATGATGGAAAACTTCCTTAATTTGATGAGAGAAAAGGTCCTACAAATCCAGGAAACACAGAGACTCCCAATCAAGAGGAACCCAAAAAAGCCTACCTCAAGACACATCATAATTAAAATGGCAAAATTTCATGACAAAGAGAGAATCTTAAAGGCAGCAAGGGAGAAACAGGAAGTAACACATAAGGGAACCCCAATAAGGCCAGTAGCTGACTTCTCAATGGAAACACTTCAAGCCAAAAGAGAATGGCAAGAACTATTCCAAGTAATGAGAACCAGAGGTCTGCAACCAAGGCTACATTACCCAGCAAGGCTCTCAATCAAGATAGAAGGCTAAATAACAAGCTTCCCAGACAAAAGAAGTCAAAAACAATACACCTCCACCAAAGCAGCTCTGCAAGAGATACTAAAGGGACTGCTTTAAAGAAAAGAAGGAAAAGAGAGAGAGAGAGAGGAACACAGGCACGTAAATGGCAATGAATAAGTACCTATCAATAATAACCTTAAACGTAAATGGATTAAATGCTCCAATCAAAAGACATAGAATAGCTGAATGGATAAGAAAGCATGACCCACACATATGTTGCCTATAAGAGACCCACCTCAGAAAAAAAAGAGCTACACAGGCTGAAAGTGAAGGGCTGGAAACAAATTTTCCAGGCAAATGGGCAGGGAAAAAAGCCAGGGTAGCAACACTCATATCAGACAAAATAGACTTCCAAAAAAGGGCCATAAAGAGAGACCCAGAAAGCCACTTCATAATACTCATGGGAAGAATCCACCAAGAAGACATAAACATTGAAAATATATATGCATCCAACATAGGAGCACCCAAATACATAAAGAAAATCTTAGAGGACTTCAAGAAATATATTGACAGCAACACAATTATACTGGGTGACTTTAATACCCCACTGTCAAAAATCGACAGATCTTTCAAACAAAATATCAACAAAGATATCGTGGCATTGAACAATGCCCTAGAGGAAAGGGATTTAACTGATACATATAGAGCCCTCCATCCCAAAGAAGCTAAATGCACATTCTTTTCAAATGCACATGGAATATTTTCAAAGATAGGCCACAGGATAGGACACAAAACAGGCCTCAACAAATTTGAGAAAACTGAAATCATACCAAGTATTTTCTCTGACCACAAGGGACTGAAACTAGAAACCAACCCCAAGGAAAAAAACCCAAAACACTCAAAATCATGGAGATTAACAGCATGCTACTAAACAATGAATGGATCAAGAATGAAATTAGGGAAGAAATCAGAAAGTTTCTGGAAACAAATGAAAATGAACTCACATCAACCCAAAACTTATGGGACACAGCAAAGGCAGTTCTGAGAGAGAGGTTTATAGTGACACAGGCCTACCAAAAAAAGATAGAAACATTTCAAACAAACAACCTAACCCTACGTCTATAAGAACTCAAGGAACAACAACAAAGACAGCCCAGAGCAAGCAGAAGGAAGGAAATAACCAAGATCAGAGCAAAATTAAATGACATAGAGACTAAAAGCACAATTCTAAGGATCAATGAATCAGGAGCTGGTTCTTTGAAAAGATAAATAAAATCGACAAGCCTTTAAGCAGAATCATCAAGAAAAAAAAGAGAGAAGACTCAAATAAACACAATCAGAAATGAAAGAGGAGAGATTACAACTGACACAACAGAAATACAAAGGACTGTAAGAAATTACTATGAAGAACTGTATGCTGAGAAATTTGAAAACCTAGCTGAAATGGACAAATTTCTAGAAAAATGTAATCTTCCAAAACTCAATGAAAAAGAAGCAGAAAGCTTAATCAGACCAATAACAGCAAATGAAATTGAAGCAGTAATCAAAAAATTCCTGACACACAAAGGTCTTTGACCAGATTGTTTCACAGGAGAATTCTACAAAGCATTATTTAAGGAAAAACTAACCCCTATCCTTCACAGACTATTACAAAAAATCCAAGAGGATGGAGGACTCCCAAACTCTTTTCATGAGGCCAGCATCATCCTAATTCCAAAACCAGATAAAGACACAACAAAGAAAGAAAACTTTAGGCCAGTATCACTGATGAACATAGATGCTAAAATTCTCAACAAAATATTGGCAAACTGCACCCAACAATACATTAAAAAGATCATACACCATGACCAAGTGGGATTCATCCCAGGGATTCAAGGATAGTACAATATTCACAAATCAGTAAATGTAATACATCGCATAAACAAAAGCAAAGACAAAAATCACATGATCATATCAATAGATGCAAAAAAAGCATTTGATAAGCTACAGCACCCATTAATAATAAAAAAAAAACTCAGCAAAGTGGGAAAAGAGGGAGCATTCCTTAACATAATAAAGGCAGTATATGAGAGACCTACAGCCAACACCATACTCAACGAGCAAAAACTAAAATCTTTTCCACTAAGATCAGGAACAAGACAAGGATGTCCACTTTCACCACTTCTATTCAATATGTATTGGAAGTTTTAGCCACAGCTATCAGACAAGAAAAAGAAATAAAATCGGAAAGGAGGAAACAAAACTGTCACTGTTTGCAGATGACATGATAGTGTACATAAAAAATCCTATAGACTTGGCCAAAAAACTGCTTGACCTAATAAATGAATTGGGCAAAACAGCAGGATACGAAGTCAATATCCAGAATTCAAAGGCATTTCTGTACACCAACAATGAAACAGCAGAAACAGAAATCAAGAAACAAATCACATTTGATATAGCAACAAGAAAAATAAAATACTCAATATCCAGAAATGAAAGGCATTTCTGTACACCAACAATGAAACAGCAGAAGCAGTAATCAACAAAAAAATCCCATTTGAAGTAGCAAAAAGAAAACTAAAATACCTAGGAATAAACCTAACCAAAGAGGTAAAAGACCTGTATTCAGAAAACTACATAACACTGAGGAGAGAAATCAAGGAAGACACAAACAAATGGAAACATATACCGTGGTCATGGATTGGAAGAATTAATATCATCAAAATGTCCATACTACCAAAAGCAATTTACACATTCAATGCAATACCTATTAAAGTACCAATGGCATATTTCACAGACATAGAACAAACGCTTCAACAATTTATATGGAACCATAAACGACCCCGAATAGCTGCTGCAATTTTGAGAAAGAAGAGTAAAGTAGGAGGAATCACAATACCTGACACTAAACTATACTACAAGGCCACTGTAATCAAAACTGCCTGGTACTGGCATAAAAACAGGCACATGGAGCAATGGAACAGAACAGAGAGCCCAGAAATAAACCCAAGCCTCTACAGTCAATTAATATTTGACAAAGGAAGCAGCAACATAAAATGGAATAAAAATAGCCTCTTCAACAAATGGTGTTGGGAGAACTGGACAGCTACGTGCAAAAAAATGAAACTCGAGCACCATCTTACACCTTATACAAAACTAGATTCAAGGTGGATAAAAGATTTAAATATAAAGCGTGACACCATTAAAGTCCTAGAAGAGAACGTAGGTAGGAAAATCTCAGATATTTCACGCAGAAACTTTTTTACTGACTTGTCTCCTAGAGCAAGGGACATAAAGGAAAGAATAAACAAATGGGACCTTATCAAAATTAAAAGCTTTTGCACAGCTAAAGAAAACAGTATCAAAATAAAAAGAGAACCAACTGTATGGGAAAACATATTTGCCAATGATACCTCAGACAAGGGTTTAATCTCCAAAATATATAAAGAACTTACACGACTCCACTCTAAGAAGACAGGTAACCCAATTAAAAAATGGGCAAAGGACTTGAATAAACACTTCTCCAAGGAGGACATACAGATAATCCAAAGACACTAGAAACAATGCTCAATATTGCTAGCCATCAGAGAGATGCAGATTAAAACCACAATGAGATACCACTTCACACCAGTCAGAATGGCCATCATAAACAAAGCAACAAACAACAAGTGTTGGAGAGGCTGTGGAGAAAGGGGGTCCCTAGTGCACTGTTGGTGGGACTGCAGATTGGTACAACCACTATGGAAAGCAGTTTGGAACTTCCTCAGAAAACTAAAAATGGATCTGCCTTTTGACCCGGCAATTCCACTGCTGGGACTCTATCCTAAGAATACTAAAACACCAATTCAAAAGAACCTATGCATCCCAATGTTCATAGCAGCACAATTTACAATAGCTAGGTGCTGGAAGCAACCTAGATGCCCATCAGTAAATGAATGGATCAAAAAACTATGGTACATTTACACAATGGAATTCTATGCAGCAGAAAGAAAGAAGGAGCTCATACCATTTGCAACAGCATGGATGGAGCTGGAAAGCATTATGCTAAGCGAAACAAGACAGCCAGTGAAAGACAAATACCACACGGTATCACCTTTAACAGGAATCTAAACAACAAAACAAAAAAAAAAACTAGCAAAATATAACCAAAGACACTGAAATAGGGGATAGTCTGACAGTGGCCAGAGGGGAGAGAAGAGGGAATTTCAGGGGGGAATGGGTAGGGTTTACAGGAACAAATTCGGAGGACACATGGACAAAAACTAGGGGTGGGGGATAATTGGGGGGAAGGGGGGAGGGTTGGGTGGGTGGGCTGGAATGGGAGTAGGGGGGAGAAAACTGTACTTGAACAATGATTAAAATTAAAAAAAAAGAAAAAGAAAATACCTAGGAATAAACCTAACCAAAGAGGTAAAAGACCTGTATTCAGAAAACTACATAACACTGAAGAAAGAAATCAAAGAAGACACAAACAAATGGAAAAATACCATGTTCATGGACTGGAAGAATTAACATCATCAAAATGTCCATACTACCAAAAGCAATTTACACATTCAATGCAATACCTATTAAAGTACCAATGGCATATTTCACAGACATAGAACAAACACTTCAAAAATTTAGATGGAACCATAAACAACTCCAAATAGCTGCTGCAATTTTGAGAAACAAGAGTAAAGTAGGAGGGATCACAATACCTGACCCTAAAATGTATTACAAAGCCACTGTAATCAAAACAGCCTGGTACTGGCATAAAAAACAGGCACACGGACCAATGGAACAGAACAGAGAGCCCAGAAATAAACCCAAGTCTCTATGGTCAATTAATATTTGGCAAAGGGGGCAGCAACATAAAATGGAGTGAAAATAGCTTCTTCAACAAATGGTGTTGGGAGAACTGGAGGGCTACATGCAAAAAAAAGTGAAACTCGAGCACCAAAGTACACCATACACAAAAATAAATACAAGGTAGATAAAAGATTTAAATATAAGTCAAGACACTATTAAAGTCCTAGAGGGGAACACAGGCAGGAAAATCTCAGATATTTCACGCAGAAACATTTTTACTGACATGTCCCCTAGAGCAAGGGACATAAAGGAAAAGAATAAACAAATGGGACTTCATGTCCCTTAGAACAAGGGACATAAAGGAAAGAATAAACAAACGGGATTTCATCAAAATAAAAAACTTCTGCAGGCCTAAGGAAAACAGTATTAAAATAAAAAGAGAACCAACTATATGGGAAAACATTTGCCAATGATACCTCAGGCAAGGTTTTGATCTCCAAAATATACAAAGAACTTACACAACTCCACTCTAAGAAGACAAGCAACCCAATTAAAAAATGGGCAAAGGACTTGAACAGACACTTCTCCAAGGAGGACATACAGATAATCCAAAGACACATGAAAAGTTGTTCAATTTCGCTAGCCATCAGAGAGATGCAAATTAAAACCAGAATGGGATACCACTTCACACAGGTCAGAATGGCCATCATAAACAAAGCAACCAACAAGTGTTGGAGAGGATGTGGAGAAAAGGGAACCCTAGTGCACTGTTGGTGGGAATGCAGACCGGTACAACCACTACGGAAAACAGTAGAGAACTTCCTCAGAAAACTAAAAATGGATCTGCCTTTTGACCCGGCAATTCCACTGCTGGGGTTATATCCTAAGAACCCTGAAACACCAATCCAAAAGAACCTATGCACCCCAATGTTCACAGCAGCACAATTTACAATAGCCAAGTGCTGGAAGCAACCTAGGTGCCCATCAGTACATGAATGGATCAGAAAACTATGGTACATTTACACGATGGAATTCTATGCAGCAGAAAGAAAGAAGGAGCTCCTACCCTTTGCAACAGCATGGATGGAGCTGGAAAGCATTATGCTAAGCGAAATAAGCCAGGCAGTGAAAGACAATTACCATATGATCTCACCTTTGACAGGAATCTAAACAACAAAACAAAGAAACAAGCAAAATACAGTCAAAGACACTGAAATAGAGGACAGGCTGACAATGACCAGAGGGGAGATGGGAGGGAATTTCAGGGGAGAATGGGAAGAGTTTACAGGAACAAATATAGAGAACACATGGACAAAAACTGGGCGGGAGAGAGGGGTGGAAATGGGAGGGAGGTAGGGAGGGATGGGTGGGTGGGCTGGAATGGGAGTAAAGTTCAGAAAAATGTACTTGAACAATGATTAAAATAAAATTTTTTAAAAAAATAAAATAATAACACCTATAATATCAAGAAAAATAAATGAGGAATAACCTCAATTTTAAAAAAAGAACATCTTTGTTTGATGAACTGGAAACTACTGGAAGCCTCAATTCATGACTTAATTCATGTGATCCATTTTCCCAGGATGACCCTGCCTGAGGGGTGTCTGAATGTCCTAAGACATGAGAGCAGACAGGTGTAGGTTTCTTACTACCAAGCATACTTCTATCAGGGACAGTTTGTTGAAAGTAACTATTAGAAGGGTAAGGGAGCAAGGCCCCATCCCAGGCAGAATCATTGGGAATGATCCCTTCAGAATCAGAGCAAAGTTTGCATTTATTTGGGCTAAGACCATCTTTTCTCATCTCTTCTCCAAGGGAGGAGGGTTTTTCAACATCTTTGGATATATTGGTCTTGTCATTATCAAGCACAGCATCACAAACTATTGGATTAAATGTGGGATGACTGTTAATTTTACAAGATTCTTTTCTAGTGCAAAGGGTACATTTAATGGTTTCATAGGAGTTGGTTCCTGACCAACTGATGTACTTACCTGAGATAATTTGGAGAGGCCAGGAGTCTTAGCTACTGGTCCACAGCCATCTGATAAACGTTCCTTGTCCTATTCTGGCTGCAATAACTCCTCCTCCTCTCCCTCCATGAAACTAGTAAGGCCATCACTTCTTCCCTAGGGTCAGCAAGGAGTCATCCAACACTATTCATCCAAGGAACCCCTACAAGGTTCCTTAATGAGCACATTGTATTGTGTGGAGCTGCTGGTATGGTACCTGCCTTTGTCCTGAGACTCAATAGAAAAAGGGTTCAACTCCTCCTAGCTGTTCCTTTCAGTAGCCTTGTCAAAATGATTGACTCCCACCTTCCCCATCCACCTTCCACCTTACTGGATTATTTTGAAGCAAATTTCAGGCATAACATCTTTTCATCTCCGGAAGTGAGGCTGAAGTCTCTCTGGGCCCCCTGCACCATTTCATTGCCCTCTTGCCAACTTCCCACACCCGGAGGCAGCATGGGCAGATGCCCTTACTAGTGAGGGATTCATCAAAATCCACTGAGGGCCTGACTAGGCCAAGATGTGGAGGAAGGGCAAACTGGCTCCCTCTGCCACTGTGTGAGCTGGCACATCGGTCTCCTGGGCTCAGAGTGGATTCTCAGGCCTTCAGACTCAGGCTGAAGCTCATCACTGGCTCTCCTGAGTCTCCAGCTTGGAGGTTGCTGATCATGGGATTTCTCTGCCTCCAAAATCCAAGAGACAGTTCTTCATAATAGAGCTCTTTCTTTCTTTCTCCATAGAAATGCAATGCACTCCTGCAGTGCTTAAATTGTTGTAAGGGGCATATTTTATAATAAATAAAGACATTTAACCTTTTAAAAAGAAGATATGGTTCCAAAAGCCTTTGAATACTGGCCATTCCCTATAAGCCCACCTTCCCAGAAATCCTCTTCACTCTCCAGTACTTCTTAACCCAGGCATTTTGGAAATGTATGGGAGCAGGATTTGCCTGGTTCGTTGCTTGGTTGGTTACTTGGTTTGTTTGGTTGGAGCTGTCAAAATGGCTGGATGGGGGCTTCTACTGGCATCCCATGAGTGGGTTTGCTAATATCTTGCAATCCAGTGGGAGAATTCTGCACAAAAGTGTCTTTCCTAAGAAACTCCAGATCCACTTTAGAACATCACATCCATTTTCTTCTGCTCTGGCATTTTTTTTCAGCCCTTTACCATTATCAACCATGGACGTACAGGGCTGTACCATCACTTGCTTCTTGATTCACAAGTGTACAGATTTCAGAGAACAGGAAAGCACCAGTGTTCCAGGTTGCTGATCTGAATGTGTATCCGCCCAAACCACCACTCACAACGTGGACAGCTAAACAGCTAGGAAGATTTCTGGCCCCTGTGGCACGTGGTTGGCTCTAGTTAAAGTAACCCAATGGGTGCAATCATTTTAATTATTGATTTATTGCCCAGCACTTGCCCATTATGATTGAAAAGTAATGAATTAAAAATCATTCAGCCTGCATTTCTGCTCAATGAGAGACTGACACACAGAAAAGAGGAAGTTTTATTTCCTAATAGAGCAGCAATGATACACTAACAGCCCTTTGACCTCCAATGTAGTCTCAGGATAGAAAGTCAGGACCTTTACAGAGAGAGTAAGACTCCAACCTGCAACCTCATGGTAAAAACCAGTCAGTATCCCACATTTTCAATGCAACAGTGCACACAGCTTACTCTTATTATTGGAACACTGGTATTCCTGTCACTGGAAGAACACCTTCCACATTCTCAGATCTGCAGTCTGTCTATTTTTAGGTGAACCCAAAACTGTAATATCACTGACTTCCTTGATGCTTTCACAAAACCAAAGGAGGCAGTGAAATTAAATTATAAAGCTTAATTTTCTTGTCCCTAGCCTCCTCGCATTACCTAGTGCAGCTTCTTCTTCCATTAGGGAATATTTGATGCTGAATCTGGCCCTAAATGCATTTGCATATGGCTCTGTGGACACTAATGGCCTCCTGGGGCTCCTTCAAAATTACACCCCACTTGTATCTGAATTCCAGTGCTCTTCCTGGCTGCACAGGGTTTGACATCCAGAGGGGAAAGTCCACTGATGGAATGGAGGGGAGAGTATGTGGTCTGAGGGAGGCCAGCAGTACTTCCTTCACAGCCAGCTTGTAAAGGAAGTCAATGGGCCCTGTTGTCTCCAAGGTGACTCTTCCATAAAGCCTGGACACAGAGGAATGCAGTCAAGATGCACAATTTTATCCCCAAAGCTACCTGAGATTTCCCAGCAGTGACTTGTCTCTGTGGTAGGTGATGCATGAATTGGAATCTCACTGCTGTAATCATCCAAGCTCAGTAACCATCTTACAAAGATGTGCCACAGAAAGAGATGGGCTTCATCATTTGCTTGAAATTCTGTTTCTGCCAAGGGACATCTGGCAGAAGTTATAATTTACTCATTTGGACTGAGTAGATGGCGTCCTATTTCCACCCCTCTGTGCAAACCTGCATGCCTGGCCATTAGAAGAAGTGGGCTCTCACATGCCATCCGATGTTGCTCTTTGCCAAGAAAGTCTCATTCCCTATTTTTAAGCTTTTAGAACAATCCCATTTTAGGATTTTTTTTGGACTAGGTTTTTGGTAATTGGCATCACCTGTTTTCCTTTAAGAAGGATTGACCTTCTTTCCACATTGGGTTACCTTTCTGAATCTCCTGTTAGAATGTTGTTGAGTCTCCAATGTTCCTGCTCACTCAGTTAGGAGGGAAGCAGAACTAGCACAAAGTGAAGAGACAGGCTATAGAGACTGTGTCAGTGGTTCTCAACCTTGACAGCATTCTAGAATCACCTGGAAAGCTTTTAAAAATCCCAGTGCCTCAATGATGACATACATATGATTATATGACTCCAGTTACATGACATTTTTAAAAGGGCAGAGGGTGGGGGTTGACTAGAGGGACAGAGAACAGATCAGTGGTTACCAGAGTCTAGGGCTGAGGATGAAAATGAAGGAACCTTGCCCTGGCTGGTGTGGCTCAGTTGGTCCCGTATGCCAAAAGGTTGTGGGTTCAATTCCTGGTCAAGGCACATGCCTAGGCTTTGGGTTCTGTCCCCAGTCAGGGTGAGTATGAGAGGCAACTAATCAATGTTTCTCTCTCACATCAAAATTTCTCTCCCTCTCTCCATTCTTTCCCCTCACTCTAAAATTAATAAGAATATTCTTGGTTGAGGATAAAAAAGAAAGAAAATGAGGAAAACTCAAAGGGCAAACCACAGAAATTTGGGGACTGTTAGAATTGTTCTGTATCCTGATTGTGGTGGGTGTTACATGAGTCTGTGTTAAAACTCATAGAGTTGTCCCTGACTGGTGTGGCTCAGTTAGCTGGAGTGTCATATCGTACACCAAAAGACCATAGGTTCAACTCCTTGTCAGGGTATATGCCTAGGTTACAGGTTCAGTCCCCAGTTGAGGCACCTACAGGAGGCAGCTGAGTGATGTTTCTCTCCCTCTTTATATCTCCCCTACCCTTTCTCTAAGATCAATAAGCATGTCCTCAGGTGAAAATTTTTAAAAACTCACAGATCTTTACATCCAAAAAAGTGAATACTACTGTATATATTTTATTTTAAATCCCAATGCCCAGGCCATTTCCAGACTAATTAATTCAGAATTTCTGGGTGGGATTCAGACATCCATATTTTTAAATCCTCCCCCCAGGGGTGTCCAGGACACAGTCAAGGTTAAAAAGCACAGATCTGTGTGACTCATGTGTCTGACAAGGGAAGTCATTGCTTTGTTAGCAGTCTGCACCCACCTGCCACAGGCTTGGGGAGAAGTAGATTTTTGTGATTCAGTTCCCAAAGAGGTGTTTTTCTTTATAAACAGTGAGTAAATGTCTCTGAGATCCCTGCTCAGTGCCCAGAAACAGTCCTAGTAGACATAGACAAGACTGGGGTCCTGCATTTCTTGTTCCTGGCTTCCAGCCACAGACAATGAAAGGCACTGAAATTGGCATATGTGATTGGAGACCAGCAAGAGGTTTGTAATGGTTGATTTCATGGGATGGCAACTTGACTGAGACACAGGTGACCAAATATTATTCTAGGTGTTTCTGAGAATGGGGCTTTTGGATGAAATTAACATTTTTATATTATCTTTTTGTATTGTTGTTCAAGTACAGTTGTCTCCATTTCCCCCCACCACTCCCCCTGCCTCACCCATCCCCACCTCCACCCTCGATCTATCTGCCTTTGGCTTTGTCCATGTGTCCTTTATACATGTTCCTTCACAGCCCTTCCTGTTTCCCCACCCCATTATCCCTCTCCTCTCCCCTCTGGTTACTGTCAGTTTGTTCTTTATTTCAATGTCTCTAGTTTTATTTTTCTTGCTTTTTTGTTGTTGTTGTTGATGATGATGATTAGTTTCTACTTATAGGTGAGATCATATGGTACTTGTCTTTTACTGCCTGGCTTATTTCACTTATCATAATGCTCTCCAGATCCATCAATGCTGTCACAAAGGGTAGGAGCTCTTTCTTTCTTTCTGCTGTATAAGATTCCATTGTGTAAATGTACCACAGTTTTTTTTGATCCACTCATTGACTGATGGACACTTAGGTTGCTTCCAGCACTTGGCTATTATAAATTGTGCTGCTATGAACATTGCAGTGCATAGGTTCTTCTGAATTGGTGTTTCAGGATTCTTAGGGTATAGTCACAGCAGTGGAATTGCCAGGTCAAAAGGCAGTTCCATTTTTAGTTTTCTGAGGAAATTTCATACTGTCTTCCACAGTGGCTGCACTAGTCTGCATTCCCACCAACAGTGCCCTAGGGTTCCCTTTTCTCCACAACCTCACCAACACTTGTTTGTTGATTTGGTTATGATGGCCATTCTGACTGGTGTGAGGTGTTATCTCATTGTGGTTGTACTTTGCCTCTCTGATGACTAGTGATACTGAGCATCTTTTCATGTGTCTCTGGGCCCTCTGTATGTCCTCCTTGAAGAAGTGTCTTCTCAAGTCCTTTGCCCATTTCTTAATTGGATTTTTTGTCTTCCTGGAGTGGAGTCATGTGAGTTCTTTATATATTTTGGAGATCAGACCCTTGTCAGAGGTATCACTGGCAAATATGTTTTCCCATGCAGTTGGTTCCCTTCTCATTTTGCTGATGCTTTCTCTAGCCATGCAGAAGCTTTTTATTTTGATGAAGTCCCATTTGTTTATTCTTTTCTTTATGTTCCTTGTTCCAGGGGATATATTGGTGAAAATATTGGTGCATGGAATATCTGAAATTTTCCTGCCTATGTTCTCCTCTAGGACTTTTATGGTGTCATGACTTACATTTAAGTCTTTTATCCACCTTGAATTTATTTTTGTTTATGGTGTAAGTTGGTGGTTGAGATTCATTTTTTTATGTGTCTATCCAAATCTTCCAACACCATTTGTTGAAGAGTCTATTTTTACTCCATTGTCAAATATTAATTGACCATAGAGACTTGAGTTTACTTCTGGGCTTTCTCTTCTGTTCCATTGATCTGTGTATCTGTTCTTATGCCAGTACCAGACTATTTTGATTACAGAGGACTTGTAATATAGTTTGATATCAGATATTGTGATCTCTCCTACTTTGATCTTCTTTCTCAAAATTACTGTAGCTATTTGGGGTCATAAATTTTTGAAATGTTTGTGCTATATCTGTGAAATATGTCAGAAATTAACATTTAAATCAATAGACTACGTAAAGCAGGTTTTCTTCCTTAATGTGATGCAGACACAGACCCACAGTGTCCGTGTCATTATGGATGAAATGAGACATTCACTTGGACTACCGAGTCTGGTGAAGGAAAAGGGACAGCATGGCTTTTCTCTCAAGGGGAGCAAAAGCCTCAGCCCTTGCTCCAATGAGCTTTTATTGTCTTACTGGACACATTACAAGAAGGTCCTCATTAACTATGCACAGGCTCACTTTAGGTGGTTACCTTTTACAGAAAACAAAGGAGCCAGTGCTGCTAATCACATCACAGAAGAGGGATATTTGCAAATGAAAAGGCAAAAGTAGTTGGACCAGTTACACTCATTCTTGGAAGGTTTAGCATGGATTTTAGAAAGTTGCTTTGCAGTAAATGTCCTCAATTCAGGGTGAGGGAGTTTTAGCAAAAAGCAAGACTCATAGCAGCCTACGTACATTGCAGACCTGATTCCCCACAGGAGAACCTACCCGTGGGCATGGGTCTTGTGCATCTCCCAGTGGGAGTTGGGCCCATGCCACTCAGAACAGTCTACTATATCAATGTAGTTGGGCCTCATCCAATCAGCTGAAGGTCTGAATAAAACACAAAGACAGGACCCCTAACACAAGTAAGAAAGACTTTCTCCTGCCTGCTGTCTTCAAACTGGGATATCAGCTTTTTCCATCCTCACACTGCAACTGAAACATCAGCTTTTCCTGGATCTGAAGCCTGCCAGCCTGTTGTCCTGTTGGACTGTATCCGGACCATCAGTTCTTTTGGTTCTCAGGTCTCTGAACTTAGTCTACAATTACCCATCAGCTCTCCTGCATCTCTATCCTGCTGACTCACTCTGCAGATCTTGGAACCCATCAGCCTCCACAATTGCATGACCCAATTGCATAGATGATAGATAAGTAGATAGATAGATATTAATGCCTGTATAAATATGTATGTATGTGTGTGTATCCCTCCTTATCTATGAGGGGTATGTTCCAAGACTGCCAGCGAATGCCTGAAACCACAGATAATATTGAATTCCACATGTACTGTTTTTTCCTTCATACACATACCTATGATAAAGTTTAATTTCTAAATTAGGCACAGGAGGAATTAACAACAGCAGTAATAATAAAATAGAACAATCATAACATACTGTAATAACGGTTATATAAATACTGTCTCCCTCTCAAAATTGTAAATGTAGTGTACTCGCCTTTCCACCTACAGGAAGCACTCAGAGCTTCTCTGTGGCTTGTCCGGGCTGCCAGCAGCACTGCTCTGGCACTGTGGGGCCATCATGAAGTAAAATCAGCATCACTTGAACACAAGTGTCACAGGTGAGCACAGGTAACCAGGTTCTTAGTGATCGAAGACAAAGAATTGAACCAAACACACAGAGTTTATAGCATAAAGAAAGAGGGGAGATTTACTAAGCAATGGTACACTCCACAGAACATGGGAGCGGGCCAACTCTGAGCAGAGATTAATCCCGTGGGCTGGAGGGATTCTATTCTTATAGGGCAGAAGCTTCTGGCTAGTCTTTTGGTGGGCTTCTATTGAGCATGTACAAGTAGTTGCATTTCAAAGCTACTGCCCATGTGTGGTCTCCCATGATTTACTTGATTGGCTACTGGAGAAGGAAGTCCCACAATGTTAATTCATTATAATGCTATTATAATGAATGAGGGGTAATGCACAGGTGCATTCTTTGAGCCACCATAATTCAGAGTTATTCCTAAAAATGGGAACAACCGGTCTCAGGGGGTCTTTGTCATGTATGGATGCCTTTTATCTTAGCCCTGTGGGGCCTCTGGAGTTTCCTTCTTGACTATCTCCTGCCTCACAGGCACTGCAACGCCACAGCAGTCGCTCTGATAACAGAGACTCCACTGAGTGACTAAAGGACTGGGGTGCACACACCATGGATAAACTAGGCAGAGGCATGGTTCATGTCCAGGGAGGGCCAGGGCAGGGCCCCATGAGATTTCATCACGCACTCAGAATGGTACTCAAGTTAAAACTTATTGTTTATTTCTGGAATTTTCCATGAGTATCTTTGGAATAAATGCTTTGTGTTCTGAAACTACAAAAAGCGTACCCATGAATAAGATGGGGGTCTACTGTAGGTGTGTATATGTATCTGTATACATAAGTATACATCACATTTTACTTGTCCTGCTTCTGTTGGACAAATACACATCCCATCAAGTTCACAGCTGCTGACCAGGTTAAAGGTAAGCAGCATCAGATTAAAGATAACAAGAAGGTACTGATGTGGACCTTTCCAGAAATACTACAGAAGACTTACACACCCTATTATACACTTCTGTTCCTAGACACCCCAGATCCTTGGAATATGGACCTCACTTCCTCATATAGCCTCACAGATTACCACTCCAAAGTTAAGAGCAGAAGGGAGAGGTAGAGAGAATTTTCCCTGCTCTTACCTGGAGCAGCGATTTTCAACCCCTTGTGCCACAAGATTTTTTAAAACACACAATACCTGTCCATTTAGTCAGGGGCACTGACCTCTTTTCTCTTAGATGGTCAAATTCTAAAAGTGACAACAGTCCTCTGGTGTGAATGTCCATCTTGAGCCATAAATATATAGGTCATATAACACCATTGCATCTTACTGGTCACAATCGCACAATAAGATTGCATCTGATTGGTTAATTCTTGGTACCAGAAATCCTCATATGCAAGTATAGGCACCTGATTTTTTTAAGTCATTTTGGAACAAAAAGAGTAGGTAATTACTATTATTATTTTTTTGCAAATCAATCAAAATTATACCTATTTTTTGTCAGACTGGGAAAAATATATTTTTGTGCATGCTGCGGAATTTTAGTAATTAGTTTATGTGTGACAGGAGATGAGAAAATTTGCAAATCACTGGCCTAGAACATGGTGAGTTTGCCCCCTGTGGACAAACTCAGGAAAGTTGGTTTGAGCAGATGTTTAATTGTTGCTTCCATTTCAGGTGTTGGGTTTCCTCCCTGGAAGTATCCGAAACTCTGGGGTTGGCTCTCTGTTGTTTTCAGTAGCCATTATCCAGTCCCATGCCCTCTTGGTTTAAAACCCTCCTACTTTTTCTCTGCTCCCAGAAGGGAACAGAGCATTTGTTCCCCACCTCAGTGGTCCTGCTGCTTTCTATCCACCCTGAAGTTTACTGCCTTCAATGCAGATAGTAATTCAGGTGTTGTATTTTTAATTGCTTTGCAATGGTTTCTGAATTTACCCAACTCCCTTCTGGTCTCATCCTCTTCTATATCCATGGCAGTGTGTTCTCCAGGTGTAAATTTCTATGCCTTTCTCAGGGAAGCTGTGGCTTTCTGCATCCTATTATGCAAATGATTCCCTAAAATGCTTCCCTGCTTCCACAGGAGGTTGTTTCAGACTTCACTTTCCATTTGAATGTTCAGAAAAATGTTCCCTCCCCTTTCTTATGCCTGAGGATTTCATAAGCCCCATGACAAAATGTTTCCTGTTGACTTATTCATTAAAGAGACATTATCCATCTGGACTCAATGTTTACTAAAATCCAAGATGTGTGGACTGTCCTTAGCCCTGAACTCTGACTAAATTTAATTCTGAAATATGCAGCTGGAAAGGAGTTAATATATATACAGCTTCTGGATCAATTTTCCTATCTAGGAAGCTTTTATCTGATGTGATTCTGTTAAGGAAAATGTAATTAAATTTTATACTTCATACCTGATTCTCTGGTACTGTGAATAGATGAAGCACATATAAAACTACAATTACCAAAATTAACTACTACTGAGTTCTCTTATCCTCTGACTCCCCCATAGAATGCTTAACTGTGGGGAGAAATAAGGGGGTATTGAGCTTCCCATCAGACAATTGCACCCTTGTCATTTTCTTCTCCCTTCTTTATGCAGTCGGTGAGTGGACATGGAACAGCAGGTGGGCTGAGTGTGCCCAGCCTTGAGTAGCCACTCATTGTAACATTTTCACTCTTTCTTTCACTGAATAGTTAGTGAATATCCACTCTGATTTAGACACTCTTATAGATGATGAGGATGCAACAGCAGCGCAAAGCTCTGCCCTCATGGAGGCTATGTCGTAGTGGGTACAGAGATGATGTCCAGCCAAAAATTTTATCATGTAGGTCAGTGCCGTGCCCAGCATTAGCAGAGTAAGAAGGGGGAAAGTAGTGAAGGGGCTTACAAATGTAGAAAGGGCATTTCATAAATAGATTTTTACCAGGTTTTTTTCCAAAATAAATTAAATAGAATCTCAATAGAGAATACATAAAAGTCCAGTTAAAATGTTCACTCAGCTTCCTTCTGCCCCCCCTCAGGGGTCCTCAGGTATGTCCACAGGACATCAATGTACACAGATGGAAAACCAATGAAATGAATCCAAGATTCACGTTTTCAAATATCATACTGCTACTTTAAAAAAAAAGATTTTATTTATTTATTTTGAGAGAGAGAGGAAGGGAGGGAGAAAGAGAGAGAGAGAAACATCAGTGTTGTCTCCCTTGTGCCCCCTACTGGAGATCTGGCCCACAACCCAGGCATGTGCCCTCACTGGGAATTGAACCAACAACCCTTTGGTACACAGGTCAGCACTCAGTCCACTGAGCCACACCAGCCAGGGCTGTAGTGTTACTTTTCATTTTTGAAATAACTGATAGCCATTCCAAATGGAGCTAGCTCCTAAACTGGATGGGTGAAAATGTGGGGAATGTCATTTAATTCCATAAAAGTGAGAAAATTTTAATGTTAGTCTATTTTTCTTACATGGCTTATAAACTGACAGTTTCAGTTGGTAACAATTGTGGGAAGAAATCCACAAATTGTTCAAACAATGGCCTCATGTTGGAATAAAGGGACAGACTTCTCAAGCGAGTCCTTTGAAAGAAATCAGTTATTTGAATGAATGACTTCTGATATATTTATTAAAAACCAGCCCCATTGCTTAAAGAAACAGTGCCAGGTGGTAGAAAGAACAAATGCTTTATGTTCAGACAGACCTGAGTTTGAAGCCCAGACTTCCCACATGATATGTAACTATAGGTAAGATATGTAAACTTTTGAGCCTAAGTTTTCTTACTGGTCAAATGGGAGTAAAGAGACATTTTACATAAGATAAAACACACATAGCCAAGAAACACGTGGAGATGGTCAGCATCATCTTGTTCAGGAAAACATAAATCATGATTATGAGATGCCATTTTACACCAATTCAGTGAGAAAAAAATGTAAAAATTTGACAAGACCTGAACATATGCTCACATGTGCTCTCACACATAACACAGCTCTCAAGCAGAATGAATCTACCTGACGCAACCACCGGCCTGCAGTGACCAAGGAACACTGCGGATGGCTCATCGAAACACGAGAAAAACATACACAGAGACAACCAGGTCCTGTGGGGAAATAGGGATGGAATGGCCACTCTCTCTATTGGGGAGTGCCTCGGCCACCCTCCCTAGGGGAGAGCGCCTCGTTCTCCCGCCCAAGCAGGCTTTCATTGGGTTCGTTTACACAGGAATTCAGGTAAAGCTCATTAAACATTGCCAGGAAGTAAGGATCAAACAATAGATAACAAGGAACTCCAAGGGCCTATTTTGAGTCAGGGTCAAAGAGCCGTAAAAAACTTTGAGGAACAAACTTACTTCTTGCTTGGATCCTTATCATTTCACTGAGAGCATTCTAAACAAAGCAGGTTTCACAGGATCTTACATATTCTTTCTTAGGCTTGATCACCCGGGGAACCCACCCTTTCCAGCACAGAGCTATACCACCCTCTGTCATTGTTTCAGGCTTAGGTGGAGCAAGGGAAGTAAGGCAGGAAAAAGATTAGGAGATTTTATCACAGACAATGAGGACTCAGGCTCTGTCAAAGACAAAGGGCAAGGGTCCGTCACCCCTTTAGCTGTAGCCCCCAAAGTCCTTCCTTGGGGGCCTCCCATGTGATGGTGCCTGTCTTAGGTTGTTCCCCCCTTACCCATCACTGGCTAACCGACCAAGCATTGGGAGCCAGGCAGGGTGAAGTAAAAGGAGCAGAAGTGGCACCCCTGCCAGGGAGATAAGCTTTTGTCTCCTTGCTGGCTTATGGTCCAAGGTCATCCCCTCAGCCTTAGCCTTGGTGGGGGTTACAGCTTCTGATACCAGGCAGGGCAATGCCCAGCATCTACCTGAAGAAGTGCATGTTCCCAACAAGACTAGATAAAGGCACAATGACATAAAAAATATTTCACTCACTAATTCAGTCTCTTGATCAGCTGTGCATATGTTTACTGAGTATCTACTGTGAAATATCAGTGCTCAACTAGATGAAATGAGGGAGGGAGTACAGTGTCAGATTTGTGGCAGACTTGACAGCAAACAGAAAAGGAAGGAGAAGGAAGACGAGATGAGGAAGAAGTGGGAGAGGAAAGAATTCTCAGGTACTGTTCATGAGAGAGGAAATTGATTTACTCCCTTTAGAAAGTAATCTTGTCCTTATCTAATAAAGTTTAAGGTGCATACACTCTACAAACCAAAAATTCCACTCATAAATAATTGCTCTACAGAAATGCATGCTCATGTGCTCCAGAATGCTATCATAGTAGCATTATAGTCAGGAATGGCCTCAAATTGGAAACAAAATGCTCAGGAAGGAAGAACAGTTAAATTGGGGTATGATCATCCAATAAAACACTATATGACAATGAAAATGAAGGTACTACTACTACATACTGCAATGATGGCATGGATGAATCTTATAAACATGTTAAACAAAACAAGCCAGAAACAAAAATATTCATTCTGTACAATCCAATTTGTAAAGTTCAAAAATCAGGAAAAACTAAATTAAGTCTCAGGACTTATACATAGGTAGTAAAATCATAAAGTGAAACAAAGAAGGAAGGAAAAAGATGTGGCCCAAGTAATGGTTAATCTTACATGTTAACCTTGTTAGACTGTCGTACCCAGACACAGTCAGACACAGGTCTACCTATTGATGTGAAAGCCTTTCTTAAATGAGATTAACATTTAATTAGTAGACTTTGAGAAAAAGCAGATTGTGCTCCAGAAGGTGGGTGATCCAGTCAGCGGAAGGCCTTAAGAGAAAAAGACTGAGGTCCCCCAAGGAAGAAAACATTCTGCCTGAAGATAGACAGTCTTCACACTCAAGCTGCAACATAGTTGTTCCCTGGGTCTCCAGCCTGGGGCTTGCCCTGAAAGTTTCTTGCGGGCACCCACAACTGCATGAGCCAAATCCTTAAATAACTCCCTCTCCCTCCTTCTCTCTCTCTTTCTCCTTCTCTTCCTCTCCCACCCCCTGCCACCATCTGTCTTTCTCTGTCTCCATATATGTATGTTTGTATTCATATGTCCTATTGATTCCATTTCTCTGGAGAATGCTAATACAATCTAGAATGGCCTTTGGGTTGCTAGAAATATTCTATTTCTTGTCCTGGTTGGTAGTGATGAAAATGTTCACTCCTCAATAATCCATTAAGCTGTATATTTATGTTTTATGTACTCTGCCATACATGTATTATATTTTACAACTTAAAAAGGGGTTATGGCCCTGGCTGGTGTAGCACAGTAGATTGAGTGCTATCCTGTGAACCAAAGGCACATGCCTGGGTTGTGGGCAAAGTCCCAGGCCAGGTCCACAGCAGGGTATACGTAAGAGGCAACCACACACTGATGTTTCTCTCCTTTTTCTCCCTCCCTTCCCCTCTTTATAAAAATAAATAAATAAATAATCTTAAAGAGGGTTTGCAGAAGTATTACTTTCTAGCTAACACTGAGAAGCTCACAAATAAACAGAAGTAATTGTGTCTAGCCTCAAATGACACACCTTGTAGCTAGATAGTTGGGAAGTAGTGATAAAATGTCCAAAAGTCATTTATATTATATTTTTCTTGCAGTGATTTATCTGTGACTCTTCCCATTCTCTGAAAAATTCAAGACTCCTTCTTGTGAATGCCACAATACTTTATGTATACTTCTGTACACCTTTCCATGTCTCTTCAGTTAGACTCTAAGCACCATAAAAAAAAGATTTACATTTCATTTTTTTTCAATTAGAGCACAGCATATAGTAGGAACTCAAAAAAGATTTTTAGGTGCATCCATGGGCCAATTCATTAATAAATAAATAGCACTTTTCTGAATAATGCCCCCCAAATATTATTTGTCGTGGTTCTGAATACGAAGGAAATGGTACAGACTAGAACAGTCATTTTTCAACCTTTTTCATCTCATGACACACATAAATTAATTACTAAAACCCTGCAGCACACCAAGATATATATTTCTTATCAATATGACAAAAATAGGTATACTTTTTATTGATTTACAAAAATAATAATAGTAATTACCTATGCTTTTTTTATCCTCACCCATGGGTACAGAAACATCAATGTGAGAGAGAAATACCAGACCATTGCCTCCTGGATGCCCCCCAAACAGATCAAATCTGGAACCTTTTGGTGCACTCCAACCACCTGAGCCCCCCCAGCCAGGGCAACTGCCTACCCTTTTTGCTTCAAATTGACTTTTTTAAAAAATCAGGTGCCTATACTTGTACAGAGGATTTTGGTGCCAAGAATTAACCAATCAGAAACAAGCTTATTTTGCAATCTTGGCCAATAAGATGCAACTCTATTATATGACCTATATATTTAAGGTTCAAGGCAGGGCATTCACATCCAAAAGCTGTTGTTGTGTTGGCTGTTGTCATTTTTTTAATTTGACAATCTAAGGGAAAAGAGGTCAGTGCTTCTGACTAAATAGTCAGATATTGCATGTTTTAAAAATTCTTGCAGTATACCAGTTGAAAATCACTGGACTAGAATGATCAAAACATGTTATGGAAAAGCTCGGTCTTATGCTAGATTCTGAATGATAGTAGAGTATAGATGGGAAAGCCTAAAGGCATCCTCTTCATAGCAAAGAGAACTTTCAAAGGCAGAGTTGAGCATGGAAGGTTGGCAGTACAATGAGGGTGTCTGGAAGGATGGGCAGAACACAGGAACTGAGAAGTGGAGCAAAGCTGGTCACATAAATGAAACCAGGAGGGGAGACAGGGCCTGATTCTGTAGGAAACAAGAACCAATTATTAGTTTCTTATTTTTTTACTTTGCACAAAACCCCACTTTCAGGGAGGAGAACCTGCCAACTCCAGTTCTCCATGTGACAGGCAACCTGGTTTCTGTGTTAGTACAGTTCCCAAGCTACTGGTCAAAGTATTGCGACCCTAAGGTTTCCTCTTTTGCTTTGGTTTTCAGCCAGGGAAAAACATAATTATAACCAAAGCACTAACAGGGGACTTTCAAACATAGGAACGATCCTCTTAGAAAATGGCCTGTGGTTTCCAGCACATAAGCATGAGACCCAAGTTCTTGCATTGAATTATTGGACACAGGATACAAAAGGTTAAGACCTTAAAATTGGTGAGATAGAGTTTTGTCCACAGAGTAATATTCTTTAATTCCTTAAGTGGTTATTTTGACATTATGTAGACTTAACCAGTAACAAACTAGACTTTCATTTTTTGTGCTCTGAGTCAAGCATTAAGTGTCTAGAAAAAGTTAACCTTTACGATAACGCCAGTAACACCATGGAGACAGGGCCAACATTTGTGGAACAGGTTGCCCACAGTTCCAGTCCTCTCTGTGCCCAGTGTCCTCTAGGAAAGCCCCCCCTTGCTTTTCTCTTTCCTCTAGATATACATGGACTCCTAATGCAGCTTTCTTCATTCTATAGCTTTTTTAAGTTTATTACGTTTATAAAAGAAAGATAAAGCATTCTCCCATAACTGAATCCTATGTTAACAAACAAAAAAAAATGAAGTTAAGAAAAGGCAGAGAAAATGGGAGACGGGAAAGTGTCTGAACAAATGGTTGAAATGGTGGGCAGTTTTCCAGCTTGCTGCACTGAATTGCCCATTCCCAGGGGTCTTTTCTGCTCACTAACAGGAGGGGGAAGATCTGTGCCTACCCACCCCTACCCCCCACTCCCTGCCGTGAGCTCAACATGAGAGACCCCAGAGGTGGGGTGGGGTGGGCAGCCAGCCAGGAGGCTCTGTGAGTGGAAGGAAGCTTCCCCTGCCTGGATGGGAAGCTTAGTTCAGTGAGTCTGTAATTTTCCCAAAGCCTAGAGCCCACACTCAGGATGTGCTTAGTGCCATGGTGCCACTTCACCTATTTTAAAGAAAGGTGTGTGCTGTAAATTCTTTGCCCTGGAATTCACAGAGAACATTTCCTACCTCCATGAAAAACTGGTAGGGAGACACCTTTGGAGGTCATTATTCAATAGTAAGATGTTTTAATAGCATGTGTTCCCTATGTAAAAATCAAATTTCTTTAGAAAATAAAATTATAAATATGCAGAAATACATTCCCTCTTGTCCCACTACACAGAGATACCACTACTGACTTGTTCACAGGTATTTCCAACACATTATAGATTAAGGTGTTGTTGTGGACTGAATGTTTGTGTCTTCCCACCCACTCCCTCCTGCCCCCACCCTCAAATCCATACATTAAAGCCTCAATTCCCCATGCAATGGTGTTAGGAGGTGGGACCTTTGGGATAAATTAAGTTAGATGAGGTCAGGAGGATGGATTCCCTATAAAGTAATTAGAATCCTCATAAAAAGAGAAAGAGACTAGAGCTTTCTTCTATTCTGTCCATGCACACAAAGAATTGGTGGTGAGAGAGTCCAGCAAGAAAGCAGCTGACCTGGAACCAGATCAGCTGCACCTTGATCTTGGACTTCCAGCCTTCAAAGCTGTGAGAAAGAAATGTGTATTGTTTAAGCCACCCAGTCTGTGGTGTTTTCCTATAGCAGCCTGGACAGACTAAGACAGGTGTATTTTTTTTAATGTGGGCCAATGGTTTTCCATCTCTCTCACTCCTGTCTTTCTTTTTCATTTTGTCCAGGTGAAAATAAATATAAAGAGAGAAAGGTTTGTCTGATAGATATTCCTCTCTATATCAGAGTGGTTAGAAGCAGCGTCTCCAATCTGTTTGTGTTCAAATATACCATGTGTTAGCTGTGTGACATTAAGCAAGCTACTTAACCTCTCTGTGCCTCAGTTGCCTCAACTGAAATAGAATGTGTGCAATATCTATATCCAAGGGCTCTTGTAGAAATCAAATTGGTAAATATATGCATAGTGTTTAGAACATCCGTTATACAGTAATCAGTGTAAAATTTGGCTGCTGCTACTATTTCTGTTTCTACTGTGGACTTCTCAGATGGAAAACCAATAGCACAGAGCCAAAACTCAAGGAAGAGATCAGAAAGACAGAGGGAAACATGAGGGAGAGGAGAGGAAGTACAGCCAGAAAGGGAAGGGTATGTACCAAGCTACCCGCCTCCATACAGATTGAAAAAGGATGTAAAAAAAATTGTCCAAAGTCTAGCCTGGGACAGAACTGTAGGCATGATGTAATTCACAACTCATACACTTGAGCAATTTTCTGATAAGCTTTAATGGGATTAAGACTTCTTCTGGGAAACCAGGCTCTGTGTGGTTAGTGGGTCCACCGGTCACACAGTCCTGGGTGCAGAGCAGAGTCCCAGGCACACCACAGTATAATCACTAACAGGGCCCCCTTGACCTCTCAAGGTGCCAGTGGGACGATGAATTCATTGGACAAGTGTTCCTTTATTTTTTATGTAGTATAACTTTTTATATACAGTGTAACAATAATTATCTCATTTTTTTCTTTAAATCTGTCTTCCGAATGTGAAGTTTTTAGAATATATTAAAGTCTTTTTTTCTTTGCATCGATTAAAATAAAACTTTGACACATGTTCTTAACTAAATTGCCAGAAAATACTTTTACTTGATAGGGAAGAGAAAAGCTGTCTGGTCCCATCTTCCTGTATGCTTATAATCTATTAAAATAATTTTTTATCAGAAATGAACTATCGGAATTTAAAATTAAAAGTATGATAGCATCACATGTCATTGGGGAAATTCAAGCTAAAACAATGAGATACCACTAGTGTAACAGGGTGCAGCCAAGAGGGGAGCCTTAAATAGGGATCTGTAATAAAATCCAGAAGAGCCTGGAGATAATTGGCTCCACACCACAGGGCCACACCTGCCCAGAATCTGGCAGCTGTAGCCAATTATGAGAGGAGCCAGAAATGGGGCTTCAGAGGAAGATTG
Source organism: Phyllostomus discolor (assembly GCF_004126475.2). Taxonomy (NCBI): domain Eukaryota; kingdom Metazoa; phylum Chordata; class Mammalia; order Chiroptera; family Phyllostomidae; genus Phyllostomus; species Phyllostomus discolor. The sequence goes on along the minus strand of NC_040910.2, from coordinate 55,466,387 downwards.
GCGCTGGGATTTAAACCAAGACGCGGCTGCCATTTGAGGGGGGAGAGCCATGCGCAACCCTGCAAGAGAGAACCACACAGCTTTAGCAGAGTGAAGACTCTCGTGGCCCTGAGGGAGAGAACCACACGGCTCTGGCAGAGGGGGGACTCCCGTGGTCCGGGGAGAGAGGACCATGTGCCTTTGCCAGAGTAGGGACCCCCGCAGCTTTAGGAGATATGGTACTCTGGACTGGGCAAAGGGGGAAGGAAGGAAGGTCTGTGTCTGTTTGCGGGTGCTTTAAGGGACTTTAGGATTTTTGGTGAAGACATTAGGTCCCTACTTTAAGTTTGTATAGCATTAAATAAACGTTTCCTTTCCTTTTCACAAATCTCTGGCATTGAGAGACGTCTTTCCTCTGGCGGTGGACATAACGAACCTGGGGGCTTCTTTCAGTAATAGTATATTGTCTCAGGCCCCCCCTTGTTTGTTCTGTAACACTAGCACACCTATTAGAATGGCCAAAATCCAAGACACTAAAATACCAAACAGCGGCAAAGGTATACAGTAACAGGACATATCATTCATTGCTTGTGAGAATCAAAATAGTAAAGACACTTTGGCTACTTCTTGTAAAACTAAAATACTTTCACCATATGATTCAGTAATCACACTCCTTGATATTTACCCAAAGGAACTGAAAATGTATGTTCACACAAAAATCTTCACATGAATGTTTATAGCAGCTTTATTCAGAATTGATAAAACTTGGAAACAACCAAGATGTCCTTCATTTAGTGAATGGATAAATAAACTGGTGAATCCAGACAATGGAATGTTTTTCACACTAAAAAAAAATAGCAATCAATCCATGAAAAAATCTGGAGAAACATTAAAAGCATGTCACTACGTGAAAGAAGCCAGCTTAAAAAGCTTGCACACTCTATGATGTTAACTATGTGGCATTCTGGAAAAGGGAAAGTTTATGAAGACAGTAAAAATATCAGTGATTGTCAAGTGCTGGGGAGAGGGTGGAAGGAATAAGTAGGATGAGTATAGAGGATTGGGGGCACAATGAAACTATTCTGTATGACACTGTAATGGTGGGAGTATGTCACTATGCATTCACTAAGCTCATAGAATATAAATACAAAGTAAATTCCAGTATAAACTATGGACTTCAAAAATAATTTATTAAAACTGGCTCATTAGTTGTAACAAATGCACCACACCAAAGCAAAATGTTAATAACAGTAATCGGGGACACTGGGCAGTGGGGTGAGTGGACTCATGGGAACTCTCTGTACTTCCTGCTCATTTGCGCATAAACTAAAACCTCTCTAAAAAATAGTCTACCAATTTTACAAAGTCTCTGTTCTTTCTAGCAATGCATTTTGCCTGCATAACCTTTCAGATTTTTTCTTGCATAAAGGTAAAATAGACAAGAATGAGATTATATTATTAATAATCTCCCTTAGACCTTATCTTTTCTTTTTGGTAACTGTATATTATGAGGGTATTTACAAGGTACTAAATATTCTACAACATTGTTTTGGCTCTATTGATACCATTTGCATAAACAATAGGTGGCAATGTCAATTTTTTATTTTAGATATTTAGATTGGTCTCAACAGCTGATAAATACATAGCACCATCATAACATACTTTCAATTACATCCATTCTTTGGTGAGGGTAAGCTCTTCAGAGCAGAATTGTTGATAAAGTCATATGCATAGTTAAGGCTTTCCATATTTATTGCAAAATTTCTCTCCAAAAACTTCCCAGTTTTTACTCCCACCAATCTGTTCCCTCATCAACACTGAATATCATCATCGTGTAAATCAATGCTAATTCCATAGACAAAAAGATACTTCATTATTATTAGTTTTAATTTGCATTTTAATATGTTCTTGGCCATCTAGAATTCCTTATGATTTTACTGAAAGCTATTTATAAATCAATTAACATATTAAAAGAAATGTTGGCCAGAGACGGAGTTTTATTTTTTAATTTTTTTAAATTTTATTTTAATTGTTGCAGTACAATTTTCTATCTTTTACTCCCATCCCAACCCACCCACCCAGCCCTCCCCTCATTCCTCCCATTTCCACCCGCCCCTAGTTTTTATCCATGTGTCCTTTATACTTGTTCCTGTAAACTCTTCCCCTTTTGGAGTTTTATTTAAAAGGGAAAAAAACACACTAAACTTCTAAATGCTTTTAGGTATAAAAAACAGATGACTAATTCAATTTCTTCAAAGATTTTTAGATTTTCATTTCCAATTCTTGTTAGTGACTACTGACTTAAAAAAAAAAAGCATAGCACCTATTAAGCATCTCAGTATTAGATGGAATTTTTTAAATAAGATTTTGTTTCACAGAAAGACAATAGAAACAAAGGAAATGCCCCAAGCAAAAAGACTACTTCTGCCCACCGACCTTTCCATTCACCTGTGCCATGGTGAGCTTGTGCTAATTGATTTGAATGAACTGGGTTTGCTGCGAGTAGCTGGCCTGGGTTCCTTGGAGTCTTAGAATCATCACCAAGAATGCAGCAGAGTGATAAACTTCCATTCTACTTTCTTTTGAAATTTACCATCCTACTACTAATAGGCTTATAATCAAATCCTTAACATTTTAGGAAGAGAATGGGGGAAAGTTCAATAGTAGATAAGAGATCTCTATACACCTCTAACCCTAACACTAACCATAATCCTAAACCTAACCTCTGAAAGATACACAGTACATGGAGGCAGGTAGCCAAAGAAGCAGAGCTGAGCCATCATGGCTTTAAACTCCGCTTGCCCAGCAGATAGGAAGGGGCTGGAAATAGGATGGCAAGGGAAGGTCTCTGCATGTAAAAGTTCACCCATCCCTGCAACCACCACAAAGCAAGCAGAGAAAGTAGGTGTCTGCAGTCTCCTCCCAACACATTACCAGAAAAGACAGGAGGAAAAACAAAACATAAGTTAGGGATGCTCTTCTTAAAAATGAGCCAGCTGTCTTGCCATCAGCCATGTAAGGATAATGATACAATTTGAAGGGCACTTAATGTAATGACTCACCCCTGCCTCCACCTGGGAAACAGGTCACCTACTTGTCAGTCTTTTTATTGTCTCATATTTCTTTTTTTTAAGATTTTACTTATTTATTTTTAGAGAGAGGGTAAGAGAGAGAGAGAAAGACATCAATGAGTGGGAGAAAAACATCGATGGGTGAGAGAAACATCAGTATGTGAGAGAAACATCAATTGGTTGCTTCTTGCATACCACCAACCGGGGACTGAATCTGCAGTCCAGGCATATGCCCTGACTAGGAATCGAACTGGTAACCTTTTACTTTCCAGTGCAATGCCCAACCCAGTGAGCCACACTGGTCAGGGCTATCACTTCATATTTCTATATGAACCATCAATCCAAGCTCTCAAAACATTTAAGGAAAATTTACACCATGAAAAACAGACAGACCAAGATTATGTAAGACTGGATTCCTCTTTTATTTCACTTGCCATGAACTATAAGCACAAATGCAAGTTTGTTTTCAAATTCCCAGTGAATAGCTGGTGCTGCTTCTATAAAGATACAGAAAGCCAAGATGTCAGTCAGCCTTAATACGTGGAGTCTGATGGTAAACGGAGTTAGCCAACTGGAGGTTTCTACTAACATCTGTGACTCCTGCAACAATAGTCCACTTAGTTTACTACATACCTCAACCCTTAACCTCACACACAGTAATGTCAGGGTGATACCTTGCACAATGTTTGCAAGAACTGGGCTCCCACTGAGTAGCTGCAGTCCATGCTATGGCGTTTGGAAGAGAAAGAAGTACTCTTATTGAGAGGTCAGTGGAAACAAGTGTGGTCCCTGTGCTGATGCCAGCTCTTGTTGGGATTGACTGTGTATGGAGTGACAAACCTTCATTTCCCTTCCTTAAGGCTCACATGCTGCTACCACATCAACCACAGCAAACTTGCAAAGAGTGAGATGCTGGTGAGGATTCCTTCAAGTTCCAGGGAGAACTGACCCACCCCACTCCTGTGCTTAAATTTGTGTCCTAGGCATTAGAAATGATGGATGCTCCTAGCAAAGGCCATTCTTTTTGGGAAAAGCCAGGAAATGTTCTTCTATTGACTCTTTCAATTCCTTTTCTTCCCTGAGTTCAGGGATTTGTGGTGTTACTCTATTTTGCTTTCAAAATATAAAACCTAGAGCAAGTAGCTGGTGTGCTTTCTTGATGTTTTAGAGAGAGCAGCTGCAAACTCTTCTTTGTGTCATTAGTAGTAGATTCCCTGAAGTCTTAGAGCCATTGCAGTTGTGGGGGTTTCTGTGAGCACTCAATATGGCTGTTGTTCACTTGCTTTCCATGGGATGACAAGTACTTCATTGAAGCTGGTACAAATTTCCTGATTGGGTCAATATTTTGTTTACCAGAAGCAGACTTGCAGGAAGTGGTCTTGCAGTAATTAGAATGAATTCTTGAGAGAAGAACTGAATGACCCAGCCTCCAGTGGCTTGTTTCTAATTCGAGGAAGCAGAAGTGCCACTTCATGTTGCCTAAGACCAGGAGCAAATACAGTTTGTGAGGCACTTACTCCTTGCAACTGCTAAAAATAGAGTAACGCAGGTATCATAGCTATAGGAAAGGAAATTGAAATGAGTAGTGAGAGACATGTATGGTGAGCATAAATCTTGGCAGATTTCAGCCCTGGCCAGATAACATTGACAGAGGGTGTTGCTAACATCGTTCTCAATGTCTAGAACTGGGATGTCTTGTGCTTTCAACTGGTTCTCACAAAAAGATCATGAAGTTCGTACTAGATGCTCCTTCAACACATGATGAATCTGCTAAAGAGCATACGTGACTTGGTCTGTAGCCTTGATGCGATCAGTCCTCTGGCAATTGGAGAAGACACAGAGAGATGCCCTTCCTGAACAGTAACACCTGGCAATGACTGCCCCCCCAACTCCAATTCTTATCAAATAAATGCTGTCCATAAAGCAGTTAGCATAATGTTGTATGGCACTTCAGCCATTACCATAGTCACCAAGGAGAGAAACTTCCAGACATTGATTTCTTGGATCTAACTTAAGTTGTAAGGAATATGTTCTGGGGACCCTGTGAGAATATTCTTCCTACGAGCAAAGCCAAGTGTCATGGCTGATGGGAAGGAAGAACTCATTCTCACACACTAATTTGAACCAGCCCCTGACTTGCATTAAGTACTCACAGAAGTTCCCAGTGTGGATCTGAATTTATAGAACTGGAATTTAAGTTCATTTGTAAGCTCTAGAGATCTACAGGAGTAAACAATCCAGTATTAGCTGTTTGACCTTTTTAGTATTAAAACAATAGCACACTAATTCATTGCATTTAAAACGTGGCTGTGAGGAGCTCTCAGAGAAGCTTCTAAATAAGCTCATATTATCAAAGACTAGAATCAAAACTCTGGGTCTTGTGCGATCCTTCCTGAAATGTCAAGGAATCCACACCAACAGTTCTTTGTATTTCACATCCTGCCATGAAATTAGTCACAAGACTATGAGTGTTCTAACAGGGAAAATGATACCTAGGCCTATGGCAGTACTGAAAATGTCCACTTGAGACTGCATTCAATCCAGACCAACATTCTCTGTGTTTCCTATGCATACACCTGTGCCAATAATATGACTTATTGGGTGATTTGTAGTTAACTGAATGTGTAACTGCATTTTATTTTTTTAAGTGTTTTTTTTTTTTAGATTTCATTTATTTTTAGAGAGGGGAAGGGAGGGAGAAAGAGAGAGAGAGAAATATCAATGTGTGGTTGCCTCTCACGTGGCCCCCACTGGGGACATGGCCTGAAACCCAGGCATGTGCCCTGACTGGGAATTGAACCTGCGATGCTTTGGTTCGCAGCCCACGCTCAATCCACTGAGCTATGCCAGCCGGGGCCTGTAGCTGCACTTTCTTAACTGTTTTTGCTTTCTGACAGATGCTTAGAAATTTTGCTTTAATTGTCTAGGATGTGAATTAAATACTTGAGCTTGTATGACTTGCTTTTCCCTGAACCTCCAAGAAATTGAGATCAGATACTCACTAAAGTTTTAATTCTTCTAAACAAACTGAGGTTTGCAACAGGAACTCCAAGATTTCAAAATATGAGTATTGATGCAACAGCACAGCAGCTCCATTCTCCTTGACTGCAAAGATTCCCACCTTCACCCACGGTGAGTTCATTCATTGCTAACAAACTGGTAGCAGTGCTCTGTGCTGTGAGCTTTTAGCAAAAAAAAAAAAATGGACTACATTAGGTCTTTACCAAGGGTAGACAAGAATATGCAAACATTACTTACTATACCTAAGACTAAAAGTTGTGGCACTGTGGTCTCTATTTCCCCTTAAACGTTAAAGGATTGGCCCTACTTGATTTCTGTCATTTTGCTTTCCGTGAGTAAAAAGGTACTTTTTGTTTTTATTTTTAGCCTCATAGCAGGTACAAGGAAAACACTAACCAGAATTCAAAAAGGGGTCCACAGGTTGGCCTGGATAGTTTGGAGGCCGCTTCAAAGCTCTGCAGCATCTGCCAAGTTTGAAGGGCACACCAGGTTAAGTCTTCTTCCAAAAAAAATTGTTTTCAAAGTTTTATAACTTCTCAAACAAAGACATTGGCATATTTTTTTTTTGCCCAACAGCCCTAACGATGACGACCCTTTGAAGAAGCCTCTAGACATTGTGGTCACTGTGCAGGTAGAAGGCACAGGTGGAAGAGGCTGCGGGCTCGGGTCTCAGGAACTCCCCGGGACATTGGGCCCAGCAGCTTCCTGGAAGGCTGCTTCCCTGGAAATTGCATTAGCAAAGGCAAACATGTTCAGGGCAGGAAACGAAGATACTGGCCTGCTTCCTGGTCCATCGTCAGCCTAACAGGCATCAGCTGAGAACGTTGTTACTGCAGCCAGGGGACAGAGGCTAAGCTCAGCTGTTTCTCCCAACCAGGAGCCTCACCATTTTCAAGAATCTCTACTAGCTCCCACTCTGGACAAACAGAATCACCGGTGTTCATAAAACAGATATTACTATAAATTGTGACATTCCATAAAGGGTATGAACAGGGTGGTATGAGAAACAAACGTGGAGAAGGGGAAAGGGTCAGGGAGCAAAATGAGGAGGGACAGATGCAAACACAGGAATTTCATGAAATTATTCTGTCCTGTGGGGATGAAGGGAACTTCCCCTTTTCTTTTTCCCTCTTAGTTCTTCTTGCTGGTCTAATAATCACATCAACATAAGACAGATTAATAGGAGAAAATAACTAAATTTAATCACATACATACATATGGGCACTCTGTAAGAATATGAGGCCAGAGGACCAATCAGCTAGATGAGGCTTACATGGCATCTGAGCTGAGAAGAAATGGAGGTGGCAGTTTGGATTTCAAAGGAGACACAGGCAATTTACAGGTGCACAAGAAGGAGCAGGCGTTTGGTAAACAAACGCTCGCTGGGTCACCCAGAAAAAAATGAGACACGAGAGGACTTTAACCAAAGGGACCTGGCCAGGGTACTCCCTGTCTGCCCCACTCAGTTCGTGGTGAGCTGTTGTTGTCTGGGACCACAGTCCCCTTCCTGGAGCAGGCCCCTGCATCCAGATCCTTTTAGGCAGTTACAGGGAAGTCAAAGCTTCTTTCTGAGTCTTTTGTTTCTTAAAAATAACCAGCTTAATTTTGTTTGTTCATTTATTTTGTTATTTAGATTCCACATATGAGTGACATCATCTGGTATTTGTCTTTCTCTGTCTGACTTATGTCACTTAACATAATGCCTTCTAGGAAACAGACTCTTAGACACAGAGAGCAAACTGATGGAGGCTGGAGGGAAGGGGAGTTGGGAGGCAGAGTCAAAAAAGACGACGGGATGAAGAAGTCCTAATTGGTAGTTAGAAATGGGCATGGGGATGTGAGATAAAGCATCAGGAGTACAGTCAACAATATTGTACTGTCTATGGTGCCAGGTGGGCACTTGACTTGTCAGAGGAAACACTTTGTAACCTTTATGAATGTCTATTCACTGGGCTGTACACCTGAAAGTAATACAAAGAAAGTTTTAAATACAAGCTGTAAATGGAAAATAATTTTTTAAATAACTAGCTTAAAATAATCAGTATCTTCAAAAGGCGTATTTGGAGTGGCAAACTGTGCTTCCCTGTCTCAACAATAAAAAGCATCATTACCTCCTTCCAAGTCCATTTCCAGGGAGCAAATGAAGTCTAGCAGGAGCCCCCCTGACAGCAACGTGAAGGTATTACCTCCCCAACTGAGCATCCCAACACGAGCCACTGCTATCTGATACACTGAGTCATAATGTCACAGATGCACATTTCCAGTTAGAAATGGGGGTGATGAATGAGGCTCAGGCAGGTTCAAAGGACACAGGTAATTTGCATGAGCAAGTGTCTCAGACTCCCCTGACATTGGCCCACGTTCAGGCCACATGGATAACCTTGTGAGAGCGGGCCTAAGACTCACTGATGGAGGAGGGAAAAGGCTCCATCATGGTTTCACATGGGTTTGCACAGCATGTGAGCCTGACATGGACTGCCATGCACTCTAGTCCACTCAGGAAAGTCCTTGGAGGAAGGAGGGAGGCACTCCAATCAGAACATGCGGCATCCTCTTTGGAGAGGTAGCCACAGAATGGGTCCAAAGGCTTGGGTTGGTCAGGGACTTAAAACAAGATTAAAGAGTTGGTGATGAGGCTGTCTGGTGACAAAGAGGCAGGTGGGTGGGTGTCTGACAATAAGCATGGGCCGTGGAGATATACATGTTCCATATGAATGCTAACTATAGGGCATCGCTGAGGTGGAGGCTCTCACTAATAAGTGAGAAGGGGCAGCCTCTTTCCCAGCCCCTAGCTCTTTCTCTGCTCCATGTGCAAGAAGCTCTGCTGTTGGATATGAGGGCTGTCTCAGTCAGTCCTGGCTGCTGCCACACGATACCATAGGCCAGGTGGCTTCAACAACAGACAGTTATTTCATACCGTCCGGAGGCCAGAAGTCCAACACCCAAGCACCCGCACATTCAATGTCTGGCAAGGGCCCTCTCTAAAATTGCAGACCGTCACCCCCTTGCTGTGTGATAGACAGGCAGCCTTTGCTTCTCAGGGCTCTGATTCCATCCGTGGCAGCCCCTCCCTCAGGACCTAATCATCTGCCAAAGGCCACCTCCTGATACCACCACATTGTGGATTAGACATCAACCTAGGATTGGAAAGGAGAACACAGACATTCAGCCCATAACAGGGGCCACATAGGAACCCACAAGGGCAGAGGGCAGTGCGTCTCTCCAGCAAGGCTCACTTCGTGGCTGCCGCTGATGACCTGCCAACTGTAGAGACCAGCGCTGGGCCTTTTGCTGCCTGGTAGCAGCTGATCCTACTGTCAATTTATCATTTAGGGTAAAGTTCCAGGGGGACCGTAACTAAATGGGAGAATGATAAACATCACACAGAGATAGGCGCCATGGCTGACTTTCAGAGGGACTGCGCTTGAGCTCCATGTCTCCCTTAGTGGAGAGTCGTGGCAACTTTGTTCATGTGAAGATGGCTGCATCTGATTAGGCAGAAGCATGTCATTGCTAGTGTTGTCACTCGGGAGTTGGATGTGTGACAAGGTTGTGTATGTGGATCCTGAGCACCCAAGGGGCGAACCTTAGCATGCTCTTATTTCTCCAGTTCGACGCTTCCGTGTTCTGCTCTGTGAGGCTATGATTGAGCTTCTGCAAACTCCATTTCATCAGGCTTCCTGTGAGATTCTGCCATGCAGGGGCAGCAGCGGAACAGCAGGAGGCCAGAGGGGGAGGGCCACACCTTGCTTTCTGCCTCTTCCCAGACTTCCAGTACCAGCACCGGTGCCACCTCAGGGGCTCAGTGGGTGGCAACCACCCCTCAGAGGTCTGAGTCTCAGCTGTACAGATACCCCCATCCAAGCACCTGTCTTCTGCCCATTGTCTCACCTCCTGCCCATCTTTGCCGAGCCCTTGCCATGGTAGCTGCTCTTGTCACTACTTCAGTTTCCCCTTTTTGCTTTGTCAGTTCCAACTCCTGTTTCACTAATTTTCTATATTAAATTGTCTCTGTTAAAACAACTGATATAGACCTGGCTGGTGTGGTTCAGCAGATTGAGTGCTGACCTGTGAACCCAAAGGTCATCAGCTCAATACCCAGTCAGGTCACATGCCTGGGTTGCTGGCCAGGTCCCCAGTAGAGGCACATGAGAGGCAATCACACATTGATATTTCTCTCCCACTCTTTCTCCCTCCCTTCCCCTCTCTAAAAATTAGATAGATAGATAAAATCTTTTTTAAAAACCAACTAATACAGTTTCTGTTTTCCCACCTGGATTCTCACAAATATTGAACAAAATATAAGCATGCAGCTAAAACCCCACAAACCACATGCAAGGTGCAATGGCTGTTTCAGTGTGCTCAGTGCACAGGCACTTCTGCATCTTCTTCCAAATACCTCCAAAGTCCTGGGGAGGCCTGGTTTCCTAACTCCAAGCCCTCTTCAGAGGACAGCATGTACCCCATGTACCAGAACAAGCTACACCTCTGCGTGATTATAGGTAAGGAGACCAATTTGCATCACTCATGGTTAATTGCCAGATGGGAGGGGACAGAAGGCAGCTGCTAGGAAAAAAAGCAAATAGAATACTGGGAGACATGCTATCTAATGGAAGAAAAAATGTTTTCTGGTAACAGAAATGCAATCCCAGAGTTCAAAGAGAAGACAGCATTTTATTACATTCAAAGTTTCATTTGTCCTTGTCTTCCCTGCCATTTGGAAGTGGATGGGGGACAGGAGTAAACTGGGCTACTCCCAGGAGAAACAACTCCAGCGCATTCTGCTGGGGGTTGGGGGATGCAGCTGAAGACCTGACCCTTCCAGAGCAGGATGGGAAGCGTTAGCGCCCTCTGTTGGTCAGGACTCTGAGGAAGAAGGGATCCCATGGGCAGGCTATGGGTGAATTGTGTCCCCCCACCTAACCCAGTACCTCAGATAGTATTTGTAGATACGGCCTTTAAAAAGGTAATTTAGGTTAAATTAGGTGGAGCCCTAATCCAATCTGACTGGGTCCTAGTAAGAAAAGAAAATTAGGGGTAACACGCACATGCGCATACACACACACACATATGCAGGGGAAGACATAGGGAAAAGGTGGTCAGCTGCAAGCCAAGGAGAAAGGCCTCAGAAGAAACCTCGGCATCTCGATATCAGATATTCATTCTCCAGAGCTGTGAAAAAATAAACGTCTATTGTCTAAGCCACCCATCCTGTGGGATTTGCTGGGGCAGCCCTGGCAAACTCAGACACTGTATCTGGGATTCCCATGCCCACCACTTCCCCTGCTTTGACTCCACTCCAGAAAAAAAGCATGCCTGGTTACTAGATAGGGCTGAGGCCCCCACACTGTCAAGTCTCCCTCTCTGGAGGCCTGGGCTGGACAATGAGCTGCAGGGACTGATCCTCAAGCTGTCCACTTCCAAGGTGGACTGGCTCTCTTTTCCAGGAATAAGGGATGTGGCACAGTGGAGAGAGCACCAGCTTTGGAGTCAGGAGGGTTTCAATCCCAACATTGTATGAGAAAACAAATCGATTCCTTATAGATTCTTTCTCTGTAAAATAAAGATACTGATCTTTATTTACTCCATTGTTATGGACTGAATGTTTGTGTCTCCTCAGAATTCATACATTCAAGTCACAATTTACAGTGACTCTGTATTTGCAGATGGGGCCACTAAGCAAATAATTAAGGTAGAAGAGATCCAAAAGGTAAGGGCCTGATCCAATAGATTCATGTCCTTGTCAGAAGAGGCACCAAAGACATCTCTCTCTCCCTCTCTCTCTCTCTCTCTCTCTCTCTCTCTCTCTCACTCCCTCACTACCCCCCACCTCATCCCACCCAGGCACACACCCCGAGGAAAGACTACGTGAAGACATAGCAAGAAGACAGATCCTAAAAGCCAGGAAGAGAACTCATACCAGAAACCAAACCAGCTGGCCCTTGATTTTGACTCCCAGCCTCCAGAAGTGCGAGGAAATGAACTACTGTTTTCAAGCCACCCAGTCTGTGATATTTTGTTGGGGCAGCCCGAGGTAACTAATACACCCCCAGAGACACTGGAGAGGTTAAATAAGAGAACTAACCATCTTACCCAATGTTTGATAAATACTAGTGGGGATCATTAAAAATCTGAGACTAGAGATGATCATTTTCTAACAGTGCCACCATAAAGACAGTCAAGCATGGGCCAGAATGCCCTCAGAAGACCTAGTCACAGAGATGACTCAAGTATCCAAAAGTGGTTGGAGCACACATCTTGTCAGTTCTTTTTCAAACCCAAGAGCTCTGAAAGTTTGCACTGGGGTTTTGAAATCTTTCCAAACTGCTTTAATATTCCTTTTCTCTGAATGACATGTACTCAAACCTATAAAGTGATACTCAATGCCATAAAATATGGTCAGAAAGAGTGTTCTTATTGAGCTACCCTCCCGTGTGTGTGTGTGTGTGTGTGTGTGTGTGACTTCATGTTTCTCTAATATCAATGTAGTATATTTTTCGTGTACACGCACACATAAGGGAAAAACCAGTGAACCAATCAGTCTGTGACTTCCTCAACTACAAGCAACAGAGCAGAGCAGCCCTAACAAATCTCTCCCTTTTTTGGCTTGTCACAGGAAACTGCTTGCCCACCTGAGGCCCTGCATGGGTGTTACAGATGATTTTATTATTTAGCAACTGAGGGTCTTAGCCCCAAACATGTCCCAATATGTTGTTCCTCCTGCAGGGAGACCCCTGCTGGGCCGCCCGCACCCCGTCACTCTGTCCTGGGGTGTGACTACTAGGCATCAGATTTAGGTTCTTGTTCTGGGGTCCCCCTCACAGGACAGAGTCAGCACCAAGACCCAGACATCTACACCCTTCTCTGTGTGGTCCCCTCTCCCAGAGAAAAGCACAAAGAGTGCTGCAGTGAGCTGAACTCCTATAGTTTTAGTGCCTCTCAGATCTGTAAACTGTTTGTAAGTGGCAATTCCTTTGTGTGTGCTTTGAACACCTTTGAATTTTGTCAAAGGTGGAAAACGGTGCCAGAAGGATGACTTTCGTCAGCAGGTAATTGCTAACAGCCAGTCTGTTAGAACCACAAACAGGCTGACAACCATGAACTTGGGGATTGTGCTGGATGCGCCCTCTGGTGAACAAAGAGAGTGCTGCCTCTTAGTGTTTTCAAAACTGCTAAAACATTGTATTAAACTATATTAAACCCATTAGATAATTTTAATAAAGTCAAGAGTATTGTCTTATCTTCTAAAATTGGTTTGTAAATTTATTTAATGTTATTGAAATAACAACATGGCTAGGATGTAGGATTTAAAGACAGCCTGGGTTCAACTCCTTGCAAAGCCACTATTCAGCTATACAGCCGAAATAATTTTAGGACTGTATAAATGTAACTACTCCTTAACTGTTAAGGAGTTGAAATTACATTTGGCCTTTGAAGGCAACCACAAGGCTGATGTGGCCCCCGGTGAAAATGAGTTTGATTCATTTAAATTGCCTTAAATTGTCCAATTTAAAAAATGACAACAGCCAACACAACAATAGCCATTGGTGTGAATACCTTATTTTGAACCATAAATATAAAGGTCATATGATAGAGTTGCATCATTTTTTGTCCCAATTTTGTTATCCCCTTTATCCTTTTCCTCCCTGCATTCTAAAACCCTCCATCATCCCCCATCACCACTTAGTTCATATCCATTGCTTGTATATATAAGTTCTTTGGCTTCTCCATTTACTATACTATTCTTAATCTCTCCCTATTTTGTGCCTACCTATTATGCCTCTTATTCCCTGGACCTTTTGCCCCCATTCTCCTCTCCTCCTTCCCACTGATAATCCTCCATGTGATCTCCACTTCTGTGATTATATTCCTGTTCTAGTTGTTTCCTTAATTTTTGTTTTTGTTTTTATGTTCAGTTGTTGATAGTTGTGAGTTTTTTGTCATTTTACTGTTCATGGTTTTGATCATCTTTTATTTCTTAGATAAGTCCTTTTAACATTTCATATAATAAGGGTTTGGTGATAATAAACTCCTTTAACTTGACCTTATCTGGAAAGCACTTTACCTGCCCTTCCATTATAAATGATAGCTTTGCTGGATAGAGCAATCTTGGATGTAGGCCCTTGCCTTTCATGACTTGGAATGCTTCTTTCCAGCCCCTTCTTGCCTGTAAGGTTTCTTTTGAGAAATCAACTGATGGCCTTATGGGAGCTCCTTTGTAGGTAACTCTCTCCCTTCCTCTTGGTGCCTTTAAGATTATCTCCTTATCTTTAATCCTGGGTCACTTAATTATGATTTTTCTTGGTGTGTTCCTCCTTGGGTCCAATTTCTTTGGGACAGCTTCCTGGACTTCCTGGAAGTCTATTTTCTTCACCAGATTAGGGAAGTTTTCCTTGATTATTTTTTCAAGTAAGTTTCCCCTTTCTTGCTCTTCCTCTTCTCCTTTTAGCACCCCTATGATTTGGATGTTGGAGTGTTCAAAGTTGTCCCAGATGTTTCTCAGCCTCTCCTCATTTTTTTGAATTCTTATTTCTTCATTCTGTTCTGGTTGGATGCTTATTTCTTCATTTTGTTTTCAAATCCTTGATTTGAGTCCCAGTTTCCTTCCCAGTTTCCCTATATATTTTCTTTTATTTCACTTTGTTAGCCTTCATTTCTTCCTTCATTTTGCGACTGAGCTCAATCAGTTCTGTGAGCATCCTAATTTTACCAGGGTTTTGAACTCTGCATCTGATAGGTTGGCTATCTCCTCATCACTTGGTTCTTTTCCTGGAGTTTTGATCTGTTCTTTCATTTGGGCCATATTTCTTTGTCTTGGCACACCTGTTATGTTGTAAGGGGGTGGAGCCTTAGGTATTCACCAGGGTGTGGCAACCCTCCTTGTTGCTGTTGTGGCACTGTCTGTGGGGGAGGGGTCAGAGAGGGAACAATGCCACTTGCTGGCTCTCCTCTAGCCCTACTTTCTGTCATGTCCCTCACTTCCCACAAGCAGATTGTGGCTTTTCAGATGCTGATTCACAGATGAGTGGGTTTGTGTTTGTTCTAGGACCCTGTGGGCCTCTCCCACAGACTCTCCTGAGATCCTGACAGTTTCTCCCACTGGCAAAACTCCCACATATTTTTACATCCAGAGGTTTTGAGTCTTTAGTTTCCCACACTGAAACCCTGGGTTCCATGGTCTGTCTCGCTTCCCAACGGTGCTACCCAGCTTATCTGCCCACGAATGTGGGACCAACTGGTCCACCAGCCACCTCCTTAGCTGTGCATCCTCCTCGCCCCTCCTACCAGTCTGGATGAATGTTTCTTTAACTCCTTGGTTGTTGGACTTCCATGAAGTTTGAATATCTGGAAGTTCTGGTTGTATTTTGTATTTAAATTTGTTGTTGTCCTTCTTTAGGTTGTGCGAAGAAATGAAGTATTTCTACCTATGTCTCCGTTGTGGTCAGAACTCCTGAGCTGCTTTCCCCAAACTCTGAACATGAGCAGAACCCTGAATCTTTCTTTTAATTCTCACCTGAGGATATGTTTATTAATTTTAGAAAGAGAGGAAGGGAGGGAGAGAAAGAAAGAAATATCGATGTGAGAGAAAAACAGCTATCAGTGGCCTCCCCTAGGTGCACCAACCTGGGATTGAACCCACAACCTAGATATCGGCACTGACCAGGGATTGAACCCATGCCTTTTGTGTACGGGAAAACGCTCCAACTAAGTGAGCCATCCAGCCAGAGCTAGAGATGCATCTTATTGGTCATTTTCCATAGTAAGGTTGTGTCTGATTGGTTAATCCTTGATACCAGAAACCCTTATATACACCTGTATAAGCATTTGTTTGTTTGTTTGTTTGTTTGTTTGTTTTAATCACTTGGAGCTGAAAGGATAGGTAATTACTATTATTACTTTTTGGTAAAGCAATCAAAATTATAACCATATTATCAAATCAGCCAAAAATATATATATTTTTGGATGTGCTGCAGAATTTTTAGTACTTAGTTTATGTGCGCCATGAGATGAAAAAGGTTGAAAATTGCTGGTATAAACTTACACAAATTATTTAAAATTTTCACCCTTCAGTTTTCTACTCTGTAAAATACTTCATTTTCTTATTTATTGTGATTGTTATGATAGTTGTAGTTATTAAATGGGAAAATACATGCAAAGTGCTTAGAACAGAGCCTAACACTAAATAAATGTGAATCCTTGATCTTAAAAGGCACTGAGAAGTCAGATGTCTGATTTGAAGTTGCCTTCTCCAGAAGCCTTTTATTAGCCAAGACGCTGCTTTGATTAGTCCCATAGTGACCAAAAATCCCTACCTCAGAAACTGACACAAATAATAAAGGTAAATAATAAAAAGTACATGAGTAAGGCTATTGGGACGTACGGCATTCTCATATCAAATAGATTAAAAGCCAACTGCTTTTCAAGGAGCTTTACTTACAAATTAACAACCAGTCCAGACTAAAAGGGCTGTAACCATTCAAGATGGAAATGACTCTTAGGCTGGGTCGGAGCTGCAAGCCTGCACCTCCCCAAACCACCTGGTCTCAGGCTTCAGGCACTCGACTTTCCTTCCTCCTCAGAGAAGTGGCCCCAGCAATGGTTCATGCCACCCCCATGCTCATAAAACCCCAGCCCCTACCCCAACACTCCACCTTTTTTCTCATATATTTTTTGTTGAGCTGTAATTCACATATTATAAAATTCATCCACTTAAGGTGCACAACTGGGTGGGTTTTAAGCACATTCACAAAGTTGTGCAACTATCACCACTGATTCCAGAATATTTTAATAACCCCAAAAAGAAACTCTGTACCCATGAGCATTACCCCCATCCTCCCCTCCCCTGTCCCAGAAGGAGGGATACTACTCTCTGTTTCTATGAATTTGCCTCTCCTGGACATTTCATGTAAATGGAACCCTACAGTAGCTGGCCTTTGTGTCTGGCTTTTTCACAGAGCATGATATTCTCAGTATTCATCCATGCTGTGGCACATCATCAGAACCTTATTCTTTCTGTATCTGAACAATATTCCATTGGATGGGCATACCACATTTTGCTTATCCATTTATCAGTTGATGAGCAATGGGGTTGTTTCCACTTTGGGACTGTTATGAATGAACCATGTTCATTTATATACAAGTTCTTCTGTGGATATATGTTTTCAATTTACCTAGCAGCAAAATTTCCCTGTCACCTGGCGCCTTTATGTTTAAGCTTTAGAGGGGTATTGTTTGCTTAGTAATCACACTGTTTTACACTCCTGCCAACAGCGCACTACAGTTTCTCCACATCCTGGCCAAGACTTGGTGTTGTCCTTTTGTTCATAGCCATCCTAGTGAGTGTGAAGTGATGTCTCACTGTGGTTTGATGTGTATTTCCCTAATAATTCATGACATCAGTCACTTTTCATGTGCCTCTGACCATTCTGTGTGTCTCCTTTGGGGAAATGGGTCCTGCTGTGGTCCCTGGAACTGTCACCACCAATGCTACTGTTGCTACAGTGATGCTGCTGGTGGCCCCCTGCTGCTGCTGCTTCCTGAGCCACAGCCACAGCAAGAGAAGAGACAAGAGGCTGCTCAGTCTCAGGCCTCCTGCTTCCCCACCAGCACCTCCTCCTAGGCCTCCCTGCAAAGTGTCTGGCAAGGGAGTCTGGGAGACTCGGGTTAGGGACTTCTAGTCCCCAGCACAACAGAGTAGCAACATAGGGTAGCGGCAATGCTGAGCACTGGCAGACAGCCTCTGACACGCACATCATGGTCTTCCTGTTCTAACACTCTAGAGGACTAGGGAGGACGTTGCTGTGCATGGGCACCCTGGGAAGAACTCTGGACAAAGAAGGACACCGCATTGCTTCTGCTCCCCCTGAGTCCCATGGACAGACGCAAGAGCAAAGTCAGAAGTAGCTTCAGAAGGTGTTTTCTTGAAAGTCTTCATGAACAGAGAGCAGGGAGGTCCAGGGACAGAGCACAGCAAACCTGAAAGCATCAGGAGTGCTGGGCTGTGCACCCCTGTTTAAACTCCTGGAAGCATGGAAGGCCACATGGACAGCTTGCTTTTACTGCAAGGCTGCAGGTCCCAAGAGTCAGCACCTTGCCCTGAAGGGACTCAAGCTGTCAGGCCATGAATGTCAGGGCTGTGTCAGAGCAAGTCAGAGCAAGCCAGAGCCACCTGCTGACCACAACATGCAAGGGGGTCAGTGAAGACACTGGTGGGCGCAAGCAGAGAGAGGCAGAAACAGAGATGCATGATCACAAGGGCAGAAGGGGGCCAGTCCACAGGAAGCCCAGGATGTTTCATCTACTCCCTCAAATGCCTATGAGAGCCAGAGCTCTATACTTCAACTCCTTGCAGTAGAGGTTCCCAAGAGTCCTGAGCTGTTGGCCTGGAGTGGGTCCTTGTGAATCTCCTCCCTTCCCCACAATGCTCTTTCCCTCCACTTCATGCAGACTGAGACCACTGCCCTGGACAGAGAGCCTGCCCCGTCCATGCCTGGGCACTTGCTGTTCCTAATCTGCTTGCTGACTGCTGCCCCAGCGTTCAGCGAGAGAATTCCCAGGATGACCTGACCCGTGTCCCTCTAAGTGTAGGAAATACATGCAATGTGGACACAAGTGGTGCCTGCTTTCCACACAGATCCTCCACTGTAGGGGGCTGGCTAAGCCGTCTCCAGCTACAGGATGCTGGAGACAGCAGCAGGGCACAGGGTGAGTGAGTTTCCTATAGCCCAGTGGACGCTGCAGAAGGTGGCCACACTGAGGCTGTCTTGTAGGTCCCCGGTCCAGGAGGAGACAGCTGGCATGAAGAGATGCAGACCCAGAGACTATAGGGTGCCCTCCTGAAGAAAGGGGCTGGGGGAGGGCCAGATGCCACCAGACAGTGCATCCCTCATGCCAGCACACAGTCACTAAAGAAGCCACACTGAGGCCCACAGAAGAGCCAGAATTTGCATGCCTGCCCAGAGAAAGCCTGCCACTATTGTGTTAGCCAACAGCAAGCCAGTGTTAGCCAAGAGCAAACCAGAGCAATTCAATTTGAAAATAGCTTTTGATCCTCTTTTCTAACTTCCCTTCCCTCTATCCTCCACTTCATGGTCCTGAAAACAATAGAGACAAAAGGAAGTGGAGGCAGGAAAAGGAGAAGTGGCCATGCTCTTCCTCTGCTATGGGTCCTTTTATGGGCTTAATTATATCCCCCAAAACTGGCACAATGAAATTCTAGCCCTCAAGACCTTAGAATGAGACTCTTGGAGATAAAGCCTTTAAAGATATCATTCAGGTAGAATGAGGTCATTAGGCTGGGGCTCAATACAATCTGACTGGTGTCCTGTAAGAAGAGAAGATGAGGACACAGAGCGAAGGCCAAGTGAGGGCACAGGTTGAAGACGGCCGTCCACAAGCCAAGGAAGGACGCCTCAGGAGGTACCAGAACCCCTTGGTCTCAGACTCTCAGCCTCCAGAATTTTGAGAAAATGCATGTGTGTTGCTTCAGCTGCCCAGTGTGCAGTACTTGGTATGACAGCCCAAGCCAGCTCTTCAGTCCCCAAGCTGCAGGCCAGCATGGAAGAAAGAGGGAGGGTAGAGCTGAAGCGGGCATAGGACATGGGACTGGCCATTCTCATTGAGACTATAGGTTGTAACTTTTAAAATGAGACTAGTTCTTATTACTGAAAGCAACCTAAATGCTACAGTTCTGCAGGAGATACTGTCAAAGAGTGGGAGCCGATCACAGCAGCTTTGGAGGACAGGCTGTCTCCTATGGGGACCTCACACATTCAGCCTGTTCAGTGAACCCACTGCACCCAGAAGAGTCCAGTGTCTTTCCGTCCTGAGTCTTTCTTCTCTATCTTTTCAGAAATCCCTTTGCTCAATTTTTTTGATTCCCAAAATTATTTAAAAGAGAAAGAAGTCTTTAAAAGACCACAACTTTAGAGAGCCAAATGTTTTTATGTCATTGCTGAATTTTTAGTGTTCACTCATCCGAGGAAAAATGACTTCACATCACAGGATGAGTTTCCCAGCGCAGCACACTCTCCTTCACTCACTTAAAGCCCCAGTGTGTTAAGCCGTGAGTTCAGTTTGAATAGCCGTTTCAGGGACGAGTCACCAGTGTGAACCCAGAGGGCAGCCCACTCTCAACCATGGAAACAGCAGTGCTGGCTCCCCGGCAAGTCAGTCCTGGCCACAGTCCCTGGAAGAAACACACCCCAGCCAAAGCTGTTAAGCTCTTCTATAGCGAGTAACTGATTCTGGTTAACTTTTTAGAGGGGAGAGGAAATCTTACTGGGAAACACTGAATAACTCTAGAACCAAAATAAAAATTAAGGAGCCAAAGCAAAGGGAAGATGCACCGCAGGAGCGCAGGCCGCAGGAACGCCTGACAGTTTCTCTGTGTGTGGTGTTCCTGTGACTTCGCTCCAGGGACTTGTGACTCTGTGCTTCTCTGCTCTAATACCTGCAATGTGTCATCACAATGGCCTTCACAACGAAGGCCATTCCGACACACACTGCAACCTGGTTGAACCTCGAAGACATGATGCTAAATGCAATAAGCCAATCATAAAAGGCCAAGCCCTAGAGGATTCCATGCACCTAATGTGAGATTGCAGCGCGGCGATAGTGGCTTTGTTGTCTCCACAGGGGTGGAGGCAGCCGTGCTCCTACTGGTTGGCCCTGAAGCCAGGGGCCTAGGCCCTGCAGTGCCTTCTCCTCCGCAACAGCCGTGGCGGCACCCAGCACTCTCGCCCGGAGACAGAGTCCACATACAACAGAAAGAACATCCAAATCCGAAAGGCCACCAAGAAGAAAGGCACTACCTCCTAGGACAGAGAAAACGCCGTTGACCAGCGCTGGCCTGAGTTAGCCCTGCTGCAGCAACATTTAAGTCCTCTGCAGTCACTCCACCTCTTCCACGGGATTATCCAGCCGAAAGGGGGCGCCCAAGATGAAGGAGGGAAATCTAGAACTTTCAAAGAAGCCCGATTTTCTGCACTTGACAAAGGGGAGTTGAGAGACTGGGTGAAAGAGGTATAAATTGGTAGTTACAGAATAGTCACAGGGATGCAAGTAATGCATAGGGAATATAGTCAATATTATTGCAATAACTATGTATGGTGCCAGGTGGAGTACTGGAAATACCAGGGGAACACAGTGTAAAATATATGTGATTGTCTAATCACTGTGCTGTACACCTAAAACTAATACAAAATAAAACTGAAAAAAAAAAAGCATGGTGGAGCCCTAAAGATTCCTGCACAGAGTGGCCAGCTGCACTGGACAGTGATGAGAAATGCCAGAAGTGTTTTCTAACTGAAACTGACATAGCCGATTCTGTTGTATCAAGACCAACTATTCTGAACCCCAAAGCATGAGTAGTTACCTTACGGGTTAAACTTTCCAGTCTGAAGTTAGATGATCATGCAAAGAAGAAAGTTATTAAATTTGTAGGACAGTGATACTGCAAGACCACAGATGTGCTTACCATCAAAACAGATAGGCACCCTTTGAAGAGATAGAATTTTGATTATAAAATGTATCTGCTAACAGTTTTATACCATGTGTCTTAGAAAACTGAGGAATGGGAGAAAAATAAGACTGAAGTAGACACAGAAGAGTATATATGGACAAATACCTCCTCAAAAAATATCCTGGAAACACTTCTCCAAATTAAAGCTGTGGAGAAAAACCTGGAAGTAAATCAAAAAGAGCTCCTTGGTACTAAGGAGGCCGAAGATTACAGAGTTTGTTGTCAGTGTTAAGAACAAGGGGACAGTGAAAATGTTCTCAGTACAGAAAACCATTGAAGAGACTATTAAATCTGACATGAATTGTGCAGAAAAATATGTTTCATGTATTAATTTTATGACCTATATATAATTGTTATCTAATCTGACATGAAGTTGAAAGTGTCAAAAAAACATTGTTTTACTTCAGAGTTGAAATCACTCCTTTCATACCAATGCACAATGGCAATGATTAGTCACAGATTTTCTTGTTTATGCTCTGGGGTAATTAGACTGACTAGATCTCTGTGATTTCTTGCGGTTCTAAAATGTTTTGATTTTATTTCTACCATAACAACCTTAGAATTTAAATACACATAAAATATATATCATATATATATAACTATTCTATCACCTGTTACATTTGTTTCCCTACATGTTAGCACATATTGAATGTTGCTGAATTATAATTTAGGTCATGTGGGAAGTGAGGCCCAGAACTGAGGCTCCCACTGCCGTTCAGTGTTTTGTTTGCATAACTGCTACCTACCCAGCACCCTTTTCAGACTCCAAGCCTGACTCAAAACAGGTCCGTGGGAGTATTTTCTAACCTGAAAAGTTGATTTCATCCCTCTATTTTGGAGTCACTTTATATTGGTTCAATTCTGCTTCGCATCTTTATATTTTGGGGGGCTCATTTCTTCAAACCCACACTCGCAGAGAAGTGGACATGAGATTAATGGGTATTCATCTCTTGATTCCCCAATCACAGCTGAGGAAAGAGATGAGGAATAAGGACCTTGGGTCTCAGTGGAGTGAATGGCACAGTGAGAATTGCCCAAGGAAACAGTCCATTCCATGGAGCTGTAGGTTCAGCATTTGTAAGCGTATCTGTAGGTCATTTCTTACCACTTCCCAAGTGGTCCGAAAGTGATTAATTTAAAATAAAAATAAAGGAACTATTGAGTTTTCAGAAAAAATAGTGAGATGAATAGAGACAGAAAACAGAATGGGATGAGGGGCGGAGGGGGGGGAGTTCATGTTTGATGAGGACAGAGTTCAGTTTGGGAAGATGAGGAAGCTCTGCAGGTGACTGGGGGGATGGCAACACAACCATGTGAATGCACTCGATGCACTTAAAATGGTAAAAAATAGCAAAAAGTAAAAAAAGAGGAAGAGAAAGAAAGAAAGAATTGGAGGTGGCTGCTAAGAGGTTACATCACAACCCTGATGCCAGCAGTTACTCTCACTGTGAAGACTGCAGGTTCATATTTCACTATTAAACACACAGAGCAGACCCTCAGAAACAGGCAACAGGAATTCATTTGCTCGTGAACAGGGGAGCTTTGGTGTTGGGTGATAAGTTGCGTACCTTGCCCTCCATCACTGGGTGCTTGTCTCCAGGACTGTTTACAGCTTGGCCTGTGTTGGGCCTCTGTCTCCAAGGCAGTGGTACCTTGCTCAGGTGGGATGTCCCATTCCTGTCAGATCTTGCTCTGTTTTCCCACTTTGTGGCAGCATTAGGTTATCTGGTGCTGACTAGGAAGGTTTAACCACCGCCGTTTCTTCTGTTGCTGATAAAGATACAGCCACCTTGGTTCAGGGCCTTGTACATGAAGCCACAGCTAGTCAATCCTGTCTTTATCCACCAGTAGAGGAAACCCCCATGTCAGGTAATAAAGAGGGAGTCCATATTTTCTTATCTTTGGTGTCAAGGGGCTCTGTTATTTTAAGGAGGCCTTCAATATGTCAAGCACTTAACACTCCTCCAGCCTTTATATATAAAACAAATCACATTCCCTGAACTGCACACACATTCACAACCCAGTCATGATCTGGGCACTGACAGTTTTAGGGGCAAGCCTTCTCAAACTTTCAAACAGCGGACAATTCTTATGCAATGTAAACTCTTCTGCAGAGCAAAAAAAAAAAAGGGAACAATCCTAGTTAAAGAAAACACCACAGCGCCAAAGCCTGACAAAATCAACGTATACAAAAATAATTAGGCCCATCTCAATTATAGTGATCTAATTCTAATAAAATTCTGACAAATTGTTAAAAATATGTTGAAAAATAATACATATGAATTTATTTGATATCACTTCAATAGATCAAAAAAAAAATCACATAATCATCTTAATAGGATTTGCTAAAATTTATTATCTGTTCTTTATGCAGGGAAAGTTTCTTTTCTAAAATAGAGTTTTAAAAATATTTTTCTAACATGATAAAGAATCTCTGTGTGAAGCCCTGGCTGGCATAGCTCAGTGGATTGAGTGCGGGCTGTGAACCAAAATGTTGCAGGTTCGATCCCCAGTCAGGCCACATACCTGGGTTGTAGGCCACGGCCCTCAGCAACTGCACATTGATGTTTCTCTCTCTCTCTCTTTCTCCCTCCCTTCCCTCTCTAAAAAAAATTAAAATAAAATATTTTTAAAAAAAGAATCTCTGTGTGAATACAACAACCATATACTTGTTATTTCTTAATATATGTCACAAATAATTGTAGTTCTGAGAGATTTTAATAGTGAGTGTAAAAATAGTGCTGTGGTCCAATAAATCTAAGACACAATAAATTTACCAAGTTAAACAGCTTCTATGTGTTTATATGTATCCTAGCCATCCAAGTGTTCCATACCCATTTGACACTAGAAGACATTGTTTCTACAGAGCATCTCACCACACTAGTATTTTACAGGAATTCACTTTGGAAAGCATTGTAGTGACTGTCTCCACAATGATGTGGGGAACAAAATAAGAATGCTGCTGTGCCTTGACCTTTGTGGTTCAGTGGGTTGGGCATCATTCTGCAAAACCAAAAGTCACCAGTTCGATTCCCAGTCAGGGCACATGCCTAGGTGTTTGGTTTGGTCCCTGGTCTGGGAGCGTGTGAGGGGCAACTAATCAACATTTTTCTCTCACATCGATGTTTCTCTCCCTCTCTTTCTCCCTCCCTTTCCCTCTCTCTAAAAATAAATAAAAAATATTTTTTAAACATAAGAATGCTGCTATTTAACTTTGTTCTAAAATTTCAGATCAAACTCTTCTCAGGTAAATATTGACATGAATTGAAATTTAAAAAGTAACAGGTAATCACTGTGGACATTAGAAGATGTGAATGACTCTTTCAACCAACTTGACCCACTGACATGGAATGTGCCATCCACTGACAGCAGAAAACATCCTTCTCAAGTGCACTTGGACTGAGAGCCATAAAATTCTTAACATAGTTTAATTTATTTAACTCATACAAAACATGTTCTTAACTACATTAAATTAAGTTATAAATCAATAGCAAAGTATTCTCTGAACAATCCAAAGTAACATATTTAATCACTCGTGGATACAAGAAGAAGCAAAGCAGTGAGCAGAGTGTAATTTAGAGCACTAAATGCCTATTTAAGAAAAGGAGTATTTTAGGTCCATTTTAGGAAACCAGAAAAACAGAAACAAATTAAACCCAAAGTAAAAAGAAGAAAGAATATTATAAAGATCAGAGTAAATTATCAGTTAAATAGAGTAAAACAACAGAGAAAATCAATGAAACCAAAAGCTGATTCTTTAAGATAAATGAAATTGCTAAGCTTCTGATCTAAGATGGCAATGGGGTAGGTGGAAGTCACATTCAGCTCTTCCCATGACCAAGCTGGAATTACAGCTATTATAGAACAATCACCCTGAATAACTAACTGAGGACTACCTGAACAGAAGTTTTATAACCAAGACTTGACCAGTGTGGCTCAGTGGATTGGGCATTGTCCCACAAAGCGAAAGGTCACTGGTTTGATTCCTGCTCTGGACACACACCTGGGATGTGGGTTTGGTGCTCGTTGGGGTATGTGGAAGAGGGGAGGCAATCAATTTATGTTTCTCTCTCATGTCAATGTTTCTCTTCCTCTCTTTCTCCTTCCCATCCCCTCTCTCTAATAAATAAATAAATAAATAAATAGTCTTATAACCAAGATTTACAGAAGACACCACACCGAGATTGGTAAGAAGGTCAAAGACATAAAAAGGGCTGGCCCTGCCCTGGCTGGTGTGGCTGAGTGGATTGATTGCCAACCTGCAAACCGAAGGGTTGCAGGTTCGATTCCCAGTCAGGGAAAATGCCTGGGTTGCGGGCCAGTTCCCCAATAGGGGGCATGCGAAAGGCAACCACACAATGATGTTTCTCTTCCACTCTTTCTCCCTCCATTCCCCTCTTCCCTTCTATCTAAAATAAATTAATTAATAATCTTTTTTTCAAAGGGGGCTGGCCCTGCTCCCACAGACAGTGACTGAGATTCCAGAGGGATATCTCAGCTGCACTGGGTTCCCCATGAGAAGCATGGGGTCTCAACCTGAAGCCAGGCTCCCCAGTCCAGGGCAACAGGGCCAGGAAGAGGCTCCACTTAATATCTGGCTGTGAAAATCAGCAATGGTTCTGTTCACCAAAGGCAGACAGAAGTCTACTAGAGACACAGGGGAAATGCACAAAATGTCATTCATAGCCACTCACCCTTGAGTCTGGCAGTGGAGGGCAGAGTGGACTAGAATTATGTGAGAAGAGTCTGGGGTTTGTGGCTTTGGGGAGAGAGCTAAGAGGACAACTGCCAGGCCACCCCTATGCTGAGTCACTCTAACACACTGCAGATACCATCTTTCTTGGACAGAGCTTGTCCCTTCTTACAGCATCAGCTTCAGGGAATGCAATAGCCCCACCCTCCAGAATCCCTTGTGCCTGCAGAGTTTATGCTCTGCTAAGAAGTCAGCAGCCTAGACCCGGGTGTAGAGGTCTGGGTAACCTTAGGAGGTTTCAATGACTGAGTTGTGTGGCTTTGAGGTGGGGGCCATTCTATCCACTTTCCCGTGAACCTGACTGGTGCCTTCTCCTCATGGGAGATCTGCTAGCCCCACCCTATGGGCTCCTGGGTCCCCACCCTCTGAACTCTTGGTGGCTTTGCCCTGCTGAGGTCTGGGCAGATTCTGAGTTGTGTGGCTCTGTAACAGGGGCCACTCCCCCAACTTTTCCTTAAGCCTGACTGGAAACTCCCACATCTCCCACCTCCCAATAGCCTTGCCTTGCTGAGATCAAGCTCATGGCTGACTTTGGGACAGACTGAGTTATGTGACTCTAAGACAAAGAAATTTTTCCATTGCAGACCTGACCAACACAGAGCCTTCCTTTCATACAGCCAAACCTTGGTCTGGTAGGGTCTAATAGACTCTGCTGACCTTACCCTGAAAACTCCCTGACACTCTACCACACCACAAAGGCATGTAGGCACCAAGTGGGTGGCAGCTAGACTTGGTATACCCTGCAACATTTGCTGACTGGCCTCAGACCCAGCATTGGCCCCAAGTTTGAACCTTTATAAGTCTGGTGAATACTACTTATCCCTACCTGATGACTCACTGAGAACCCACCTCATGCAACTTGAGCACCACCAGAGTCTCTTTCAGTGACTGAGCCTAACAGGCATCTAGAAGGTAGAGGCAGGTGGAGGCAGGTGGCAGGTTTCCTTAGGACTTTTGCTGACCTGCCCCTGGGTCCAATGCTGGTAAAAGCCAGCCTTAGGGTGCAGCTTGGCCCTTCCTACATACACCCAGGCCCAGCAGAGGCAGCAACAAGCTATGGATTGCTTTGTAGCTCTAAACAGGTTGCCCCAGGCCAGTCACAGGCTGTGTGAAACATTGATCTGAATCAGAATTCCTCCCAAGAGGCCCCAGAACCAATATACTCAGTGGCCAGCTTCAGAAAACATCAGAGCAGGATCCAGTTAGCTTCAAAAGTAGCATATCCAAAGGGAGATCTTGGCAGCCACCAGACCCTGCTGAGACAAGTTCCACTTGGTGTGGTCAACACAGCAGCTCTTATACTACACTCAGATTTTGTTTTCACAGTCAGCAGCCTGAGGGTCAACCCCACACACAAATGGGCCTATAGCAATCAAGATTCAATTATAGGGAGGCTGACAAAATGAGACAGAGAAACATGGTCCAAGTGAAAAAACACATCAAAACTCCAGAAAAAGAACCAAACAAAATGGAGATAAGTAATCTATTAGATGCAGAATTCAAAACACTGGCCATAAGGGTGCTCAAGGAACTTAGTGAGGACCTCAACAAAATAAAAAAGATCCAACAGAAACAAAGGATACACTAAACAAAATGAAGAACAATTTACAGAGAAACAACAGAAGAGTGGATGAAGCTGAGAATCAAATCAGTGATTTGGAATATAAGGAAGTGAAAAAACAACCAATCAGAACATCAAGAAGAAAAAGGTTTTTAAAAATGAGGATAGTGTAAGCAGCCTTTAGGACTTCAAGAGGTCCAGCATTTGCATCATTGGGGTGCCAGAAGGAGAAGAGAAAGAGTCAGAAATCAGAAATCTATATGAAAAAAATAATAATGAAAGAAAACTTCCCTAGTTTGTTGAAGGAAATAGACATGCCAGTCCAGGGAGCACAGAAAGTCCCAAACAAGATGGATGCAAAGAGGCCCACACCAAGGCACATCATAATTAAAATACCAAAGATTAAAGATAAAGAGAGAATCTTAAAAGCAGCAAGAGAAAAGCAGTTAGTTACCTACAGGGGAGTTCCCATAAGACTGTCAGCTGATTTCTCAAAAGAAACTTTCCAGACTAAAAGAGACTGTCAAGAAATGTTCAAAGTCATGAAAAGCAGGGACCTACAGCCAAGATTGCTCTATCCAGCAAACCTATCATTCAGAATCAAAGGACATATAAAGAGCTTCCCACATAAGAAAAAAAACAAAGGACTTCATCATCAACAACCATTATTATATGAAATGTTAAAGGGACTTGTTTAAGAAAAAGAAGATCAAAATTATGAGCAACAAAATGGCAAAAAATACATATCTGTCAACAATTGAATCTAAAAAACAAACTGAGTGAACAGGAAGAACAGAGACAGAATAATGGATACAGAGAGGGTTTTGATGGATGCCAGATTGGAAGCATATGTGGGGGAGTGGGTGAAGAGGTGAGGGGAGTAAGAAATACAAATAAGTAGTTACAGAATAGCCATGGGGCTGTAAAGTACAGTATAGGAAATGGAGTAGCTAAAGAACTTATACACATGACCCATGGACATGAACTATGGTATAGGGATTACCTGAGGGAGTGGGGAATGCTGAGTGGAGGGGGCAAAGGGAGAAAATCAGGACAACTGTAATAGCATAATCAACAAAATATAATTTTAAAAAACTTAATTACAACAAAAGGGCCCACATAACCCACAGTAGGGTCATTCCTGGACCACCCAGCCCAGGCAATCAAGGAGATCAGCCACAGGAAACCTACTACATAAAACCACCACACCAAGGCTGATAATCATAACAGATCTACCTAATATGTAGAAACAAACACAAAAAGGCAGCCAAAATGAGGAGGCAAAGAAACATGCCCCAAATGAAAGAACAGGAGAAATCTCCAAAAAAGATCTAAATGAAATGGAAGCAAGCAATTTATTAATCATAGAGTTCATAACAATGGTTATGAGGCTACTCAAGGAACTTTAGTGAGAACTAAATGGAACTTAGTGAGAACCACAACAACATGAAAAAGGACATAAAAACCATAAAAAAAGAACCAGACAGAAATGGAGAATACACTAAAAGGAATAAACAGTAGTTTGGATGAAGCAGAGGATAGAATCAGCAATTTGGAAGACAGGTAGAAAAAAAAACACCCAGTCAAAGCAGCAAAAACAAAAAAGAATTTATATAAATGAGGATAGTTTATGAGAGGCATCTGGGATAACAAAAAGCAAACCAACAACTGCATCATAGGGGTACCTGAAGGAAAAGAGAGGCCAAGGGATTAAGAACCTATTTGAAGAAATAATGAATGAAAACTTGTCTAATATAGTGAAGGAAATAGACATACAGGTCCACAAAACACATAGCCCCAAACTAGATGAACCCAAAGAGGCCCACACCAAGACACATCATAATTAAAATGAGAAGGTTAAAAACAGAGAAAATCTTGAAAACGGCAAGAGAAAGACAGTTCCTATAAGGAAGCACCCATTAGACTGTCAGCTGATTTATCAACAGAAACTTTATAGGCCAGAAGAAATGTCATGAAATATTCAAAGTGATGAAAAGCAAGGACATACAACCAGGCTAATTTACTCAGCAAGGCTATGATTTAAATGTGAAGCAGAAACAAAGAGCTTCCCAGACAAGAAAAAAAACTAAAGGAGTTTTATACCCACCAAACCAGTATTACAAGAAATGTAAAGGACCTGCTTTAAGAAGAAGAAAAAAAGAATAAAATACAATAGTTAAAAGAATAAAACGGCAATAAATAAATACCTACCAATAATCATTATAAATGTGAATGGCTTAAATGCTCCAATCAAAAGGCATTGGTAGCTAATGGATAAGAAAACACGACCCATTTATATGCTGTCTTAAAGATACCCACCTTAGAACAAAATATACACACAGACTAAAAGTAGAGGCATGGAAAATGATATGAAAAACAAGCTAGAGTAACAATACTTATATCTGACAAAATAGACTTTTTAAAAAGCTATAATGAGAGAAAAAAAGGACACTACATAATGATAAAGAAGAAATCCAACAAGAGGATATAAGCCTTGTAAACATTTATGCACCCAAAATAGGTGCACCTAAATATACAAAGCAAATCTTGATGGATATAAAGGGAGAGGTCAACAGTAATATAGTCATACTAAAGGATTTTAACACCCATTGACTGCAGTTGTTAGATCTTCCAGACAGAAAATCAACAAGAAGATAGCAGCCTTAAGCAACACACTAGATCAAATGGATTTAACTAATATCTTCAGAGCATTTCATCCCAAAACAGAATAGACATTCTTTTCAAGTGTACCTGGAATATTTTTAGGATAGACCACATATTAGGACATAAAACAAGTCTCAAGAAATGTAAAAAGACTGAAATCATATCAAACATCTTTTCTGACCACAATGCTATAAAACTAGAAACTAATCACAAGAAAAAAAAATGAAAAACACACAAAGACATGGAGACTAGCTAACATGTTACTAAACAATGAGTGGATTAACAGTGATGTCACAAATGTGAACAGGTAACCAGGTTCTTGGTGATTTCAGACAAAGAAGTAGACAAATCACAAACTGAGTAAAGTGAAGTGAGCAAGCTTTATTATGGACAGTACATTCCACAGAATATGGGAGCGGGCTGCAGGCTGATCCCTTGAATGGAGAAAAGCCCCCTGTTTTCTGAGGGGTTATAGGTTGTTTCTTATAGGTTTTTTACTCAGTGAGTTGCATTTATTTCAGTATGCACCCACATCTCAACATTTAGTGGTCCTGAACAGAAAAGTAGAAAATTGTAGCAATTAGCCAGGAAATCAAGCCCACCAATTTCAGGGTTCTGCCATGCACACAGAGTTATTTCTTAATACCTGCTGAGGACCATGAGACGCTACAGCATCAATACCAAAGTATGCACCGAATTCAAGGTTCTTTTTGTTCCAGTTGTCAGATTCCAAACTAGACCCAAATGGATGGCAAAGATGACCAAACGAGAGCCCTGTTTAAAACTTCAATTTGTGAAAGGAAAAGCAATTATCGGAACAGAAAAAAATTGATTCAGAGGGATCATGTGAGATCAAGTGTCTTCTGTGGCCCTCCTGAGCTTAAAAAAAAAGGCATCAGCTGATGGTGACAGCAGCGGGTGGGCGGGGGCGGGGGGCAGGCTGAGGACCCAATATTCATCTCCTAGGCTGGTGGAGAGCAAATTAATGTGGTTCCAAAACTAAACAAGGGAGGTCAGAGACTCTTTCCAACCTTACCTGATGGCTTCTGGCCAAAGCAAGGGAGTGTCATAGAAAGTGCTGGGTGGTAACAATGAAGAAACAGACTTGAGGAGGAGTAAGTAGAAAGCAGCACTTCTCGATATAAAGGTGATGGGAGGGGGAAGAAGATACCCTGAAAGCCCTGAATTCCTGCCCAAGGGCCAATTTCAGAGGGAAGCAGAGGGGTGTTGCAATCTATGCTTTGGCCAAGGGTGGTGGTAGAGCATGAGAAAGGATGATGGCTTAGAAGGGAGACATCACTTAAGACTTAAAAAAAGAAACCAGTGGTGCTGCCAAGCACCCTCACACACCTACCAGTAGTCCCACAGGCTGTGACCTGAAACCTTCACATCTACTCTAATAAGCCACTCCAAGCTGGAGAGCTATTGCAGGGAATTAGAGGAGAGGGCAGCAGTAGGGGAAGGGGAGAAGGCAGAGACCCCAGGCCAGGTAGTCAGCAGCAAGGTGATTGTGTGATTTTCACAGCTGAGTTAGATGTGCCACACCAGTTATGATGGTAATCAATTTAAATATACTTTCTTGTCCTGGTTGGTGTAGCTCAGTGGATTGAGCATGGGCCTGTGAACCAAAGGGTTGCCAATTCGATTCCCAGTCAGGGTACATGCCTGGGTTACAGGCCGGGTACCCAGTAGGAGGAGTGAGAGAGGCTGCCACACATTGATGTTCCTATCCCTGTCTTGCTCTCTCTCTTCCCCTCTGTCTAAAAATAAATAAAAATCTAAAAAAAATTTAAATATACTTTCTTGATCTCAGAAGTTCAACTATGTGGACACTGGTTACACTTGACAGGATGATTTGTTATAGCACAACTTATATATTTCAAATGGACAAGGTTAATATCATTTACAGTACCTTAAGATAAATTGCCTTTGAATGGGAGCTTCCCTTCCAGTACCCTGCAGACTACAAGACATATCTAGAAAATTTACTACTGTGGAATATGAAGACTGCTTAAATCGAATGGGGGAAGGGGTGCACCTGTGGTTTTTCTTTTGATTAATTGCCATAATACTTGTCCTTCAGGTGGCTGAGGGAGTTTCATATTTTCTTTAGACATCATTAGGGGCTGGAACTCCTGCAGGACAGTTTGATACTATATGAATTCTGCCATTTTGCTAGCACTGATGTGGCTCTTGGGTCCACAACTCCATTAGAACTACTAACTCCATTCATATTGATGTTTATTACAAATCTTACAAAGGGGTGTGCTTCTGGGCATTTGGGTCCACATTTTATTTTAAGGCTGTACATTTGGCTTTCATAAATTGTCCTTGGATGCCCAATTATCATCCCTCTCCATCTTGTAAATGTCATGTCTTCATCATCTAAACCCCGGCTAACTGTGCCATCTTAATTGTGCTAACTGTGCCAACTCCTTTCTGGCCTTCTTCAAGCTCTTCCAACTACTGAAAACTGAGAGGGACTTTTACTCCTGAGCCCATGGTGGCTGCCATCTTGTGTGGCTGTCATTCAAAGGCCTCTGAGGGGTTATAGTTTTATAAGCCTTTTAATTCCCTATTCTTAATTTACTTACTACCATGTTTATGTTAGGAGTTGTATACTTTTTCTACTACAGCATGTACCCATAGTTCTTCCTGATTGCCAACATGGGGGGTGTGGTGAAAACCGCAATGCTAATTTATTACAATCAGATTATAACAATGCTAAGGTGGGCTATAGGTTGTTTGGGATCAGAATGTGCAGACTGGCTGTGGTTTTAAGTAGTACTACACTATTACAAGAATATGTTCAGAATTCAGGATGTTGGTAATTGTCAATGTCAGCTACTTACTTTGATGTCAGCCTCCCAGGACTTCCTCATTTTTATTTTATCTACTGTCTCCACATCTCCTGCCTAAAGTCCAGCTATGTGTGAAGAGGAAGTGACTATTTCAGGAACTCAGGCTGTCTGGCCTAGGACATCTGGCTTAGTTTTCTTATCACATTTTGCATTCACTGCAGATGTCTTTGGAGCCTCCTCATTTCTAACCTTCTGCCTGCTTCAATGAGATCAAGGGGAAAAATCAGAAGATACCTTGAAACAAATGAAATGAGGACACAACAACCCAAATCTGTGGGCCACAGAGAAAGCAGCCCTAAGAGGGAAATTCGTAGCATTATAGGCCTACCTCAAGAAACAAGAACAATCTCAAATAAATAATCTAACTTTACATCTTTAAGAAAAAAAACTAGAAAAAGGACAACAAACAAAGCCCAAAGTGAGTAGAAGGGAGGAAGTAATAAAGGCCAGAGCAGAAATTAACAAAATAGAGTTAAAAATACAAAAGGTCAATGAATCCAGGAGCTGGTTCTTTGAAAAGATAAACAAGATTGACAAACCTTTAACCAGATTCATTAAGAAAAAAAGAGAGAGCACCCAAATAAACAAAATCAGAAGTGAAAGGAAGACGTAGCAACTGACTTCACAGAAATACACAAGAATGTAAAAAAAGAAAATACTACAAACAACTATATGTCGACAAATTAGACAACCTGGATGAAATGGATAAATTCTTAAAAACATACAATTTTCCAAAAATGAATCAAGAGGAGTCAGAGAATCTGAATGGACAGACTGCAACCAGTGAAATTGAAGCCATAATCAAAAAACTCTCAACAAACAAAGGTCCTGACCAGATGGCTTCACAGGTGAATTTTACCAAACATTCAAAGGAGAACTAACTACTCCATAAAGTTTAAAAGGAGAACAGACTCCCAAGCTCATTTTATGAGACTAGCATGATCCTAATTCCAAAACCAGATAAAGACACTACAAAGAAATAAAATTATAGGTCATTATTCCATTCACATCTGATAAACACAAATGCAAATATCCTTAGCAAAATATGAGCAAAGTGGATCTAGCAATATATTAAAAAGATCATATACCATGATGAAGTGGAATTTATTCTGAGTATGCAATATTGGTACAGTATCCACAAATCAATAAACATGATACATCACATAAACAAAATGAAAAATAAAAATCACATGATTATATCAATAGGTACAGAAAAAGCATTTGATAAAATCCAGCATCAGTTTACTATAAAAACTCTCAGCAAAGTGGGGATAGAGGGCACATACTTCAATGTAAGGTCATATATGACAAAGCCACAGCCAACATCAAACTCAATGGGCATAAACTAAAAGTGTTTTCCTTAAGATTGGGAGCAGTGCAAGGATGTCCACTCTCACCACTCTTATTCAACATAGTACTGGAAGTCCCAGCCACAGTCATCACACAAAAAGAAGGAATAAAAGGCATCCAAATTGAAAAGAAAGAAGTTAACTGTCATTATTTGCAAATGATGGATAATAAAAAAAAATAGAAAATTATGAACATAACATTTGGCATAAATTCAACAACTCAGATGAAATAGATAAATTCCTTGAAAGACACAAATTTCCAAAGCATACTCAAAAAGAAAGAAATAACCTGAATATTACTATATCTATTGGAGAAATTGAATTTATAGTTCAAAATATTCCCACAAGAATAACTCCAGGCCTAAATGGCTTCAGTGATGAATTCTTGCCAGCATTTCAAGAAAAAAATAATATCAATTCTACACAAGTCCTTTCAGAAAACTGGGGAGAGAACACTTCACAACTTATTATACAAAGTCAACATTACACAGAAAGTAAACCAAAGACATTACACATAGAGAAAACTTAGACCAATATTCCTCATGGACATAGATATAAAAATTCTAAATAAAAGTTTAGCAAGTTTGAATGCTAAAGCACAGCTCTCCCCCTTGAGGTAGAAACTGCACAGTGACTTCCTTCCAGAGGGGACAGGATGGAAATGAGGAAAAAGTACAACTGTGCAGAGAAGAAACCAGAGAAACACAGTGATGCTGTATTGACAGTATGATAGGAAGAGGCAGATACAAGGTGATGAGAATGGTGCTTGACCTCACTGGTCATCCTCTGCAAAAGTTTGAACCAAACAATGTAACAGAGGATAACTAATGCTCACAACCAAGAGCAGTTTGCCCCAGAAATCCAAGGTTTGTTGAACATTTGAAAATCAGTCTATTAATCCACCATACTAACAAATGTAAAAATAGAAAGTATATGGTCATCTTAATAAACAAAGAAAAAAGTATTTGAAAAACTTCAACATCTATTCCTGATTTTTTTAAAAAAAAGGACTCTCAGCAAACAAGGAATACAAGGGAGCTTCTTCAACTGTGTAAAGATACCCTTACAGATAGCATCATGCTTAACAGTACACTAATGCGTGTTTTCCCATCAGATCAGGATCATGTTAAGGATTTCTGTTTCCTCTGCTTCCATTCAACCTGGTACGAGAGGTTCCAGGAGGTGTAATAAGGTATTTAAAAAATAAAGGCACCCAGGTTTAACATAAAAGAAATCAAATTGTTCTTGTTCACAGACGACCGATGGTGTGGACAGAAAACCCAGTGGAATCTACAAAGAGCTACAGAACAAATGAGCCAGATTAGCAAGATTGTAACACTAACAACAAATAATTGGAGACTAAAATGTATAAGACAATCTCATTAAACCCTGGCTTGTATGGCTCAGTGGATTGAGTGCCATCCTGCAAACCAAAGGCTCACCAGTTCAATTCCCAGGCAGGGCACATGCCTGGATTGTGGGCTGAGATCCTAGTAGGGGGTTCATGAGAGGCAACCACACCTTGATGTCTCCCTCTCTCTCCTCCTCCCTTCCCTTCTGTCTAAAAACAAATAAAATCTTTAATAAAAAAAGAAGGCAATCTCATTAAAATAGCATCAAAAACACAAAATACTTAGGGTAAATCTGACAAAAATGTAAGACCTCGGCACTCCGCCCTCAAAGAAGTGCAACACAGCTCTCCCCCCTGAGGTGGAAACTGCACAGTGACTTCCTTCCAGAGGGGACAGGATGGAAATGAGGAAAAAGCACAACTGTGCAGAGGAGAAACCAGAGAAACACAGTGATGCTGTATTGACAGTACGCTAGGAAGAGGCAGATACAAGGTGATGAGAATGGTGCTTGACCTCACCGGTCATCCTCCCAGACTCACAATCCCTGCAATCATGAGAAAGACATCCTGTCTGTCCCCACAGAGCGAGTCCTCACGATACCTGGCCAGTGCTCCTCAGAACCCTAGGGTCATCCAACACAAGGACTGTCTGAGACACTGTCCATCCAGGAGGGGCCTGCAAGAAGGAGGTGTTGTCCTGGGTGGGATCTCAGATCAGAAAAAGGACAATAAGTAAAAACTAAGGAAATGGGAGCAAAGTGTGAGCTTCCATTGTAAATAATATATTGATATTGGTTTACTCAATGTGACAAATGTACCATACTTATCTAAGATGTAAATGAAGTGTGTGGAATGTGAGAAATCTCTGTACCATCTTCGCAGGACATCAACATGAAACAAAAACCAGCTGCCAGGGGACACGCAGAGCCAGATCCTCCTGTGCTTGTTGGCTCATGGATGACACAGCTGGTAAACTATTAGAAAACAGGCCACCTATAACAGGAAGGTGGTCTCATCTAAGGAGGGGAGAGGGTGGGGGCGATCTGAGACTTTGGCCACAGTACTCCACTTTTTTAGTGACTCTTGTTAAATCTACACACCCACTTTGTATTAATGTGTAACTCTTCAAGCTCAGAGTCATTCATCGTTCTCCTCATACACAGAACATGGCCCTGGGTCTCTGGCTGGGTGTTTGTGTAGGAATGGATTCTTCACTGACTTGGGTGTTGATTCTGCTCTTTTCTGGCTGTTTCAAGGGTCAGACTCTTGCTCTCACCCAACTTGTACACTGCTGCCACCTGGCGATAGACTTGTGCAACCTGCCTTAGCTCAGTTCTTCACCATCTTTGCAAATTCCTTAACAAATACTGGGCCAACTGAGACTCACTCAGGAGGAAAAGGGCTTGGCAACAACACACAAGACCCCAAATTGAACGGGAAGCGAGTGTTTAACAGTAATCAAGCCAATTCATCTGAGTCTGGAATGAGTGGGTGCTGAGGAGCAGGGCAAGGCATGGAGAAGGTGAAAATGAAGGAGAGATGGAGGAGCAGTAATAATTGCAGTGCAGTATCCCTTTGTGAATGTTATAATATTTCAGCAAGTAGCCTCATATCAGATTTGCAAATGAGTCACTAAGCACTGATGGAAAATTTCTTGGGCAATGAAGAGCAGGACCAGAAAAATAGGACATTTGGTCAACCTGGTCCTGAAACAGTTTACGCCAAGCGTTCACATTAAGGATCCAATGGGTAGCCTTGAAAATGAACTGGCCCAGGATGCAGAGAGAACAGGTCTCTGGGTGACAGCTCATCAGTAGCAGGCATCTCCACTTTAATCTTTATTCTATTGTCTTTTTTTTTTTCAGACTCGTGGATTCTTTGTGGAGTCTTTCCTGCCCCCTCAATTAGCTGCATCCTCTTGCTTGAGTGTCCTGTGGTTTACAGTTCTGGCGTGAGCCTAATCACAGTTAGCTGTTTATAAGTCTGCCTTCCACTGCAGACTGAGGCCTCAGTCGATCACTTTCTATTATACCTGGGTTTGGTGTGGGGTCCACCTCTTCACACACTGTCAGGCAGAGGGAGACGAATGGAGGTGTCAGCACAGTCCCCGCCACACTGCCCTTTTCTCTCTGCCAAGTAAGCGCCTATGGAGGGAACTTGTGGGTGAACACTGAAGACAACTTCGTTGAGCTGAGGTCATGACCAAGAAATCTCTGAGATGCAGCTAGTGCTTTGGGAATCGACTTCCCATTTTTCTTAAGATAAAAGTGGTGAGACTGTCCTCTAGTGGAGAGACACTTGGGCTTTGGAAATAACCTGTAAGTAATCCGAGGGTAGTAAAATCAGTGGTGTTTTCCATCCCTCTTCTACATCTGTCACACTGATTTTCCTTTGGGGAACAACCTCTTCCCTCATGTGGCAGAGACAATGCTCTGTGTTGACCACACTATTCCTTGTCATCCTGGGGACATAGGAAACCCATACACCCTGAGCCAGCAGCACAGAGGGGTCATGCAATGAGCTCTGGCCAATGGAATGCAAGTAAAAATGCGAATGCCTGTTCCTAGGCCTCGTCTGCCAGCACCAGAAGGCAAGTGTTGAGGAGGGTGGCTTCAGAGGGTGGAAGGAGCCAGGGTCACTGTGTTACACCTTAGAGGAAAGACACTCCAGAGACTCCTGGCCTCCAATGGCCAAGCTGGAATTTGCTGGAAGAAGCTCTCATTGAGTGAGCCACTTTAATTTAAATGTCCTGTGTTCCAAAAAGCTTACAGTCTACTCTGGAAGATGAAACATGCTTCTTAAAAAGAAAATGACAGTAATAGCAAGCACTGCCATAGGATTTGCCATGAGCACCACCTAAGGGGAATGGACTGGCCATTTCCACTGCTCTGATGCAGAAGCTGGGGCACATGATGCTAAATCACTTGCTCAAGAGCACATGGCTAGCAGGTGGCAGGTCTGGGGTCTGCACCCAGGTTAGTGGGGTTCCAGAGTCTTGTACTGGATTCAACACAGATTCAGCACAGATAGGTGCTGAATCAGTACTCAGCACCTATCTGTGCAAGAAACTGTGCTAAATGCTATGGGGAAATAAAATGTGTCTCCATTTTTAAAGAGCTGATTCTCTCATAAGGTAAAATTGAGATGCATCTACTGAGTACTGGGTATTAACTACTGATTCTGAATGCTGAGTACTGATTGATACCCAGGGGGTCAAAGAAGGAAAGGCTAACGGTGCAGTGAGTGTAACAATAACTAACATTACTGAGCACTGAGTGGAGCAGGCAATGATCCAAGTGCCCTATCACACACTAACCCATTTAAGCCTCACAACATCCATAAGAAGGATACACTGCTGCTATTGCACCCACCTAAAAGAAAAGAGCCAAGCACAGATTTTCCAATGGCTTGCCCAGGTACCCAGCTAAGAGATGGTTAAGCTGGGGTTCACACCCATGCCATCCATTTCAGGGCCCACACTCTGACCCAGGGGTCTCTGTCACCTCTCAAGTCTCAGCAAAAGGGTCCAGGATGAGACTCATGGATTTCACATCCTGCCACTTCCAGGAATATGAGGCTGGGTTCATTGTTTAACTTCTCTGAGCTTTAGTTTCCTCATCTCTAAAACGGAGTTAATAGTTTCCCCTTTGCTCACTAAATTATATTTACTAATTTTATTGGTATTTTTATTATCATTATTACCAGTATTATCATTAGACACTGAGGCAAACAAAAGAATGAAGAAGAATGGTATTTCAAGCAAATATGCTAAGATAGAAATACACAAAGATATGTAATCTCTCTACAAAATGTCTTGGAAGATCTGCCAAGTGTAAGAAATAACTCGGTGTTAACTGGGTCAGTTCGTTTTAAATATACTTGCTGCAGGTGTTTCTTTGCTGTTTTGTCAGGAACCTCTCCATCCATGAAGGTTCTCCTGGCTTCCTCTACCACCTTCCTTTTCTACTTTTTAACTTTGAGTCACTAGCTTCATCCTATTCTATTCCCTGAGCTTCAGCTAGCAAGTCCTGTGGATGACGTTCGTATCATTTGCTGTAAATTTTTATCTTCTTCAGAGAAGCACACCTATATAATAGGAGAGGAGAAATAAAAATAAAACAAAAAACCTCATCCCCTCTTGCTGACGTGGGTCATCCCTCAAGGAATAATACCAAAGGATCACATTGCCAAAGGCCCCCTTCACAGCAAGCACAAGAATTGGATGGAAGAAGGAGAGCGAATGGGGATAGGTGTATTCGGAAAATAGTAAGATTAGTCTGGCTGACACAGATTTCATTTAGATAATATAAAGAACTAAGGGCAGGGTGTCAAACTCATTTTCACGGAGGGCCACATCAGCTTCTCGGTTACCTTCAGAGCCAAAATAATTTTAGGACTGTATAAATGTAACTACTCCTTAACTGTTAAGCAGTTGAAATTACATTCGGCCCTTTGAAGGCAACCTCAAGACTGATGTGGCCTGCCATGAAAATGAGTTTGACACCCCTAACTTAGGGGAAAGAAAACCCAAGAAATACAAACTTCAAATTAGCCTGTGAGGTCCACAGAGGAAAAATTATTTTAACAACCAAAGCTATTTCCCACCTACCAGCCATCCTCAGCCCCAAGTCCCCACCTAGCAGGAGCCACCACATGGCATGGAGCATGGGGTGGGGACCACTGGCCAGGGTCCCTCTGCACAGTAGGGTTGTCCCTGACTTTGGAGTTGGGGCGCTGGGTCAGGACAGAGCGGTGCAGGGGCTGCCACCTGGTAGGGCTGCTACCTATGGTGGATGGTGGGGACTCCAAGTGGGTTGGGGGTATTCAACAGATGCAACTGGGGGACATGGGTTCAAGGAAGCAGGAGCTAGTAAGATGGTGAGGTGATCCTGGTGAGATGCTAGGAGGAAGCTAATAGCAAGGACAAGCAAGTCACAAGACTCAAGGTAGAGGATATCACAAAGTGGGTGCAGTGGGAGGGGCGTGTGGGGAGCTGGTCAGAAAGTGGAAGATAAAGGCAGGAGCCCATCTCCCAGTTTAGATAGCCCATCACCCATCTAAACTGGACACCCACAATCCATCCCAGCTGACAGCTAGCCCTTTCCTCGTTCTTCCAGAAAACAAAGCAGCCCTTGACTCCATTCTCTGCTTTCTCGCTTAACACGTAGCTCAGTAGGAAAAAACTTGTCTGCAGCAGAAGTTGTGCAAACCCGGGTGTCCACTAGCCTCCTGAGATAGGCTGACTGAACACGGAAGCCTGCTGAGTTGGTGTGATGGGGGAGTATGGCGAATCTGGGGAGTGAGATGAAAAATTGGGAGGAGGAACCATCAGAAATGGATGTCGTTCAGTCTTCTCCGAGGAAGGACTGACCCTAAAAAGCTGTGAACAGCACATCAGTAAGTTCCCTCCTCCAGTCCCTTGCTCTCTGAGGGGTCCACATTTGGCCCCAATCAAGGTTTCCTATTGTCCCCAGTTGTCAGACTAATCTGAAAACAGCTGGTTCTGGCCAGGCCATCATGGGGGGAGCACAGCCCCTCTCTCTCAGATATGCCCTGTTCCCATTACAGCTCCAGCGTGCCTGATGGTTCTGTACTGCGGGATGTTGTTAGGGTGAGGACTGTTTGTGTAACCGTGGCACAGCTGGGTTGCCAGAATTCTTCATCACATAAATAATCTCAAGGTAATACATTATTTAAGCCATAAATCTTTTTTAAAAGATTTTATTTTTAGAGGGGAAGGGAGGGAAACATGATGTGTGAGAAACATCAACTGGTTGCCTCTCACACACCCACAACTGAGGACCTGGCCCATAGCCCAGGCATGTGCCCTGACCAGGAATCAAACCAGTGACCTCTCAGTTCACAGGCTGGGGCTCAATCCACTGAGCCACACCAGGCAGGGCTGAAAAATAAATCTTTATATGCCCCT
This sequence comes from Phyllostomus discolor, assembly GCF_004126475.2. Lineage (NCBI taxonomy): Eukaryota > Metazoa > Chordata > Mammalia > Chiroptera > Phyllostomidae > Phyllostomus > Phyllostomus discolor. Next base: position 55,424,325 of record NC_040910.2, on the reverse strand, counting down.
TACATTGTGTCCAGCTTGGTGAGGACCCAACCCAACACCTGCCTATCCCTTTCCCGACAGTACCAGCCCTGTCCTGACATCAAGTCTTCATAAAATGACAATGTACTGACATGTCTAGGTCTCCTTGCTTCTTTTCAAAATATTCCCAATAGCCATTATTTTGGGTTCACATTTGCAATATTCTTATAAAAACTATGTGCACAGAGACATGAAATTTTTCACGAGGTCAACACAATTTCCCCAAATCTTTTATATAAAACTTAGTGCACTCTGATTATTACTGTCTTCTTTGCATTTTTGTCCTTCTCTAAGTCACTTTTCTCCTGGTTGTATGTTTCCTAGATCCCTCATTTCTTCTTTCCCAGAGCCCATGTGTCTCCAAATTTGTGTTGGCTTCATAAGATTACTGTGTTCTCTTCTGCAAAGCGCATCTGTCCAGTTTTGCCCATGAGTCTGCCTCTAGCACTTTCCGTCTCTCTTTCCCACAACCTTCCAAGGGGACCCTTCTCATTAATGGTAGGATAATAGTAATTAAAAGTACCTGTCCTTGGGGCTGAGGACCAGGAATCTCTATTTCTTTTGAAGGATGCATTTATCTCCTGTTCACTGTGAATGCTCTGCCAGCCTGGGCCATGTTTCCATTTTGTATTTGCTGCTGGGGCATTGAGAGTTCCCTCTCGGTGTCCCTACCTTACCACAGATGTGTGCACTAATGCAGTCAGGCCTTATCTTGTTTTTCCTACTTCCATTTTCCCTTTGCCCAAATACTGTTTATAAAAGCTTGGTATAGTGTACATATTTTTGTGAATCACCTGATACTCTGTTTGGACAGGGAGGGACAGAAAACAAAAAGAGTAAGGAAGAGGGAGCACCGTCATCAGCCCTGGGCCAGGCCAGGAGCCCCCAGCACCTACACTCTTAGTCCTGTTTTCAGAACCTGCGATGCCGGGGCCAGCTGCTGGGGCTGTGGGATGGGGCATCCAGCCGCTGCCATCCCGACATGCACTCGGGGACAGAAGGATGAGTGGTGTCTGTCTGGGTTTCCAGCAAGCTCCTGGACTAGGCTTTGGATGCAAACCAACACATCCCCAGGAAGCTGGAGGATGTCCCAGCTGTGAGGATGCAAGGAGCCCAGAGGTGACCTACACTAACCCAGATGGCCCCAGCCACTTCTCAGGGCAGCATTAAGGTCATAGCTGGACTCCATGGCCCCTGTGGTGGCCTCTCTAGGATACAGCCACCCTACAGAGCTCTGCTGGGAATGAAGCCTCGGTGGCCTGAACGTTACAACCTGGACATGCACTGAAAACTCTTGAGTTAGGACAGTCACCCACGAATGCTTCAGGATGGGTGGTTTTGTGGGAAGGCCCAGCCAGCAGCTGCCTCTTGAACATCTCAACAGACACAGCCGTGAAACAACCACATTTTGCTTTATTAGGCGTTCCATGGTAATATAACACAGCGTTCTTAAGGAATAATAAACACAAGACTTGGTTTTTCTTTTTTTTTTTTTAACCATCATTATTTTGCCATTAAGACAGTGGTTACAAAACAAAGGTACTCTTCTGGCTACACACACGATGATGAGTCGGCCTTAGCAACGAGAGCTCCTCCACTCACGGGTCACAATCACAATCCCAGGGGTTAGAACCATCTATTATTAAAGCCTACATGGTTTTAGAGCATCAAGTCACTGCAGTTATTCAGTTCTGAGCACTGTCAATTTAGTTTAGCGTTTACGTATGACATTCGTTGAACAGACACACAAAGCAAGCCAACAGGGAAACATGCTTACACAGCCTGCGGAGATCTTCAGCTTGTAGGTCGTTTTAAGAAAACAATCCAAGTAACCGAAATGACCATGACCTGGCACAGGAAAAGCAGGAAGACTCAAGTGAACACTGAAGAGCTGCGAGTGTTTCTTAGAATTGAAACAAAAAAAATTTTTTTCCAACTGGTTCAAATTTCTTTTAAGTGCAGGTGAAAAAAAAAGCAAATATATTAAGTTAACCAATTATTCTTTACAAGTGCAATTTCTTTCTCAGATAACAAATAAACAACAACAAAAAATAAACCCAAACCCTAACCCCAAAGGCAAAATGTGTGGAGAGACAAGTGGAATGACAGGATGGCCTGCTTTTTTGTGTTGCACGTTATGAAAGCAGATTTGGTTTCATAAAAGCCTGCAGACAGAACACTGCTCAGGAGAACCTGTAAACACGCCTGAAGGAAATGCAACACAGATCAGCAAAGACAGGGACAATCACAAAGGCAGCTCGTGGAGAGGGTCACTGAGACAAGGAGGGGACGATGAAGACACAGATCACCTTCGGTCTCTAAGGGGCCCATGTTGGATTTGCAAGGTTTTCTCTCGACAACAGCTCTGATGTGACATATCGTTCACTAAACAGATGTTTCTTCTTGCAAAGCAAAATGGACTTCAAGTCCAATAACCCAAGAATTTTCTGAGTTTAAAAGCCCTCCCTATATTGTGTGATGTCTTTCAAAATAATGGGACAACACCCCCACCCCTCCGCCAAAGTGAGAAGCCCCAGTATGTTCTGGAGCCCCAACAGATACTTAAGCCAGCAAACAGGTTCTTGACACCAGAATCCCACTAGCTCAAGAATTCTGAGCTGGCAGCTGGCCTCAAGGGCTGGTGGGCTCACTTGGGCTTTGGGGCTCAATCTCCAGGTTTGAATGTGTCTGACCAGTTAGCACTGCTCAAAGGAAGAACTCTCACATTCTGTAGTCTCAGATTCCTGCCACATCTCGGCACTGAATCAGGGTCTTTCTGGGCCCACATGGGAGAGTGGGGTGGGCACCTTAGCCTTCCCTGCAACTGGGCGGTGGCTTAAACTCACATGCATATCCTTGTAATGGTGGGGGGAGCACCAGTCTCACCGGGACAAGGACAGCAGATTACTACAGTTGTGGTGACAAAGCTCACATCCTCCCAGGGAGGTTCTGTAACCACAGTGGACGGGTAGACCTGGTTATTTGAAAGGCAGTGGGAAAAGGAGAGAAAACAGTTATCTCAGAGACAAGGGCCAGAGGAACACAAAGAGATAGTCGTGAAATAAACTAAAAGCTAGAGAGAGAGAGAGAGAGAGAGAGAGAGAGACAGAGAGAGAGAGAGAGAGAGAGAAGCGAGGAAAAGAGCATCCTCCAAAGATTTAATCTGCAGCAAAATTGAGGCCAAAAAGAACACCTGCCCTTTATCACCAGCTGACCCAGAAGACTATAGTTGGTGGCATGGACACTCTGGAACCTCCCAGGAGGGACACAGTGAGTTGGCCGACCATCCTGAATCAGCTTGGTGGCTGTGTAATTGCATCATTAGGACGTCCAGTTCAATCCCCTTGCATTAACATTGGATTAGGCTTTCCAATTTAGTATTTAAAAAAAAAGAAACCTCCTCCCTCCCCCACCCACCCCCACAAAGAAAGTGTTTTTGTTTTTTGAAATTTAAAAAGAAATAGGCAGCTCTGGGCATTTCACTTTATCTTCCCTCGAAATGAAAAGGAAGATGACAGGTACAATGAAGGATGAGGTGGAACACACCCTCGGGGTGATTTGCTCTGTTTTGCATGTCTGAATGTTGGATATGGTCTCATGGATGGGGTTGATGGAGAGACTTGGTGTGACATTTGTAGATGCGCAGGGAAGTGGGTGAGCAAAATCAGTGACTCTGGGTGAGGGATGGAGTGTGGGGCCCAGGAGGGAGCCCCGTGAACTGGCTGCCCCACAGTAACTATCACAGGCTCTTTAAAAAAAAAAAAAAAAAGGGGGAAGGAAGGAAGGAAGTCTCAGAATGTCCTCAGGTGTCCCATCGCCCAACCCCAGTGGAATAGGCCCTGGAGCTCTAGCCCAGGCTGGTGATGTTGGCACGGCCACCAGGAGGCGCCACAATGCGCTGAGTGGTACGACGGGGAACGTTGTCATCAATCTGAGCTCCTAGGGAGAGAGAGGGGTGAGGGTCAAAAACACATTTTCAGATGTTCCTGCTTTCACTGAAATAACACAGTGTGGGGGCAAAAGAACCACGCCCACTCTCTATCCTCTCAAGACCTCACCAAGAGCTTCAAGCACAGAGAAGGGATGGGCTTAAGGTGGCCAAAGACAACAGTGTTAACACAGGCCCTGCAGAAGCCAGTCAGATCCATCACCTGAAAATGTGAACCTATGTATGAAATCACACTGCATTTTAGGCTTTCAATGGACTCAGCCTACCGCCTGCCCCTGCTGTGTGGCAGTCAGGGGGTGGCCTCTGCGACGCTGCAGCCTCATCTGGCATCATGTCCCCCCGACACTACTCATCTACCTGTCCCACCAAAAGGAGGAGTAACGATGGCTCCCCACAACTGAATGGACTGGTGACATACGACAGCACAGACATTGTGCCCATTGTACTTAATGACAAAACTACGGCTTGCTATTCTTAAATGTTTTAAACATGGGGAATCTGTATATGGCAATATATGGAAGTATTCTAAAAACCAGCACATCTGACAAGAATAAAAACAATCAGACTGTTTGAACAGCCCAGCTACAGATCCATGTATACAGCTCGGGGAGCTCTGTTCTAGCCACAGGCCAAACAAAGGGGGACACTTAAAGTGAGGAAGCTCTAGAATCTTGATGCTTCCTCTCGTCATCCCTGACACCACTTATGTTATCCTAGCAAATAGCTAACAATTCTCAAATGGTTCTATCCTAAGCACTTTACATGCTTATTAACTCAGTTTATCCTCACAACAACCCCATAAGGCAGCTATTACTAGTGCACCCATTCCATAGGCGAAAAGACTGAGGCACGGTCAGCAAGCATCCAGACTACGAAGTTGATCTGTTGAAGCTCCATACACTGAACTACCACAGCACACAGCTGACCCCTGAACAACAGAGGTTGGGGTACCAACCACCTATGTAGGCAAGTCTGCATGTAATTCTGAACCCCCCCCCCAAACTTAATTATAGCTGGCCCTTCCCATCTGTGGATTCAACCAAACATGGAACAAAAATGTTACCTTCAATTTGCATTTAGGAATGGGAAAATACCATTTCTGATCCGTGTTTGGTTGAATCCACAGATGGGAAGGGCCAACTGCACTTATTGAAAACAATCTGCATGTAAGTGGAGCTGCACAGTTCAAACCCATGTTGTTCGAGGGTCACCTGCACTGAAATACCACCACATCCTTTTTAGGATAGAAAAGGATTGCATAACACATTTAAAAAAAAGTCCTCTTAATGCAATATGGTAGGTATTACATGTGATGTCAACTGATGTCAGGACCTGAAACCCAACTGGCCACTGGCTGTGAATTACATCCCTGGTGCTATCACTGTTTCCCACTTTGGGAAAAATGGGGCTATCACTCATTTCTGCTTCGTCTCCTTCTACAAAAGTGATTCCCGACTCACCAGCCACTGTAGAACTGGGCCCTCCCCAAACCATAACCGTACCAGACAAGCTGAATCCAGACTGGTGCAGGTTCCGGACAGGTGGGGCCTGCTGCTTGGCCGGAGACGTCTTGGCGGACGAGGCTGGGGTGACCGTCTTGGGAGTCACAGACACCTCACACACAGGCCCATCGTACAGGCCACGAGGAACTCCTCTCAGCTCTGCCAGCTGCAGGACACAAGAGCCCCTCGGTCAAGCCTCATTCACAGAGGACGCCTCCCTGGAGACCTCCCGATGGGTAAGGAACACAGGCCTGTGAGACTCTCAGGGGAGGAGGGACAGATGTCAGCATGGGCCAGCCCCATGACTCCAGGCCAACGGTCTGCCAAGGTGGATCGTGGGGAAGTGGTTACTCTATAAACACTAAGTAGTCATCCCCAAAGCACTTCCACTTAAACCCACTTAAACCTACAGCAATCCCAAATGTATTATGAAAGGAATCTGGTCTCACGTTCAAGATCTGGCCCCAGACTTTCTTTCCAATCTCTTTCCCTGAGATTCCCTGACAACTCCACTCATCCCGGCCTCACAGCCCCCAGGGCAGGACAGTAGTCCCCACGCACTGAACACACCATACACGTTCCATGCTCGTGACATTCTCTCTACGTAAGTCCCTCGTCTCCCTTCTTTGACTTGTCAAACTTCTACTTACCCCCCAAGACCCAACTCAAAATGCCCTCTCCCCACATAACTTTCCCCCAGGACGAGCGGTTCCCTCCTCTGAACCTTATTGCAGCACACAGTACGGCCTCACTTTATCCTGGCCAGCTGCAGACACACCTGACTCCTCTGCTGGCATTCTGGACTCCGGGAATAAAAACGCCATGTTTCCTTTTTCTCTGACTCCTCCACACTCGTCTCAATGTTCAGACTCAAAGTGCTTCGAAGGGCTTATGAAATCAAATGGAATCCATGACAAAACAGTTCGCAAGACCAGAGTGACTCACCCTGCTCCTTGCCTTGATACGCTTGTAAACAAAATCAGGGAAGGGCTTTCGAGGGATGTAGCGCCCAGAGCCTTCGGTGACGTGAAGGGTGCCGTCTTCTAGGACAATCTTCCCCTGGCTGATGACCACCAGGGGAGAGCCACGGCACTCCATGCCTTCGAAGACGTTGTACTCGAGAGCCTAGAGGAAGGGACGCAGGCTATGTTAGGATATGCCCTGCTGCCCTGGCTAGAGTCACCCAGACTGGCAGTGCCCACTGCCCGACAACACACGGATGCAAGCAAGGCCCAAAACAGAGTCCCTGTCCCACTGACCACACCTGTAGAGCATGGAATCATCCTTTCCCACTGGAAAGTGTGAGGATCTGTAAACCCACACAAAGGTAAGGAAGGATTCTGCACGTCAGCAGTGACTTTGTTCTAACTAACTCGAGCTCCAACCAGGTTCAAATGCAAAGGCTTCCTGTGACCAAGCTCTAACTTTCACCTTGAAACAGGCCATCCATAAGTAGGTTTCCCTTGGTTTGCCTGGCTTTCCCTCTGTTAGCAATGTGGTTAACTGAAGTCCCTAAATGAAAGGACTATGGTAATTTAAGAGGCTTACCTTTCTAAGATGTTTGAGGTTTAGTAATTCCCCAACCATGCAATGGTCCTTCAGGTTTCAAACTTTTCAGGGTGAAAGCGTGGCATTATCTGAGTGCCCTCTTGGAAAATATGCCCAAAAGCAAGGCAACAGAAGGCAGGAGCTCTGGGTTCAACATAAAAACTCCATGTGTCAGGTTCGCTTGTCACTCGAGCCTACCCAGAGCGATCCCCGGATTCCCAGAGGCCTCCTACTCCCTCCTGTCAGCCTGTTCACAGCGTCAATGTTGGTGCTGAGCCCAGGAATGGGGTGTTAACTGGCAGCTCCAATGGCAAAAAGCAGTTTGGGCCACTGGGGCATTCCGACCAGTGAACAGAGAGCATCTCTGCTCAGTGCCCTGGTGGGTAAGCATGGAGAAGCCCTGGCCAGCTCTGTAGTAGGCACATTCAGTGCCCAAATGCAGTGGTGCTGATGGAAAGCAGCACCAAGGGACTGCCAGTACTGCTGCGCCTTCAGGGGTTCATGTGGAAGCTACCGAAGGAGCGAGGCAGAGAGGAATCTGGGAGGAGGGAGGGGACTTTACATGGGAAACCTGGGACCAGTGTGTGTCCCCAAGTCTTTCATCGATTCTAAGACACTCTTCCCTGAAGTCAGAATGTGTCTTACAGCAGATGGATCTGCACAGTCAACCATTGCCAGGGCAGACGGAAACAAATTCTTCCAGGGGGGAGAACTTCCTTGGGTTTTCGGTTCCCTCCAGCCTAGAGGGCGACCACACTGAATTCACTGGACATTTGATTCTCAACTTCAGGTTTTTCCGGACCCTGCTGGTAGCAGGAATTCCAGCCTCCAACTTGCATGAATACCAGCTTCCAGTTCATATTCTCCAAGGGGACACTTTGCCCTCTCTGTACCCAAAGCCAAGGCTCACAAGCTATTTGCCACCCATCCTCCATAGCAGATGCAGCACTCACTTATCCTACTCCAAGTACGTCTGACCCTCTCGGTGGCACAACAGATCTTTATAGGGGTCTCCTCTTACCTTCCTCATCTTGTCTGTGGTTCCCCTTCATGGCAGCCCATAAACTAATGAGTATCTGAACACCGAGCGCATCTTAGATTTGGTGAAACCATAGCTGTATACTATAAGCAGATCCCTTTAGTCCTGCCTCAGAACTTCAGTGTCTTCAACTGCCTCCCTCACAAGACTTTGTAACGGTGACAACACAAACAGCATCCTTTGTGTGTCAATCCAGGGAGAGAATTCTGTCAGCTCTGCAGTGACCTTTGAAAGGGCACATGCCGCCCCTTAGGGGCTGCACCAAGTCACACCGCTGCCACATCACTGCACAGCAAACTGTCTGCATTCTCTCTCACACACTGCCTGGCACCCTCCTGAGCAGTGGAGACAACCTCGGACCCGGTGCCATTTGCCTTGGGCTCACCTCCCAGCCCTGGCAGGGCCAGCTGTGTGACTCTGGACAAGTTCCTTACACCCCTCTCAGCCTCAGCTTCCCCACCTACGACAGGAAATGGCCCACTCCCAGGAATAGCAGTAGGATCACGAGAAACGAAAGCAGCCATTTAGAAAGCATTCACTCACTCATTGTCTGCTTTTTCACTGCTCTTTCCCGACAAGATTGAAGCCCTGTAGTGTCAAAGCCATCGTAAGAAACATATGCTGAGTTTAGGTGCCTGTAAAGGACCGATCGCAAACCCCAGCGAGAGCTTCGGGTCCGCTCCCCTTCTGAAAAGACGGAAGAACCAACTCTGTGACTCTAAGTGACTTAAAATTGGCAAGTCCAGTGGTCACATTACAGCTCCTTCAGTTTAGAGTCCACCCTCTGTCACACTGTGAGGTGGCCAGGCTTTATCACTCACCAGGTAGAGAAATTTTTAACCTATATCCACACGGGTCCCTAAAATTACTCAACTGAGAGGATGCCTGGAAAAGCCAAGCAGAGGCTTAGCAACCAGCTGTCAATAACAATCAGCTAAATGCTCCAAAATAAAGCTAATTAGCACCATGGTAGAAACACTGTGCTACACGGGACAGCCTCCCAGTGTATGTTGCACAGGCGTGCTCAGTGTTTGCTCACCCAAACAGGTGAAGATGGAGAGGCACTTTTGGAAGTCAGCATGTCTTCAATGGGGCTACTTGGAGGGAAAAGGAGGGAGGAACCTAGAAAGATCCAGGCGCACCGCCTGCAGGGCAGAGGCTGCCTTCTCCCATCACTGCCCCCACCCAGCCTCTCTTCGGCAGGGTCAGGGCTCCAAACTCAAGCTCCCTCACTCGCTCCCTCACTCGGTCGTCTCCAACTGAAATAACGAGCCCAATTCCCCCTTTATATCACCTCTGCGGAAAGGGCTCTGCGCTCTCCCCACCTAGCCATGACCCTGAGGCTGCACAAGCAGTCTGCCGGGACAGAGCGCTGGACAATTCCGGGTTCTAATTCTGGCTCTACCGCAAAATAGCTATGTAACATTAGACTTCGCTCTGGAAGCCTGGGTTTATTCATCCTCCCAGCTGGGATAATAATACCATCCCTTTATTGAAAGGCAGAATGAAAGAGTGCATGCAAGGGAGTATGATGTTAAATGTGTGTGAATATATAGGGGGGTTCGCTGGGCAGGACCCCAGGACCTCAGCCTATAAAGAAGCCATCCTGGATCCCACGAGGTTGTGGTCCAGGTGATAAGTTGGGGTGGCCGTAAGGCTGTGCTGCAAAGCTAAGCCAACCAGCGGGAGAGGAGGGGAAAAGTCGGTTCTAGATACACTGAGAGCTGAGCAGCCCTCCCAGAAGGCGCCCACAGGTGCCAGTAGAAGCCAGTGGCAAGCCCCACACTTCCACCCCCTGGGCCCCATGGAAGAGAGCTGGGGGGGAAGGGGGGGAGCAGCACAGTGAGGGCTCAGGCTGTCCTGGAGCAGCGCCAGAGGCCCAGCCCCAAGCTGCCCTGGCGCCGGGGAGACGGCCTCTCTGCCGGCCCGGGCTAGCTGGGGTGGGCAGCCTAGACTCACATTCCCTGTCAGGCCAGCTTTCAATTCAGAACTTGACCTAGAATATCCTCTTCAGTTACTCAGAATTCACTTCAAAATTTATGAGATTCTGACAAAACGCTTAGGTCTTAGGCTCATTTCTACTCTAAAGCTCCCCCTGTTGATATTCTTTCCATATAATACCTATACAGATGTACAGATGTAGCTGTACATAAACACACAAGGCATTTTTCTATGAAGAGCCAATGGCACCTAACCTCTCCGCCCAATGCCCCTGCCCTCACTGAACCATAGGCCTTCAGAGACCTCATCAACAGCCTTCCTTCTCAACTGAGAAGCTGAGACATGACATGAAGTCACTGGCCCAGGGTCCCAGGAACCTGACAGGGTAACCCCAAACCCTGCAGTCTGGACTAAGAGACGAGATACCCCAAAACTCCAGACCCTGAAGTCCTGTCAGAATGGCTGTGGGGTATTTCTCTTGTCTTTGGGGAGAAGTCAAAGTCGATGAGCTCCTTAGGACAGTAAGCGCACCTGCCGCAACAATGACAGGAGAAAACGATGATTTAAAATAATAAGCGTGCCCAGTGAGTGTGTATTTAGGTCCCTTGCACCAAGCGCTCATAAAAGGTACCTCACCAAACTATAAAAATGGAATGCTGCCTGACTCCTAGAACCTTCTAAGGTCCTGGCATGACTTTGGAGGCTCTGAAGGTCTACACATACAGACCTCTATCTCTAAGAGAAGCTGTGGTGCTCCAAAATGATAAGAGTACCTTATTGCTGTCTTATTGACCTTCTTAAAGAAAAAGTTATTTTTTCTTTGCAAGTTATAATGTATCCTGGGGAAAAGTTCATTCCTACCACAGTAAGTTGCCTTCACAAACCCCAGGGACTCTCTGGGCCTTGGTCCCTCTCTGTGACTGATTCGGTGGGATCAGCCCACACAGTTAACAGGCCTTACGCTGTTGTGGGTCTTGGCGGAGATGGTTTTCACACTGTCGGGGTCCCAGATGACCAGGTCGGCATCAGATCCCACAGCAATGCGGCCCTTCCGGGGATAAAGGTTGAAGACTTTGGCTGCATTGGTGCTGGTCACAGCCACAAACTGGTTCTCGTCCATCTTCCCAGTGACCTGAAGGGTACAACACACACACACACACACCAAAGGCAGGTCAGACAGCAAAGGCTGGAACACGGCTTAGCCACGAAAGTGAGCACACTTTTGACACATACAGCTTAAATGGACGTAAGGGCATTATGCCGAGTGAACCAATCTCAAGTAGTCACATAGTACATTTCATTATACAAACATTCTCAAAATAACAAAGTCACAGAGATGGAGGATAGGCCAGGAGGGATGTGGAGATCTGGCCAGGGGGCCAGGGGTGGGAATGTAAGGAGTGGCATGGGGAGGGCCTCTGTGGTGACAGAGGTCATCGGTATCTTGTCTGGGGTGCTGGTTATATGAATCTACGTAGGACAAAATGACACAGACACACACGCACCACTGTCGACCTCCAGGTTTTGATAGCTTACTATAATTATGTGAAATGCAACTAAGAGGGGAAAATGGGTTTTATCTAATAAAAAATAAAATAAAATAAAGCTGCCAGAGCCACCAGGCCACTTCAGGAAACATCACCGGGCGAGCCTGAGTGTGGGCTGGTCTTCTCAAACACACAGGCACAGACCCAGGCTTCCGTCCAGCCAACCTACAGCCTCAGCCCCACCCTGGGTTCCTGCAGCCGCAGGTGCCCATCTCACCTCCTCATATCCCTCCTGTGCTTTCTTATCTCTACCACTTGTGATCCACTTCCCTTTACGGACATAATTTGAAGGCGTGACGGTGTATTTCTGAGTTAGGAAACCCACTCTACAACTCATAGAAAACTGGGAAAAGGGAATGAGCTGGTCTTCAGAGAAAGAGAAAAACAGCAATGGCCCATGAGCACATGAAAAAAAATAGTCATACCTATCAGTCATTGAAGGGATTGAATAAAACAAAATTCACCAATCAAATCAGGTTGGGGATGTTGATAACCCCAATGTGGGCCTGGTAGAAGTAACTGGGGGGTGTCATATGCTGCTGGCAACATGCAACTCAATGCAATCTTTCTGGAAGTGACTTTGACCCTGTATATGGCACAAGACTTAAAAAATACACACATCCTTTGTGCCAGCAATACCACTTTTAGAATTCCTCCTAGGAGCACAGTGACAGACATGTCTGGGATGTACATCCCGTAACAAAATCAGGAAGAACTAGGCGAGGCTCCACATGGGGACAGAGACTGGATCAGTCGGTGGACTGTGCTAGCCCAGCCCAGAGGGGCTGTTCGTTTCTCCCCTGGGTGGCAAGTGGCTGTTTTGTCTAAGTACAATTCAGTGCAATTTTGAAACTCTATCTCACTGTTCACACATACCACCAAGAAAGAAAATTTTGCTTGATAATGTTAAGACATGAAAGTGCATGGCAGCATTAGAACCGCACACTGCTTCTGCTTTCGCGTGCTCTGAGGCTTCCATAATCCAATTCTTTGGATTCTGTATGAGAAAAATAAAATCCCACTGCAGGCGTGGCCTCTCAGTCACGGGAAAAAATAATTTACACTTAAAGGGCATATCTAATCCCTCGCCATACAAACATGCAATCAAAAATCAGTTTCAAGATCACTTATGCAGTTAACACCTAACTACCATCAAAACAGAAACAACTTTTCCTGCATGGAAAAACATCAAAAACAACACAAATGTTTGATGAATCACAAGTGAATTAGAGTTTAGCATTAAAATGGAAGTCTGCTACAAAAAACAACAAGATTTTCAACTATATTTAAGGACGTGGGGACCTTTTCATTATGCATCATCTTATTGAAACAGGCCACAGAATAGTATGTATGAGGCCACGTTATTTACACACATACACATACATATTATATGCACACACGTGTGCTCCTGCACTGGCAAAAGATGAAGAGACATCTGGCCGACATGTGAGTTGTCATTAAATCTGAAAGATGGTGTTACGAGTAGTTTTTAGTCACTTACATTCTCTCTGGAATAAGGCTGTATTTCCTGAATAATCTAAAATCTTCATTTAAGAAACAGAAAACCTGTCCAGTTATTGTTTTAAACCACTGAAAATGGAAAAGCCACCAGATCCCTCAGGGTCAGGGTCTGCTCCCAGCAGGTTGTGGGGAGTAGAAATGCTAAGCCCAGAGAGCCCCTAAAATCACTTTTAAGGAAACTGAATGTGTTTCTAAGAGCAGCAGATTAACTGAGAAAGTCACCACATCCTTAAGGAAGATTTTTCTTGACTGATCAAGAGTTTCACTTTAACTCTGTGGGGTTGGTTTTTTTTTTTCAGTATCCATTGGTCACAGATGATAATTTAAAAAATGTATATGAAATGACCTCTATAAGGAGTGGTCTTGGATTCCCAAACCTAAGAAATATTGTCACACAAGTACCAGCTCCTAAAATTTTCTCAAGTGCCATTTCAAGGCAAAGCGACGTGAGACCCGTGGCCCTCGGGGGAGGAGGCAGGGGAAGGCGGCTGCTTACCACGGCCTTATCCCACACGACAGACATGCGCTCCTCGGTGCCGTTGGTGCCCTCCGGGATCAGGGTGAAGTTGTCCTTCCCAACAGCCTTCTGGGCGGTGTTGAAAGTGCAGTGGGCACTGCCAGTCACCTGCAGGTCTCCGCTGCAAGGAAAACCCAGTTGATAACAGTAAACTGTCAAAGCTGAGTGCATTTCTTTAATGCGCCAGGCCCGTGATAGTTTTTGAAATAACCCATCCTCCCCTTGGGAGATAGGAAATTTGGGAAGATATGATCCTGAGGAGAATCTGTTCCGTGAGGCATCTAGGGGTGTCACTGCACTGTGGGGGGATCCTTTTGATCCCTCATTCATCCCTTTGGTTGACTTTCAAGGTGGTTTTTATTCTGAATCTCCCCTCCCCCACCTAATGGCATCAAAGCGATAACCCCCATTCCCATTCAGTGATCTGAGTTTGCAGAATGAGTGCCTGTCTGTGTGCAAGCCTGCTTTTGCTCATGGGATGACCCACCAGGTCATGTTGGATCTGAGCAAAGACCGAGAATGTGAAGGGCGAACAAGATGCTAAGACTCACCAGGACAGCAAGGAGTTCAGAAAGTCCGGGGTGGTCGGGTCGGGGCTCAGGGGTGGGGAGGTGACAAAAGCCGCGGCCTTGGCCCAGTTCTTGCTCCAGTAGTGGGAGCCATCGGTTCCCAAGCTGGCGGTGATGGGCTCACCGTACACCACGGTTCCTGATGAACAGATGACAAAGCTGAGTGCCATGCCACAAGAGAGAATGGAAGCCACCCTCGTTAGGAGTAGCCACCTCCCAGGCAGCGTGTCCAGGACTCTCCCCATCCCTTCAGATCAGTGACAGCCTCACCTCACAGGTGAGAACACAGATGCCCCAGGAAGTCAAACACCACAGCCACCAAAGTCACCCATCCATGATGTGTTCCCAAAAAGTCTACCCTGGGAACCCATTCTTCTAACTCAGCCACTCTCCCAGGGGATCCGCCACGCCGTCCGTCCTACACTGCCGATCCCCAAGCCCATCACCACTCCGGACTACAGTCCAGGAACCAGTCCTGATGGCTATGGAGACTCCAATTTTTAGGTGATCCCTGGTGTTTCAAACTCAACCTTCCTGCTCTGCAAATCCTCCCTGTGGCCTCCCAACACTTCCCAGCCCTCTTCTCAGTGTCTCATCTGGTTAATGAGCTGAGAGAGGAAATTAGACATGATATCAAGGGGCTGAAGCATTTGAGAGCAAATACAGATCTGCCCAAGTGGAAACTGGGTCCCGGAGTCACCCCCTGAAAGGAGGGGCCTCTAGTGCCACCAGACTCCCAGCCGAGTGAGAAATAAAGGACTTACACAGTTACACTACTGAGACTGGGAGGGCTTCCACACCCTGCTCTGACTTAATGCATCAAGAAAGAACATGTGTTCCCTGACACTCAAATCATGCCCACTTCTCTGTCCATTCACACACAGGCCACAGAGGTGGGAATTGCTTCTATCCATGAGTGCCGATGCTTTAAAGCCTGAAATGCATACTTTCTTCCCACCACATACCATCTCTTAAGTCTGGCCTTCCTTATTTGTCCCCAGCTCATTCCAACAGAGCCTCCCAGTCAGAGTTTAGATTTGCTTTTGCTTTCCCAATCTCCTTCACCACCTCTCCGTTCGCTCTCTGTGACACGCAAAGGGTGCTCTTCCTACAGCATGACCCTGCCAGGCCATTCCCTAGTGAGAGTCCTCCCAAGGAGCATTCTGCTTCCAAAGACAAAAACGCACTCCTCCCTGTCACCGGATGCCCTTCAGCATCCAGCCACCTACCCTCACTGACCTCCCGCTGAACATCATTCAAAACTCAGTCCCAGCCTCCACTCTTATAATCCAATAACCACCCTGTTTGGAAGTTTTTGGTTCTCCACTAGATGGAGATTAATGTGAAGAAAATGAATCTGCCTACACATAGTAGGACTCAATAAATGTGTGTTGAATTGATTAAAGGGTTTAAGCTTTTATTAATGAAAGGCATCAGCTGGAATGGGATGTCAGGCCAGCCACACACCACCAGGACTTCACCCTCCCCCTCCCCCCCCCACCCACAGGG
Organism: Phyllostomus discolor; assembly: GCF_004126475.2. Taxonomy (NCBI): domain Eukaryota; kingdom Metazoa; phylum Chordata; class Mammalia; order Chiroptera; family Phyllostomidae; genus Phyllostomus; species Phyllostomus discolor. Next base: position 55,408,665 of record NC_040910.2, on the reverse strand, counting down.
CTCCCCCTCCCCCACAGTGGTTCTGCTCTCCACACACAGAGTCCTTGGGGCCAAGTGCTGCTCAATCAGGAATGTGTCTCCTTTCCTCTCCACAGCCTTTCCAAGGCCTTATCTCTAGATATTAAACCACAACACCCTCTATGCTGCAGTTGCCACTCTGAGATCTGGCTCCTCCCAGCTGTCCCCTCCGGCCTCAGGAATGTCACAAAGGAGTCCCTGTTCAGCCAGAGACTGTTAGTGGCCAGGCAGAGAGTTCACTTGGAGACATCATAACAACACAGAAACAAGAGGAAGGTCTCCACACTCGGGGGAGCCTCACCAAAGGAAGCCCCCAGGAGAACACGGGCCACTGCTCAGAATTGCCAGAAGATCCCCTGGCTTCCAAACCCACTCACAGCCTCCTAGGTGGAACTTGGTCTGAGGAGCCAGCTGGGTGGCTACACAAACTGTTCCAGCTCATCCCAATGTGGAAAAGCACCGAGTAATAATAAGAAGGCCATGGCAGGGGCCAGGTCCATTTACCAAATGCAAGTGGCTGAGCAGACCCAGCCCCACATGGTTTTCCAAGACCCCCACTCCCAGCTTCTGGTCAGCAGCTCTTCTGCCCAGCCAGGTCTGCAGGTCCCACTGGCTATTGTCACAGCACCAGGGTGGGGCTGGTGCAAGTCATTAGGAAAACAAAGGGCTCAGGACTCATGACCCTAAAGGTTTCCTGGTTTTGTTGACATGAAAACGTTTAGAAGAGCAGAACTGCTTGGAGAAAACAAAGAGCAGCTTGAGGATCTTTGAAAATCCTTGGACAAACATCGAGTTTCCTGATTTTCCTGTAACTTGCTATTATTGCTCATCCTCAGCCTGTTCTGCTGTTCAGTCCTGCTCTGGAAAGCTGAGGACAAGGAAGGGCTGGTTCGGGATTCCTAGCTCTCACACATGTGAATGCCCCTGACGGTGGTCTTCATCTCAGCACGTGAAACACAACTGCAGGCAAGGGAGGAACTGGCACACACAGAACATGCACCTCACCACAAAGGAATGAACACAGCCTTCAACCTCTGGAAAACTAGAAGCGGGTCAGCTTCAAGGCCACTGCTGACTAGACCAGTTTCCTTAGACCCAGGCTGAGCCGGGGTTCCTGGACCAGGCCAAGTGGAGACAGGGCACTTGGAGAAGGAGAGAGGCCTCTTGGGGCTTGTTTCTGCCTTGCCCTGCTCATATTCCAAGGGATTCCAAGGTGCTTTGCTGTCTTCTGGTTTATTTCTTTTCTTCAGTCCCCAAAGGCAGGGCAGGAGTTACCACCCTGTGGGAGACCCCCACCGGTAGTGGGGAGTACAGGACTCCCAGCACCAATGGCTCAGTCTGCCAGGGCGCCTCTCCCCATCTTATACACACTGCGCCTGAGTGAGCCGGGGATGAGCTTCTGAACCTCGGCCGGGCCAGATGCCACTGGCCTGCGTGCCAGAAACAATTACCACTAATAATAATAAACCACGGAATAGGCTCAGTTGGCCTTTCCACACTCCTCTAAACACACTGCTGGTGTGTTCTTGGCACAGCTTAGACCTTCATGATTTTCTTCTCTGGGGAAAGTCTAAACTGCAGGCTGTGCCCCAGGCTGGAGGCTGGCAGACTCTCTAGGACAGCCCTGGACTGCGGAGCAGGGGGTCGCTGTCTGTTCGCCATGGGCCAGGGTGGACTGCATTCGAGAAGAAGGACTGGACGGCTGGGGCTGAGAAATGTCAGACAGCCCCCATGAATGAGAAGCAGAGGACATGTGCAGAGTTGAAACAATGGAAAATCAGGCACATGTATTTCAACACACAACCACAACATCACTGACTGGGTCTCTATCTGTCTGTCTGTCTGTCTGTCTGTCTGTCTCTCTGTCCCTCAAGGAGTCTGTGCCAGAACCCAACAACCAGGCCTACCAGTGGGCAATCAATCCTGTCAGATTTTGGTACCAAGAGTGTTTCCAAAAAAAAAAAAAAGAGTCAAAGTTCTCTGAGTGAGCCTGGGTTTATGGAATTGGCTCTCTAACCTGATTTGATTTCTAGGTACTAATGACTCACTTCCAGGAGTAAAGAGCATGCCCCTGTCGTGCTGCAGCAACAGACATGCACAAACCAGCCCCACCACCGGATCCTCCTATTACTTACTCTAAGAAGCCATGTTTGGGTTGACCATGTACTTGATACCCCAAAACATTTTTGTCAAACTGAGTAATAGGAGATTGGCTAGTTGTTCCTAACTGTGCCGGACAAAGTGAGAGAAGGAAAGGATGGGCTCAGGGATTCAAACTCCCAGGCCAAGTGCCACATCAGCAACCCCAAAGTTTCTTCAGCCCTGAGGGAAATCCTTATCTGCAGGAGCTTCCAGGTTCATGTGACTGGGAATGAACCCAGACTCATCCAGCCCGCAGCTGCAGCTGTGTTAAAAGGCAGACTGATTTCCTGAGATCTCAGAGTCTGCTATTAAAGTGAGGGCATGGAGGCAGGGATTTCTGCCTCCAGACAGCCTCGGGTTCCAGCTGCCACACCTGAGCCTCCAGGCCCATCCTGCCATTTCAAACCTGCCAGGGCCCAGGTTTTGGTGAGATCTTCTGACATGCACAAGCCAACCCATGTGCCACTCTTGGGGTCCAAGGTTGCTAGGCTATATATTAGCTTAACACAGAGGATCCCCCGCCCCGGAGTTGGTGTGGTCCTCAGGGCCCCATGACCTCATGCTTCTCATTGTACTTGAGTCATTCATGCTGACCCGCAGGGCCGAGGAACTCTGGCCTCGAGTTTGGGTTCCCAGGGCTTAACGTCCCTCGGCAGCCACCAGATAGTTTGAACATTCTGCATCTGGGTGAGGGGGTGGGTGAGGAGGAGTGAAACAGGATAGTGAGAAGCCAGGGAAATTCTTTGGCAAGAGGACTCGGGAAACTGAGACAGAGAGCTGAACAAACTGGCCGAGTGCTTTACAGCCAGGTGCATGTGGTCACCAGTCACCAGGGCCAGGGGTCACGAGTGACCAGGGCGGGAGGCCCCGAGTGCCTGGCAGGGACCAAAACTGGGAAAACAAGGGCCTGGCCCCCAAGGTAACCTGTCCTCTGGGAGATGACATCTGGGCCTCTGTCCTGTTTCAACTCCAGGCCCAGAAAAGGCACAAACCAGGTAGGCAAAGCCAGAATCAACTGCAATGACCAGTGACCCCCGGCCCCATCACTGACCAATCAAAGGAGACCAGGACCCTGAAAGGATGCACTTGGGAAACTGATAAATATTCTGCTGAGAACAACCCTCCCCTGAGACTTCCCCTAAGATTCCAGCAGATAAAAGCCTCCAGGCAGAGGACCCAGGGCACACATGCTCTCCCGCTGGGAAGCAGCCTGAGCCATTCCCTTCTTCTCCCCTCACTTCTTTCTTAGTCTCCTAAACTCAAAGGCAATGGGCAGCTGGCAGCTTGTCCCAGGCTAATAACCTGAACCTGTCCCCAAGGCCCCTCTTCTCTGACTTCCCAGGGAGCTAAGGCAGCCCAGCCTGGGCTCTCCTGTTGCTTCCTCTATGCCGAGCCCTTCCTTGTCTCACTGTCCCCAGCTTTAATAAATGCACCCTCACAGCCACCTCGACTCGTGTTGTGGATCTTCCCCACACGAAGCCAAGAACCCACATACTGCAGCTGGCCCTCGGCAGACCCGCTCAGGGCCAGGCCCCTGTCTGGGAACAGGAGGGCGGAAAAGGTTGTCCACTGGATGAGGTCAGGCACTCACTGCCTATGCACTACCACACCCACAAGGAAGGCGGCAGAAGCCACACTGGATTTCATACGTGGACAACATGCAGCCTAAGAGAGATGGTCCAGAGAACCCCACCCTCAACGGGACCCTTGGTGGAAAGTGAGTCTCGAACCCTGGGTGCTGTTTCTCATGGGCTTAATGATCTAACAGGCAAGAGACTCAATCCCCACATTTCAGGTTCTCTTTCATGCAAGCCTTTCATGCAAGCCTATGACATCGACTGATGTCTAAGTCCTACGACAAGTAAACACTGCTCAAGGTGTTCCGGTCCTGGCTGTGTTCTCAGTTCCTTCTCTGAAGAATGAAGCTGCTCCCGGGCTGCACTGCGGGCGGTGCCGCTGGAGGAGGCAGCACGCACCAGACTGTGTCTGTGTAAGACCCAAGGGGGTGGTGGGTCCGGCAGGCATGTGATGATCGTTCTCATTTATGTATATTTCATCTCATATCCTCACGCATCCAAGCACCCCATTAGATACTAGACTGAGGATCCACAGTCTCTGGGTGGGGGCCTACAGCCGGTTCAATAGGGGAAGAAGATGCAGGGTTACAACTTTCCCACAGCCCCCATTTGCAGAGCCAAGGCGAGTCCCCTCACACAGCCTGGGACTGGCAGATGTGTCTGTGAGCACCAGTGCCTCCCTCTGTGCGCCAGCCACACCTGGCTGCACCATGGGAAGGGTCAGTTGGGCGACACTGACCCTTCCCATGGTGACTTTCTGCCCATGTGCCTCCCCTGCCACTGATGGAGGGAAACGCTGGGACCATGTCTGATCAGTGGCACAGAGGCCTGCAGTATCACATAGTGAAAGTAAACAGTAAAAGGTCTTGAATGAATGAAAAATCCCTCCCATTTATAGATGAAGAAATGGAGCAGCAGGAAGTTGGCCTCACATATGCCTCCAGGGGCCAGAAGAACCCACTGAGAAAAGAACTTGTAGTAGAAAACCCTTGTCCTGGTCAGCAGGCCTCTTTCCCGTGCTTTTCTACCCAGCCCTGCAGACATGAATGATGGCAGCAGCAGGAATAGTTATTACATACACCTGTGTGAACAGGTGTATGCATACACCTCATTTATGCATCGCCATCACCCTGTGTGATGAGTCACTGCTACTGCCCTCCCCTTGCAGATGGGAAAAGGACACCAGGAGGACACCTGACCTGCCCAGCCTCATGTGTGAGTGCACAGCGGACCTGACATTGGATCCAGGACAGGATATCAATCCCAGAGTGCTAACGCTTAATAAGGCCTTATAGTGCTTTTCCTCTCGGTCCACACTGTCCATGACTGTGCTGGGGGTCAGGCTTCAGTTTTACCAGCTCTGTTGAGGAACCCCAACAGACACCGACGAGAAGATGGTCACGTTTCTTATATTAAAATAATCTCAGAACATGAAGTTGGATGTTCACACAGATGGTCTGCCTGAGAAATGCACAATGATCAAAGCTCAGTTCCACCCCTCACCAGCTCTGAGGGTCCGTGTACTCGGCTGCAAAGCAAAACAAAATACAAAAGTCCCTGCCAGGGCTGCCTCCCACAGCTGCTGTGAAGCTCCAATGAGACAAGAAGTCTTAGAGCCTACAAAGCCAGCTATGATTTCTCTTTCTTCCTCAGAAGCACCCGAAAGCGCTAGAAACTTCCCAACAGCACAGGCTCCTCTAAAGCAAAGGCTTTGGAGAATCAGAGTGAGCAAGAGTTTGAATGCAAGAGCCACCCTGGGAACCATGCTGCAGGCACAGTTGGGACCCACACCTGGAACGTTCTGGAAAAAGAGACTGAAGTAGCCCCTTCTTCACGTTCATGCCCTAATACTCACACAGGATCAAAGTCATAGAGACAGCAGAGGGACATCATCAGATACTGAGTCCCAGAGTCTTAGAAACAGGGCTGGTTTCTATAACAATGTACTCCAGCTCCACATCTTCAAGTAAGGAAACTGAGGCACAGAAAGGAGAAGGATCTCCAGGGCACCCAGCAGGGCTGGCCCAGAGCCCAGCACTCTGCAACCCAGGCCAGAGCTGGCTGCACCTGCTTGGACCCAGGTCTGGTCAGAGGCCCAACTCCTCCATCCCCCAGTTTGGGCAAGTCAGAGACTAAATGCAAAAACAAGGCCTCAGTGTTTGAATGATATTATTTGCACATTTAAGTGTATTGAAGCTATATTAAATGTTTAACTTTGTGTTTCTTGTGATCATCTGGGATGGTGTGGTCGTTAAAAGAAACAACATAAGCAGCCCCCTCCCTTCCCCTTTCCAGACACTGTGCCCACGTCCCGGTGCTGCAAGGAAGCAGTGGCTGTGACTAACACTGGGTGCTCGGCTGATTCCCACCTGCCGGCCTGTGACGTATGGGTGCCTGCATGACAGAAGGCCCAGGTGACGAGGGTCACTGACAGTCATCATCCACAATGTCTCTTAGGAACAACTCACAGCCAATTCCGAGCAGATGTTATTTTAGGTGAACATTGTTTTATTTCCAAAAGGCAAGTCCTTCCAGCCACCAAGAGAGGCCAGGCGTCCAGGAAGATGGCAATGTAGCCACCCCATTCGGGGAGTTCCGAGGAACAGGGCCTCCAGAAGCCATCCTCTCTAAGACCACCTGACTCAGTAGTCACGGGGCAGTCTGATCTAGATCTTGCCCACATCATCCATCAGTGAAGAAACCCTAGTCTTCATCTATGTGGATCCCATCCCACAGAGATGCAGAAACCGAACCAGAGGTCAAACTGCTCCCTTGTTAACAGAGAAAGAGGAATGCAGAGAGAGAGCAATAAAGGGACGGAAGACTGAGGAAGAGACCAAGTAGAGATACAGAGACCAGAAGAAAGCAGGACAGAAATCAAGAGAGAAATGGAGACAGAGATGGAAATAGGAACAGAATAAGAAGTAAAGAAAAATGGAGAAATACAGCACTGGAGAGATCCAGAGAAGAAAGAAGGATGAAGGGAGAGAGACAAAGGACACTTGGTGACATTCCTGTCCACATCAGGCTGAGAGCCACTCGCTGCATCCACGATGCATGATCAGGCACCCTGGGCGTGAAGCTACACTCCCAAGCAAAGTGCACGTGGTTTGATTATCCAAACTCACTGCCAAGGGCAGGTTGCAGGCTGGCTCTGCCACACCCATAATGGATGAGGTGCCCATGGAACAGCCTCTGGAAGCTGCATTTAGTAAATGAGGTCCCAAGAACCTTCTCGATGGATTCCTAGTAATAGGCGAGCCAGTCTCAGTTCAGAACACATATATGTAGTATACAGAGAGTGACTTGTGCATCAGGAGCACCGGACAAGACGCATCCGTGGCATCTTGTCCCACGCCCCCACCAGCTGTCTCACCCAGCGGAAATCACGACCAGCCACAAGGGAAAATGCATTTTGCAACAGAAAGTTTCCCAGAAGGAAGATGCTGCAGCAGATGGAAACTGATGTCATCTGTCTAAGGTCTACTTCATTTAGACTGAATCAAATTAAGTCCAACCTTTCTGTAGAAGGGGGAATGGGGGAATGTGTCTCCCACCCACTCTTTGCTGTGCACAGCTTTAAATAGATGCGAACAGGGCCGCAGAGGTGGAACAGCGGGAGAAACTGGAGCTGCCTGCTTTGCTCGGCTGTAATTAGGTTAATGCTGGAACGTGGTAAAAGTGGACCACTTGGCATGAGGGTCTGGAAAAGGAGCCCTCCTCCTTCCGAACCCGCCACAGTCAGACAGTCAGCAGCACTTACCCTTTTTCCGGGCCTGGGCGATGACTTCAGCTGCACTCTTGCTCATCACCTTGGTGATGTACAGGGGGCAGTTGGTCTGGTTGGCGATGGTAATAGAACGATTCACTGCTTCAGCCTCGACCTATGGAAGAGCATCTGAATGTGAAAACTGTCCCCATTCCCACCTTTACCCTCCACCCCACAGGAAAGGCTAAGGTGGATGACAGGCCCCCTGTCCCCAGGGCTCTATCCTGAGTGGCACTTCAGAGGGGGATGCACCCTGCCCAGGGTCACTCTGTATCAGGTGAAGTGAGGGGGCATTCCTCCCTGGCCCCTCTGAGTGGTTCTAAGTGTGGTCACCAGGCTGGCAAAGGCAGCATCAGCCTGGAGTCTGTAAGAAACACAGATTCTCAGGCCCTGCCCCAGACCCACAGGATCAGTACCTCTTGGTGGTGCTACCCAGAAATTATGGGTCTTAACAACTCTAGGTGGTTTTGATGCTTGATAACATTTGAGAACCACCATACACCAAAACTCTGCTCCCAATTCGAGTGCATTCACTCCAGTTGCATCACGGGCTTCTGTCCAACATGTGCAGAGGAAGCCAGCACAGTCCAAGAGACAATGCGGCCTTGCAGGGCTCTGGGAGGGAGCTGCATCTGTGCAAACCAAAGCCCCTCTGTATGGCATGGCCAGCCACAGGCTGGTGCAACCTCGGCATGAGACGGGCAAGAACTGCCCTAACTAATAATCTGATTCTTTAAACTCGATGAGTCAATGGATGAGATTTCAAAGACTCCATGTGCTGTTCCATACCTGATCAGATAAGACCACTTAGAACAAGTTCTATCTTACAGAGGAATCAACCATGCATGCTTAGAATGGGCAACTGGAAAAGCAAAAAACACTGTGGAAGGATGACTTGTGCCCCTCAAAAAGACTTGTGCCCCTCCCAAATCCTGCCAAAAGGCTGTGGCCTCAACTCTGTGAGGCAAGGGGCTGGGTCCTACTCGGTTTTTTGCATCCTCCTCTGCCCGCCCTCAATGGTCCCCAGTGTAATGCCCTGTATACAGCAGGTGCTCAAAATGTTTACTGCACCAGTCAATGACTTCACTTTATGTTAATGGCTAAGGCTAGGCTGTTCCAGAGAGCTGTGATTTTTCACAAGAAATGACGGCACTCCCAGCTGAATCATCTGAGCCACCAAGTCTCTGCAGGAGCCTGGCCAAGAGCTGAAGTTCTGTAATTGCATTAACTGGTAAATCTAATTTAATAAACTAAGACAACTTCATTCACATTTGCCCTCCCAGGCATGAAATATGTGAAGAGAGATGTCTAGAAACCTAAAGACAAACCAAATGGCTCTTGAAAAAGCTCATTAAACATCCAAATGTTTTTAATTCCTGGAATAGCTAAATGATCAGCTCTCTCTCTCCTCGGCTCCAGTTACAACCAAAGTGCCTCTGGCCCGGGCAGCACAGAGGACAGATGTCCTGCATCCCTGCTGTTTTCACCCCAGAAGTCCACAGAGTGAAGAAGGAAAAGGGCCCCCCTAGAATTCTCATTGTTTCCCAGGGATGCCAGTGACCCCCCAACTTACTGTCCCAACCCAGACGCTCTGAAAGTGAACAGAGGCACTATTCATAACTGTGTGGGAACGATGGGTGGGTCCAGACTGTCCTGAGAGACTGGAACAAGTAATCATCCTAATGAGGGAGCAAACGGAGCACAAGTGCCACTTCTGGCAGGGCCCTCCCCAGAGGACTGGCTCTGGGGAGCGTCGGGTCCCAGGGTCCTGTCTGGTTTCGCTCACCTCCGTGCTGTTCTGACCCCTCGCCTGCCCCAGCTTTGCTCAGCCTGGAGTGCAGGCAGAGGCCATGCTACAAGGTCACCTTGCGGAGACAGAAGGACAACTAAACCCCAACTCTCTGGGCTGCACCCAGAACCATGGAAGGATCACATTTCACCCATCTGTGTGTGTGTAGGCATGTGCCTGTGACATACAGCACACATTCTCACACACTGGGCTCAGCCTCAAACTACAGCATTAAAACGTTGTGGAAATGGTGTCACACTGAAAAATTACAATACTTATTTGCCTTATTATAGAGCTCTCGAGGCTTTTGGGGGGTCATCTAGCCCTGCATTCTAATTTTAAAGATGAGGTACCCCAAGATACAGAGAAGAAAGAAAACTGTAGAGGAACACACAGAGTCAGTTCACAGACCAATGCCAATACACACACCAGAATGAGCATCAGGACACACACCAGTGTGAGTAAACACACAGGCAGCAGGACACACACACCAGTGTCAGTATACACATACCAGCATCAGGACACACACCAGTGTCAGTACACATACCACTGTCTGTACACACACCAGTGCCAGTACATACACCAGCACCAGAACACACACCAGTGTCAGTACACACACCAGTGCCAGTACACACACCAGCATCAGGACACACACCAGTGTCAGTACACACACCAGTGTCAGTACACACACCAGTGCCAGTGCACACACCAGCACTAGGACACATACCAGTGTCTGTACACACACCAGTGTCAGTACACACACACCAGTACCGGGACACACACCAGTGTCAGTACACACACCAGCACTAGGACACACACCAGTGTCAGGACACACACCAGTGCCAGTGCACACACCAGCACCAGGACACATACCAGTGTCTGTACACACACCAGTGTCAGTACACACACCAGCACTAGGACACACACCAGTGTCAGGACACACACCAGTGTCAGTACACACACCAGTGCCAGTGCACACACCAGCACCAGGACACATACCAGTGTCAGTACACACACCAGTGTCAGGACACACACCAGTGTCAGTACACACACCAGTGCCAGTGCACACACCAGCACCAGGACACATACCAGTGTCTGTACACACACCAGTGTGAGTGCACACACACCAGCATCAGGACACACACCAGTGCAAGTACATACACCAGCACTGGGACACACACCAGTGTTAGTACACACACGGGCACCGGGACACACACCAATTCCAGTGCACAACTTGCCCCTCATGGCTCAGTGCCCCGCTTCTGCACTTCCCAATCGCTCCTTCCCACAAGGCCGCCAGGAAGTTCTTTCTCAGTGAAGAATTATTCATCACCCTCAGCCCATGGCTCCCCTCTCCTCCCTGAGACAGAGTCTTAGGCTATAACTCATGCAGAGCATGTCCCCCTGATCCGACCCAGTCACTTTCTATGTCCCTCTTTCCCCTTTCAGAAGGGGCCACCTTCTCCTTCCCCTCACCGCCCCCACAGGGCCTGTCATGGGCGCGCTCAGCACTGCTGATACATTGGTGGTTTCCAAAGTTCTCGGCATCTCCATCTCAACCTTCTCAGCTGCAGACAGGGGAAACCTGCCGGCAGCCTCCCGGCTGGGTCAGAAGGAGCAGGAGGGAGTGGTGGGGAACGCTCCATGTGGTTCCAACACAGGCAAACCACCTGGCTCTGGCAACAGATCACCAACTGCACAGGAACCACACTTCCAGAGGTTATCAACGGCTATGTCCTATTGGCAGTATCTCCCTAACTCAACTGTGAAACACAAGTTCCCCCAGAATGGCTCCATATTTTGTTCTCCTTATCGCTCATGTAGGGCCTAATACACAACCAATCCCTGGCGACCCACTGAAAACCATCACCAGCAGCCCAGGAGAAGGTGCCTTGGGGGCCTGGTGGCTGACAGGCTGCCATCAGGCACATGAGCCCTGTGCCTGGCAGAGGGCAGGGACCTCGGAACCAGCCGAACAAAGAGGACCTGGGAAGGCAGGCAGGAGAAAAAGCCCCCTCCAGCAGTGCCTCGTGAGATAAGAGGAGCCTCCAAGGAGCCAAGAGCTGCCACATCGGAGCATCCGGGATCTGCCAGCCCCTCAAGGAGGCTTTGTCATGCTCTGCTGTGGATTCTGAAATTCTCAAAGCAACAACTGCTACCAGAGTCTCCTGTGTCAACCACGAGGAAATGACTGACACCTGTGGAACAACAGCCCTCTGAACATGCTTCTGCCTGTTCAGGGAACCCAAGGCAGGCTTTGTACCCTATTTTGGGGTTTGCAGGGATCTGGGGGTACAGAGCAGGCTGCAGGGGAGAGCAGGAAGTAAGCCCCACAAAGGCTCTAAATTTAAGCAAGTGCAGAAATAGCCCCGTGTGATAGGGCAAGTGGCACGTGCCTTCTCAGAGCCAACATCTTCCTGCCACCTGCACAGTAGTTGATCAGGTGGATGTGGCTCCTCAGCCAACCAAGTGGGTGAAGGTGAGAGGAAATTTTGTAATTAAGCCCAGTCCAGGTGTCAGAACCTGGTCACAAGGGCCCACTAGCTTGATGCTGAGCTGGGGCTTCCATGTGTATATGTAAATGTGCATATGTGTGTGCACTCTTATGCATAAAACCAGCCCTGGGTTCCCTTAGCATCAGCTACTGAGCCTGTCTCCCTCTCTCCTACACACATCTCCCCCAAATCGCTGTCCACCAGCCAGTGCAGCACGGGGCTCCCCGCAGCTAATGCAGGTACCTCAAAAAGCCCCCTTCAGCCTCCCTCTCCCTCATGCTGGTCTGGCTCATGCCTCCAGCTTTTGTAGCACGCATGGGGAGGCTGGCTGGTCATGAAAGGAACCCTGTCCCATGGCCTGGAGAGGGACATACAACACTGAACTTTTAATAGCTTCTGTCTTGGAAGGGAGAGGAAAATGTCCCCAGGGCCACAGACAGTGCTGACAGTGCCCTGGTGTGTGTGTGCCTGCGTGTCTCTGTGTCTGTGACTCTGTCTGTGTAAGCATGACCCGCATCTCTGTGCATCTGTGTATGTACCCAAGTGTCTTGAGTCTGTCTCTGTATCTTTGTGTGTATCTGTGTCTGTGTGCCTGTATCTATGTGTCTGTGTGTGTATCTCAGTGTGCCCACACCTCTGTGTGTGCTGTGTGTCTTTATCTCACTGTGTGACTGTGTGTAGTGACTGTGTGGGTGAGTTTGCAGTAGGAAGGGCAGGATGAGGAAGAGTAAGCCCTCAGTGTAAGACATTGTGAGTGGCTTCCACCTCCACTTTTTTCTGCCTTACATTCTCTTCCAGTCTCACCCTTGCCCCAAAGCCTGAGAACAAAAGGGCAGTGGACGCCATGCCACCTCACCCCACCAACCCCAGGCAGCCTGCTGACTGCACCTTCGATTCAGCCCTTGTGAATCCACTCTCTTCATGGGGAGCAGACCCCTATACTCCACGGGCCCTAATGTGCACACTTCCTGATTCAGTGGGAATACTCCAGTTTCAGAGTTCTGAGATTGGGGGGCCCTGCTACCACTCATACTCCTCTGGTCAAGCATCTCTCTCCACCTGTTTCTGGGGGAAAAATCCTAATTTTAGGCCTACATCCGGTTGTTTGATGATTTCACCTGCCCTTCTCTTCCCGCCCCTTTTCCATCACTTATTTCCAGTAGAGAGAAAGTCTGTTGGTTTCTGGGAGAGTCCCTAGCGTCCTCTTTGTCCAGAGCCACCAGGTCCTCAAATGCCTGACCTTGAACCTTTCATTAATGAGCCAACTCCTGACAAGCAATGAAAGGTCACAAATTCTGCTCTTAGAACAACAGATTCTCCATCACGTACCACGTGGATACCCTCAGTAATTCGCAAGCCTCACCAAACAGCAATCCCGACCTCTGTGCCAGCAAGGCCCCTGCTCTCCATTTTCCCACCCCCATTTTGAAAGATTCCGTCCACAAAACGCTGCTGATTACCCTGTGCAGACTTACCATGGGAAAACGTACGCTTCCATTGTACTTTCTAGACATTGAGAAGAGTTTTTATATCCCGTGACTGTGTTTTGGGGACTGGTGAGACTTTGGAGGCCCCCAGGTATGAACCATGGAACCCAGATTGCAGGATGCTGATAACCAGTGGTCTGTGTGTGTCTCCCCAAGAGAGGGCTGGAGAATTAGAGACAGAGAGAGGTGTCTTCAAGCTAAACAAGTGCACTGCTATACCTCATGGCTTGGGCTAACCCTTTGCTTTGCCTGAGTAGCCGCACATGGGCAACCTATGGCTTCTCAGAGGGACCTAAATCAGCATCCGAGAAGCCCCATCTCAACAGGCAAAAGGCGCTTCTGCGTGGCTCTGGCAGCCCAAGGGACACAAGGGACGTGCACTCCATTCTGCAGACACTCACCTCCTCGGGCCGGCTCAGCACGTGTCCCTCGGGGCCCGTGATGCCCAGGTCCAGTATCCGCTGCTGCTCCTACAACAGTGAAAGAAGCCAGGCTGTCAGCAGTGTGGTGTATGCATGTATGTGTGTGTCTTTGGATGTGACTTCAGGTGGCTATGAGTGCTAAAGACCTGGGTTAACATCACTCAGGCAAGACCTGAGAATGGTGCTGCTGACCACCAGGCTCTCCTCCCAAGACCCCAGGAGAGAAGGGCCCACGAGTCCGTTCCCAGTCCTGCCTGGGCTACAACAGATCAACCACAGCCTCCCAAATACACACAGTGGCGCCCCCAGATGCCACAATGGGAACCATCTGTGTGGGCGTTCATGCCCTACCCCACACAGGCGGCTGCATCCCTGCAGCAAGAGGAGCAACATCTATGTGAAAGGGAGCAGGCTGTGTCCTACAGAACACAACAAGAGGTACTGGTGTCGCACGCTGCCATTGAGACTGTCAGCATAGAACCCCAGGGGGTCCCCATCAAGATCCCCCATCTTTCTACCTGGAGCTGAGTTACAGAAGGCATCCCTGTCTCAAGCCTGCCTCCCACCCTGTGGTTCATGCAGAAGAAGAGGATGGACAGAAAGGCTGGTACCTCTGCGATGATGTCACCGTTCTCTGCATGGACTTGGGCAATCGCACCGATATCCCGGATCACACTCAGTACCTCGTAGATCTGATAGGAGGGAGTTGCAGTCAGAGACAGGGACTTCCATCTTCCTGTTCACAGAGTATCCCTCTCCCTGTGGCCTCGGGGATCGGAATGGGCACCCTCTCCCCACTGCTTCTCCGAGATTTTTTTTTTAAATGTACCCTCAGGGCAATGTTTCTGGCCCTGTGTGGCAGAGAACCTCTCAGAAATTAACCAAGGCAGGGTAACCTCAGAGGATGTGGACTGGGAGCAAGAAGCTCACAGTCGACACCAGGCCCTGAATATGCCTCTCAGCCATGCAGCCCAGCAGCACGCTGGTTCCAGAGCCTGGCGGACCTGGGCACTGGGCTCACAGCCTCCCCCAGCGTAAATGCAGATCAAGGACTTTCTCCACCAGCCATTTCCCCGAAAGCTAAGGGATGTGCATACACTGCAGGCAGCTTTCAAGGCAACAGCAGTGTCCCAGTGTTCCAAATGCCAGGGAACCTGCTCCAAAAAGCCAACTTTCTCACCTGGGAATCTGTTAGCTGGAAGCGATCTTTGAAAGCCATGTACACGAGGAAGGAATTTACCCCTGGAAGACAGACAAAATAGACCGACTATAACATGCATGACTAGAGCAGATAATCCAAACAATCTGGAAGGGAGTAAGGAAGTACAATACCATGCATGTGTGTATATACAGGGTGGGGCAAAGGTAGGTTTATAGTTGTTCGTATGGAAAAATACATGCACATTATGACTATTTCATTATTACAAGAGCCTTAATAACTGTTTCACATACTCACGACTGTAAACCTACTTTAGCCCCATTCTGTACAGAGAGAAAGACAGATGGAGACAGAGACAATGATAAAGTAAATGGGGTAAAACATAAACAACTGGGAAATCTGGGAATAGGGTGCAAAAGTTCTTTTTAGTATGTATATAATTTTCTAAGTTTAAAACTGTATCAAAATTAAAAGTTGCTGGTATTTTACCACACCAAAGAGTGGTAAAAAAGTTGCTGGTATTTCCACACCAAAGAGTGGAAGCAACCCAAGTGTCCAATGACAGATGAATGGATAAACAAAATGTGGCAAAGCTATCTGATGAATTATTCAGCCTTAAGCAGGATGGGAATTCTGACACCTGCTATAACATGGATCAACCCTAAGGACATTATGCTCAGTGAAATAAGCCAGTCACAAACGGACAAATACTGTAGGGTTCCACATATATGTCAAATGCATAGAGAGAGCAAGGAGAATGGGGGCTGCTAGGGGCTGGAGAAGGGGGGTTGGGGGATTAGTGTTTAATGGGTTCAGAGCTGCGGTTCAGAAAGATGAAAAGCTCTGGAGATGGGCGGTAGGGACGGTTGCTCAACAATGTCAATGTGCTAACACCACCCAACTGTATGCTTACAAGGGTTAAGATGGTAAATTTGATGTTACACTGTAGTTTACCACAATTAAAAGTTGAAAATTAAACAGAAAAGTTTCCTCCAGCTGTTGTAACTTTAATGAGAAAATGGATGAGAAGATCCTGTTGATGAAGACCTATAATAAAAGTCTTTTCTTTGGTAAACAGACTGCCCTGCATGCTAATTTTTTCCCATCTTTTGTGTTTTTTAATAGTTCATTTTTTTTATTGTATTTGTTTCCATTCCTCCCCACTGATTTTTAAGAAAAGGTCCAGGAGTGTGACAAACATATATGCTCCTACTCTCCTCCTGGCATTTTGGAGTTCTTGTCCCTCTGCCCAACACTCATCACAATGATAAACAATTGTACTGACAACCTCACAGCATTGGAGCTTAATTCAAGCCACTGGGGATGCTGGAAGCTGCCTAAATTCAAGCCTCAGGACATCTCAGCCCTTCTTTACTGCTAGGCAACAGTTGCTATGGTGACCCTCTAGGCTGATATAGAGTAGATTCACTTTAAGTATGAAAAGTTAAATCTTGGTATTCTCAAAAATGAGAAAGATCAAGGGTTAGCTATTTTCTTTTATGTTGCACCTTCATGCTAGAAAGAATCTTAGGATATCTAATCCATACCCTCCTGTGAGGGACTTTAAAAAAAATTGAGACTCAGAAAATTTAAGTGATTACGTTTGTGGAAGAGTACCCACCTGTGCCCCACAATTCCCTTCCTGCTACTTTACTCCCAGCTCATAGGACTCCTGCACCTGGAAGTCTGCAAACCTGAAAGCAGCATGGGTTTCCCTGACATTTAAGATACTGTGAAGTCTCCAATGGGACCCAGGAGTCACGTCAAATCTGTGGCCAAGTTCAAGGGGACCCTAAACGATGATGTGAGTTGGCAACACCACCCCAATCACCAAGGTTCCTGTGGACAAGAGGGTCCCAAAGGCACCTTGAGGCCCTCAAGACTCCTCCAGCTGTCCTGGAAATCTTTCAGAACCCAATCCCTGGAATCCTGCTCCTCAAAATAGTCCAATGGGCCAAGAGACTGCTTAGGTTCTCTCTCAAATCTGTCCTGGTTCTTCTGGGTTTGCAGAAAGCAGCTGCCCGAGTCCTCTGCTCTGGGTCTGAGGCACTCTCCTACAACTGCCCAGGATCCTCACTGAGATATGCACTGTCACCCTCTGAGAGCAAGTCACCCGGGCAGCCTCAACCCCACAACATGGCTGGGGTGCATGGCTCCCTCCAGCCAATAAGCTACACGCAGGTGTAGCATCAGAAGAGGTCCCTGGAATAAGGCTCAGGTTCTCCTATCAATGAAAGCTTCTGTGGCCACGTTGGGTCAGCCATCTCCACCCAGTTGAGGCCCTCACTCCTCACAGGTCCCACCCGGGGTGAGGCTGAAAGGATCTATGGGTCAGCGCCACCTACCATGGTCCTTCACCAGGGCCTCCATCTCCTCTTGGATGCCCTTGTGCCACTCGGTGATGTCCACATGCAGAGAGTAGTCGCAGCAGGACTTGCTGTCGGCCCATTCCCTCCACTGGTCAAAGGCAGCCAGCAGGCTTGTCCCTGGCTCTGGCACGACATGGTCAACTGGAGAAGAGACATTTGTTGTCATCAATAACAGACTCAAGGCCAAGGCCAACAGCTGCTTTCCCCTTTCAACCCTGAACAAGTCTCCCTGTTCAGAGTCCAGATGCCAATCTCCACAACCAACCTCTAAGCACCCACTGAAAACCGCTGACCACCCAGGAGGGGGAAAGCAGAAACTCGGCGTGGCCACTCCAGTGAAACCACGCGGGACCTGCCCAGATCTGGTTTCCCAGCTCAGACTCCCTGAAAGCACACACCTTGGGTGCATTTCTCAGACAATGAGTCATTATGGACAATGGCTGTGTCGAATGGCCAGCCAGGGCTGCCAAGCCCTTCCCTGAGTTGATGGCTGCTTATGAGACACCCCCCACAGACGACGAGGAACTTGAAGATGCTGGACTCCAGCCACACAGACCGGGCCTTTTAAAAGATCCCTGGCATATCCACTCTCTCATCGCCACTCAAATTTCTGCAGCATAATGCCACTTTGTAAATTAATGGACAGCTTTCGTCCTCAGAGTTCAAAGCACTTTAAAACTGTGGTCATTGTTACATTATTATTGAGCTCAGCCGATGTGGAGACAGAGGACTCCTCTGGAGCCAGGCTGACCTGAGGGTTTGGTAAACTACTTAATCTCCACTACCCGAGTTTCTGTGCTGGTTTAAAACAGAGATAGTGCCAACCACATACATTTGCCATGAGGATTAAAAGAGATAGCATCTTAAGGCATTCCCCTATTTAAATCTGCCAGTGGCTTCCCCTTGCTCTTCAAATAAACATTAAAGTCCTTGACAAGGTCTACCCTGCCCACCATGGGCCCTGATTGACTACCTTTGCAACGTCACCTGGGACCACCTCCCCTCAACCCTCAAGCTGCCTTCCACTCTCCACACCATCAGCCTGCTCCCTTCTGCACTAGGGTCTTGCTCCTTGCAGGGCCTTGCAGGAGTCCTCTCTCCTAGGTCATGGAGGGCGCTCACCCAGTTACCATGGCAACAGGGAGTTTACGAGAACTGTTATTACTCATTTCCACACCGAGACATTAAATTACAAACTGAAATGACTCGTCCAGGGTCAAATCAAATTTCTGCAACGAAGAAGACAAAACCGAGGACTCTTGGTGCCCTTAAGCAATTCTTCTAAATAAAATATTTGATTTTCCACATGCAGGTAAGCAGTTCTCAGCTAATGTCAGTGAGCTCGGATTTCTGAAAGGGATCAAATCTTGCAGATGCTGCTAAACTGGAATCAACTGAGCTCAGCTCTGTAAGTCTCAAGAATGTGGACATCTAAGCTAAATTTTCTTGGGACAAAATTGACTTTTTCCAAGTAGCAGTATATGCAGTTAAGTGGGTACACAGACACAGCTGGTACTGTGATACGACACTGTCTAGAGAAAGCAGCGAGGATGCGTGCACTTCTCTGTTCCTTCGGGAAAACACTAACCCAGAAACCCTCACAAAAGAATTCCAGTTTCTCTTCTGAAACTGTGTTCCCCGCTTGGGGGGTGGGGGCAGAAGTAATCATAGTTTGGACAGAGTCTCCCTAGTCACACCCATGCCCCTGGCCTCACCTGTCTCTCCCCTCCAAACCACTGTCTTCCTATGTAGCCAGAAGGACCTCAAATCTTTCATCAGAGCCTGTAATTCCCTGACTAAATCCTCTGGTAGCTGGCCACCATCTTCACAGTAAAAATTTAAACTCCTACCCAAGATCCTATGGGTGCATTCCTAGCTAATGCCCCGACATACTCTGCCACCTGCCCCCCACAACGAGCTCACCACATCAGGCCGCCCAGCCAGTTTTCAGCCCTTGACCTGCCCAACCCTTCCCAACCTCTATGGCTCTGCAGAAGCAGCACCCTTTCTCCAGGAATCCGTTCCCCTGGCTCTTCACTCTGGCATCTTCTCCACCTCCTTCTCGTGGCGCTAAGCATCACCATCCCAGGGCCGCACCCCCACTTGCAGTCATTCTGACATCAGTTTCCCTAATTCATTATCTCACACCCACTAGGAAGTATACACCCTCACAGCAGGGAGCAAGTGCCCACAAGCAGTAAGTGCTCAATAAATATTTCCAACAAATGAAGGACCTTCTTTTCCGCCTCACCCTCCACCTGAAAGACCAGGCCAAGCACAGAAGATTCCCCTGGAAATACAACCAGAGTCTCCTGTTTGAGCCCAGGGCATATAAGAATTATCCCAAGAGCTTACTAAAGCACAGGTCCCTGGCCATCACCCCCAGAGTTTCAGGTTCTGGAGGTCTGGGCTGGGAGCTGAGAATGTGCATTTTTAATAAGTTCCCTGGGAGCTAATGAATGAGTCTGCCTTTGACCACTTGACCGTCACTAACCTCGATTCACTTGTGCCTGTGTGACTACACAACACCATTGTCACTTACAAAATCAGTCCGGTTCCCTGGCTGCCACAGAGGCTCCCCTCTATGTGCACAGCCAGCTGCTCAGCAGCAAACTGCTGCAAGTTCAGGAACAGACAAAGCTGAGGGCTTCAGGGAAACAAACACGTTTCCTCTAGGAGTTCATGACACTCAGAAATGTGTCCGGGAAAAGTTCCCACATGTTTTCCCACAGTTCTCTTTCCATAGAAGCTCTCCTGGGAAGAGCTGCCCCGGAGGACCAGAGCAGAATGTCACTCTCTTCCGGTGGAGAAGAGATTCGCCACTGAGGACACAAGCCTGCAATGACTTGCACAAACTCACAGGCCTTTCCTTGGGTGACACTCCTAAGCTGTCACTGAAGGAGCCTGGCTTTTGCCTGCAGCCAACTCCTCTCCAACTGGGTAAGATGTGAGGGACAGTGGGTCAACCCAGCCTTCTGCTGGACAGTGGGAAGAGGGACCTGGGGCTCAGTGGGCCCCCAGCTCTGATCCTGGTCTTGCTGCAGCACACTCTTCCTGCACAGGTTGTCTCTGGGAACTCTAGTTCTTCCTGTATAAAACATGGGCACGAAACTACCGAGTGTGCAGGTCTGCAAATAAGTTTAAGAACTCATGTGTGTGCTCTGGCTGGTGTGGCTCAGTGGACTGAGTGTGGGCCTGTGAACCAAAGGGTTGCAGGTTCAATTCCTAGTCAGGGCACATGCCTGGGTTACAGGCCAGTCCCCAGTAGGGTGCATGCAAGAGGCAAACACACACTGATGTTTCTTGCCCTCTCTCCTTCCCTTCCCCTCTCTCTAAAAATAAAATAAATAAAATCTTAAAAAAAAAAAACACCTCACATGTGAAGAGCGCCTGGCGAAATGGCTGCCACATGGTTTCCATCTACGCAGGACAAGCGACCAGACTCACCACCATGGTACAGTGAGGCTGTGAAGGTGCCATCCCCAAGCCCAAGGCAGCGGCCTGGATGTGGGAGTTATTGGGAGTTACTGCCAGTGTCCAGAAGTGCTTTTATCTACAAGACACCAGCTATTTCCAAGACTGTTATTACGTCTCTCAAAACTGACAAAGGCCCCTACATTTTTTATAGCTTTATTGGAATGTAATTTCCACACTAGACAATTCATCCATTTATACTACACCAGTCAATGGTTTTTGGTCTAGTCAGAGTTGTGCAACCATCCCCCCAATTTATTTGTAGAGCACCACCCAACAGTGGGGGCTACCCCAAAAAGGAAGATTATCCAAAAAGGGGGATTATCCAGAAAAGAAACCCTGAACCCATGAGCAGTCTCTCCCTGTCCCCTCCTGGCCCTGCTACTCCGAGCTCCAGGTGGCCACCACTTTGCTTTGCGACTCTATAGATTTGCCCATCCTGAACATTTCATAGACGTGGAGTCTTACAAGATGTGGTCTCTTGTGTCTGCCCTCTTTCATTTAGTGGAATGTTTTCAAGGTTTATCCACAGTGTAGCGAGTATCAGCATTTCATTCCTTTTTATTGCCTTGAGTGGCTCTGGTATCCTATTTTTTTTTTGTTTATTGGATATCGGCTAAGTGTTCTACACAGAGTAAATAGGCTGCTCCTTTGAAATTTGTGGTATTGAGACAGGATAGTGAGAAGCTAGGAAAATTCCTTGGCAAGTGAAATGGGAAAACTGAGACAGAGCTGAACGAACTGGCTGAGCAGTTTACAGCAAGGTCAGATGGTCACCAGGGCTGAAGGCCCCAGTGCCTGGGAGGGGGCAAAACTAGGAAAACAAGGACCTCATCCCCAGGACAACCTCTCCTCCCCTGGCCTGTCCTCCTTGGAGACAACATCTAGGCCTCAGTTGTATTTCAGCTCCAGGCCCAGAAAAGCAGCAAAACCTGGTGGGAACAGCTGCAATGACCAGTGACCCCCTGCCCATCACTGACCAATCAGTGGAGACCAGAACCCTGAAAGGACACACCCAGAGAACTGATGAATATTCTGCTGAAACCCTCCCCTGAGGCCTCCCCTGAGACCTCCCCTAAGATTCCGGCCTGCAAGAGATAAAAGCCTCAGGGCAAAGGACCCAGCCTGCACTCTCCCTCTGGAGAGCAGCCTGTGCCATTCCCTCTTCTTCCCCCACTTCTTTCCTCACAGGCTGGTGTCTCCTAAACTCTAAGGCAATGGGCAGCTGGTAGCTTGTCCTGGCCCAACCCCCTGAACCTGTCCCCAAGGCCCCCTCTTCTCTGACTTCCCAGGGAGCTAAGGCAGCCCAGCCTGGGCTCTCCTGTTGCTTCCTCTATGCCGAGCCCTTCCTTGTCTCACTGTCCCCAGCGTTAATAAATGCACCCTCACAGCCACCTCGACTCATGTTGTGGAATCTTTCTCACACGAAGCCAAGAACCCACATACTGCAGCTGGCCCTCGGCAGACCTGCTCAGGGCCAGGCCCCTCTCTCTGTGACAGTATGTGGAAGACCCTAGCTTTTTACAACTTTCTATTTTGAGGAAATAATACAGTGAGATCCTCAGACCCTCCACCCAAGACCACCCCCCCCGCCCCCCACCATGGGTAGCACAGTACCTGACCTTACTACAACCGGGAGGTCAACATCATCACGACCAAGACCCCAGGTTTTTCATAGGCGAGCTGGTGGGACATCTGAGCAGCTCTCAAAAGGCCCTTTTCATTTAAAACTCAGAGATGCTAACAAGTCCTTACCACTGTCCCTGCTGTGGAATTAAATTCACTCTGCAGGAATGACATCCAAACCTCCACTGTCAGGGGCTAAGCATGTGGGGCAGAAAGAAGTGGGAAAGGGGAGGCAGGAACAGCCCCTCCGCTGGGTCCCCCAATCACTCCCCTCTGAAGCCTCACACAGTTACACACGGAGAGTTCCAGAACCCCTGTCAGCCAGCACACACACCGCCCTTGCTCCCTGGGGCGTCACATCCCAACTGCCCAGCTCCTGCCTCCCACCCCAGAATCACCACTGCCCCACCCCCCACGCCTACCCATCATGGTGAGGGCAGCAGCCTGGCCCTCTTTCACCTTAGATAAATGAGTGGACTCCAATTAAGAGCACACCATCAGGACGACGACAACACACACTGCCACTGGCTTGGCTGTGGCTTCCTGAGCTGGTATCCACTTCACAAAATTCAGGCAACCTATTCAACAGGGAGGGGCTTTTGCTGGTGAGAGGTAAGAGCCCCTGGGAGCCTGCCTGTTGGCAAGGATAACATGGTCCTGTCCTGGAAAAGGCAGAGAAGGCAGAGAAAGCACTGGGCCTGGGAAGGCACAGGAGAGGGGTGAAGGGCAGACCAAGTTCAGGCACCTGGGCACCTGGCCAGTGCTGCCACCTGTTCACCATGCGGTTTTGGACAACACGTCTAACCTCCCTGGCCTTCAGTTTCCTCATCTGTAACGTGAGGCTAACCCTAGGCCCTTCGCCCAGAATGTTCCAGGGAGGCAAAAGTGAGTTCGCAGGGGAACCACTTGGAAGCGTGCCCACCCCAGGACGTGTTCAGCAAATACCAGCAGGAAGACAATGCCGCCGCCCCGTCGTGAGGGGAGCTGTGTGCACAGGCCCCCCGGCAAGGACTCGGCCCTAAAGTGGGTGGCCGGGGCTCCCTGCGGACACTGCCGGCCCCGGGCAACACGGTTTCAGTTGTGCGGGCCCACTTATACACTGATTTTTTCAGTAAATACTATAAATGTAGTTTCCTATGTTTTCTTATTAATTCTTTTCTCTAGCTTACTTTATTGTAAGAATACAGTATAAAGTATATAGAACATAGAAAATATGTGTTAATCAACTGTTTATGTAACTGGTAAGGCTTCTAGTCAATGGTAGGCTCTTAATCAAGTTTTTGGGGAGTCAAAAGTTTTATTTGGATTTTTAAATATAGGGGTGGGAGGTGGTGGGTGCACCAACCCGTGTTGTTCAGAACTGATTGCTATGGCTTCTCCCACAAGGCAAAGAAGCATTTTCCTAAGAGCTGGAACTATCCAGAACGTTTGTGTCGGATTTTTCATCTACAAACTGACGACAATAATGTACCTCACAGCATGTTTGTGGGTGTTTGATAAGATGCTGTTTGTGAACAACAAAGTGCTCATCAAATCTGACCAATTATCATTCCTGTTCTCTCTGTGTCCCCCAAAGGACCATGCAGGGAAACTGGCATGCAGAAGGCACTTGATAAGCACAGAAGAGACCAAACATCACCTGCCTCTGGCAAGCAAGGCCTTGGCCACCTCTTGTCCTGGAATACTGGGGACCTCTCGCTCCAGGGGGCCCAGACATGGGCCTTCACGGCTGAACACACCCATCTAAGGACCCTGGAGCCCCACCAACAGCCTTGGAGTGCAGGGCAATCCCATCCTTCCGCCACCCAGGCTCACCGTGCTGGCTTTAACATCCCAGCCCTCCTGAATGGTGGTGGGGGGACCCTGCCTGAGGTTAACGCCAGCTGGAGAAAGAGTGGCTGACTATAACCTAAGGGTATAGTTCATATACTTTGAGGATAGGAATAATAAAGTAATTAATGTGGATGGAACACTTCCTATGTGTCTGACACAATTCTGGGCATCCCCCATGGTTGACCTCCTTTTGTCCCCAGACCAGCCCCTGACAGCGGAGCCAGGGTTGGCCCCAGTTTTCAGCTGAAGCGGCTGAGGGACTGGGAGATTAAGTAACCTGCTCATGTTACTTAAAATGTACCCACAGCAGGCCCGGCAGCAGAAGGTGAGCAACATTCATACCACCCGAGCCTCAGCCAAGGCAGACACTCCGGGAACTCTGGAAGGTGGGCACAAATGTGTCCTTAGCCAGAGCCACTACTGAGGGATGCCATATACCTCCAGAGCCGCTACTCTTAAGCACCCCTGCTCAGAAGAGAGCAGGGACAGGGAACTGAGAAGTGAAATGCAGCCTTATCCCTCTGGTGTTTATAACTACAGCAAGTAGTTCAATAATTCAATAAACAGAGAGGAAAACTGTGTCGTTGACCTAATAGTCACAGGCATAGTGACACGTGCTCCTAACCACTCACACCTGGAGGTACTTGGATAATCCACTATTTCTCCTTCCCAAGCTTTCTCTAATGTAATCTTGCTTCTGAAACTAGATGGTATATTCATATAAAGCAAGTGGGGCCATAAGCAGCTGTTCAGCATCCAGCAATCACTGCTAGAATCATTAAGCCAGAATCTGGCAGGGACAAGGCTGAGGCAAGACCCAGCAAAATATATTTATAAACCAAACAAACAAATTTCCAGGTGAATTGATGAGCAGCCAGCTTTGGCTGAAACAAAGAGGTAGGAGACATAAACCATACCCTTAAAATATTTAAAATCTGGTTAAAAAATACATTAAAAGGCAACATAGGAAATTATTCTGTTTGATCTTTGGGCTCTGCTCTCTTCCCAGCCTATCCTTTTCTACCAAGTTTCAGAAAAAGCTGAATGCTGTTGATGCCAAATTCTTACCTCCCATTCCCTCTTGGCTCCAATCCCCCCCAAAAAATGCTCCTGGTCAACCCCAGCCCTGTCTCCCCGACACCGTCCACACTGTGGGGTGACCGCCTGCAGCATCACTGCCTCTGCCGTCCACCCCGCCCCCTCCCTCCCCACAGAACTCTGGAAGTCTGCCTCCGCCTCTGAGTATTTCCCGACTTCTCTTTCCCCCCAACATGTTCAATACTGGTGTCCCCAGGAGCCCTGTTCTGCTTCATTAGATTCCACTCACATTTCTGACACTTATTCAAAAGGTCCTGAGCTGGGGATCTGAGTAGGGGAACAGCAGGTCCTTCCACAGCTGGCCCAGCTGGGGCTCCTGTTTGCCTGCTCTTGTCTGACCTTACTTCTCTTACGCCTCTTTCCCCCTCCTCTTCCTCATTCCTCTGCTTCCTGCACTCTTCCTCAATGTGTCATGGCTCCACGCTCACCAGCAGATAGATTTGGGGACCACATCCCTCTTCAGTCTCAGGCTGATCCTTGCAATATGCATCTAGAAGGAGGTGGTACCCACAGGTTGCAGCACTTGCCAGGGCTGGCTCCTACTGCGTGAAGGAAGCTGCCCACACCTGCTGCCCACACCCCGGCCCACACCTGCAGCCCATGCCCCTGCCGACCAGGTTTTCGTTCCAGGGGCCTGGGTATGCTGGAGGTTGGTCCTCCACTCCTTCCAGAAAGCTGGAAGCCCTAGCTGGTGTGACTCAGTGGCTTGAGCACTGGCCTACGAACTAAAGGGTCCCTGGTTCAATCCCCAGTCAGGGCACATGCCTGGGTTGCAGGCCAGGTCCCCAGAGGGGGCATGTGAGAGGCAACCACACATTGATGTTTCTCTCCCTACCGTCTCTTCCCCCTATCTCCCACCCTTCCTCTGTCTACAAATAAACAAACAAAAAAATTAAAAAAAAAAAAGCTGGAAGAAGACTCTGGGGTCCAGGAGTCAGGGGCGGAGACTGAAGGTGGGAACAGGGCACAGAGAAGCCTCAGATTTCAAACCCAGTCCTATTTCTGATCTGAACACAACCTCAGAAAGCCATCTTCACTTTTAATTCCACTTTCACAATTTAATACAGGCATAACAACAGCTTCTCCTTTAGGAAGATATATTTTTTCTTAATATTTTTTTATATTCTCACCTGAGGATATGTTTATTTTAGAGAGGGAGGAAGCGGGGGAGAGACAGAGAGAGAAACAATAATGTGAAAAACACATCGATTAGTCACCTCCCGTGTAGTCTCTGACCAGGAATTGAACCTACAACCTTTTGGTGTATGGGATGACACTCGAACCAACTGAGGCACCAGAAATATTTTTTAATGGGAATTGGATGACTGAACCATGTTATAACTTCACACTCCACTGTTCCCATGTGATAGCAATATTATCAGCCTCACATCATTAGAGCCTTTTAGCAGTTTGTAAAGGGCTATCACATGCCTTATGTCATTTGAAGCTCAAACTAAGCAGGCAGGACAGGTTCACAATACTCACGTCCCAGATGAGGAAACTGGGGGCCTTGAGACTCACCTGAAGCGTGCACTCACTGACTGACAGAGTTGAACCCACACCTGCCCTGTCCTATAGCTTTCCCTAACGACCGCCTTCTCGGCATTTCTATGACCAGCACTCCCCTCAGCTTTCCACACCTCAGCCCTTTCTATCGTCAAACACATATGCAGGAGCACTTAAGTGAGCAGCTAATAAACTTAACACAGTGGACAAAGAGGGGAACGGCTAATGTGAATCAATGGAAGTTAATTTGGAGCACCAAAGAGCTTGTCAAAATGTTGGCAGCTCATAAAACCCTTTTCTTTGAGGCTTGGGGTAGCTTGCACATGGCCTGCTTGTATGCAAGATCAAAGGCCAGGCTAATGAAATCTGTGTGTGGTGATGAAGGCTCGTTTATAATGTGTAAATCCTAGAGTGACAAACCAAACGCCCTAGCAGAAAGAGATCCTTTCCCTGACTCATCGAAACAGCCGTGGAGACTGGAGTAGCAGAGAGCCCATCTGTAAGCAGCATGAGGTCAACCTTACCAGGAAGGGGCCACCAGAGTCAACCAGTGGGCGTGGGGAAGGAGAGCCCCAAATTACCCACTTCGCCAGAAACAGCTTTACTTGAAAATCAGCCTCCATTTGCTCTCCACTCTACTAAGGTCGGATGTGCGCGGACCGAGCAGTTCCTTCGGGAAGGCCAACCCGTCACACATGGCAGCCATACCTGGCATGGGAGGAGCACTGGCGAACCATCGGCTCGCTTCAAGGACTCCAACAGTCTGTGCACAACGATGCCACTGATGGCGAGGGAGTCTCATTCACTGACGTAAGCCAAGTCTGGCAGACTCGACTTGAAAACACAGTTCAGGCTGCAACCAGGTTCACACCCAGATACCCTAAGAATTGCTCTATCATTTTACTGACAAGGCATCTGATTCCTGGGGAAGTTTCAAGAGTTGAGAAAGGATACATCACGAGATGGGGCATTATCAGAATTAACTCCAGGTCTGATTCCAATATCTGTACTGTTTCTTTTACTGTTTTTTAATAATATGAGGAAATATCCCCCCATAATCCTACCATCCTACCAATAGCTATTAATCTTTTTTAACTATTAATCTTCCAGCTGTCATGTGCATGTATTTTATGTGGGTGTGATCACAATGCCTGTTCACTTTTTTTTAAAGATTTTATTTATTTATTTTTAGAGAGGGGGAAAGGAGGGAGAAAGAGAAGGCGAGAAACATCACTGTATGGTTGCCTTTCATGCACCCCCCACTGGGGACCTGGCCCTCAACCCAGGCATGTGCCCTGACTGGGAACAAAACCGGCAGCCCTTTGGTTTGAGGGGTCCAGGCTGGTTCTGTTCCTGGGGTGCAGGGGTCCGTGCCCTGAGCGCAGGCCGGTGCTCAATCCACTGAGCCACACCAGCCAGGGCCATGTTCACTTTTAATTGCAGCTTTTTTCTTAATGCCATGTTGTCTTCATAATTCAATTTTTCTATATAAGAAATATTCTTGGGGAAGTCTAACTTTCTTAACTATTACCCGATGTTGAACCTAGAGACTGCTTCCAATTTTCCTCAATTATATACAATGTTCTATGAACATAATCACACAAATCACTTTCTCCCTATTTTAATTGTTTTTTTTTTTTCCTGAAGAGGATCTTAGAGACGGGATTACTGGATGAGCTATGGTTCTTAATACAAATCAGCACGTTGTATTCCAAACATGTCACTATGTTTTGCTGCTACCGGCAACACATCAGGATGTCACCCAGCTTATACTTAAGGGGGGTAAAAAACAAAGCCCTTTCACTAGGGTAGGCCACCTTCCAAGACCAAATAGGGGACTGAGCAATCCCTGAAAGATCAGATCTACCAGCTATACAAAGAAATTGCTGACCATTTAGCAGCAACGTGATTAAATGGTTACATCCAACATCTTAATTCTGACCCCGCTCAGCCTTCTCCCAGCTTTGCCCCCCTGAGCCCTAAGATGACTCCTACCACGGCCACCTTGTTAGGCAGACAAGATGCAAGCACGGCAGGACAGTCACTGAGAGCACCCAGAGCCCGCCCAGGTGGACAGAGACTGCTCTCTGACTCAGCTGCCTGCAGGCTCACTTCAGAAGTGTCCTCCCCAAAGCACAACAATGAAATCACAGCAGGGAAGGAGGCAATGGGAGCCAAAGGTGAAAATCCCAGCCAAACTCGTTAGAATGCAAAGCTTCAAACTCCAGGTCCTTGTAGAATTTCTCCAAGAGATGTTGAAATCTTTGGCTAACTGGGAAAGGGTTCTGTTTCCTGTAATCAGAGTCAGAGTCTAATAAGAAGCCAAGTTTATGGCATCTCATATCCACACACCATACGCTGGTGGAAGGAACATAAAGTTTGCGCCAAGCAAGCATTTTGATCCTGGAATTCCTCCAGCATTCTGGGTCCTTGGGAGTGACTGCTCCTCGACATCCCTTTAAGCCTGCTGGCTCTCACACACCCAGCTCAGGGAGCGGGCCTCAACTCCATCTGAAAAGCTGAACAGAATGATGCTCTCTCCAATGAAAGAAATGTCAGAGAACCACAAAAAATAGAGCTATGTGAGAGTGGCCCCTGACTTGTCCACTGCCCACTCTGGCTGTGCCACACATGGCAGGCTGAGAACCCATGCAGGGCGCACTGCCCCGGGTCCCAGCTGCAGCTCCCAAGCTCACCAGCTGATAGAGAATCCAAGCTCTGCCACTAGCTAGTTCTAGGATCTCACACAAGTTACTTAACCCCCAGTGCCTCGGTTTCCCCATCTGCACACACACAAAAAAGAAACCAGCAACAGTGTCTACTTCATAGTAGAGGGGCTGGCAGCATGAACTCTGGAGTCAGACGGCCTGCACCAGCACCCGCTCCAACACCCACTGGCTGGGAAACCCTCAGGATCCTTGGCCCTCTCTGGGCCTCGGTGTCCTTGTACAATGGAGATAGTAACAGCACACATTCACAGGCTGTTATGAAATGGTGTTTGTGAAGGGCTGTGCCTGGCACAGTTGGTGCTACATGAGCACGCCTTAAGAAATTAGAAGTAATGTTGGACTGCTTGAGGATATATGCCTGCCTGACCCAATTCCTGGCATGGAGTCTGTCTTTGCCAAATGTGCAATTTCACATTGAGGCACAATGCAAGGGGGTCAGGGCTTGGGGGCTTTGGGGACACGGATTCTAGGAGGCTAGGGGGACCCTCCAGTGCTGCTGCAGACCACATGGGAGGAGCAGGGCCAGCCGGGGTTGGCTCAGGACCCACAAGGAGCAGCGTGTGTGTGAAGGGACCGTCAAAAGGTATGTTGGGAGGAGGACGCCTGAAGCTCCTGGTGCCACAAGAAAGGCCTGGGACTTCGGGCCATTCATCTAGCAGGACAGTCTTCTGCATAAAACTGAGTAAGACCCAATGAAGCAAAACAAATCTGTCTGATTTACACAGCAAGGAGACACTAGCCAAAAACAAAAGATGGTAAGACCCCCTGTGAACAGACATAAATGTAGGCTTTCACCTCCTGGAGACCCTCCTCCCTCACCCCTCGCAACTTGGACACCATCGAGGAAACAGTTTTCCAATTAAATGGAAGGTATTAGGAAGGAATAAATTCACCCCCATAATGTTATTATGAACCAAACGAAAGAGCTGCCAGTCAGAATGCAAATACAAACTAGCCATCATCATTAACAGAGTGCATGTAAAAAAAACCTGATCCTACCCTTAAAACATCACTTCCATTTAATCTTCAGCAGCCTTTCAGAATATGGAAACTATTTTCAAAATCCTTAGGGACATGGGCTTCCACCCCACAGGCTGGGAAGGCTGACCTGGTTCTCCCCTCCCCCAGGCCTATGCTGGGAGGAGGGCACCTGGCTGGGCGGGAGTCTGTAAAGAGTTGCTGGCTTCCCTGAGCAGAACCGTTTCATCAACACCTCCTACCACTCAAAAGGTCCTGGGCACCAGGATACTGACCAGAGAATGTTTCAAGTATGCATGTGCACGTGTATATGGTATATGTGTGCACTTGTGTGTGCCTGTGAGTGCGACGGGAGCGAAGAGGGTGAGCTCCCCACTTTACCTTCTGTGGCTTCCAAGCTGCAATAAGGAAATAGAGTCTTCCATAAACAATCAATGACAGACCATGAACCAAAAGGGGGCATGAACGAAGAGCACAGCGAAGCAGTGAGAGACAGGGAGCAACCTAAAAGGACCCTGCATGGGGCCAGGGCAGACTCAGCTCTGAGAAGCCCCCCTTAGCCTGGGGCAGCGGCTGGCTGTGCAGGACCCAAAGGAGGTGGCTGGGAAACATGTGAGTAATGACACTTCCTCTGTTTGTCTCAGCTTTTGGTTGCCCGGGACTACCAGACCACAGATTCAGTGGGGGCCTGCCAAAAAATAAGAGGTTCCAGGGCTGTATGGAACATCACACAAAAATAAAAGTCACACCACAGCTTTCACGTGCAAAGACTGAGTTTCTCTCCGCTTTCCTTCCGGATAGTTCCTTGTTGGGAAGGGAATCCGGCGACAAACTCAAGGACTTGCAGCTTCCTGACGAGAGATCAACAGAAACACCTACACACTTACATCCTTAATGTGCAGAACTATGTCAAAACTGTTCCAGCCAAAGCCTGAAGGTCATTGTCAACAACTGGAAAGAACAAGGAACAAATAAATGAAACAGAGTCATGTTTCAATTCCTACTGAAATAGATAAACAAAGCCCATGATCTGATGACAATGACCCTTCTATGAGAACTCGGACCAAAATAGAAGACATGATGCTCACACCCACTGTATTTCAGGACATCATCTATGGACACGCACCAAATTGTAACAAAGAGATGAGCGCCTAGGTCACGTGCACACAGGACTCTGCACCCGGTACAAAGAAGGTTTCTTAAATGCCCTGCTCTGGATTTGCATGGATGGTAAAGAACAAATCGGCTATTGGGTTGGAGCTCAACCCAGAAACAAAAGCAGGGGGCGCCTGGTCTCTATTCTGTGTATTTCAATGTTGCACAATTCTCCTCCTTGCATCCCCTGCAAATAAAGTCAGGCAGCAAAGAAAGAGTTGGTGATGTCATATGTTGACTAGGATCTATCTACAGCCAACATAATTGGCGGGTGGTTTCCTCCTAGGAACCTGGACTGAATTCAAAAACACAGCACAACATCTCTGGAGTCTGAACCACGGCCATTGTTCCACCCTGTGCTCCCCATGTCAGTGGAGGGCTGACTGCTCAGCGAGGCCTTTTTCCCCCTCAGTGGATTAACAGGACTGAATAAAAGGCAATGCCAATGTATCTGGACAATAGGTTTAAGCCTGAGAAGGGACCCAGTTGTTTAGGGAGCCTTCATTTCCAACTGTGTGGACAGTTGAAGAGTTCAGGTTCCACACAAATATCAGCCCCCACCACTGGACATAAATTCAAACACTTCCTCACATTATGTTCTCTTCCTTCCCAGCAATGACAGGGGTAAGAAATAGTAACCAAGATGCTAAGGAGTGCTCCAAAGGGACTTTCTTTTTATAAAATTCCTTTAAGTGCAAAAGTACTTAAATGCCAAAAAAAAAAACTTGGAAAACCAGAAAACTGAATTTTCCATTATTCCCTCACCCCCTGAAAAGTACTAATTAAAAGTATTAATATACTGATGTATGTCTATCCAAACTTTTTTCCTACCCACTTATGCATACACGTATATGTTCTTTACAAAAGTAGTATCATAATTGTATAGTATATAAATTATATTTCAATAAAGCTCTTTTGAAACAAGTACTATCAAACTGGACATAGTGATCATGGCCTGCTTTATTCCATCACATATCTGAACAAGTTCACAGTAATATTTTCCACAGTGGTTTTTAATGACTACATACTATTTTTTCTGAAAGATGGCCAAACTTTACTTAACCAGGCACCTATTTTGGTCACATAGGTTGTCCCTAATTTTTTTTTTTTATCATAAATGTTATGACGAACATCCTTAGAACTAAATGTTTGCACACTGATTATTCTGCATCAATCAATGGGCATGAATATTTTTTGTTTGGAAAATTTTAAAGCTCTTATTAGACATTATCTTGCTACCCTCCAGAGAGGCCACACCAGCGTACACACCCACCAGCAGTTTACACATGCCCACCTCCCTGCAGTCTGCCCACACCTGGCGTTATCATTCCTTTTAATATCTGAAAAGTGAGTAGACAGAACTGAGCTTCCTGTTCTTTTAATGTGTATTTGTTTTATTACTCATTCAGTTAAAGATTTTTCATAAATTTAATAGAATTACTTCTTCTTTTGTGAATATCTTCTTTGTACCCTTTACTTTTTATTGAAGTGGTAATGTTTTTATTAAAATGTTATGATTTCTTATGTTAAATGCATCATCCTTTATTATATATTGCAAATCTATTTTCCTACTTCTTGTGTTTCTTTTAATTATTTTACTCTGATGTTTTTAATTTCTATGTAGTCAAGGGTCTCCATCTTTCCTGATTGCTACCTTTGATGAAATACCTAAATTATACGACTCATTATTATTTTCTCCTGATGTTCTTTTGACCTTATTGTTTAAATTTAACATTAACTACATGACATGTATTTCAGTA
This sequence comes from Phyllostomus discolor, assembly GCF_004126475.2. Lineage (NCBI taxonomy): Eukaryota > Metazoa > Chordata > Mammalia > Chiroptera > Phyllostomidae > Phyllostomus > Phyllostomus discolor. The sequence goes on along the minus strand of NC_040910.2, from coordinate 55,375,279 downwards.
TACGTATATGATGTGAGGTAGTTTACCTCTTTTTTCAAATGTTTAACTATACCAGCATAATACTGTGATGTGAGGTAAGGAGTTTACCTTTGTTTTCCCCGTGGTTAACTGTTCCAGCATAATCATTTCACCTCGAGTTTGAAATGTTATTTTTTTCACACACTAAATACTTAGATACAGTTGGTTCCACTTAATGGATTTTCTTGTTTATCCTAATGAAAATGTGTCTTCTGCAGGTAGTGCCAAATCATTTTAATTATTACATTTTTATACTTTTTAAGTATCCAGCCAGCAGTGGTCTCCTGCTCATCCTTAGTAAGTTCTTTTTAAGATATTTTCTTAACTTTTATCATCTGTTGACTATTCTACCTGAACTTCAGCCAAATGTCAAAAACAAAAAACAAAAGCACCTATTGAGGTTTTGATAGGAATCACACTAAATCTATAGATTAATCTTCACATAATTTGCTTCTTAACAGTATTGGGCTTTTCTATTCACTTTCATTTATCTCCTAATTTATTAATTCCCACATGTGAGAATGTATTCTTGTAATTCCCAGTTATATTTTGTGTTGCTATTGTGAATGGGATTTTTAAATGATATTTTCCAATTGTTTATTTCTGGCATGTGGGAAAGCTATTAATTTTGAATATATTGTATATTGGCCATCTTAATAAACTTCCTCTATAGATCCAGTATTTTCTTTAGTGAGTTCCTTTGAATATTTAAGGTAAAACATCTAATCATTTTGTTTTTCCTTTCTGATATTTTTATTTCTTATTTTTCCTATCTTATTACGTTGGCTAGGACTTCCAGAACAATTGAATAATAGAATAGAGATAATAATTGGCATTCTGGTCTCTCACTCATCAGAGGAGAGACACTGAAGCATTTGTTGGGCCGACACATGTCTTCCTGTCCAAGGTCCATGGCCCACAGACCTGGAGCAAAGTGGAAGCTCAAGTCAAACAGAAGACAGCAGTTTCTACACATTGTCCACAACTGAACAAAATGCCTTTGAGAAATACACAAGACACTGGATACTAAAACAGAGCGAATGAAGACTAATATCACAGAATAGTATTTTCTGTGATAAACGGAAGGCTTGACAGGGAGGGGTTAGGGTAGAGGTGGTCAGGTGTCAGACTTTCATCAGCCCTGCAGTGAAGGTCAGGCAGCCCTGGGCAGCCAGCAGCCAACTTCGGGACTCTGTGCTTCCTCTGACTCCCTCAGGAGGAGGGAAGCAGGTTCCCTCACACATTCCTTCACCTCCTCTTTCTGCAATGAGGCCCATCTCTTCCTCCTCCAAGAAGCCTTCCAAGACTATCCAAATGGAAGCTGGCCCTTTGCCCTTCAGACCTGGCAGAAGACTTACCTGGCTTTGACCTCCCCAAGGCTTGACTTTCTGGGACACAATGACACCACACTGTCCAAGTCTGACCACCTAAATCCTCACTGAAGATATACTACATTGCTATAAAAGACCTCCATGCAGTTAAAACAAACTGCTCACCCAGGGCCTGTATCTTCCTCCTTTCACACAGTGGGGAGGATCTCAGCCACCCAGTCCGCACACAGAAGGAAGACCTGAAATGTGAGCTGTAATTCAGGGGGCAGCAAACACAGGCAAGTGTACAACAGAGCTAAGTGAGAGAAGACACAAAGGGAGGAGGCAGGAGAAGGATGAAATGGAGACAAATATCCCCAATGGCTACAGACGTCCATTGGTGGGGGGTTGTTAAAAGCCCAACACTTTGCAGGTAAGCACAGTGCCATGCTGTAGGTTCGAAACACCTGTAAGTCATCAAAAGGCTTAACTGATGTTTCGTTCTCTTCACTTAGAAGGAACCACTAGCCTTGAAGACGTATTTTTCATCAAAATATCTCTTTTTCAATTAAAAGTGCTTTTGTTTGAATGGGTACATGTTTCAGGAGAGGTTGGAAGGGGCCTTCCAGGAAGGAAGGCACTTAACATTTATTTGCGCCAGGCACATGCTTGGTACTGAGTACACCACCAAACTCAAGCCACACAGCAACCTTGAAACACCACAGCATTACAAATCAGAAAACTGCGGATCAGAATTACCACACGATTCAGCAATCCCATTTCTGGGTATATACACAAAAGCAACAGATGTGTAGATTAACATATGCTGTATCTACATACAATGGAATAGTCTTCACCCTTAAAAAGAAAATTCTGACACATGCTACAACATGTATATACCTAGAAGACATGATGCTAAGTGAACTAAGCCAGACACAAAAGGACAAAAACTGTCTGATTCTATTTACATGAGGTAACTCGAGTAGTCAAATTCAGAGAAACAGACAGTAAGATGGTGGTTGCCAAGGGCTACCAGTGGAGGGTGAACAGGAGTTGATATTTAATGGATACGGAGTTTCAGTTAAGGAAGATGAAAAAGTTCTGGAGATGGATCAGAGGGATGGTTGCACAACAACGCAAATGTGCTGAATGCCACTGAGGTGCACACTTAAAAACGGTCGCCTGGCCGCATGGCTCAGTTGGTTGGAGCATTGTCCTGTACCCAAAGGGATGTGGGTTCACTCCCCAGTCCAGGCAAGTATGGGAAGCAACCAATCGCTGTTTCTCTCTCTCCCTTCCTCTTTTCTCTAAAAGCCATGAAAAAAAAAGTCCTCAGTTAAGGATTAAAAAAAAGGTCAAAATGATAAATTTTGTTATATGTATGTTACCCCAACTTTTTAAAAAAGAGAGAAGGGAGAAGGGGAGGAAGAATAAGAAACCTATGGTTCAAAGAGATGAAAAGTACTGCCCAGCTGGAGGCATTGAAGGTAGAACTCAAACATCATGTGGCCAAATTTGGAGTCCAGGCCCCATTCCCTCCAGGGCACCCAGAGGGACACCCCCACCCCACCTCACACCCTAAGGACCTTCCCTCACACGCAGAGGCATGGCTGTGGACGCCCTGCTCCTACTCTCTAGGAACTGAGTTTCCAGCAAAGCAGAGTCCTCTGCCCACAGTCCCAGCAGCACCTGCCACCCTCGCCCACCAGGCCACAGGCAGCCAGGATACCCTCAGCTCAGTCTGTGAGAGAGCTGGCTGGGCTCTGGCCGGTGTGGTTCAGTGGGTTGGAAAGTCAACCTGTGAACCAAAAGGTCACAGGTTCAATTTCTAGTCAAAACACATGCCTAGGTCACAGGTTTAATCCCTGGTCAGGGCATATACAAGAGGCAACCAATGGATGTTTCTCACATCGATGTTTGTTTCTCTGTCCCTCTCCCTTCCTCTATCTCGAAAAGCAATGAAAAAATGTGTTCAGGTGAGGATTAGAAAAGGGAGACAGACACGAGTGGAGGCCAGGAAGGAACCATGAAATGGCCTCACCTACCCTGACTGAAAAACAGGGGACAGAGCAGAGACAAATATGGCTTGTTACCACTGTGCCAGGAGATCTCAGGTACCCAACAGCTCAGGTGAACTCTGGGCCATTCAGCAGAAGAAAAGATCTGGTACATCTGATTGCTTGTTCATAATAAAAACAGAACCAACAAATGGCTTCATTAAGATGGAGCACGTGCCCTGGCTGACGTGGCTCAGTGCACTAAGTGCCGGTCTGCAAACCAAAAAGTCGCTGGTTCGATTCCAGTCAGGGCACAGGCCTGGACTGCAGGCTGGGTCCCCTCTTTCTCATTCTTTTTCCCTCTCTCTTAAAGTATGTAAATACAAATTTAAAAAAAAACAAAACAAGATGGAGTAGGCTTTGAGGTACATTCTCTTGAATCCTTGATGTTATCTGGGAAGCTCAGAAATCACTCTATAATCAAATATAGCCTCAGGTGAGGATTTCTTTAAAAAAAGAAAAAGAAAGGGGGGTGGAGACTGGACAGGGGCCCAGAGAAACGTTTACCAGGGACTGACCTGCAACCATGGGAACAGTGCCCACCGTTCATGCCTCAGCCCTTCACAGGAAAATCCTTTCTTTAAAAAAAAAAAAATACCAAGAAATAACGATTTACTTGTAAATTCTAAAGCATACCACACTCATATCGACAAGTTCCATACCACCTGTCTTGGCTGGCAGGCCCTGCTGCTGACTGCTGGGCAGGGGGCTCCCACGGGACCCAGTCAGGGAGGCCTCCCCTGATACCCTCCAGCAGACGTCAAGGATTTCTCCTCTGGGACCTCTGAACCTTGGCACAGATATCACATTTTACTGCAATCATCAGTATGTAGGTCTCAATAGCCTGCAAGTCCCTTGAGGCTGGGGACCATGCCTGTAGTGCCAATGCCCCGACCAGCACCTCCCCTATGGCCCGGCAAACATCACTGAGTGGACAAATGACAGGATGAATGAACAAGGCTTGCTCAGCAGTGGAAGCCACTGTGCTGATTAGCTCAGTTTCAGCAGAGCACTACATGTGCTGGCCAGGGACACAACCACAGCCTTCCCTGAGCAACTGCCCTCCATCACCCGTACCAGGCAGCCTCGGCCCTCTGGCACAACACCCTTGGTCCACAGTTCTGCTGGGTGTCCCCCACTGTTACCTCATCAGAAACATCCAGAAAGCAAGGATGGCGTTACCTCAAGGTGCACAGTCTGAACCCACACTTCACGCCTGATGTCCCCTGTTGACAGAGGCCTAGCAACATGCCCAGCGGGACAAGCACTGGCCAGAGAGCCAGATGACCAGGGTTTCCATTCTCATTTGGCCTCAATATTGGCTGGATGCCCTTAGGCAAGTCACTTGACCTTTCTATTCTGCAATTTCCTCATGGAAAGTGGGGGACATTTCCGGCCCTCTCTACTCCATAGGGAGGGTCCCAGGACAGAGCAGCTACAAATGCGGAATATAATGAGTCTTCTGACTCTGGGCTGTAAAGACAGGAGTGACCATCTGAGCAAAAAGTCAGGCCTGGGAGATCTCCAGCATCCAGCAAGAGCGCCCAGGCCTGGCAGGCCCCAGACAGTGTGCTGCCAGAGGAGAGACAGTGGCGCAAAGGGGCTGCAGGGCTTCTGCCAAGTTCCCTCCCGTCCCAGCCCATTTACCTGCCCACCCCACCAGAAAGCAGAACAAAGGATGGTCATAAAGAGCCACACGATGGGAGGGGGGCAAGTCTGGGGGGATGGAGTCAACCATTCCAGCTAACCAGGATGGGGAACCCCAGAGAGAGGGCTCCAGGGGAGGGGGGGAGGTGGTGAGCTGGGTCCTGCTCCCCTGGGACATCCCTGGTTTCAACTCTTCTTTCTCATCACTGTGAACATCCTTCCACTTTGCACATCAGATGTTTCCATGCAAGATTAAGAAAACATACTCAAAACCGCCCTGGCTGGTGTGGCTCAGTGGATTGAATGCCAGCCTATTAACCAAGGGGTCCCTTGTTTGATTCCCAGTCAGGGCACATGCCTGGATTCAGGGCCAGGTTCCCAGCTGGGGATGCGCAAGAGGAAACCACACACTGATGTTTCTCTCCTCCTCTTTCTCCCTCCCTTCCACTTAAAAAAAAAAGAAAGAAAACATACTCAAAACCAAGATCTCACATCACAGATCAAGATGGAGAGTAAGTGAACAAGTGAACCGGCCTTCATGTAAAGCCTGAAGTCAAACCCACATTGAGACCCTCACTGCCCCTGCGACAGCTGTGATCAAAACGACAGATGGTAACACGTGCTGGCACGAGTGTGCAGAGACAGAGCCTCCCTACCCTGCCGGTGGGGGCGTAAAACGGTGCACCCACCGTGGAGAGCAGTTTGGCAGTTCCTCAAAGTGTTAAAGATAGTATTGCCCTGTAACCCAGCAATTCCAATCCAAGAGAAGTAAAAGCATATGCACACGTAAAAACTTGTCCATGAATGAACATTATTCATTCACAAAAGCCAAAAACCGGAAGCAATTCAAATGTTATCAACTGATCAACAGATAAGCAAAATGAAGTACACCATACAGCATAACACTAATCAGTAAAAAAAAGGAATGAGGTACTGATGTAGACTACAATACACACAAGCCTTGAGAATATCGTGCTGAGCAAAAAGCGGCAGAGAGCAAATGCCACACACTGTATGATTCCATAGACGAGCTATCCAGAACAGACGAAGGCATGGAGACTGAGGGTGCACTGGTGTTTGGCATGGACTGGGGAATGGGGAGTAGCTGTGACTTGGTATGAGTTTCTTTTGGGGCAGATAAGAATGTTCTGAAATTAGACAGAAGCAATGGTTGGTTACACAGTTCTGACTATACTAAAAACCACTGAATTGTATACTTTAAAAGTGAATTTTACGGTAAATAAGTTATATGTTAAGTTTTTAAATAAATTTTAAGAGTCAATATAGTTTCTGTAAGCCAACACAAAACAAATAACGAATGAATGAATGAAGCAAGCCTAAAATAATAAGACTCTGTTACTCAGCATCTTTTTTTGATGAAATTCCTTAAACAAACAGTAAGAACAGGCTATAAGAATGAAGAGAATGAGGAAGAGAAAGGGCCGAGCACCAACAAGAAGACAGAAACCATCAGGAAAATCACATTTTCTGGCAGTATCCTGGATGGAAACCTCTTGGTCACTAGAAGCCATCTTTAACTGGTACGGAGACAACGAAAATAAGCAACTCGTGTCAGAGAAGCAGACCTGTCACACAGAACAAGGTTCTGGTCACCTGACTCTCAAGAACAGAGACGTGGAAGTTCAAATGCCCACTCGCACAAGCCAGCAGGCCCAGAAAATACAGCAGAGTGAGAGCCTTCCATCCCCTGACAGAGAAGAGCCTGTTTCTTATTGTTCAGCTTTTCTAGTCTTTCATGAAGCCCTACCATTTAATGAAAATCCACAAAGGAGGATGATAACACCTTCTTCAGCTCTTCTCTGGAAAGTAGGCTTTTTCTTAGAGATGAGCTTTGCAGCAGAAAGCTCTCTGCAACCCCAGCACTCACTGACGGTGTGAGCTACAGATGCAGCACTAGTAGAGGTATAAACAAGCACCATGGGAAAAAGGTCCTGCCCCCCAGCTCATACCACATCCTAGGCCAGTGTGTCCTGCTGCGAAGTGAGGAGCTTGCAACACACAATGCCTAGGCCCCAGACACAGCCACCACCTGGAGCTCACCATCAGGTGTCAGGCTGCCATGCATCCATCTGTAACAAAGATCTCGGTGTCAAAGCTTGGTGCTGCTCTTCAAGCCAACCATTATTTAAAGTACCTTTTTCTATACCATAAAAGGAGAAATGATCGGCTATCTTGAATCTCCCACTAAGCAAGATATAAAATCTTGCTCTTCAATAAACAGCCAAATGCTTTTAGCAAGAAAAGAAATTCAGGTGAGGATGTGCCTCTGTAACAGAAATAAAAATAAAAATAAAAATAAAAATAAAAATTCAGAGCTATGCTGACCATTTTCATTGTTTCTTGATGAAAGAAGGGTAAGAAAAAAAGGTGTGTGCTGAAATGAGAGGTTGGCGAAATTAATGGCACAAAATACATTTATCCTCCAAATATCCAGTGTCTGGGTGTCATGATACAAAGTTTTGACGGTCAGGAAGAAAACTGGGCTGAAGGGCCCAAACCTCCCACCCCGCATAGGTAACCTGTCCTGCACACCATCTCCCTGAATCCTTAGCACAACCTTATTAGGCCAGAAAGGCTGACCCAAGCCCTCCTGACAAGTGACAAAACCATGACAGAGACATGGGGCACCCTGCCTGGGTGAAGGAGCAGCAGAATGGAGAGACCAGAACTAAGGTCTTCTGATTCCCAGCTCCATGAAGATGCGTCATCAACAAGTTTAGGCCTCGAATTCTTCCCCTTACACCTCATGTTCCCCCTTGGATTATCTCCATCAAGAGAGACACAGTGTACAGAAGAGCAGACCCAACTCTGAGAAACTTTCCATTTTCCTCCCTGTCCCTGTGTTGCCTCAAAAATGCCATCTGCCTGAGGTGTTCCCCTACCACACACGGAGCCTAATGAACCCTGATGAAAGACGAGACCCAGGCATGAAGGCCTTTGAAGCCGCTTGCGTGACAGAGCTCGGCACAATCTGGCCCTGCATGGAAAAGGGCTCCCAGGCCTCCCGGAAGATAGATTACGTACAGTTGATGAATGCATGACATCAGTTACTCCTCCTGATTGCTCTCCAAATGCCCCAGGGAAGCAGGGGACTCGAGGTCATCAGTGGAAAACTTCTGCTGGGAGACCAGAGATGCTCAACACACCGTGGTCATCTCCGTGAGTACCTTCCCCCGCTGGGCAGACTCCTGCTTAGCAAAACGTCCACTTTCTAACCACTGTCTTCCTTTATCTTACAGAAAACAATCTTTTACATTAAAAGTTGGCTCAAAGGGCATGATAAAGCTTGAGCACCAAAATCTTTCTGTATCTGGGGCATGCATCTAAGCCCACCACCTGATTGCAAACTCCAGGTGGGGGCTGCACCTGGGATGACTGTAAAGCACCTGGCATGATGCAGGGCACACTGCAGCATTCACGAGCACACTTTTTAATTAAAAAGCAAACAGGGCTCCTTTGTCCTGTGACCTGCACGTGCATCAGCCCAGAGCTTGGATCGGAATTCTAAGCCTAACTCTTACAGCTCTGTAGCTTTAGGGAAGTCACCAGGCTTCTCCAAGTTTCCCATTTCCTCATGCATGGCACAAGGAGAAGCCCACCTATCTTCAGGAGTGACACAGGATTAGATGCAGTGTGTATAGGGCTTATGTGGCTCACAGATCCTCAATAAACAGCATCAATTCCCTGCTCCCTTAAATGACCTTTCATCTGACCACCTAGGTGCAGAGGGGAGTCATGCAGATCCCTGCTATGATTTCTTGCAGGTCAGTGGAGGGGTCCAGAGAGCAGCCACTATGCCACCACCTTTCCAAGCTCATAAGAGGAAACAAGCAAACTCAGTACAAGCCCGAGATGAAGAATGCTGCATAACTCAGCTTACCTGGGACAGCCCCGGTGTGCCAGCAAAATTAGGAGTATGCATTTTCACTCTCAGAAAGTGCACCTGGACAGGAACCTAAATACCTATCCTACTTACAGGGCTGAAGTCCCTGTCTAATGGTACAAAATGACTCTTTTAACCACTGATACTGGGCCCAAGCTATGACACTCAGGTTTCACTTAAAACTCTAAAGCAAAAGTTGCATTTCCTCCAAAATAGTAAGTCCACCCCCTTCCCTGGGCTCAGAGTGGCCCCCCAACATCTGTCAACCCCCAGGGCATAGTTTTCTAACTCAGCTGTCTCCTTGCCTTGACCGTCTCCTTGCCTTAAGGATGGATGTGCTCTGCCTGCGTCTTCACACCCTCCCACCCCCCATCTGTGTAGCTACTACACCAGGGTACAACTACAGGAATAATAGCACCTGACTGAACGGAAGAGCAGGGGATGAGCACGTCAAAGTACAAGCAGCTGTGTGTCCCTGCCAGACTGGCAAGAACAGGTCAGGGGCCAGGCCTTTCCCCTCCGAGGGGTCCCACACAGCCAGGGACGAGGAACTCACCCTGGCCAGAGGAAAGAGCCCCTCATCCAGCATTCTGCCAGCATTGTCCCCACAGCTTCTGAGTGCTGGGCCCTGTAGGACTGAATGCTTCCCAGCTGACATACCCTCAGGGAAGAATTTGTCACCAGTGCTGCCAGAGAAATGAGCCCCAGCCGCCCAGGGGAAATGTTGGGGCAGGCTCCAGGAGGAACGCAGCCGTCTTTAAAGCGACCACAGTGAATCCACTAGGAGAACCAGAGGAGTTGGGCCCTTGATGGCACACCAATGACCAATCATAAAGTTGGTCTCATTTGAATTCATTTTCTGGCTGAAAACCCAAATCTAGAATGAGTCATTAACTTGATGAGCTGTTTCCTGATGACACCGTTTTGCATCTGTAGGACTGGGTACACAGTCAAGAAACTTAGGCCTCAAAATTCTCCAGTGACTATTTGGAGGGAAAAAAGTGAAAAGTAAAATTTTTATTTTCGTGTGTAAGAACCTTCTTATACAGAGGTGCTTTTCCTGCTAAGTTCAAACCACAAACACCATTACATGGCACTGAAGATGAAGCACACCTTGAACCCTCTTCCTGACCTCACCAAGCAGCAACAAAGGGAGATAAGCTGTCTGGATCAGCCTGTGCCCACACCCTTGGATCAGGAGATAAACGAACAGATAGATAGACAGACAAATAAACAGACAGATATTAGATCAGATAGACATCTTTTTGGATATATAACAGAGAGTAGGTCAGATAGCTAAATATACAGACTAGATAATATAGATGATAAATTAGATACAGATGATAGATTGAATAATAACTGAGACAGATACACAGATAGATTCACATAAGTACCAGAAGAGTCAAAATAATTATTTTTAAACAGTATGGTACAAACAAGCTCACTTACTCTTCACGTAACCCTAAGAAATAGAAATCTATTGTCTACTTTTTATAACATGGAACGAGCCATCTAGAAATATATTACATGATCACACTCGGACAAAAAGTACTAGAAAGAGAAATTAAACATGCATCTGAGCCTTGGAGTGCTCCTCGGCCACGGTGTTACTTGCGATCTCACCCTCTGAAGCGTGGCCAGTGACTTTCCCCAGCTGGGACAGAAGCCGGACAGAAGATCCAAGGGCTGCCTGAAGAGCCTACGATTCTGTGTGATTACCAGGCTCTTTTGATATTCCCTCACAGGCTCCCCACAAGGACAGGCTCCAGTTCTGACCTATCATTAGCGGGGGATTAGGTCATAAACACTGTCGCTTCAACCTAAAGGCCAGCGGGTTCTCTCAGGGAAGCCAGCACAGCAGGTGGCCCACAGGGCTGGGACACACTCCCACCCCAGCTGCACCGGGCCCTCTTACCCTCTTCCTGCTCACCACCTCACCCCACTAACTCCAAGTCCTAACCAAGCTGCACTCTAGCCAAGTAAAACCTCAGGACACCAAAAACAGCAACTGAGGGAGGAGCCCTTTTTCGGTGGCATTAGCTCTACCCGCTCTGCTTCATAGCTTCTGGAGGGCACCTGGCCACAGAATCCACCAACCCAGGTCAGGACCAGAGAATCCGTCCCCTTCCCTTCAAAAAGAGGACCAGGCACAGCAGGGGATAGAAGGCATTTTAGAAAACCTTGGCCGACATCCACTCAGCTTCAGCAGAAGTCCACCTGGGGGAACAAACACCTAGACCCACGGCTCGTAGCCCTGGCTGTCCCCAACCTTTTCAGCACCAGAGACCAGTTTCAGGGAAGATAATTTTTTCATGAGCTGGAGGTGGAGGGGCGGGGGGAGGTTCAGGATAATTCAAGTGCATTACATTCAAACTCATCTCATGCTGTGTGGCCCAATTCCTAACAGGCCTGACCAGTCCATGGCCCGAAAGCTGGGGACCCCTACCCAAGAAGCTTACAGCTACCAGAGCCCAGGCCCACCCTGAACAATGAAGTCAAAAACTCTGGTCTGCTTTATGAAAACTCCCCTGGGGATTCTAGTGTGCACTTGAGGTTTGTAACTACTGCCCTGGCTCATTGCAAAATCCCTTCTACCAGAGTCGGCCTCAGCCACAGAGACCCAGCCCCTGCAGCACCCTCTCTGTCATTAGGGGAACATTTAGTCACATTCAAAGAAAGCTGCCTCCCAAATGGGTTAACCAGAAGGAACTCTAATTTCTACTCACCGAATGCCCCTGTATCATTACCATGGCAGTTAAGACGGACTAAAAGCAAGGAATTTGGGTTAATGGCTTCACCCAACAGCAGCAGCAAGTCAGAGGCAGAGCCCTCAAAACCCAAAGAAATAAATAATCATTTTCCCGGGAAGAAACAGGGAGGTTGGCTCAAAGAGGGAGAAAGGGAAGAAGAGGAGAGAGCCTCAAACGGAGGGGGTGTAACATGCAAGTGGCTTCGCCAACCACTCCCAAGACAGTCATTTTCCTTGAAAAATGCAAAACCATTGATTTTTTAAAGAAAGAGTATTCAGCTATTATGGGCTCTAATGAAAAGCAAGGCAAACCCAGGCAGGGGAAGTGAAAAGAGTGTTCTGTCCTGGTTCCTGTCTTGGACAAAAGGAAGTATGTTAAACAAAACCACTGAACAGTTACAGTGTGGCTGTGAGGAGTTTTCTTAAGTGACTACGTGGGTGAGCTCCTCCTTACTAAACAGCCTTCTCCTACGGCTCAACCCAGAGTCAGGCAGGGCCCCTGCTCCAAGGGAAGGGAAGCGTGGGGGCAGGCAGGGAAGGCATGTCGGCATCCCAGCGGTGCTTCCCCAGCCCTAGGATTCCCAGGAAGGGCTGCCCACGGGAGGTCAGGGAGAGAGGGAACAGCGTTCTAGGCTTGTCCTGGCCCACACTGCAGCCAGAGCAGCTCTGCCTTCATCAGTCCTACCTGCCAGGTAGAGGGGCCCCACGATTTCATATCAAAGAAAAGTGGCCCCAGAAAAACAACACTAAAGCCATCAAAAGTAGGAGCAACAGGGATGAGGTCCAGTTGCGGCTCAGGGAGCAGCTTCCACGTGATCAGGAGGCCTATAAACATGGAAATCCAGAAGTCTCTGCCCAAACCACTCAGCCAGGACCCAGAATGTGAATGTCCTTGGATGTCTGTGTGTCTTCCAGGCTCTAATGTAGCCAGGCGGACCCCTGAGCCCATGGAATGCTCACCACTGAAAGCCGGTCCCTCACATCTGAAAACTTTGTGGAGCCCCTTGACTCCCCTTCCCTCACAGCCACTCCTGGCTCCGGCTGTCATTCAGGGCTACAGGAGTGGCAGGAAGATCCCAACAGTGTGTACATCCGGCTCACTAGCAAGTCCGAGGATGGTCTCTGGGTGCATGCCGGTACCCCAGCCTCTGTGCCCACCCCTCAGGGCTGAGTCAGAACTGGAGAGGGGGGCATGCAGACATCATCTGCAGAGAGGACGGCCCATCCCCTCAGGGGCTAGGTGGCTCTCTCCACTACCAGCTCTCTCTCACTGCCAAGAAGCCAGGCAAGAAACCCTGGGGAGATTAGGGTTAACTGCTACAATGTCCGAGACACAGGTAGGGACTAGCAACCCAAACAGGACTGTTCCTCCTCTGGGAGGGCCTAGCAGACCTTAAACACTACTGGCTAGGAGGCTGGTGTGTGGAGCCCAAGCCAGCAGCCTCCATCCTGAGAAAAGCTCTTAGTACGTGTGCACACCGGGCCCCCGGAACAGCTGTGCTATTTCTCCAGACGCATCATTTTTTCACTTTCTTCCTGTATTCCGCTTGGCACCAGGTGTTAGGTGATCGTCCCAAAATGTCCCAGGGAGTGGACAAATCCTCCCAGGCCAGCCACTTGTGGTTGCGATTTGGACAGAAACACCTAAGCGGGCCCTGTCGTTCCCACGTCCATAGTGTCCCCTGGCTCACAGCAGGCCCTCCTGTCAGCTCATGTGCGGCCCCACCCACGTGGAGCCCAGGGAGAGGGCTCAGGAGGAGGAGACGGAGAGACTGCACCAACAGCCATCGGATAGCGTGGCTTTCTAATCGCCAGGCCATGGGTAGATTTTGTGGTGACAACTCTGGTCCTGGACTTTGAAACTGCAGTCTGATGTGGTCCAGCTATTTTGTAAACATTTTCTAACCCGAGTCAAATGAATGATGCAAAGGGAATAATCAAAGTATCAATTACAGACACATTCATATTATAGTGTGTGTGTGTTCACACACGTGTACTCGTCAGAAGCAGGGAGCAAACCCAAATGCCACATGGATGAAAAATGACGAGCAGTGGCTGTGCCACAGGGACATGGAGCCACGTCTCTCAGGGCAGCCCAGCCAGCAGGGCACCAGGCACCACCGGGCACCACCGCGCCTGCGCTCAGGCTGCCTGCCTCCGGGTAAGGCTCTGCAGAGAAGCTGGGATAAGCCCCAGGGGTCTGGGGAATGACCACTGGGTCTGCCCCCGTGCTCAGGGCCACTCTCAAATGGATCTGACGCTGTGCACTCAGGGTGAGAGCTGCTATCGCTGCCACCTTCAAAGACAATCCAGATGGAGGGAGCAGTCCCCATCCACGACCACAAGGCTGATGCTTGGGCTCTGGGCTTTCCCCTCCTGCCTCTCTCCCCCAGCTGCTGCAACAGAACTGTTCCCTGCAGGGACAGCGGCGGGGGGCGGCGGTACCGGGGACGACACAGCAGAAATGAGGCTACTGGTAAAGAGGTAACACAACACCAGACTGTACACCATCCTCAGGCCCCAGGAATCTCAGTCTTCTGGCATCAGTCAGATGAAGCAGAAAACCAAGTCCTTGTTAGTGTATGCATCCATCCGCCCATCCGTCTGTCCAACAGCAGGCAGTAATGGGGCAACTCAGGAGTGGCATGGCTGGGTAGGAGGGGAATATTGAAACCAAAGAGACAGAGGAGACTTCATCAAACTGTAACACCAAAAGAATGTCTTAAGGGTCATGGGCTAGAAGCCCAATGTTTGCCAAGGTACCAAGAAGTAACAGTAGATTTCAGTGAAAGGGGCTGAGCAGGGGCTTAGGGACAGAGGTGATACCCAGGCTGGGCAGAGGAAAGAAGGGAAGGGCATGCCTGACTGAGGTGACAGCGTGAGTACAGGCTGAGCAGCAGGACTGGGCCATGTGACAGAGGGCTCTGCACTGGGCTGCGTTCTCTAAGCAAGTGGAGCCATGGGGGTGAGGGATCTCCGAGGACAGACAGACATGCTCAAAGCTGCACCCAAGAAAGAGCCCAAGCAGCAGAGGCCAGATATGGGGGCGTTGGTGAGACTTCTTAGAAGTTGAGGAGAAGACAGAGGTCTGAGTCAGGGCAGTAAAGAAATGGGTGCAAGAGAGAACACAGAGACAAACTGATCCGATTCAGCACAGGGTGACTCTGTGGGATCAAGCTGGCAAGACAATGCTGCCTCTCTCTGGTGCACAGCACCAGAGAGAGGCAGGAGTGGGAAGAATGGTGAGTCCGACTGGGGAGGGCTGCAGGAGGGCCTGAGGCACACCCAGGACCACACCCAGGGAGGGAATGACGAGTCCAGAGGTCAGGAGGAACAAGGGCTCTTTCCATCGTGGCAGCAGCAATCTGTCCTCATCTTCTCTGGGTTCAAGTCCCATCCTGATCCCTGTTGGGTCGAACTCAAGGGGAGAAGAAGCCCCCTCAGTGTACTGTGCCTGGGGTTCCATACCCTCTGAGGGAGAGCCTTGAATTCGGGTTAGCAGAAATGACAGACAGGCTCTTGTCTCTGGACCAGGGCTCCCATTCCTTGGAGATCTAGGATCCGCGGAGCTGGTATGGACCCCCAAGGTCTGTACTTTCAAACAATCACCAGATTCAAATGCAGAATCGCAGGTCCCACCAGCAGATTCTCTCTACTTTGACAGGTTAGGTGGGGCCCAGGAAGCTGAATGTTTCTGGATGCAACCAGGTGACACCCGGTACAGCCTGCTGATTGTGCTCAGAGAAGCCCTGCTCCCAGCAAATGTTCAGGTCATACCCTCCTGCAGCTGGAGTCTCTTTTCTTTGGCTCTGTAGAGATCCAGTGGTGGGGGGTTGTCTCTGTAAAGATGAGAGGTTGCTGACACATCAGGTGATATGAATAACACGAAGGACCACATCTGAGTACTTATTACTATGGCCGGTGCTGCTCTGATGCCTCCACATCACTATGTGAAATGACTTCCCCCATCTTGCAGTTGAGGTGATTGAGTCGTAAAGTCAAGTCAACCAGCTACTGGTGTAGAGCCGTAGCAGCAGTGTTCCACACCTGCCACCTGCACTGAAATGCAGGACACGTGTTGGCGAGTTGTGCCCTTCCCTCTGGCCTCAGTCTTCCCCTCTCTAAAATGGAGAGAACTGTTCCTATCTGCTTCCTGGAGACTCTGGGGTCTTAACAAAAATGATCACAACGCTGCTGGAAAGTCAGCAGAGGCTTCCCCAAGCAGCACCCCTGCCATCTCGGGACCCTTCAGCCAGGCCGGATGCTGCCTGCAGGGCTCAATCGGAGCCTGTGCCACCCGTCACTGGATAGAAAGGGCAGAGGGCATTCCTTCCACCCACGCTGAGTGCCTCACACAAAGATCTGGTATGCAAGTCTCAATGGAAGGCTCTGTTTAACGGCAATAATATTATTTTCTGCTGCTGGCGTGTCACCTCCATTTTTAAACTGGGAACATTCGGCTGCATTTCCCTCTGCAGACAGTGTTATTTCAGACACAGTGTCATTTCAGAAATGTAGCCTCCAGGTCCTACGACCTGAGAAACACATAGCAGGGGGCAGGTGAAGACTCACCTGTAGGGCAGGTGACATGGCTTGGAGAAACCCAGAAAAATGGAAGGAGGTGCAGGCTTTGTTATAGCAATTTACTTCAATGGCTTGTTTCTGCAAGTTTGCTCCTGTGGCCTCGGTACTCATTAAAGAAGCTCCGATTTCATCGAAGGAGCAGATGAAGCAGAACATAGATACCAATGAAGTCACCTTAAGCTAGCTCTTCCTCTTTGTAACACTCTCTCTCTGAAAAGCGTGCCCGGGCCACACACTCACTTGAAGCAATGCACAAAGTATGACCAGCCAGCAGAGAAAAATCCTGATTTCCTCATCTGCAGTATTACCACTTAGCTCCTGAGGGAAGGGCAGATTCGTGGGAATTCTGTAAAGGTCAGTAACCATGCGGGTCATTTTTAAGAGTGGTTAACATTTTTCTCTGGCTGTAAAGGCAGTGGAGTTTGGGATGGCCGCTCAGACCACGGTCGCTGCCACTCTTGATTTTTATTAATTGGAGTTTGTTCAGCCCCCTACTCTTCAGCCCAACTGACTGCATGCAATCATATTCGGCCTGACTGAGCAGGGCAGGCAGCCTGAGTTTTCTCTTCCCCTTCATTCCCATCTGCCATTAGGCCATTTGCTCACTATTCTGGTCCCTGGGCCAGGTGCTGGACTTGTGGGGATGTCCCTTGTCCCTGCACAGAAGGAACCACCTGGAATGAAGGAAAAGAAGCACACAGCCGCTGAGAAAGAAGGCCAAAGAGAAAGTCCTGGCATCAGCAAGGAGGGATGTGCCCACCTGGTGAAGGTGGAGGGGAAGGGAAGGCACAAGAAGCAGGAAGGAGGTAAAGAATGGGTCAAGTGTGAGGAGCAGAAGCACATTCCAGAATGATAGAGAGGAGAAGAGACTGAAGGGGCTTTCACATGCGTCTGAGAAAAAAACAGGGCCTTTCTATACCCGTTGAACAGAATGCATTTTATTAGAGGTAAACAAACTCTCTGAGCTCAGTGACTCGTCAAATGTGGGAGCTGGAAAGGACATCCAGGGTCATCTAGTGAAAATCCTCCATTGTGCCGAGGAGCAGCTAAAGCCCAAAGAACTGAGGTGCTTGCCAAGGTCATACAGCAAGTTGGTGATGGAGAGAGACCAAGACTGCCGGCCCCTGGCTGGGGCATTTCTGCCACAGAGGCTCCGGCCCAGCAACTTCCCCCACAGACCTCGCTGGCCACTCACTCAGGAAATGTCACCTGTGGCTTAGGAATACTCCGTGACCAATGCAGGGGCCTACAGGGACCTCATCTGAACTCCAGAGGCAGACTAGAACCTTGACTTGACCTTGCAGCTTGACACTCAGTGCTTTTCAAGTGTGGCTTCCCAGCTGGCTCAGAGGAGGGACAGAAATGTACAGGGGTACCAAGTGCATCCTTACAGACAGTGCCGACCAAACAGCAGGCTTTCCCACTAGGTCAGAGTCCCAAGATGTGAGTGGGGCCCTCTTGAGAACTCCCCCACAAGGTTAGAAAGTGATGTGTGCAGCCAGAAAGAAATACTAAGGCTTTGGTGTGGAAGCTCTTTAGGGGCAGGGATAAGAAAGCTGAAGCAGGACAGCGGTCCCTGATCCTTCAGACACCTGAGAGAGCAGGGCCAAGACAACGCACACGCGGAGGTGGGTATGGGATTCAAAGCGGAGGGGAGCTGGCGCTAGGCAGGGATGGCAGGGCAACGTTCTTCCAGGTGGGGGCATGGAAAAGAGACCCTGTAGTCACAAGTAAAGAGACCATCATTCTGAAAAATAACCAGTTAAAACAGGTTTCCCTAAAGCACAAATAGCTAAGTTCTTTCAACTTTGACCCCTTTCTGAATTGAATTGTTAGCTTTTAAGACAGATTGTGTGTTGACTTTCACTCTTGGATAAAATATTTTGTTGTTGTTGTTTTTAAATATGTGCCAGCCGGTCCCCTGTGCAGCTTGCCTACCTCCTCAAAAACATGATGCTATTTGTCAAAGGGACAATCAGCAGACACGTTGGAAACTGACCGCTCACAAGCAAACTCCTAACGCATGCATTGACCCCAGGAAATATACTTCAGATTTGGTAGAATGAAAAGCATAAATCCTTCAAAGCAACATATGAAGAGTAACTGGCTGTTGGTGGGAGCAACTTCATCTAAACAACAATCAATATTATCTATGGGTCCTTCTCCAAGCAAGACTGCCCAATTCCATTTATGTCAAATCTAGGCCAGGAAGAATTACCCCATTTGATTTTCTTATCAGTGGAATAGAGATTCCCGGTTCAACATCTGCTGCACCCCATCCTCTTTCTGAGAAGATGCGCCCTCAGGAATTCTTAAAAAATCAGAAACAAATACTTTTGAGCAAAAGCTCAAAACTGATAGCTTTGAAGATTACTCAAAATGCTGTGTTTGCAAAGTGGCCACAATCAAATCCCATTTTCAAGTTAACTTTTGTCTAAAAGTTCTCAGGCAGAGAAAGCCAGAAGCCACTCCTTTTACCCCACCACAATTCTCTGGATCCGCATTCTCAAGATCCACTGCAGAAATCAGAGCTGGACAGAAAATGCGAGTGAGAAGACAAGACAACCGCCTGGTCCTCCCACCCCCTGCTCCCTCAGGCGACAGATCAATCCACTGCTCAATTCAGCAGCTTCTAGAAGGAAAGAGTCAAACAACACAGACTTATTTTCTCACGATGAAGATTCCCAAGTGCTAACATCATTATTTTATGCTGTCTTACTGATCATGGTGGTTCCACCAGCCAGGGCTGCCTTGGTGCCTTGAAAGAAGTCATCAGCCGAAGTCATTCCCTGCTCAGGCATCTGGAAGCGGGTATGGACGTCGATCCCGCCGGGAATCACCATCCTGGAATGGGCCTCGATGGTCTTCACACCTCCTGGCACAATCAGGTTTTCTCCTATTTGCCTAAATAAAGGGATAGGATGTGACCATGGTGGTCAATGAAATGTCCTCAAATTGAATGAAATCTGAAAGACATATCCACAGGTCCTAACCTATCCTTCCCTGTGTTCCCTAGACTTTTCCAGCTATTGTAATTATTCATAATACATGTGCACTCCCCACTCCATACCCCTAAGAGGCAACGAGGCACTTACTAGAAAATAAGTCAAATAAGGCCTCAGAGGCCCAAGCAAAACCCCTAAGATCAAATGATAATGAGGCCCCAAGAAATTCACATAAAAATGCCACTATACTTTCTCTATAAACACACAGTTGAGATAATTATCCTACAGTAATTTCCTCCAGACCTGGTTATACTTTACAAACATGTACTCTTCATCAGATCCTTTGTAATATACAGAAAATAGGGGGGAAGGAAAAAAATAAATAAAAGTGAACACTATGATTAAAATGATTCAAAAATTTAGAAGCATGGCATTAGCAACTCAGATATAAGGCAGAAAATTAATAGTCATTATGTTGAGAGACATGAATTCATTTCCAATTTTATTTTTTTTAATCTCTGCTACATCTTTCTACCAGTTTTTTTTTTTTTAAGGGAAAAGCAATCAAGAAATTGATAAAGTTCAAAAACAAATTAGTGACAACTAAATATAGCACCCAGGCCTGACCACTTCTAGGCCAGTGTCCTTTGCTGGACCAGATCATGCTGCCTTCTAACTGGAGTAAAATGGGACAGACGAGTCACGGTATGTGAGCGCCTGGAGCAAAGACTGTCATAAGCAAACACACATGGAGAAAACATTAAGTGTGGAAATGGTAAGACCTATTTTAGGTTCATAAATCAGGGGGTGAGTTTCCAAGCAACAGACACATCCACTGCAGTTTTCCACTCCTCAGGACCAGTTTGCTGCAGCACTTGATGAATGCTGCTTATTCAAAAGGTATCGTTTACAGTGGTGTTTGTCTTTAAACAGATGTGCTACTCCTCTGGAGCCCTCTGAGCGGTCCCAGTAGGAAGGGCACAAGGATCCTGGCGTGTACTCAGCTCACTTAACCCTCCAGAATCCAAAAATACCCTACTGCAGCAACCACTCTGTTGTTAGTGACACAATACCCAATAAACGCAAGGGCCGTCTTACTGGTGTTTGTTGGCACTGAAGAGAGCAAAACCTAAAATTCTCTTAGATGAGGCAGTAATTTGTCTATTACTTGGTAATTAATTTGTTGTCCTTTGGCCCCAACCACTTAGATTTTTGATTCAGAAAGCAGATGTGCTATCTTAACAGAAGAGGATATAATTCACATTTGTGTCCTTCATTGGGGCAAGCCGTGGAAACAACTACATTCTAGGAAAACCTTTAATCTACTCAATAGATCCTTAAACATTTGAGCTGGCAACAAAAAGATATTGTGTCACCTGGGTTAAAAATAGTAAATTACATAACACATAAGGAAATGGGTGTACATTTAATTGTGGCTTTAAATTCTCTAAATCTGAGTTTTCAAATTCACTAATTACTACCAATCAAAATGTGCTTAAACAGATACTAAGTCACTCTTTGAAGTCACTAAAGCTTAGAACTACATGTGTGAGTTGCAGGAAATGCTTGGGGACAATGAGAAGTTCACAAATTCTTCTATATAATGAGTAACACTTACTTGATCAACCCATCTTCCATGTATATGTCTGCATAGAATGACTGGTCATCATTAACAATTTTACCTCCTTTGATCAGAAGACGATCACTCTGAAACAAGAAAGTAATACAGTCATCATGCATTCCTGACCCATGAGGAACCCTGGTGCTAAGACAAATGAGCTAAGGACACATTTTCACTATTCCAGTGATGCTCAAAATCAGCCAATTTTGGAAAGGTTCAGTGACCTTGGTGAGCCTGTCTGTGGCAACCCACTCATCACCTGAGTCAGAACATACTGGTAAAGCTCAAAGCTTGTCACAGATTCTAAAAACAAACCAACCAAAAAACCCTCTTTTCAAAAGACAATAGTTTTTAAATGGCTTTAGGCTAAACTTTATTTTTTTTAAAAAAGTACACCCGCATTTAGGGAAGTCAATTCTTGGCAAGCTTTGTGTCGGGAAAAATTAACCAAAAGTCTGTTGTCATGGCAAATGCAAAACAAACACGTGTGGTTCCACCACAAGTTTTCAGTTCAGCGTGTTCATTATATTTGTACTTCATTTTGAGGTAAATCATGGCGATTGTAGCAAAGAGAGAAAAAAACACTTCAAGTATGTACTATTATTAGTCTGTTAAGGAAAAGGTAAAGTGTTATGATAGAATGGAGGAGATGGTAAGTCCTAAAATCTGCCACCATCACAAAGTGTTGATGCACTTATAATATAATTAGTGGGAAAATATATATACGATAAGCAGCACATGAGGGCCAGGAATGCAATGAAAATGTTATGTTGTGAGTTATCTCTATCCTAAAGGCTGCTGATGGAATGGAACATTCAAGTCCTTCATTCAGTGGATACACATCTGTGCTATTCCATAATGGGTTGAAATGTTACAAGTTAAGCCATAGATTGCCCTCTTAATATGCAAAATATTTCAAAGGAATGACATTCATCTTGACAATGGTTAACTCAAAATTGTTATAAAACAGCTCTCTCAGTAAGTGCTATTTATATTTAGCACTTACCAAAGAAAATATTTTAACAAGTCAGTAATAAAAAATATATAAACTACAAGAGACCCAAGAAGAAGGTTCTTTTACACAAAAGTACACCCATGGATTTACAAGGTATTTATTGTTTAACATAATTTCTTAAAAAAACATTGAGATCATTTAAATTCGGTTCACTTCATCCTGCTGTAGACTTTGGCAAGTCAATGGGACTAAAACAGTCAACGATTCCTGCACTTGTATAAGGTAAATGTAAGAACCTTTACAAAATCCCGTCGTGTACACCATGACACCAAAGCCTCAAAACAAATCAGTGAGGTGGATGGAGCCAGATTTGTAACCCCCTGACACATAAAGAAACTAAGGCACACAGCAGTTAAGTCACTTGCCCAAGGTCACCTGGCCAGTACACTTTCCTCTCTACGCAGATCTCCCCCTCGGGATGCAGCTTTGACAGGATAAATCCTGTCAAGGAGGCAAGGAGGAGCCCTGCCCTTCACCACCTGGTCCCTCACTCGCTGCAGTACCTGTCCCAGCCATCACTGCGAATTCCCCAGCCAATATCACACCAAGAAAAAAATGAAACATCACAGCCCAGTTCATTCCAGTGCCTTCCAGAAGGCTCCTTACATAAGAGGCTGGCCGTGATGATGGAAGGAGGGAAACCATGCTACACAGGTCCTCCACAATGCGACCCGATTTTTTTAAGGGTAGAGGGGGCGCTCTTTCAAAAATCGATCTTGTTTGCTTTTTTTTTTCCCCCACCCCACACTGTCAAAACGAAACTGCCTTTATCATTCACAAAGACAGCAGATTATTTGAGGCTGGCAGCAAATCTGCTCTCCACCCCTATTCTCCAGACTCCCTCCTCCCACCAGAGAATACAGAACGTCGGGTCCCCGGGGCCCGGCCCTTTGGCATCTTGGTTGGGTCTTTGGCCTTCTAGAAAAACAGCTAGTACCCACCCTCACTGTAGAGCAGCCTTGCTCAGCCTATAAATTCCTCGTCAGCACACGCTCTCTCCCCTGGGCATTTGTTTCCACATTTCGCTCCTGCGGATGGGTGTGCCCTGGTGCATCCAGGGGAAGCCGAGGTGCCCGTGGCTAAGGAGGAAACCAGAGCAAAAGCGCGCGCCCTCACATCCAGTCCTGCACATGTACACTTTTCATCACAGATCCCTTCGCTCCCTGCCTCAGCCCTGGGTTCTACCCAGCAATCAGCTGACCAATTGCAATTGCACATCATTATATAACAATGAATTTCCCTCGCTTTCCACCCTCCCTCCCCAGGATTTCATTTGGGGAAGTACAGAACCACGACTGGCGAAATTTTTTCCAAGAATAGATGGGGAGAAGATGGGCGCGGTGGAAGCAAGAACCTGCATTCATCGCTTAAGCATCACCAGTTCATCGCGTAGATGTTTCTCTAGTGATTTACAAACTAACCACCCCAAGTCCCATAACTGCACGGACGTCTCCGGCCACCGTGATCATTGTCTGGCCGAGGCCGGGACGGGCCATCTGCTCCGCACGACGCGCAGCGCCATTACCTCCTGGAGCCCTGCTCGGCGCTGTCCCCAACGCCTACCCTCATAGCCCGCTTTGTATGCGCCAACACTGACGCCTCCCTGGCTGCAGAAGGGGCAGAAAGACACAAGAAAACGAGCCCAGAGCCCTGCCAGGGTTCCACCCCGGAACCAGAGGGCGAGAAAGCCAAAAGCACCACCGAAAACCGGTCCCTGGTCAACAAAAAGCCCACGCCTGGCCCCCACCCTTCACTGCTCATCTCTGCGTCCGTTTTTCCTTCCTGTTTCCACAACATCCTGGTCCACCCTGCCCTTTCAGCATCCCGCCGCTGTCATTACGCCGCCAGGCTCAAACCCGCTCCTTTTTCTAAGGAACAGGAGGAAAGCTCCAGAAATCCCTTTATGGGGGCGGGGGTGGAGGGGAGACACAGGATGAATCCATTTCCCATCTCCCCAACCAGCTCCTGGAGTCCAGCCTCGCAGCACGCAGCCCAAAGAACAATATCCGAGCTTCAACCATGCATATTCAATCTGGCATCCATTTGCTTACACCCCACAGGCCAGCACTGCAGCATCTCACTCTGACAATAAAAGGATACAGAGGCTCTGGCGCGCTACCCAGGACGACCGGAGTGCACTCACGCTCCTATTTTAATGCCTCACAAATCATGTGGCTTATATTTCTATATGATTGCATCTCCCACCACCACGATCGCCGTGTTCAGCAACAGGGGAAAAAAAGTTGGGTCCCTTTTCCTCCCCCTCCTTTGAAAAAAAATTCCTGAGGCGTTCTGTGCCACAAAAGGTTGCTGGCCGACCGCTATTTCCCAAGTACCAAACTCACCGTGATGCGTGGAATATTTTTCTTTCCCTGATAAGACATCTCTCTCCTGGGAAAAAAATTAATTTCAAGAGGGCAGCTTTAAATCAAAAATTGCCAGGAAAGATTTGGAATTTTTTGCAGAATTTAAAAAGGTGCAACAGCTTGGCTAGTCTTGCCGATAGCAAATTCCAGAAGCGTAAGGGATAAATGCAATCCTCTGTCTCTCTTTCTTCCTCTCCTCCAACACAGCCCCAGCTAGGGCGGAAAAAAAAGAGAGGGAGAGAACAGGAGGGAAGGGGGTGGAAATAAACTACAGCAATAAAAGCCTCGGTTCAAGTCGGCCAACGCGGCGCATGCGCCGCCAGCCACTCCCTTTCCTCTCAAGCAAGAACCATCCGCTTCGGGAGAGACGAGCCCTGATTGGCCACAATCGTGGGATATGCAAATGATACAGGAGGGAGCGCGAGCGGCGCGAGAACGCGAATGCTGCAGTGTGCGGCGAAGGGCGGCGGTCGGGGCGGGCGCCCGAGCTGGGAGCGCGCCTTTCGCGCGCTTTCTTTAGGCCAAGGCAACGGGGACTATGGCTGGCGGCAGCCGCAAAGGCAACATTGGCAACGAAGGGATAAGGGGGGGGTGATCAGGGAGAAGAGGGGGAGCCCACCCTAGAGTCGGTGGGCTTCCGTGCAGCCGGAGCGGCACGCACCCGTCCGCGCGCGCCCCGGTGGGTGCCCGCCCGCGCGCCAATCCGCGGAGGCCGCAGCAGCAGCCCCGCGTGGGGTGACTGCGCCGAGCCAATGGCTTGGCTGGCGGCGAGCACGCGACTGCACCGCCGGCCGGCGCCGCGCCGCCCCGGAGGGGCGTCGGAGCCCTCCTCCCGCGGCCCTCGCCTTTCGCGAAGCCTCCCGCGGCCTCCGCCCAGGAGTCGACTGGAGAATTCAAACGGCAGCGAGCGGAGGGAAGGGGGAGAGGCGGAGAGAACTCGCCACAGCGCCGCCCAGCCCTACAGACGGGTGGCTGGACCACCGCCTGGGAGCAGGGCTCCCCAGGGGCGGGGAGGAGGGGCCCCAGGCGAAGCTGAAATTGTAGCTCGAGGGTAGGCGACGGGCTGCACGCATCCGCCTCTGGGATGGACAGCCCTGCCCTGAATCGTCCTTTTGCCTAAGGCCTGCAAGGAACTTGGGGCAGGAGCCTCAGCAGCCGTTAGTCGAGACGAAAATGACCCAATCTAGGGTCATCCCCGTTCTCTTTAATAGTCACTCCCATCTAGACACATTTGGGGGGTCGCATTTCGCTGGTGCCTGCAGATCTGTTGAGAAAAATCTGTTGGAATCACAGTACCCAAAGAGTCCAGAGAATTCACAGCACTATATACGGGCCTCCACACTACATAATGAAGCAGAAAGCGAAGTGAACTGGAGAAGCAGGAGGAATGAATGAAAAAGCTTATGTCCCGACAGAAGGGGAAACTGAATCGTGGAGAAAGCCTCCTAGAATCACTTAAAAATACAAGGCAGTCTTGACTCCCCTATCAGAGTCTTCTCACTCTTACAGTGGGCATTCAAGGCCTCTCTTCTTGGCGAAAGCGATTGAACAGGCCTGGAACCCTTGCCTTAGAATCCCTGTGAAAGAAAAACGCTGGTCCAGTTGATCCCAAGCAATCTACCAGGCGTCATCTCTTTGGAAGGTTGCCCGGGCAGGTGCAAGGGCTAAAATCAAAGGCAGCCATGGTTTTTGGGGCTTCTCTGCTTCAGATCAAGCAATAGCTAGAATTCCTACATAATCTAAGCCATCCAGCAACCAAGGGGGAAAAAAAGTTCTATTTAATTGGTTCACACTTGCTCGTCAAAGAGTAGCCAGATGAATACAAAATAATCCTAGGTCAACTGTGGGTCGACCTTCTAATGTCTTTCTGCATCTGGCCACTTCAGATGGTTATCTGTCCAGAAGGTGTGGAATGTACATTTTCACTCCTTTTCCGGTAAATTCTAAAGTCCCAGAAAGGGGCTGTGAGACATGGAGGAAGCTTCCTGACTGGTTACTTTCAGGTTCCAATTAGCTATGCATCTTGAAAATAAAATAGAAGCACCTTCCCCTCCAACCATATGATGTGCTAAGTGAAAAGTGAATTAGTACCAGCAAGTATTGGTACCAGCCTGTAGGC
The DNA here is from genome assembly GCF_004126475.2 of Phyllostomus discolor. Lineage (NCBI taxonomy): Eukaryota > Metazoa > Chordata > Mammalia > Chiroptera > Phyllostomidae > Phyllostomus > Phyllostomus discolor. The sequence goes on along the minus strand of NC_040910.2, from coordinate 55,348,944 downwards.
GTTCAAGTCACAAATCTGAAAACACACAAAATGGGCCTTCCTACATGTGAAAGCCAACAGTAGGATCCAACCTGTGGGGTGTGAGGGGGTGGGAATGAGAGTAGGGCAGCAGGGGGGTCATGTGTCCTATTAAATCCTAAGAAAAATACTGTTTGGCAAGCAAGTGAATGAAGAGATTTAAGTCAATTTAAAGCAAAATAACCTCTAATTATATTGTTTGTTTATATTTGTGTTATGTTTTCTTGCTGCTGAATTGTTTGATCTTAATGGTTTTAACTATATCTTGCTGATTGCCAATTTGCCATTGAATATTTTGCTTTGCAATGAAAGCTCCCAAGAGCTTGTCGGTCTTATTTCTATAGCCATTGATATGAGGTTCTTAGTCCATAACTGACATTTCCACTCATAAATACCCAAAGATACAAGGTTTAAATTGATTGGTCTGTTCTGACTAGAGAGAACCTAAGAGTATTTGGCACCTAGGAGATAGCAAATAATTTTAATGGACCCAGGAAAAGAACTGCCTGCAATCTGCATTTCTTGCCATGCTTACGGATCAATGCAATGCAGTAAAGTAGAGGGGGGAGGGAAGAATTTTTCACCCACTTTGCACTGATAAACTTGTTCATACACTCTACTTTTTACACTGCCTTTAGACAAACATCCCATGAAAATTGTCTGTAGTTTCAGATCATTATCTCTCTACCAAATACACAAACCTATTTGCAGGTATGAGTTTTCTGAAATTTTTTTAAAGATTTTATTTATTTATTTTTAGAGAGGGAAGGGAGGGAGATAGAGAGAGAGAAACATCAATGTGCGGTTTCTGGGGGTCTTAGCCTGCAACCCAGGCATGTACCCTGACTGGGAATCGAACCTGCGGCACTTCGGTTCGCAGCCCGCACTCAATCCACTGAGCTACGCCATCCAGGGCCAGTTTTCTGAATTTTTTAAAAATTAAATGCATGTCAAACATGAAAAAGCATTGTAAGATGACCTATTCCACATTATGACCTCTGCCAAAGCCCCTGCCTTCCCATATTTATCCCTCAGCACCCAGAAAGGTGAGGGGAGGGGGGCGAGGAGAACCTGCCTAAACAGATCTGTGAGCACAAGAAGTGAGTTCTACCCAGGAGCCTGTCAGGCTCTGATCACAGCCTCCTCTGCAGCTTCACCTTCCATCCCAGATGCCCACACCTTCGTCACCATGCTCATGGGGCATGCAGACGCACACCAGCACACACTGCCCCTTCTCAAATCTTTGCCCTGCCCTGTGCTGTCCCCTTCACCTCCCTCTCTTTCCGTCAACACTTCCTCTAAAGGTGAGCTTAAATATCACCTCCTGGATAAAGTATGCCCCCATCCCGCCTCCTAAAGTCATTGGTGCAACCTCCTATATTCACCTCACTGTAACATACATCCCACCATATTGTAATCATCTGTCCATTTCTGCTATTGAAGCCTGACTCCTAGAAGCTAAAAGTTTGCGTTTCTCTTCTTCCAGGAACCAGCACACTGCCTGATCCATGGTGGGGTCCCCCAATATTTGGTGAATAAATAAATGTTCCCATTGCTAAGACAAGAAAAGCAGGTTCTTCCACGTCACCATCATGGTGGGCTTTGATGTTAACAACATCCCCAACTCCAGCATTTCTCTTACCACTGTTGCTATGCTGGGTCTTCCTTCCCGGCAACCCAGCTCCTCTCCTACAAGTCCCTGAAACTGCATGTTACCATACAGCTTGTTCTTCCTTGCATAGCTGTAGCTGCCTGCATTTTCAGCTATACCTCCCTGAAACAAACTGCCACATACCATAAGCCTGAAAAACCACAAAGAGCCTCCAATCCTAAAATGAGCTCCAGAATCGTCTGAGTCATCTCCAGTAATTCTTTCCTCAGCACCTATTTTTTAAAGCCTCTCTCTCCACCCTCCCATTACTCCTTGTGCATGCCTAGATCATACCATTTACCATATAATAATACCACCTAGACTATACTATAGTCCTTGCCTATACCATCAGTAAGTGAGCATGACTTTCCTTCCGTTTAAAGTTGGAGTTCACAGAGATAGAAAGTCTGTCCAAAGTCTTACTCATGTCTTACCCTCAGATAGGGGTGAGGGTCCAGGAAGGATGGGCTGCATGGATGGGTGTCTGAGTGAGGGCATCCCATCAGTATTATTAAGAAGTTTGCACCATGCAACCTGCCAGGAACTGGGGGTAAAAGATTGAGTGCTGTCACTCAGGTGCTACTGGCTGGCAGCTGCTTTCAGTTCCTCAGCGCCCTGCACAGTATGTGTCCCGCCGGGGATCAAGCTGGCCACTGCACTTGGTTTCATCTTCCCCCTTTGGGAAGCAGAAGCAACCATTTCTGCTTCTGTGGCCCTGCCTGGGCCTCTGCAGAAGTGTAACGCTCAGGATGTCACAGAGCAGAGAAACTCCAAAACAGAAATTGCTGACAGAAGGAACAGAGCCTAGATGTGGCAAAGGAGAGAAACCCCGAGTCCCGACACTGAGGCAGTACTGACACCAAGGGCTGTGGCCTCAAGTGCAGCCCACAGAGAAGTTAAAATTAACGCGGTGGTCAAGAGAAGGTACCAGAATTCTTTTCCAAAAGCTGCAGGCATCGATTAGGACACTTCAGCGGAAAGTGATGCCTTTGTCCCTGCAGATGGAACCAGGCCACGGCGATCATTTTCTTTGAGCATGTAACTAACTCTGAAGGGGCAGCGTCTGTAGAGGGACAGCCATGGGCAGATAGGTCCAACATGCCTGCCCACAACATTCTCCCGCTGGTGCATGCTTTACCAGGGGGCACAGAGTGGCGGCTGATAATGGTCAGGAGTGACCGGCCCTCTAGATGCTGGTTTTGCTAGAACTGGATAGACTTTTGTGAACTCATTAGAGGCTGTGTAAGCCTGTGTAAGCATCCTGAAGAAGTCCTCACTGAGAGAAGACATGAGGCTTATCTGTCCAAGTGCATCAGAGCTCAGAGGAAGGTGTGCAGTTCACAGAATCCAGTAAACTTGGCTTTCTCCTCCAAGGCTCTCCGGTTAACACACAATCCTGCCAAATGACCCTTGCATTTCCTACCTTGCGCACCATCCGTCCTCTGTATGACCGCAGATTTTTCCTGAGGCTTTCCTACATGCATGAGACAGACAGCATCTTGCTATGGCCAGCATGCCGCAGTCCCGTTCCCTGGCAGCAAATGAGGAAAGTGCACTATGATCCTGTCTTTGTCCCTCTGGTTGGTGACTTGGGACTAGGACAGGACCTTGTTCCAATGTGTCTGGGTCTGAATCACCTGGAGTGATTTCGCCTCAGCATTGGAATCCCTTGGGTCCCCAGCTCAGACATCCTAATTGGAATCTCCAGGGGTAAAGCCCAGGAAGGTTAGCACATCTACCTCTGGCCACTAGACCACCCAGCTTCCTCTTGCAAAAGAGGAAGTGAGAACACTCTCACCCCCACCTAGGACTCTTCCAACTCCCCAAAGTACATCAGAGCTCTGCTCTTTACCCAATGGGAAGATCCTATGAAAGAGTGGTAAATATTATCATCAGGGCACTTCCACTTGTCTGCCTTCTAGTTAAACACTGTTATATAATCAATAAGGAGGGAATTAACATTTACAGAGCACCTACCGCAGTCGCAGTATAGCACTGGGTACTTTAAACACATCTTATTTAATCCTCCCCAGACCTTACTAGGTAAGTCTTCATATCCTCATTTTATAGACAGGAGAGTAGAGCTCAAAGAAACCTCTTGTTCCAGGTCCAAGTTCATGCAAGAACAAAAGCTGGGTTCTAATTCAGGCCTCTGTGACAGCCTCAAGCCCAAAGGGCTAGTTCTTTAAATGATAAAATACTTGTTTAGCCAAACCCAGGACCCACCTTGTGAAAAGCAGTGGGCCTAGGAGGTCTGCTGTCTCTTTCTTTACCCCTTTCACAATCCTTGCCTGCCATCTGAAGCTCCTAGAACTTTCATCAGTCCCCTAACACCTGCATGAATACCCTAGATGTTTCCCCTTGTCCCCAGATTTTCTCTGGGTCTGTCTCTCCTTATCACTCAACAAGACTCAGTTTTTTCCAGTGGCCCAGTGCTCCTCTCATGAGAAACATGGTAGATTAATGCGCAAGTTTAAACAAGCGATGACTGTGCTGAGAGGGGAAGACCCTGACTGGCAGAATTTCAGATAACGAAGCAGGCTGCTTGCAGGAATCAAATGCAAACGGGTTACCAAGACTGCCTTCCTCCCCAGCCTCATCTCAGGCTTCCCTCCAAACACAGCACCCTGCTTTCCTTCCATTTTCTTGCAGTGGTCCCTGCTGCTGTCCCCTCTTCTCCCATTCACTGCAGGGCTGGCTCCTTCACACCCTCTTAGGGAAACCCACCCTGACCACCCCATCTGAAGTTGGCTCATAGATCCTCCACTTACCCCATCTCAGCACTGTCTCCTCAACAGCAATGATCACAAGTTGGAAGCATTTTTGTGCATCTGTTTACTTGGGTATTTTTAGTCTCTATCTCTCAACTGCAAAGTCCCCAAGTCACCCTGTTCTCCACTCCATCTAGCAAGGCCCCCAGGACACTCAATAAGCACAAGTTGAATAAGCAAACCAATGGCAGGCAGATTCTCTCCAGTGACTGCAGGAAGGTTTCCTCCTGGCCCTGCCACCCTGAGCCAACCTGCTGCCAAGGTGACCAGGAGCTCGCCTTCCATCTTTTCCTCCCAGATTTTCAAAATGCCAGGTGGCAAGAATTTGCCTCATTGGATTAGGTCATGGGGCTTGTGGTCCAATTACCCACTGCAGAGCATGCAGGATCCTTTCTCATTGGGATCTGCCCCCCAGAGCACCAGGCCTGACCAGCACAAAGTCCAGTGCCCCCTGCTGATCCAGTTTGGCAACTGCAGCTGGGGTCCCCTTTCCAAGTTCATGTTTCGGGCTGAAGCTGCACCACACCCAGAAAATACAGCAAGTCATTGCCAATCTGGACCCACCTCGATTCAGAAGCTGTGTCCATTCCAAAAAGAGCCAAGAAAATGTGTGAAATGTGTGCCCAGAGAGTAAGTCAACAATATTTCAGGGGTTTGTCTCTTAAAAGAATCAGCCACTTGCACAGCAAAGAAAAACATCAACAGAATAAAAAGACAACCCACAGAATGGGACAACATATCTGTCAATACATCTAACATGAGGTTAATATCCAAAATTTATAAAGAACTTACAAAACTCAACACCAAGAAAACAAACAACCCATTAAAAGATGGGCAAAGTACCTGAATAGACAGTTATCCGAAGAGGCCAATAGACATAGGAAAAGATGCTCAACATCACTAATCATCAGAGAAATGCAATTAAAACCACAATGAGATATCACCTCACACCTGTCAGAATGGCCATCACCAATAAACCAACAAACAACAAGTGCTGGTGAGGATGTGGAGAAAGGAAACCCTTGAGCACTGTTGGTGGGACAGACTGGTGCAGCCACTGTGGAAAGCAGTATGGAAATACTTCAAAAAATTAAAAATGCATCTGCCTTGTGATCCAGTGATTCCACTTCTAGGAATATATCTGAAGGACCCAAAACACTAATTCAAAAGAACACAAACACCCCTATGTTTATTGCAGCATTATTTACAATCTCCAAGATATGAAGCAGCCCAAGTGTCCATCAGTAGAAAAGTGGATAAAACAACTATGGGACATTTACACAATGGAGTACTAGTTGGTCATAAAAAAGACAAAAATTTTATTATTTGCAACAGCATGGATGGACCTGGAGAACATCATGCTCGGTGAAATAAGCCAGTCAGAGAAAGACAACTACCATACGATTTCACTCAGATGTGGAATCTAAAGAACAAAATGAACAAGCAAAATAGAGACAGATTCATAGATGGACAGCAGGCTGACAGCTAAGAGGGATCGGGGGAGGTTTGGGGTGAAGGGATGGAGTAAAAAGGAAAAAGGACTCATGGACGTGGACAATAGTGTGATGATTGCAGGGGGGAGCGGAATATAAGGGAACTAAGTGGTAGTGGGAAAAACACAATAAATAAATGAATAAATAAATCACCCTTTTTCCAATATTTAGAACTACTCACTAATTCAAAAACACTCCATGCCTCTTGCCCATTTGTTCAGACAGGTTCCCTAGAGACCTCATCGGAGTGATTTGCTGTCTTCACCAGTGAACTCCTAGAGTGGTCCTTTTTGGATAGTGTAAAGATTTAAAGAAATGCTGACTTTTCCCTTAATCATATCGATCTTGATCTTCCCCCTACTTCCCCACTCCCCTCTTCCCTGCCCACCCTCCATTTGTTTTCAAGTTAGTGAGAGCCTTTTATCCACTAAGTACCAGCCTGAGGACACCAAGGGGTAACCCAGAGGTGAGCTCACAAGCTCCCCATGTGGCCCCCCCACGTGTGCGACAGGGTGCTGTGCACAGCAAAGCCATGGCCACAGGGAGGGGGCAGGTTCATGCTGAATTCATCACCAGATCCGGAGAAGCTGTGCTCCTCTACCCTGGGCCTGGGCTGGGGGTTCTGTGCTCCAGACTCACCCATCCAAAGAAACAGACTGGGGCCTCATGAGAACATGAGGATAAGGAAGTCACCAAAAGGATAAAGAGCCAACTGGGGCTGTGCTGGAAGCAGACTGTCCATCATATATGTGGGCCTTTAAACTAGATTCCACCTCAATGGTAGTGTTGGCTTTTCGTGGCCTGAAGTCAAACCAGGGGAGGAGTCCACATGCCTGCACCCTCCACAGGGCTCAAGGTGCCCTTCTGTTTCTCAGAAATTAAGAAATAAAGTTACAGTGGATTGAGCGCAGGCTGTGAACCAAAGTGTCGCAGGTTCGATTCCCAGCCAGGGTACATGCCTGGGTTGCAGGCCACGGCCCCCAGCAACCGCACATTGATATTTCTCTCTCTCTCTATCTCCCTCCCTTTCCTCTCTAAAAATAAATAAATAAAATCTTAAAAAAGAAAAAGAAATAAAGTTAAATTAGAGAAAAGGCCTCTTGAACATGACTGGGCTGAGAGAGGAAGAAAATAATCCCAGGGGCCTGAAAGAAGGAGGGACATAATGCCCTTCCTTTGTTCCTCTCCCACCCTCCCCACCACACCACCCCCACACCAGTACCAGTCCCGGCCAGGCCCCCGGCCAGGCCCCGGCCCAGCCCCAGGCCACTGCCTTTGTCTGAGGGGGTCTCCATCTTTCCCAGTTAACTGACTGGGCCCCTGCTTCTGGGACTTACTCTGTCCTGAAGTCAGGGCACTTTTTCAAAAGTGCAAATCTGACCTTGTAACTCTCCTACTCATGCTTTACAGACCCCGCAACACCTACGTCATGAAGTCCCAAAACCTGAGCAGGGTATCCAGGCTTTTTGAATAGTCCAGCTTCTGCGAAATCTCTTGCCTTCTTCAGTGCTCTCTGCATCCCTGTGTCACACCCCAAGTTCCAGCCACATCAGACTCACACAGCGTTCGTTCCCTGCTGTGTGAGCTGCTTATAACCTCTGTGTCTATAATCACATCCCTGCCTGTTCCAGCACCCTCATCTCCTCACTGACCCTCACTGACCCTTCATGCATCCCCTCCTGGGTGCAGCCAATCCTGAGCCTGCAGGTGGAGCTGACCACTTCTTCTGTTAGGGACCATGGGCCCTGTATATACTTCTAGAAAAATGCCTGACACCATTCCCTGCGCTCTTTCTTTATACATTCTTTCCATCTCCCAGACAAGCTTTGTGAGATCGGAGGGCCTTGTATACAGCAGGCACACAACAAATTCTAAAAGAATGAATGGGGGATGGATTGATGAATGGATGGATGGATTGGTGGGTGGGTGGATAAATGCGTAGATGAATAAACGAGTAAGATCCTTGAACAAAAGTTGTAGTTATAAATATATTTACACTGGGATCTGAGTCCAGAATGATCTTTCGGAGCATAAAATTCACAACCAGGTTGTCTTAGGATCTGTCCACTTAGCAAAAGTTCCCATGAGGATCAACGGGCACTGATGACAACCATTGTGTCCTACCAGAGCAGTGTGTGGAAAAGTCATTAAGGTCTGGGCACTTCTCACTTGCTACCAGCACCACCTTGTAGCCATAAATAGATTAGGCCCTGACTTTCCGTGCTGCAGAAACTGTTAGAATCTGCAGAAGTATCTCCAGTCACTCCTCCTCATTGGGATAGGACAGCTGGAACAAAGGACATCTTTACAGCACAAGCATCCTCCAGGAAGACAAATATCCATCTGGGTTGGTATGGCGGGGCGGGGGGGGGGGCGGAGTTCAGATTGGTGAAGGCAAGATGATCAAGTTCACCCTGTACAATGTTCTCTCAATCCAGTGTTGGAGACAAACATTCCCTACTTTGCCCCCCACCCCCACTATTTTTCCTCTTTCTTTGGCTATATCAAGTCATTTGGCCATTTAGGCTACAGGATGCCCAAGGTAGTCATGGTCTAGTGAATGACCAAAGTTGTCACCAGAACTGCAGGTGACCCCTGGGGAGCCAACAGCAGAAGCCCTTTCCCTTTGGCCGCCTTGGGGTCAAGGCCAAAGCTGAGAGACAAAGGGCAAGACTCATGCTAATGCTTTCCTGTGTCCTTGTCTGCTGGGGAGGCCAAGTCTGTGTATTTGTATGATGATCTCCAACTCAGAATGGAGAAGGGCAGTTGGGAACTATATTTCATTCCTTCTGCATTTTCATTTTGCTTTTCTCTCAGCCTTTCAGATTTGAAAGCTTCTACTGACATTTCTTCAAGTTCACTGATTCTTTCCTAATTTGTAAGGCAACCAAAGACATTCTACATTTCTGTTACCATGTTTTAGTTTTCTATAATCTCTGTTTGATTCTTTCTTACAATTTCCATCTCCCTGGTAACATTATCCATGTGTTCTCACCTGTTTTCCACTTTTTCCATTACAGCCCTTAATATGTTAATCACATTTATTTTAAGTTTCCTGTTTGATAATTTCAGAATCTCTGTCATATCTGAGGCTGGATATGAGTCTGGCCATGCTCTACATCTTCAAACTGTGGTTTTTGTCTTTAGTATGCTTTGCAAATGTGTTGAGAGCTGGCTATGATGTTCTTTCTGGGTAAAAAGTGCCCGGTACTTGCTCCCGTGGAGGGCTGCTGCTCCAAAGGAACTCTGAGGCTCTGTATCAGACAGGCTCTCCAACTGTAGGAGCAGCAGTTTGCCCTGTGACCTCCCTTATCTAATGGATCTGAGAAGAGCTGTTGATTATCAGTTTATTCAGCTTTTTTATTGTGAGACAAGAAGTCACGACTGCCCAGCTCCTCACAAGTCAGATCAGAAACAGGAGCCTTCTCATCTTACCCCATTTATTCAATCGTAATGTTCACAGGGCATATGCACAATAAATGTAAATAAATGTGTATATAAAATATTTTTAAAAGACTGTAGAAGGATATATACCAAAATATTAGTATTAATATTAATGAGCAATTACTGTGTGTCAGATGTCCCAAGCTGTCCACAATAATTATTATTACATTATTGTTACAATACATTATTGCATAATTATTGATCATAATTGATGTAAGCAATTTGCTTAATAATTTAAGTAATTGTTTAAACAGGTATTTCATTAAATAATTGCTTACATAAATAAATACTTCATTTATTTCTCCAACTATCCTAAAGATAGTTTGTTTTATTATCATTTGAAGAAACTGAGGCACAGCAAGGTCAAGTAACTCACCTAAGTGAGTATTTCACCTTGGCAACCTCTGCAGCATCGACCTGCACGCTTGACAGAATGGTAACAGTGTTATTCTTGGGGTGGGGCTGGAGGCAAAAGCCACCTCTACACTTTTCCACAATGTCTGGGTTTCCCAGGAGTGTATATCACTCCTGTAATAACACAAATAAACAAAGATACCGCCTTTAAGAAAAAACAGTAGGAATGTACCACAGCCAGGGGACAAAATCACAGAAAGCATTTCAAAGTCAAATGCAAACTGCTCTTGTAGCATTGCACCCCTGCTTGTCTCCATGAAGGGCTGTGTTCCCTATGCTATGTCTAGCAGGGACTTCAGACCAGCGTCTCACAAACATACTAAGTTCCTTAGTAAAAACAATACACGTTACATCATGACCTAGAATACATGTGTCCATACAACTGGAATAAAACAAAATATCTCCTTTTTTAAAAATTGGTCATGACCCACTACAGTGTTCTCCCCACCCATTAGCTTAGACGACTATAAACGAGCAATAGTTGGTATGATTGATTGATAATGCAATTGTAAGTCCCTTTCCCTGACTACTTTTTTAAAGATTTTATTTACGTACTTTTAGAGAGAGAGGAAGAGAGGGAGAAAGAGAGGGAGAGAAACATCAATTTGTGGTTGCCTCTCACGCGCCCTGAACTGGGGACCTGGCCCACAGCCCAGGCATGTGCCCTGACTGGGAATTGAAACGGTGACCTTTTGGTTCGCAGGCTGGCACTCAATCCACTGAGCCACACCAGCCAGGCACCTCTCCCTGACTTTTAAAAAAACTTGGTTTGGGAGTTTAGAGCGGTATTCTGCACATACGTTTTAACTTCACAACCCCCCTGCCACAACCGTCATACTCACATTCCTCAGGCGGCCACTGCCCAAAACTGGGGAAAGCGCACGACCTACGGAGGTTCTGGTCTACTGAACAGCAGGCAACCGCTGCAAAGCTCACCAGCTCCCAGGACTGGTTAGTTTGATGTGTCAACTTGCTGGGTCACAGTACCCAGATATTTGACCAAATATTATTCTAGATGTTTCTGTGAAGGTATTTGAGATGAGAGCAACAGTTAAGTCAGTACATTTTGAGTGAAGTAGCCTCCATCATGTGAGCAGGCCTCATCGAATCCATTGAAGGTTTTCAAAGTGCAGAACTAGCCTCCCCCTGAAGAAGAGGGAACTCTGCCCCAGACCACCTTCAGACATGAACTGCCACATCAGCTCTTCCCTAGGTCTCCAGTCTTCAGCCCACCCAGCAGATGGTGGCTGGACTTGTCAGCCTCTATGGTTCTATGAGCCCATCCTGTAACGTAAGTCTTTCTCTCTGTATGTGCACATCACATTGGTTCTGTTTCTCTGGAGAACCCTGACTAATAAAGTGATTAAGTTACAAGGATTCTGACTTCTGTTTTACCAGCATCCTCTTTCAATTGCCTCCTCTGCATGCATACTGTGACAGAGCCAGCTGCTGTGCTGGGAAGGCCCGCCCACCCGACAGACAGCCAGTGAGGAAGTGAGACACGCAGTCCGATCACCCTTCTGACAACCATGTGAGTGAGCTTGGAAGCAGATCCTTGCCCAGGAAAAACTGAGAGATGGCTGCAACCCATGCTGACACCTTGATCACCCAGCTTTGCAAGAGATCTCGAAGCAGAAACTCAGCTAAGCTGTGTCTGGAGTCCGGACCCCCTGAAACTGTGAGATAAACACTGTTTTAAGCCACTCAGTTGTTTTTTTTAAAGATTTTATTTATTTACTTTTAGAGAGAGAGGAGGGGAAGGAGAATGAGAGGGAGAGAAACATCAATGTGTGGTTGCCTTTCGCACACCCAAACTGGGGACCTGGCACGCAACCCAGGCATGTGCCCTGACTGGGAATCAAACCAGCAGCCCTTTGGTTTGCAGGCCGGCACTCAATCCACTGAGCCACAACAACCAGGGATAAGCCACTAAGTTCTGAGGTAATTTTGTATGTACCAATAAATAACCAATACATTATTATTAATAGTAGCAGTAGTAGGGTAAAAACATGAAATATCAAAATTACTATTATTAGCCTTGGAAATAAGGGTTTTTCAAAGTGGGAAGAGCCAATGGAGGTTTTTCAAATTAGCAAGTATTTTGGTGAAGTGGCAAGAGTTTGAGGCAAGAAATCTATGTATCTTTTAAAAGTGTCCAGGGGATGCTTACTTGGCCTCTTTGGGAGCCCTTGACATGACCTGTGCCCTTAATTCTGTGAAGTGATTTCGTAATGAAGGACACAAAGCCTGGGAAGCCCCCTGGACCACTGTCACACAGCACGGACATGCCCAGGACAGCACCCAAACAAACACTTCTGTTTGAATAGTTACATGTGTATTATGTGTGACAAAAAACAACTCACATGTCAGCCCCATATTTTTACAGATATTGTTGCTTAGATCTGAATTAGTGTAAAAATTATATATATGCAAATTACTTCCCCTTCCTCTCCCTCCCCTTGTTCAGGACACGCCCCGGGTGAGCACACAGTCCATGCACAAGCAGGAGAGGAGGATGGGGAGGTGGGGCAACACCCAAGCTGAGGAGATGGCTCCCATGACCAGGAAGTCAGCTGCAGGCAGGCAGTAAGAATATTGAGCATAAGGGAAGTCATGTTTCCTACTGTCAAAAAAGGAGGAGGAAGCTAGAGTAAATTCTCTAGTGTTGAGTTGGAATTGAGGACTCACTTTTTAATACATAGACACAAGAGATAAATCCATGTGGATATGTGTCTGTATGTTTGTCAGTATTTCCATGCGCACATATACTTCCCAGCCCTGTACTATGAAGGGGCCCAGAAACACAGACCACTCAGAGGCGATGAGAGCAGCTAGCGCCTCAAGCTACACCCATACATGGTTTAGAGGAGACTTTGGACTTTAGACGTTAGCATTGATGCTAGAATAAATTAAGACTTTGGGGACTTTTGAGATGAATAAGGGTATTTTACATGTAAAAAGGGCATGACTTTGGGGAAATCAGGGGCAAAATATTATGGACTGAGTGGTTGTAGCCCCAGAAAAGTCATGTGTTGAATTCTAATTCCCAATGCAGGTAGTCATGTCAAAAAAAAAAAAAAAACATAAAGCATAAAAAAAAAACCACCAGACAAATCCAAACTGTGAGACATTCCACAAAATAATTACTCTGTAATCTTCATTAAGTGCCAGGGTTATCAAAGTCAAAGAAAGATAAACTGTGTCAGATTGAAGGATATTAAAGAGACATAAAAACAAAATGGAAATCTGACTTGGATGCTGGACTGATAAATGACATTATCGGACAACTGGCAAAATCTGAATGGAGTCTAAGGGTTAGGTGGTAGAACTGCATCAATGTTAATTTTCCAAGTTCATGGTTATACTTTGGTTCTGGAGAGAAGTGTCCTCGTCTTCTGGGAAATACACACTGAAGTATTAAGGGCAAATGAGGCATCATTATCTGAAACTTATTCTCAATGATGCAGAAAAAAAATATGCAGTTTTGTGTGTGTGTTAAGAGAGAGAGAGATGTAGTAAAATACCCAAATAAGACCATGGGGAAAAGGTATACAGAAAATCTGTACTATTTTTGCAACTGCATTTTAAATTACTTTAAAATGTAAAGTTAAAAAATAAGCTTAAAAAGCAGAAGTATATTTTTCTAAAATATGAAACACATACTAGGGAAGACCGGGCACAGATATGGCATAAGTTAATGACTGGAATTAGGGGCCTAACACTGAACCATCCTACAGCTCCTGAGCTTGCCATGCCTTTGCAAAGCCGGGGCAGGCGGCCTGCCCAAACCAGACTCCACTCACAGGCGAGTGCAGAATCAAGGCCGTTCCTTGGCTTCTCCTGCAGCTCTTGATTTTGCCCTAACTATCCAGATATTTAGTCAGTGGTGAGGAAACTATTACTTAATCCTTTCTGCAGGAATTACTCTGATTCCCATAGCTATAAACAAATCTATTTAAGTCACTAATCAGAAAATCAATTTTAAGATTTTTCTATCAAATAAACATACCCTTATTCTCTATCATGACCTTCACGTACAAGCCTCTCAGCCATGAAAAGACATGTTCTCACCATTGCTGCACAGAGCCCCTCAGTGGCCGGAGCCAAGTGTCACATCTTCCTCACCATTTTCCCATTGCCTTGCCCATCAGCAAAGCCACATGCAGAACCTTCACCCCCTCAGATTATGTACAAATGTGTCTCTTTGTGTCTGTTTTGCTTCTTTTAGGCGTAGTACCAGATTCTTCTTTGTCCAAACACAAATTTACTCCCCTTTGCAAGTCCACTCTTCATGTCTTGCTCACTTAATAATTTCCTTTTTCACTTAATAATTGCCTTTTTACAAATGTTACCCACAGAGCTCTTGCCACCTAGGTTGGGAGAAAGCTCTCTGAACTTGTAATGATCCTGTACGTAGGGAAGAGCATTGTGTGCTGAAGTGAGGTTCCTATAACTGCAGGAGAGGCCTGTGCAGGTCCCGTGTCCCAGCACACTCATCCCAAGGCAAAGTCAGCATGTTAACCAACTCATCATAACCAGCTCAGCTAGGCACACAATTAGCTTACATCCCAATTCATAATATTGACCTACACAATCCCTGCCCTGAAAAGAACACAAATCTCAGAATTCAATTTTGCATCAACAAGCCTGAAACATCGTTATCATTTCCTTTCATTTGTTTCCCACCACAATCTCCGTACCTGCAGTTCTGTGAAATAAATTCAGGCTGCAGACTAGGAAAAGTAACACTACAACAGAGGTAAGATTTTGGTTTTTACTTTGTGCCACATCATGCTCTAAAAGCTGCATATGTGCTATGTATCTGATTCCCCTAACCAACCATAATGTTACGGGTTAAATGCTTATACCCCACCCCCCAAATTCACATTGCAATCCTAAACCACATTGCGATGGTATCAGGAAGTGGGCCTTTGCAGGGTGATTAGGTCCTGAGGGTGGAGCCCTCCTGAATGGGGTCAGCGCCCTGAGGGGAGGCCAGAGAGCTCTCTTGTCCCCCCTGCCATGTGATCACACAGAGAGGTTGGCTGTCTGCACCTGGGAAGAGAGCTCTCTCCCGAACCTGACCAAGCCGACCCCCACGGATCACAGACTTCCCGCCTCCAGAACTGTGAGAAATATTTGTTTCAAAGTCACCCAGTCTATGATAATTTGCTATAGCAGCCTGAACTGACTGAGATACCTAAAGACCTAGGCACCATTCTTATTCTAATATAGGCAGTAAAGAAACAGTCACAGAAATATTATTACCAGATAAAATACTGAGTGCCCAGTTAAATCTGGATTTCAGATAAACAAGGAATAATTATTTTCATGTAAGTATATCCCAAATATGCCATGGGACATACTTATTCTAAACCAAGTTAAAAATGATTTGATGTTTACTTCAACTTTAAAATTCACTGGGTGCCCTATATTTGCCTTGCTCACACTGGAAACCCTACACAGAAAGTGTGGGTAAGTCGGCCAATGTCCAACAGCAGATAAGCAGTAGCAGCTGAAGATCTAAAGCCAGGCAGCTCACACTTTTCCTCATGGACCTTTGTAAGGACTAAATGAGATCATACACATAAATAAATGGCTATGCCTGGTGTCTAGCACCTAGTAAGAATTCAAATGCTGATTGTTAATAATAATAATAACCAGTGTTATTGCTGTTGTTAGTCCAGAGATCTTCAACTCCAAAGGACACTATCAAGAAAGTAAAAAGACAACCCACAGAATAGAAAAAATATTTACAAACCCTACATCTGATAAGGGACTAATATCCAAGATATATAAAGAACTCCTACAACTCAACAACAAAAAAATGAACTCAATTTTTTTAATTGGCAAAGGATATGAATAGATATTTTTCCAAGGAAGATACACATGAAAAAATGCTCGACGTAGTTAGTCATTAGGGAAATGCAAATCAGAACCACAGTGAGACACCACTTCATGCACACTAGGATGACGATAACCAAAAAGACACTAACAAATGCTGGTGAGACGTAGAGAAAGGTGCCCTTGTACAACGCCAGTGGGGATATAAAATGGGGTCACCACTGTGGAGAACAGCTTGATGATTCCTTAAAAAGTTAAACATAGCCCTGGCTGGCATAGCTCAGTGGATTGAGTGCGGGCTGCGAACCAAAGCATCACAGGTTCGATTCCCAGTCAAGGCACGTGCCTGGGTTGCAGGCCATGTCCCCAGTGGGGGCCACATGAGAAGCCACCACACATTAATGTTCCTCTCTCTCTTTCACCCTCCCTTCCCCTCTCTAAAAATAAATAAATAAAATCTTTTAAAAAAGAAGTAAATATGTATTTTAAAAAAAGTTAAACATAGAGTTAGAAACTCCATTCCTAAATATATACCTAAAAGAATTGAAAACATATGTCCACAAAAATCTGTACATAAATATTCATAGCACCACTATTTACACTAGCCAAAAAGTGGAAACAACCCAATGTCTATGAATTGGTGAATAGATGAAGCAGTTCATCCACACAATGGAATACCATCCAGCATTAAAAAAAAAAGTTCTAAAACATAGTGCAACATGGCTGAACTTTGAAAACACTATGCAAAGTATCTTAGTTCAGGCTGCTCTAGGAGGATGCTAGTCTGGATAGCTCACACACATTTATTTCTCACAGTTCTGAAGGCTGGAAGTCTGAGACCAGGGTGCCAGTGTGGCTGGGCTCTGGTGAGGGCTCTCCTCCTGGCTGGCAGGTGGCCACTTACCTGCTACTTCCTCACATGGTGGAGAGGTGGAGAGAGAGCACCAGCTCTTTTTCTCCTTCATAAGGACACTGATAGCATCACAGGGCTCCATATTCTTGACCTAGTCACCCCAAAGGCCCCACCTCCTACTGCTATGCCATTGGGGGTTAGGATTTCAACATATGAATCTGGGGGGACACAATCATGCAGTCCATAAAATTAAGGGAAAGAAGACAGTCACAAAAGGCTTTATATGATATGATTCAATATCAAGAAGAGGCAAATCATACAGAAAGCACATTAGTGGTTCCTGTGCCTGGAAGTGGAGGACTAGAAAGTGATTGCCTAATGCAGGTCGCTTGGATGATGACAGTATCTTGAAAGTAGATAGTGTGATAGTTGCACACCTTATAAATAAACTAAAACCACTGAATTGCACGCTTTAAAGACTTTAAAGGGGTGAAAGTTTATGGTATGTTGAATTAGTTCAATTAAAAAAAAATGCTTTACCAAAACTCACCCTTCTCTTGAAGCCTACCCTGGCCCTGCTTACCCTTGGAAGATACACTGCCCTCCTCTTCCACCTCAGAAGAAGGCCCATCTAGCATCAACTCCCTGAAATGTCCTCCCTTCACCTTCCACCTCACCCCTGGGGTCACACAGTCCTTCCCAACTGCCAAGAGGAAGCTCAGACCCTCCCGATCGACCACGTGCCCCTCTACACTAAAGCCAGTCCCTCTGTCCTGTGGGGATCCACAGCCCCACTTCCACCAGCCCTGCCCTCCCACCGGGCCTTCCTCTCAGTACGTAGACATGACCAGGGCTCCCCATCCTGTCAAAAGCAAACAAACTACAAACGCACAAGGGCCTTCCTTGGGCCTGCCTTCGTAGCCCAAAACCACCTACTGTGCTGCAGAGCAACGTCACCCAGACACACATGTCCCCAATCGCCGCCCTGTATGACGTCTCTCTCCACGAGGAGGCCCTTTGCCCTCTTTCCCTCCTAAGTGGCGGCCCACATCTCTGTCCCTGTAAGGTCTTCCACCGGGAGGGACTTTGCACTCAGGCAACTATCCAAGGACTGCTCTGGTTAAGTCGGCTGTGTGCTACTGCCATCTAGTGGCCGTGGTTTTCCTGTGTGAGCCTGGGCGCCTCAGGGCCATGGTGGAGGTTGTAATATAGAGTGAGATACTGACAGGGAAGGATCTAGGGAATCCACTGCAGGAAAGGTGCTATGACTCTGAAAAATTCCGTAGAGACAGAAACCATATTGGAGTGTAAGCTGTGGTTTCCAAAATATACAAGCAACTCTTACAAACCAAATGAAAAAGACAAATATCCCCACAGAAAAATGGGTAAAGATGATTAACAGGCAACTCACAAAAGAAACTCTGTAAATGACCAGCAATGCCATGAGAAGATGCTCCACCCACAAACACTCAAAGGCAAGCAGAAATTACGAGGTACCATTTTTAGCCTACGTGACTAGAAAATTTTTAGGATTTGCTGTCAAGTGTCGGTGCAGGCCTGGGAAACAGGTACGCCTCTGTTTGGCTGGTGGGAGTGTGGGATGGCCAGGCTTTTCCCAAGGTGACTTGAAAGTATCTATAATAATGTTAAATGTGTTAGATGTCCCCCTTTCCAGTGTCTCCCGAGAAACACTCACATCCTGCCAGCAGGTGCGCACGTACAAGAGGTTCCCTGAAGCTTTGTTTATCCTCAACAAAAACAGGAAATAACAGAAAAATGGCTAAATATGCCATGAGATATTCAAGCTATAGAACAATGGACTGATTAGCAGCCCATACTGTGGAGGCAAATGCCTGATTTTACATCCTGACTGTGTCACTTACTGAGCACACAACCTTAAGCAAGGTACTTGCTGTCTTTCTGCCTCAGTTTCCTCATTAAAATTGAGATAACAAGGCCTACTTCACAAGGTCATTGACAGGCCTAAATGAGTAACTTACATGTAAAACAATTAGAATTGCACTTGGGACATATTTAGCTCACAATAAATATTAGGAATTAATATCGGCAGCTCAGAGAACGTAAGTTTATATGAACTAATATAATTTACGTACACTAACATAAACCTCGGAAGCATGGAGAGGGAGGACCAAGCGACAGATGCAGAGTGATCCTATGTAGGTAAAGCACACAAGTGCACGTGTGCACACAGGCACACACACAAATAATGCTGCACGTTTTCTCCCACGACATACACACATGTAAAAATGTAAAAGGGGCTCAAAGGATACCAAAGAACAGGTGACCCTGGTTACCTCTGGTCATGGGAGGGGACCAGGGTGAGGAGAGGGGTCAAAGTGAGCTTTAGCCATATCTCTGTTTAATAATATAATCCTCTGTGACACATATAAAGTTCATTTCTTAAAACAGTGAATGGGAGAAGAAATGTAGATGGAAATATGGCTTGTGGGGTCAAGAGAAGAATTTGTGAGTTTCCTTGTTGCTGTTGTTCTGTAATGTTTTCTAACAGGGATGCTCAAGGACCTTGGTGTGCTGATAGACATGGTCTAGGTCCCAGGGGTGTCCAACCTTTTGGCATCGCTGGGCCACATGGGAAGAAGAGTTGTCTTGGGCCACACATTAAATACACTGCAACATGTAATCACAAAAAAATCTCACAATGTTTTAAGTAAATTTATGAGTTTGTGTTGGCCCGCATTCACAGCCATCCTGGGCCACGGGCAGCCTGCGGGGCGGGGGTTTGACACCGCTGGTCTAGGAGATGAGGGAGCTGGTGGTGGACAGTGTCCAGCAGCAGAAAGCAGGGGAATTCAGGGCACAGTGAGCAGACGGCATAGGCAGAGTGGGGACCTTCCTTCCGCTGTGAGCACAAGGAGGGGAAGGCAGTATCAGGGAGGGAAGACGGTAAACCTGGCGATGAAAAGGGAGCTCGTCTGGAGACTTTCTCCCCCCACTGCCTGGCTGGGAACACGGTGGAGTCTTCCAGCAGCAGAAGGTAGATGGAAGGGGTGTGTGAAATTTGAGTGGAAAGATGTGGAGCATTGTTTCTCATTCTAGAAAGGGCTACATGTCCATTTGTACTTTGTGGTCATAAGTAGAGGAAAATGAATTCATCCCAGCTCGGCACTCCCACAGAAATGCTCCCATTGCTTTGCCACGAACCTCACCAAATCGTGCTCCAGTTAGTTCCACCAGCGATTTTCAACCTGCTCCATCTCTGGGCACACAGAAACTAATTACTGTTTGATGTGGCACACCAAAAAAAATATATTAGATTTTTTGCAGATCAAAAATAAAGGTATAATATTGATTCATTCACCCCAGGCAGCTATTGTTGTTTTGCTGTTATTTTTTTTATTTGCCAGTCTAAGGGAAAAGAGGTCAGCTGCCCTGATTACACAGGCAGGTGTTGCGTGTTTTAAAAATTCTCGAGGTGCACTGGGTGAAAATCTCTGACTCACACACACACATCCATCTCCTACTCATTTTACAATGTGAGCGGCTCAGGTTGCTGAGCCCCTGCTTGGGCCAAGCATTCACCACACAACTCCCCTTCGGTCCTCACTGTCCTGAAGCCCACTTTCCTAGTGAGGAAGCAGATCTAGAAGAAAGAGGTGAGCTGCTCAAAGTCACCACCTGGTGTAATCAACAAGCTCTCTGTAATCCTCCAGCAGCATTCAAGGGAGACTGAAGAACTGGATGTGAAACATGACACTGGACTGGTTTTCTCCAGAAGCACATCTTCTTACCTAAGGAAATGGCCCACGGGAAGGACAAAGAACAGACTGGTGATGGTGTCAAACATCAAAGGTTCTCCGAGCAGCCCAGAGTCCAATGAGCCTGAGAGGTTTGTGGAATGTTTCTACATGGATTTATCTAGTTCCAAACTTAGATAATTATGGAATTACCATACATGGCAGGGCTTAATTCCTGAACCCTGCATGATCATTTCAGAGGCCATACTTAATGCACCATTATTACCAAGGCAGCTATGCCAGCGCACTGAGAGCAGAGTGCTTTATGTTAGTGGATGAGTTCATGGCCAGGGTTCCCAGAAATCCCACTGTTGCTAATTCTGTCACTTAAGTTGAAGGAGAATTCGTGGGCCGAACTGTTGAGGATCATTTTTTTGCAGTTGATTTTTTTTCTAGCCATCTTTGCTACCATCTTCGGCACAATCATATGCCCTGTAAGAAATGTAGTTCACTTACATAAAGAAATAAAAAGGCCCAGCAGTGTAATGGACAGGCTTTGGCTCTGTTGCTTTTAGAGATTATGACTATAAGTCTGAATATGCATCAAGTTTTTTAAAGTCAGATTATGGATTTCTAGCTTTGTAAAGGCGTTAGGCCAGAGACCCCAGATAGAATATTCCAAAGAAAACACGAAGATCATACAAATACAAAAAGTGCCCAATACATCTGTAAACCTAAGACGAGCAGACATCTAAGGCCAGACTCGTGTAAGAATCTTAGGTCTACTGTCGCCAGCGAGTTTTGGAATATTACCTGTGCCTTTTTATGTTCTGTAATTCTGGTGCTGGACATCTGGGGCTTCACTGACTCTGGACAGACTGCCCCTCCCAGGGCCAGTCAATTTCTCCGTTCCTAAACTCTCCTGGGAGTGCATCGTTCACATGCAAACCAATCAAGGCAGAGCCCATAACCCCATATACTTCCTTGTTGAAGCTCTTAAACTTAGGGTCACAACCCTTCAACACCCAGGGTTAGGTACCAGACAATCAGGGAAAGCTCCTATGCCCCAGAGCCCACTGAAATTACCCAAACGAGCCAGTCCTAAAACTGTGGACCCTGCCTGGCCTGTCCCTTCCCAGAATCCACAGGAAAGGCTCTTTCCTGGTGGTAATCCCCTCACTTCCTCTGCCTCCTGGCCAACTATGGTGCTTCCGTGTAGCCCTGCACGCTCACTCTATCTCCTGTTTTGTTTTTAGTATATTTTATTGATTATGCTATTACAGTTGTCCCATGTTTTTTCTCCTCTTTACTCCCCTCCTCCCTGCAGCCCCCCTCCCACCAGCATCGCCCCCCTTAGCTCATGTCCATGGCTTGTATACATGTTCTTTGGCTTCTCCATTCCCTATACTGTTCTTAACCTCCCCGTCTGTTTTGTACCAACCATTTATGCTTCTTATTCCCTGTACCTTTTCCCCCATTCTCCTCCCTCCCCCTTCCTGCTGATAACCCTCCATGTGATCTCCATTTCTGTGATTCTGTTCCTACTCTAGTCGTTCACTTAGTTTGTTTTTGTTTTTGTCTTTTAAGTTCAGTTGTTGACAGTTGTGAGTTTGTCATTATTTTACTGTTCATAGGTTTGATCTTTTCTTAGATAAGTCCCTTTAACATTTCATATAATAAGGGACTGATGATGAACTCCTTTAACTTGACTTTATCTGGGAGACACTTTATCTGCCCTTCCATTCTAAATGATACCTTTGCTGGACAGAGCAATCTTGGATGCTTGGTCCTTGCCTTTCATGACTTGGAATACTTCTTTCCAGCCCCTTCTTGCCTGTAAGGTTTCTTTGGAGAAATCAGCTGATAATCTTATGGGAACTGCTTTGTAGGTAACTCTCTCCTTTCCTCTTGCTGCTTTTAAGATTCTCTCCTTATCTTTAATCTTGGGTAATGTAATTATGATGTACCTTGGTGTGTTCCTCCTTGGGTCCAACTTCTTTGGGACTCTCTGAGCTCCCTGGACTTCCTGGAAGTCGATTTCCTTTGCCAGGCTGGAGAAGTTCTCCTTGACTATTTTTTCAAATAAGATTTCAATTTCTTGTTCTTCCTCTTCTTCTTCTGGCACCCCTATGATTTGGATGTTGGAACGTTTAAAGTTGTCCCAGAGGTTCCTAAGCCTCTCCTCATTTTTGAATTCTTGTTTCTTCATCCTGTTCCAGTTGAATGTTTATTTCTTCCTTCTGCTCCAAATTGTTGACTTGACTCCCAGCTTCCTTCCCTTCACTGTTAGTTCCCTATATATTTTTATTTCAATTTCCATAGCTTTCGCTTCTTCCTCTATTTTGCATCCATACTCAGTCATTTCTGTGAGCATCCTGATTACCAGTGTTTTGAACTCTGCATCTAATAGGTTGGCTATCTCCTTATCGCTTAGTTTTTTTTCTGGAGTTTTGATCTGGTCTTTCATTTGGGCCATATTTCTTTGCCTTGACACACCTGTTACAATGTAAGATGCAGAGCCTTAGGTATTTGCCAGGGTGGGACAACCCTCTTTGATCAGTTGTGGTGCTGCTGTCTGGATTAATGTTTCTTCTTTAACTCCTTGGTTGTTGGGCTTCCATACAGTTCAATTTTCTGGCAGTTCCATTACTTTTTGTTTTTAAATTTGTTGTTGTCCTTCTTTTGGTTGTGCAAGGAGGAAAAGTGTATCTATCTACACCTCCATCTTGGCCAGTGATTTTGTCTCCTGTTTCTAGGCACCTGTGAGCACAAAAACTCCCTCCCTCACAACAGTTATTTCCAGTCTGTGTGTCTTTGCATACCTGCTTAAAACTCATACCAGGTGATTTCAAACAATTGCTCCCGCTGGCCTGTGAGGGGTCATATTTCTTTATCTCACAGAGACAGCAACTCCTAGAAAGAGGCTGTGCAGGAGGACAGACGAGGAGAGCTCAGAAAGAGGCCGCTGCACTGAGGCTAATTGGGCAGCCACCTGGGCAAAGTGTTCACAGATCTAGGTCACAACGAGAATTTTATGTCAATGCATTTAATTTTTCATAAAGTTCAACTATGCATATTTTTTCATTCTAGAGTTATTTTCTCTTTAACAGTTTTGGTGCTAATGCGTTTTTCATTTTATGAGACCATGTTACGTAGTCATTTCTTTTCAGTGTTCCCATTTTGGTAACAAAGAAAATTTCGGCAACTATGAAGTTATTCCTCAAATATATTTTTGAAATTTAAGTTAAGTGCAGCCAAAGTCTGCAACCTGGCACCAGGCAATGGGACTTGGACAGGAGCTGGTGTTTGAATCAATCCTCAAAGGTGAGCCTAATAAATAAGACTCAGCTGTGTGTCAGAGAACTGGGACAATGGCAATCACACATTTCTCCTCCCAAAACGTGGCTTCTGAAGGGATCTCACCTGAACGGAAAGTAAATACACAGGAGAGAATAGCAAGCTTATGAACAACTATTATAGAACAAGGGATAGGAGATCCTATCCTGAGGGTGGGGGTGAGGGTGGGGGTAGAGTTCAGAAAGCTATTTGACATCTTCAGGGTGGGTAGGAAGATATCTCTAAAACAGAAACAGATATAAAACACTGTGGAATATAATCTTTCCACATCAATCCTTGATTTTCACAGTGCAGTGAGAAACAGAAAATAGCTGCCAAGAACAGGCCTGGCTCTCACCGCAAGGCCCGGTGTTCTCCTGTTGAAAGTAAATGTCACAGCGCATCAGCGTCAGACAAGACCACTCGGTGACCAGAGTGCATCAGGACAGAAATGAGACCCCTCCACGGCCATAGCCAATAAAATATAAACATTGTCCAAGTCACAAAGTACCAAATGCTGCCTACTGCTTCTCTGCCAGCCGCAGCCTGGGCTGCAGTCTAACCTGCCCTTTTTGGATAAGGCTTCTCCAGATAGCCAGTCATAGAATGTCCTGTACATTATGACAGCACCCAGTCCAGAGGAAACCCTCCCTTCCTCAGAACCTCCGCAAAGTCACCACAGCTCAGGCCTCTCTGTAGAACCTACCCTCCCACAGAGACAGCCCCCGTTTCCCCTGAATGGTTCTTCCCTTAGTGCAGCAAGTAATGAACCCAACTCGTCCAACTGCACATGTGGGTCTGGTGGCTGCCGGATAAAAAACACTGGCAGTGTACACAAGTAGGAACTGAAGGATTACTTGACGGACTGAGAGTGTCACTCTCAAACAATAATGAAGGCATAGAGACTTCATTAGAGTCAGGATCAAACAGGGAACCTCATACTACCACCAGCATCCAACACATTTCTAGAATGTCTAGCCAATGTAATCAGACAAAGAAGAGAAATAATAAATAAAGGCACTGGAGAAAAGACATAAAAGTAACACTAGATAATAAATTGAAAAGAGAATCAATTGAAAACCATTAGAACCAAGAGTGAGTTCCATAGGCAATCTATTATTAATTAATATAAAATGCAAGAGTCAGCCAGAATGGAAATTTCAAAATATAATGGGGAAATTTCCCATTCACAATACCAACAAAACATCTAGGAATAAATGTAACAAAAAAATTCAGAGGACTAGAAAAAGGTACCTGAGAAAAGGGGATATACTATAAAGTTAGGTAGAAAGGCTCACTATCTAAGAAAATATTTCCTATAATTCAGTTTATAAATTTAATATAATCTGGTAAAAATCACATCAGGTTTCTATAATCAAAAATATCTTTCATGGAAAATGCAGATGAATGATGAAAAAATGAAGAAAAGCAAAGATATTTAAAAATGCCAGTAACTAAAATGGTATTGAGCAATTATGAAATTAGTAAGGCAGCTCAATGGAGAAGAGCAGGAAGCCAAACACATCCAGACATTTGTAGAGAGTTGAGCATATAAGAAATAAGAAACACCAATTATTCAATGAACCATTAGGACAACTAGCTAACTACTTGAAAAATTGTTATACCTCACTTCAAGATATAAACAAAAATTAACTGCCAGATTTAAATATAAACACAGAACCCAAAAACGTTTTAAAATAAAATATAAGTAATAATCTTGAAAGGCAAAAAAATGTCAGAAAACATAAATTGACTTAACTGTGTGTAAACTTTAAATGTGGATGTATAAAAGAAAAGGCCATACAAAATTACAAGCTAGGAAAAAAATACATAACAAGTGATATTAAAGTGGATACATTTTAATATATAATTTTATGAATCAATGTGTAACATATGAATACCTTAATAGGAAACAGGCAAAAAGAAGGATGCCACTTGTCATCTACAAATTTGGAAAATACCTGTAAGGCTATTAATACCCAGTGATGTCAGGGATGCTAAAAAGCACTAATTTTGGGTGGAAGTATAGAGAATGGAAAAAACAATATGACAAAATGCTACCAGTGGTCATTTCTAGATAATAAAATCATCAGTGATTTCTTTCTTTTAAAAAATTTGCTTATCAGGATAACCTACAGTAAACATGGTACTTTGTCATGTTACCTCTAAAAAATAAAACAAAATAAAAAACTGAATTCAATTAGTTTCTCAAATTTATTTTCCTAAATTCAGCTTGTTAATCACTGCCCCATAAATATTATATGTGTGCCAATATATAATACCACATATATGTGTGAATGCACGCACACACAGAGGGACTTTCTTTGCATGAATAGGATCCTGATACAGAAAAACCAGGCCTACGCAGTACCCAAAGCACTCAAGAACACTAACCTGCAAATGCTATTCCTAATAAATTTAAGTTCCCATAAAACACTAGAATTTAGTTACATGAACATCATTACATGATGTTCTGGAACTTCCCTGACAGATCCAGCAGTCCTAGAACAGCCAGGAATAACTAACATCAAAAGCATAAGCATTAAAAGAAAATATAGGTAAACTGGACTTCATCAAAATTAAAAACTTTTGTGCATCAAAGGACACTCTAGAAAATGAAAAGAGAATCCACAGAACAGGAGAACATTATTTTCGGATAAAGTATCTGATAAGGGGCTAGTATCCAAAATATGTAAAGAATTCCTGTAACTCAACAAGAAACAAACAACTCAATTTTAAAAATTCACAAGGGACTTGAATAGATATTTTTCCAAAGAAGATATACAGCCAACAAACACGTGAAAAGATGCTCAACATCACTAATCATTAAGGAAATACAAAGTCAAACCACAATGAGACACCGTTTCCCACTCACTAGGATGTTTATAATTAGTGAAAAGGGAAAATAACCAGTGCTGTGGAGGATGTGCAGACATTGGGACCCTTTGTTGGCAGGGATGGAAAAAGGTGGTAAAATTGTGGAAAACAGTTTGGCGGTTGTTCCAAAAGCTAAACACAGAATTGTCATATGACCCAGTGATTTCCCTCCTTTGTATATAGCTGAGTGAACTAAAGACACTAGCTTAAACAAAAACTTTTAAAAGAATGCTAATAGCAGTATTATTCATAACAGCCCAAAAGTGAAACCAATCTAAATGTCCATCAACTGGTGAATGGTAAATAAATGTGCTGTATACAAACAATGCATATTGTCCCATGATAAAGAGGAAGGAAGGACTGACACAGCTACAATGTGAATGAACCTTGAAAGCATGTCACTACATGAGAGAAGCTAGACACAAAAGGCTACGTAAGATATGATTCCATTTACGCAAAATGTCCAGAACAGGCACCTCCAGGGTGAGAGAAAGCAGAATCGTGATTGCCAAAGGTGGGGGTGAGGGTGGGGGGCAACAGGACGTGACTGCTTCACAGACATGGAGTTCCATTCTGGAGTGATGAAAATGTTCTGAAATTAGACCGTAGTGATGGCTGCACAACACTGTGATGTACTAAAGTCACTGAATTGTTGACTAAAATGGTTAAAATGAGAATTTGATGTTATGGAAATTTTACCTCAACTTAAAAAAAAAAAAGAAAAAGAGCGCTGGCTGGTGTGGCTCAGTGAATTGAGTGCTGGCCTGTGAACCGAAAGGTCACAGGTTCGATTCTCAATCATGGCACATGCCTGAGTTGCAGGCCAGGCCCCAGCTGGGGGTGTTGGAGAGACAACCGATCAATGTATCTCTTGCACATTGATGTTTCTCTCTCATATTGATGTTTCTCTCCCTCCCTTCCCCACTCTCTAAAAATAAATAAATAAAATCTTTCAGAAAATAAAGTTCCTTCTTCCACGTGCCCTAGACTTACAATTTAGAATTTCTTATGAAATTTGGAGTGTGTTCAAGTAACTAGCTCTGATGATCATGACTACAATTCTAAAGGAACAGAAAAAAAGATGCGTGATTCAACCCAGTGAAATTTGCCTTTCAAACTCAAGTTTTAATTTACTGCCATCATTAGTGAAGTGGCCACTTTTCATCTCCGCCTGAGTTGCCATGTTTTAAAGGATCTCTTCCTTATCTCACAGCATTTCCCACTCCCTTAAAGTCCTTAGAATCACCAGCAAGCACAGAGAGTTGGAGCTGAGAATACTCATGTAACCGTGATGCTATATGCTCATGGCGTGGCCTCACCCCATGTACTCCTGTAGGGCGGTTATTTCACCCTCACTCTGCTTTCAGTATTAGTTACATGGTTAGAAACTTTTACTTCAATTTTAAAAGTTTGTCTAGTCAATTGGAACAAAGTGAGTTTTTCGGATTAAGTTTTTTCTGGTTGACTCGGTGAAATATGAATATCAGGTAGCCCCTATGTAAACAGATCTCAAGACTGGGCTAGAGGAAGAGGAATCAATTAAGTAATTAGTTGCTCCATCTTTGAACGTGACAGCAAGTGGTTTATCTTTCCTAGAATTGACTCTATAAGAGTGAAAAGCTGCAAAACTCTCTGCCACATCAGGAAACACGTTTGGGCCATCAATCACCAATTGTTCATGGTTTTCTGATGTGTTCGTTGTGAGCACACAGCCTGACTGCTGCCACAAGATGCTTGTGGGATCACTGGACCACTCCCTACTACTCTGGAGGCCCCATAGGAAGAAATTGCCTTAAACTTTTCATGTAACTAACCCTCCCCCAGCCCTGCAAGGCAAGGCACACAATAGGTATTCAATAAATAATCAATCATTAACTGATTTCTCATCTTCAGCAATGGCCCTGGGACAGCAACAGCAAACTAGTGATGAAACATTGCGTACTGCAATTCATCAGTTGAAAAAATTAAGGCTGTGGGGGAGGGGTCGGGGATTGCACAAGTATGAGGGTCTCTTTGATAAAGAAAAAAGACTGTGGTGTGAGAAAACAACTGCACTTGAAATGCACACTGTTCGTATTTGCCATTGGTGAATAACATTTTCTAAAATCAAGGTTTACCAAGTTGATCCCCTTTGTTACCTACCCATCAACGCAGTACCGGGCGTCCCATCCATTTTTGACAACCTATTCAAATGTGAAGGGTTTTCCCCTTTTCTTTTCTTTCCTTTTCTTTTTACCCTTTGAAGATAATCCACTTAGTCCCCCATCTCCAAAGCACCTCCCAAATAGGGCGAGCGCGCTCTGGGAAGCCCTGGCTGAGAGATACTTAGCGGAACTTTGTTCTCCACATGGGCTATTTAGGAGCATCTGGGTTTTCTCGGGTGACTCCACCGCCTGCCTGGTTCTTCTCACTTTGTGAACCGGAGTCAGGGTGGTGAGAGCCTCCGGGAGGAGCTGACCATGGTACTGGCCTCCAGATACGGACGCGAGCGCGGAGCGCGTGGGAGGCGGTGTGGTGTAGAGCGCGCAGGACGCGCAGCGCGCGGAGGGGAGCAGCCGTCGGAGCCCCCGCCCTCCCGACCCCCGGGGAGCCCCCGGCCCTTTTCACGAGCCCTCCACCGCAAGCTCTAAGTCGCCTTAAAGAAAAGGGTGGGACACAGCCACAGCTGCAATCGGAAGCCGCCTGGGAGGATTTAAGAAGAATGGAACCACCGCCCATCCCCACCCCCCACCATGCGACCTCCCGCCGGGGATCGGCCCATCCTTTCCCCACCATCCTCCACCTCCTAGACCCAGGGAGGCGCGGGCAGCCTTTGTGGGCACACAGCCGTCCGCCACCGAGCCGAGCCTCTCCGCACCAAGCGTGGAGAAGAGCAGGTTAGGGTGGAGCGCTAGTACAGATGTGGGGAGGGGCAGGGCGGTGGGCAGGCTGGGATGCGAGGGAGGGGCGATCCCCCTGCCCTGTCCTCCTTCTCAAACCTTCCCCTCCCCCCATAACCAACCTGGTCGTAGATGTTCTGCAGGGCTTCCTTGCCCGAGGCCCTTCGAATCTCCACCTTCCGGCCCGATTCAACAGATGGCTCCCCGCCGGCGCGCCGGCCCTGCCGGGAGTACGGCGGCTGCGGGTCGGGGCCCAAGTGGGCGACGTCCCGCTGCTGAGCCACCACCTGCCCCGAGCCCCGGCCCACCGAGAGCGAATCGAAGTCGATGGTCTTGTTCTCCGAGGACCCTTCCACTGGGCAGAACATGCCACAGAATTTCTGCCGAGGCTTGGGGCTGCCTGAACCCAGGTTTTTAAAAAAGGAAGGGACCTCTTCGTCCTCTGCCGCCTTCCCAGACTGCTTCTTCTCGGCCATGGTGCGGGGGGTCGGGGAGGGTTCCCTCCGTCTGTCCGTCCGTCTGCGGTCCCTAAGTCTGCCTCTCTCTGTGCACAGCCCCCCGGCTGCTGCCGCTCTCTGCTTACCGCAAGGTGCACAGAGAGGAAGCGGAGCAGGCGAGTGGGCGACCCTCCCTCCCAGTCCCTCCCCCTGACCCCGCTATCTCCCCTCCCTGCCCACGCCCCCCGCCGCCGTGCGAGCTCCCGGCAGCTGCAAAGTTGGGTCTGGGAGGGTGGCCGTTGCGGCAGCGGGAGCCAGAAGCTGCCTGTTCCCGGCAGCGGCGGGCGGGGCGTGGGCGGGGCGCCCGGGAGGGGACTGGGCGCAGGGAAGGGAGGGAGGGCCCCGCAGCCCCGAGCCCGGCGCTCCGGAAGTGAAGCGGCCAGACCACCGGCCAAGGGGTGTGAAGCCGAGGGACCGCTGACCGAGGTCAGCTCCAGGGTGAGTGCGCGACAGGCACGCGGGGGCGGAGATCCGAGGGCGCAGCCCCTGGCCCAGCGCCGTTCTCTTCCACCAATCCGGCCCTGGCGCCTCTTCCCTGCAGCATTTCGGAGGTGGGCCGGAAGGCTCCTTCCCTTGACCGAGGCGTGAGGTGATGGATGGGGAAAGGGGGGCAAACAGGCTGGTGCCAGGACACCCGAGGAGAGAGGAAGGGGCCCCACTGAGCGTGGGGAAGGGATGAAGCAGGCCTCGCAGAGAGGTGGGGGCCGTACCTCGTGCAAGACACCAAAGCTTCGGTCTACCCACTGGTTTTGGTGGGCTCTTAGAGCAGAGGTTGAAACAGGAAGGTTCTACTTAGTTCATCCACGGGGGGGGGGGGGGGGGGGCACTGCATGGCGGGGAGAAATGCAGAGGGGCATAGCAAATGATGGGTGTGGGGTTGGGGAGAGAGACACAGGTCTACGGCCCGGCCCGCCGGAGTGCAGCCAAGAGTGCAGTCTGCAAAGCCCGGCCGAGCACGACCACTAATACATACAGTGGGTGGGGGTGCAGACAGCCTGTGGGAGGGCGCTACGTACCTACCGTTAACTGTGCCTCTACGCCAAGAAGGGCGTAGAGAATGTCTCGATTTGGTGTCTTCTTCACCCCCCTCCCCCCAAAAAAGAAGAGAGGAAAAGCCCAATCCCCAAATCTCCAGCCCTTCCCGGCCTGGTGCTCCCTCCCCCCAGTTGCGCACTGCGCCAGAGTCGCGTGGCCGAGGCGTTAAGAGCCGGCGCACGTGTCCAATGTGGGGTAGGAGATGGGGTTCTGTCTGTGATCGGGCACTTTGAATTGTGTGTGGCAAAACAGGCAAAATTGTGGGGCTTTGTTGTGTATGTGCGCTTAGACCAGCCATAGCCACGGGGTTGCTGGGCATCCAGGAAGCATTTTGACTTGTGCCACCAACACGTTCCTTGACGGTTCTCCGCTGCTTACTCGCCTCCCCCACGTTTTTCCTTGTATCAGTCCCTCCATCCGGTTGGTTACAGCCCCACCCCTCTTTCCACAGTGGCAAAACTCTGCCGAGATGATGCCCATCCTTTGGCGTCTCAAGAGGGAGGTGTGGGCAAGCTCAGTAACCAGGAGGGTTTTGGGCTAAAAGGCTGTTTAGTGCAGGGCCATTGCTCCTGACAGTGTGATCAAGGATGTTGTCCCAATTGTCAGCCCTTGCCCCTTGAAGGATTAAGTTCTGATACTCTTCCCTCCCCCAATTGGGAGGGGTAGTTTGGTAAATGGAGTAAAATTTGGAGGACAATCAGCCACAGTTTCAGGATGAGCGCGCCACAGTGGGGTGGGGCTGGAGGCAGGAGAGCTTCCGAACTAGAAGGGGAGAAGAAGGAAGAAGAGAAATGCAAGTGTTGGGGCTGAGAGAACCAGAGGTGGGCTTTGGACTTAGAACCGAACCTTATACGCTTTGCATTTGCAGCAAGTGCTTCCACCATAATTGCATCATTTCCATCTTTACCATCACCGCTTTCCAGAGTAGGAACCTGAGATTGAGAGATTGAGAGGCTTTTTCCAAGGTCACTATCTTAATTAAAGGATCCAGCAAACCCAGTGGGGATCTTCCATGTGAAAGTCCGGTTCCTTGTCCAACCAATCTTTATTTTTTTAGATTGATTATTTATTTATTTATTTATTTATTTATTTATTTATTGTTAGAGAGGGGAAAGGAGGGAGGAAGAGAGGGAGAGAAACATCAATGTGTGGTCAATGTGTGGTTGCCTCTTGCGTGCCCTGCGCTAGAGTTGTGGCCCACAACCCAGGCATCTGATCTGACTGGGAATCAAACCAGCTACCCTTTAGTTCACAGGTAGGCACTCAATCCACTGAGCACACCAACAAGGGCTAGTTCTTTTTTTTTTTCATTTGTTTAATAACCAGCCTTATCTTTATGTTAGAAAATACATTTTTTTCTTATCCAAATATTTCAATCCATGGATTTGGTGTATCAAGGACCATGGATCACTTGCCATCATTGTTTCTGAAGGTTGCCTTGCAGGGAGGGATTGCCCTTGGAGGAAGAAACTACCCAAAGGTAGCCTAACCTCAGCATAGCAGTCATCATGTGGACCTTGGAGATATTTTTTCCTGGGCATTTGATGCCTTTTTATATCTCATGTTTCCTCAAAATATTACAAAGAAGAGGAAAGTTCCCTCCGCCAATCTCCCCCCATCTCCATATGTCAGAAGGGGAAAGTGAGGCATAGAGAAATCACTGGGCTCAGATCCCTAGGGCTGCTGGGCCAGGGCCCAACCCATCATTTTGCCTTCCTGGCCCTTGGCACGTGCCATACCTTGAGAAGCTTCCAGAAGGACGGGGAAGTGCACTTGCTGTAGGATTAGCTGCCTCTGGGGCCTCAGGTCTGCATCTATGGCATGTGGACCCCACTCCACAGCAGTAGCTGGGGATGTCAGCACTCTCCCCCTTGTACCTGACCCGTTCTCCACTGGCCCTCCCTCTCTGTTCCTTTTTCTTCAAATGACCCTGCTCAAGTTCAAATGCTACGAAGAAGGTAGCATGTTAGTAACTTAACATTCATAACAAAGGAAACACCTTATGTACTTGCAAAGCCTGCCCAAACATAACAAGAGAATGAATTCATAATTCCATGTTTATTTGACCCTGAGATTTTAAAAAATTGCTAAACTGCTATTAAATTATTGTGCCTACATTATTATATTAAAGTATATGTTATATTGTTACACTGATATTAAATTAGATGTAAATGTTTGAATAATTTCTAATTGGATTTTTTAATCAAAGAACTGAAGCAATTATATTGTTTAGTAGACTTAATTACATTGTGAAGGATTGTCATATTTTTTTAAATATATTTTATTGATTATGCTATTACAGTTTTCCCATTTTCCCCCCTTCGCTCCCCTCCACCCTGTATACCCTCTCCTACCTACATTCCCCCCTTTAGTTCATGTCCATGTGTCATATTTATAAGTTCTTTAGCTTCTACATTTCCCATACTATCCTTACCCTCCCCCTATCTATTTTCAACCTACAATCTATGCTACTTATTCTCTGTACCTTTTCCCCCTCTCTCCTCCTCCCACTCCCCTGTTGCTAACCCTCCATGTGATCTCCATTTCTGTGGTCTGTTTCTGTTCTAGTTGTTTGCTTAGTTTCTTTTGGTTTTGCTTTAGGTGTGGTTGTTAATAATTGTGAGTTTGCTGTCCTTTTACTCTACATGTTTTTTTCTTTATCTTCTTTTCTTAGAAAAGTCCCTTTAACATTTCATACAACAAGGGCTTGGTGACGCTGAACTCCTTTAATTTGACCTTATCTGAGAAGCACTTTATCTGCCCTTCCATTCTAAATGAAAGCTTTGCTGGATAGAGTAATCTGGGACATAGGTCCTTGTCTTTCATGACTTGGAATGTTTCTTTCCAGCCCCTTCTTGCCTGTAAGGTCCCTTTTGAGAAATCAGCTGACAGTCTGATGGGAACTCCTTTGTAGGTTACTGTCCCCTTATCTCTTGCTGCTTCTAGGATTCTCTCCTTCATTTTTACCTTGGCTAATGTAATTATGATGTGCCTTGGTGTGTTTCTTCTTGGGTCCAACTTCTTTGGGGCTCTCTGAGCTTCCTGGATTTCCTGTAAGTCTATTTCCTTTGCCAGAATGGGGAAGTTCTCCTTTATTATTTGTTCAAATACGTGTTCAATCTGTTGCTTTTCCTCTTCCCCTTCTGGTACCCCTATAATTTGGATGTTGGAACGTTTAAAGATATCCTGGAAGTTCCTAAGCTTCTCCTCGTTTTTTTGAATTCTTATTTCTTCATTATTTCCTGTTTGTTTTTTTTCTTCCTTCTGGTCCACTCTATTGTTTTGAGTCCCAGTTTCCTTCCTATCACTGTTGGTTCTCCGTGCATCTTCCTTCATCTCTTTTATGGTAACCTGCATTTTTTTTATCTAATTTGCGCCCAAAATCAACCAATTCCATGAGCTTCCTGATCACCAGTGTTTTGAACTGTGCATCTGATAGGTTAGCTATTTCTTGGTCGCTCAAAAGGATGAGTTCTGGGACACTGATTTGTTCTTCTATTTGAGCCATCGCTCTCTTTTTTTCCTAGTCTGGTCGCTCTTGTTACAGTGAGGGGCGGAGCCTTAGGTGTTCACCAGGGCTGGGCACCCCAGTCACTAGATTGTGACGTTGAATGGGGGGGCGGGGGCGGGAGGGAACAATGGCGGTAGCCCCACTCTCCTGGGATCTCAGTCCCTTCTCTGGAATCCTGGGCTGCGTGCTCCGCCCTGGTCCATAATCGCAGCCTCACTGGGTCCGCCAGTTGCTGCTTGCGAACTCAGGGTCCACCCGCTGTGCGCCCCGGATGGCTTACTCGCTCCCGGTTGCCTTAGGTGCCCAGCTCTCCCCCCACTCCGCCACCGCTACCCGAGCTTGTCTCTGCTCCTCCTACTGGTCTGGATGAATGGATCTACTTCAAGTTCTTGGCTGTCCAACTTCCATTCAGATAAATTCTCTGTCAGTTCTGGGTGTTATTCTGCCTCTAAATTTTGTTGTT
The DNA here is from genome assembly GCF_004126475.2 of Phyllostomus discolor. Classification (NCBI taxonomy): domain Eukaryota; kingdom Metazoa; phylum Chordata; class Mammalia; order Chiroptera; family Phyllostomidae; genus Phyllostomus; species Phyllostomus discolor. Next base: position 55,314,142 of record NC_040910.2, on the reverse strand, counting down.
GTTCTAATCTGGGTTGTGTGTGGAGGTACAGTGCATCCACCTATGCCTCCATCTTGCCGGAAGTGGATTGTCATATTTTTTTAATAAGTGCATTAACAGTCTTCATTACTGGATATTATCGACCCATAAAAACACACCATTATTATTTATGTGTAACGGGGCAGTGTGACTTGATGGAGCTAAGGAGCACCCAGGCACAGCCATTGTGTAGAATTGGGTGACATCTGCCTGCACTAGAAGCTGAATAAACAAGCTCCTTGACTCTCCAGAACATTTGGGAGCACATAAACAGGTAAGTAGCCACAAGTCTTGATTTCATCCTTCACATGGGATGGGCCTTGAGCCCTGGCCACAGCTGGGCTCAGACATCAATTGGCATGTCCAATGAGCAAATGGTGAGGAAGCCAGATTGCGGTGACCCAACAGGAAAAAAAGGTCACTCTAAGCAAAGAGATCTGATACAGTGGGATAGGCACAACTAAATGTAGGGTAGAACCCCAGTCTACCCAGACTAACCAGAGTATGCATGCTTCCTGGGAAGGAGAGGGTGGTGTGGTAACTGCCCCTTATTTCACTAGGAGGCCCAGACACTCTGCCTTGAGACTTCTCTCTAGGACATCTGGGGGCAAGAGTGGAGGCGTCCACACACTGACCAGAGGGACGTGAAGTGGCAGAGACCCAGAGAGTGTGAGAGCAGTTCTGGTCCATGCCTCCCTCGCCGAGGAAGGGTCAACACCACCCCATGGCTGCTAGCATCCAGGAGAGAAACAGTAGCCATGTACCTGCAGAGCCACTGGCAGCAGTGCTGTCCTAACCAATTCACTAATCACACTCCTTGGGTCAGGTCTAGAGACAGAACCAGAAGTGCTGAGTTCTTGCCACTGGACAAGTAAGGGTAGCTAGACTGGAAGACTTTGCAACTGCAGTTGGCATGAGCTGACCTGAAACCCATTCCCTGGTGAGTTATAAGTTCAGGAGTTTATCCAGGACACTTGGAATCCTAAGGGAGCACCTACCTGCCCCACGAATTAATTGTACCCCTAGAGTTAGAGCAAATATAGGCCCACAGTGATGGCACTGGCACTGCCGGAGGACTGGTGCCGGATCGTGAGTGCAGATGACCACAAGTCACTGATGGTCACGGGCATCCCCCTGGAGTGCGACAAGGCTGAGATTTGGGCGGTGCTCCAGGAGACACTGCAGCCTCTGGGAGGGTGTAGGCTGCTGGGCAAGATATTCCGGAAGCAGGAGCATGCCAGCGCTGCCCTGCTGGGGCTTCGGGAGGACACTGACGTCTCAGCGATCCCCCATGAGGTTCAGGGGAGGGGGCTTGTCTGGAAAGTGATCTTTAAGACTCCTAACCAGGACACTGAATTTCTTGAAAGACTGAACCTCTTTCTAGAAAAGGAGGGGCAGACAGTCCCAGGTGTGTTCCAAGCCCTTGGGCATGAGGGAGTGTCTCCAGCCACAGCGCCCTACATGTCCCCAGAGTTCCTGGCCCACGTGTTGGAACAGGCAGTCACCTGCCCACACCCCTCAGCCCCTGCTCCCCGTGAGGTGCCCAAAGCTGAGAGTGTTCTCGGGGAGCGCCGTGCCCGGCCCAGAGGAAGAGCCCTTTGAAATCTGGTGGGAATAGTCCATGGAGATAGTCAAAGAGTGGCCAGTGGCAGAAAAGAAAAGGTGGCTGATGGAAAGCTTGTGGGGCCCCGCCCTGGAACTCATGCGCCCAGTGCAGGTAGACGACCTGTCTGTAAGCGTGGAGGAGTGTTTGGAGGCATTTAAGCAAGTGTTCAGAAGCCTGGAGAGCCGCAGGACCTCCCAGGTGAGGTATCTGAAGACCTATCAGGAGGAAGGTAAGGAAGTCTCAGCCTATGTGCTGTGGTTGGAGACCCTGCCCAGGAAGACTGGAGAAATGGGCCATCCCCAGGAATATAGCAGATCAGGTCTGCCTGGAGCAGGTCATGGCCAGGGTGAGCCTCAGCTTGGTCTTGTGGTGCAGGCTGAGGGAGCTCAAAGACCATTGGCTGCCCCTCAGCTTCTTTGAGTTAATGAAGGTGCTCCGGGAGGAGAAAGAGGCCTCTTTTGAAAATGAGACCATTAAAGAGCCAAATGCAAGCGGCAGCTATGGCCACTGGGACCTACCATCCTGGCCTAGGAACATTCGTTTTACCAGGTGAAGACTTTTCCCATATTCCTTTCTCTAATGAATGCAATAGAAGTCAAGGCATTCAAGCCAGGCCTTGATTCTTCTTCCTAAGAAAAAATTATCTGAGAGTTTCTTGAACCCGACCTAGACTACTAACCAACAAAAGATAAAAAATTTTTTGCCCTGGCTGGTGTGACTCAGTGGATTGAGTGCCAGCCTGCAAACTGAAAGATCGCCAGCTTGATTCCCAGTCAGGGCACATGCCTGGATTGCAGGCTGGGTCCCCAGCTGGGGGTGTGTGAGAGGCTACCAATAGATATGTATGTCTCTTGCACATCGATGTTTCTCTCCCTCTCTTTCGCCCTCCCTTCCCCTCTCTGTAAAAATAAATAAATAAAATCTTTTTTAAAAGATTAATTTTTCAATGTGATACAGCAATAAATTTTAAATGTGAAAAGAAACTTCAGGTTTCCTGTAAGTACCCCCAAAGTTTACCCAGAACAAAGAAGAAAGAATCGACGCAAGAAAAAGCATCTTTTGTAATCTACCTAAAACTCCAAGCTTTTTGACTTGTCAGGTGTTGCCTTTGTCAAATCAGCCAATTCCTCGCACTTGAAGTGGCATAGGCGCCACTCCAGGAGGCAGCAGTCACAGGAGCCCAGCCATTCCTGGAGAGCGACAGCCTCATGGAGGGGGTGGAAGCTGCAGAACCTTCTGCACAAATCATTTCATGATGTCCCTAGAAGTGCCATTGCCCAATGAAGACAACCATCTTCACCTGCAGGTTTCTTACTTCTTTGCTACGTGTCAGGTCGACAGTCCAGGCTTGGCCTTAGGCCCTGAGGACACATGATTCAGCCCAATCCCTGCTTTCAAGAGGTTCCCAGCATGAGAGGTCCCCTCAAGAAGGGCAGATATTACAGGAGGGCATGCAGAAGAGTTTGGATTTAGTGAGCAGGCCCTGCTGGTTAGGAGAGCTATTTGATGGTGACGGAAGGCAGAGAGGAGGGATTTGGAATTCCCGTTTATTGAGGGCTTAGTGCCAGATGTCATGAATGTGTCATTTACTGTGTACAGCAACCCCAGTGCAGTATAATTTTGCTCTTTGAAAAAAAAACAGAAGCTTCAAGGAGTTCAGTGGTCTCCTCTATATCAAATTGCTAACAAGAGGCAGAGCCGAGGCAGGAGTTAAGAACTCTCAGATTCTTGCTAATCTGCCCTCCACCACGATCATGGTTTTCAAACTGTGCTGAGGTTTTTCAGCAGTTCCATCTTTAAAATGTATTTCAAACCCCTTATATCACTAATGAATAATAGGTAGACACAAACATGTTGATAGCCACCACTGAACACCTAGGCATTCCCTAGCAGGCTCACTTTTGTTTTGGTACTGACTCACTGTATGCAGACCTTGGAAAAAGGTTCCCTGGCACTATCGGAGCAGGCAGCCGACCTTCTCTTAATGGCCATAGATTAAGGGGTCTGTAGCTCCTCTCGAGGATTTAATCAGGCTCATGAGTGTCCTTGATGTCAAGTGTACAAGTAGAGTGGTGAGCACCGTTCAGTGAAGTGCTGGTTGATGTAGCACATCATGGGAGCTTTGTGTGTACAGCAAAGTTGCTTAATTCCTCTGAACATCAGTTTCCTCATCAGAATGGTAAGGTAATAGAATAGGTTCATTACATTAAGATCAAATGACATTTTAAGCACTTACCATGATGTCTGGAATACAAAAAGCCCTCAATACATTGAGACATTATTTTCTTGATGTGTACTGTCAGCCCAATGCACACTCTCTTTTTTGTTCTAACAGTTGTGCCATAACAAGTAAATATGTAATCTGTCCGTCAAGTGTGACAACTTTGCATTAGAAACCAGTTTAGCTCTTATAGTAAGTTTGAATATTTCATGTTTGTTATTCTGTAACAAGTATTCCAGCCATGGTTGACTATTCCTAGTAATTCAACTTTGAAACAATACATTCTTTCTGATCATGGATCATTTTAATTGAAGAATATCCTGAGAAAGGTATTTTTTTAAAAGTATCATTGTGATTATTTGTCTTTAAATACTGTTCAACCAAAGTGGTATGGTTATCCAGTGCACCCTCATTTGATGTGTTTTTGTATTTATGAAAGTGCCCTCGTTGTTTTCATTTATCCATAGTATATGAAGTAAAATGTTGTAAGTGTGAAGTTATAAAATAAATACATGCCAATAAAATTCTGAGTTTTTTCTGTTTCATGCAGTGTGATTTTGTATAAGCTATTACTTTAAGGGGTTTTATTAGTAAAAAAAAGAAATGTAGGCAGTTAGAAAATCACTCCAATGCCAAAAGGTCTTGAACTCTGATAGACATGAAAACCTGAGAGCAAAATGCTTGAATAAGAACACTGGGACTCTGTCTCCAGGGATGACAGAAGGCTCAGACCCCCCCCACCCCAATCATCAATTTCCCTTGTAAAATGCAAGAAATGACAGATGGAGGCCAGGTCCCTCAGAGACCTTCAACTTACTTGCTTACACAAGGACCTGTGCAGACAAACTCACCAGTCTCTGTTTGGCCAACAGTGAAATGACCAACGGCTGAAATAATGTGTTTATTGGATGAAGTCATATTCTGCTACATAGATGTGCAGGGTGAAAAATTTCTCCCGCCTTTGGCCCCTTTGAAACTGTTTCCCTTAGTCTTTTCTGCAGTACAGTGGGGGAGCATTCCTCATTGGGCAGCACACAGTGGCAATCAACCCATTACAAGACTAGTGTCCTGAGGGATACCCAACATTCTCTCCCAGTGATTGAAGCAAAAACCTCCTAGGCAACTGGACTCACCTTGTACTGAACGTCTCCAGTCCCAACCCTCGGGAGGCCCCCAGGGTTACACAGCCCACCGTCGCAGTAACTTCTCACCAGGGCCATCAGCCTCTTCAGGCCTCAGGTGTCAACTGACGTCTCCACCTGGAACAGCCAGGCCTGCCAAGCCTCCCTTCCTATTTCCTTTTGCTGTCCATCCTAAATGCAAAACTCTGATCATCAGTTCTCACTTCCCTGCCATGTGCATGCTACCCTGTGCTTACTCACCAGTGCTGGCCTATGAAACCCTCCAACATGCCTACTGGATAGTCCATATGTCCTAAACAAACTAGCCTATAACTTCAGTGTCCGAGCAGAATACCCTGTCCTTGTATTCCTCAATACGTATTCCTCGTATTGACTGCTGGTTCTCCTGGTAATCTGCTGCCCTCATGTCCCTTGAATGGGAGCTACTCAGTCCCCCCACATCAGGAGAGATGGGGCGTGACAGTATCATTTCTTTGGGGCCACCATCATTACCTCCCCATTTGCAAACATTCACTCCTTCCTGGCACATGCTTATCCATTCATAACCACCCCTCACTGTGGGCCAGTCCTGACAAGCCTTAACAGAGCATTAGCAAAGGCAAATGAGGGGCCCACAAAGGATTGAATCTGGCTGGGGTCATCTAAGGAACATAAAGCATGTTTGAGAGTTCTGCAAGTCAAGACTGGGAGAGCAAAGGGTCAGAAGCCAGACTTTTGAAGGGGTAGAGCCTGACATGAAACATTGACATTAAGTAAAAAGATCTGAGACAGAATTGTCCAACATGCCAAAGGTTTGTTTTTGTTGACCACCAACATAATCTTGGGATAATCTAAAGGCCTAGGATCATGGTAGACATCTCTCCCATCCACTTTTGTCAGAGTGGGCCGGGCTCCTTGGGTTCCCCAGGGAGAAGCTCTCTTGGGTAGAAGACCTGCCTCCAGACAGGCTTCTCTGGAGCCAGCCACCCCCTGCAACAGGCTTAGGGGTTATCCCTCATCCAGAGCTGTATCCACTCACCTCTCTGATGTGCCCATGTGGTTCTTGATATCCCTAATGGACATTTTCTTAAAAACTAGAGTAACTCCAGAAGTATATACCGAAATCAATTCCATCAGAATAAAAAACAAAAGGTGCAGGATGTCAGTCTTTCAGGACACCAGCTGGAGCTGTCCACTAATTGTCTGGGCTGTTTCAAGCAACAGCTGAGACTTTTTCCAATCTGCCCTCCCCCACCTGCCCTTGGAGGGACAGGTTACCAAAAGGGGGAGTTTCTCAGAAGGCATGGTGGTGCTGAGAGCCATTGCAGGAAGTCCCAGGGAGGTAGGGGAGGCTCCCCCACCCCATCCTGTCACAGGCCTGCCCCTGCTCTGCATGGCCTGAAGGCAGACCCACTGAAGGTCTTTCCTGGCTTCTTGGTACAATAGCTGGGCCAACAAACTCAATTACTGAAATAGGCTTCCTTGAAATAAAAGCAATTGTCACAAAAGTAAACTTCATTTTTCTCCCGCTTTATTAAAGTATAATAAAGAAATAAACGTGTATATATATTTAACAGTAAACGTGATGTTTTGATGTACGTATGCATTGTGAAATGATCTCCACAATCAAGCTAATTCGCACACCCATCACCTCATATAGTTACCATTTTGTGTTTGTTGAGCAGGGAGTGGGAAAGGGGTAAGAATCCTTATGACCTGTTCTCTAAGCAAGTTTCAAGTACACAATGCGGTACTGTTAACTATAGTCACCGCACTGTGCATCACATCTCCAGAACTCATTCATGCGGCATGAGTGAGGTTGTTAACCTTGACCAGCATTTACCCACTTCTCCCACACACACCCTGCCCCTAGCAACTACCATTCTACTCTCTGCTTTTATGAATGTGACATTTTTGGATTCCACATGTAAGTGAAATCATACAGGATTTATTTTTCTGTGTCTGGCTTACTTCACTTGGCATAATGCCCTCTAAGCTCATCCATGTCACAAATGGCAGGATTTCCTTCTACAAAAGTCAGCTTTATACTGTCAATGAACACAGGTAAGTCTGTAGAAGCCAGGTTGGTGAATAAGGAGTACTGAGTTCAGCTGACTGGCCATCATGTTGCAGTCCCTGGCAACATCCCATATGACATATTGGCCCCTGATGACACTTGAGCTTGGGAACCCTGCCATTGTAAATAGTGGCTAGTGGACACTTCAAAGCTTCTAACGAGAAAGTCTTTATGTGAGCCTAAGGCATCTGTGGACGTCTAGGGCCAGGTGCACTGAAGCTTGAGAGAAACATCTACCAACCCAGAGCTGTCAGGGCCACTTCCAACGTCGACCTGATGAATGGGTCTACAACTGAGGCAATAATTGTTTGGATTCCCAAGCCCTGTCACTGGCCTGGTTTTATGGTCAACGTGTGGCAATGTGGGGTGAGGGCTTCAGATAGGCTTTTAGCAGATCTCTAAAGGGAAAACGTGGCAGAACTGCAGAATCTCTGGGTCATACTTCCTCACCAGGACACTGTGCTTATCAGCAGCAGAAGTGCTTGGGAGCGATCCCTCCAAAAGTTCTTTGCCACTTCAGAAAGTGTGATGGCATGGGTCTGAAACACACTCCATTGGTAACTAGAATATTTTAGGCTCAGCTTAGGAATCCATTAAAGTTGTAATGCAAGGGATAAGTTCTGGGTGCATCTCCTTCTCTGTTTCCGGGTGGGCTGTGGTGTTTGCCAAGAATGGGCAGATTAACTTGAACTGGGCATCTGCTTATGAAGTAGACAAAGCCATCATAGGCATGGGGTTGGGAACTAATACATACTAAGGAATAAGGAGAGATGCAGAGGAGCCCATGGGTGCCTCCTACCTATCTACCCCCAGTCCTGGAATTTCCAATCTATGTCTGAAACAAATGACAGAGCAACAGAAGTTAAAACCTACAAATAGGCAAGGAGTGGAACAAAATGCAGCAGAGGAACAACCCCAAACAGAGTAAATATGAAGAAAATTACATATAGGCACATCATAGTCAAACTGCTATAACTAAAGATGAATTGCTGTAGGCTAAGAAGATCTTGAAAGCAGCCATAGGAGAAAGGTGTATTACATGCAGAGGAGTGATAGGAATTACTGCTGACTTATCATAAGAAAATACGGAGGTCAAAAGATGGCAATAACATCTTAAACCACTGGATACATAGGGAGTGTTTGGGCAAGGTTTAGTAAAAATTTGCTTTTAAAATTATCTGAGCCTGGAATATATTTGGAGGTGGCTAGCAATGTGGGTAGTTGGGGCAACTGGTGAGAAACTTCTAACTATTGACTGGCTTTCTTCAATGTTAATTGGAACAGTTAGGTTTTCTATTTTCTTCTGGCATCAATTTTAGCAGATCAGATTTTCTCTTTTTTTTCATTTTGTTTAAGTTTTTCAAATATATAGGTACATTTGTTAATGTTCTCTTCAGGTGTTTTAAGTGATCAATGCTTCTATCATTATGTTTCCTTTTTTATTCCTAATATTAATTAGTTGTGGGTTATTTTCTCTTTCTGAGTTAATATTCTGAGAAGTCTAGCTATTTCATTGATCTTTTTCAAAGAATCTACCTTTGGGTTTGTCTAGTCTCTTTAACATTATTTTATTAATTTGTGTTCTTATTTTATTGCAGTCATGTGCACGTAATGACATTTTGGTCAACAGACCACATATGTGATGGTGGTCCCATGAGATTATAATGGAGCTGAAAGGTTCCTATCATGTAGGGATGTCATAGCTGTCATAGCACTATAGTTCAACATGTCACCAATGTGTATGTGGTGATCCGGGTGTAAACATACCTACTGTGCTGCTGCCGCCGCCGATGGAAATGGGGTCCAGGTTCTTGCAATCACAAACAAAGAATCGGACTGACCACACAGATATTATAAAGCAAAGCAAGCAGGTAATTTATTAAGAAAAGTACACTTCCCAAGACACGGGAGCAGGCATTCCCTGGTCAGAGAAGGCTCTCTTCTATTGAACAGCTACAGGCTTTATAGGGTTGTTTTTATTTTTTTGCATAGGTTAGTGTTTTTTTAATATATTTTATTAATTATGCTATTACAGTTGTCCCATTTTCCCCCTTCACTCCCCTCCACCCTGCACACCTTCTCCCACACACATTCCCACCCCCTTTAGTTCATGTCCACGTGTCATACTTATAAAGTTCTGTAGCTTCTACATTTCCCATACTATTCTTACCCTCCCTCTGTCTATTTTATACCTACCATCTATGCTACTTATTCTCTGTACCTTTTCCCCCTCTTTCCTCCTCCCACTCCCTTGTTGATAACCCTCCATGTGATCTTTATGTCTGTGGTTCTGTTCCTGTTCTAGCTGTTTGCTTAGTTTGGTTTTAAGTATGGTTGTTAATAATTGTGAGTTTGCTGTCATTTTACTGTACATGTTTTTTATCTTCTTTTTCTTAGATAAGTTCCTTTAACATTTCATATAATAAGGGCTTGGTGATGATGAACTCCTTTAACTTAACCTTACCTGAGAAGCACTTTATCTGCCCTTCCATTCTAAATGAAAGCTTTGCTGAATAGAGCAATCTTGCGGGGGCGGGGGGCGGGGGTGTTCTGCCCACAGGGCCCCCCCAGCCACCATGGATGAGAATAAGTCTACCAAGACATGACCTGCTTGGGGAGGAAAGGTGGCCGATCTCTCAAAGGAGAAGGGGCAGGAGCCTGTTCCTCAATGGGCTTTTATTGGGTTCGTTTGCACAGGAATTCAGGTAAATCTCATTAATCATTGCCAGGAAGTAAGGATCAAACAATAGATAACAAGGAACTCCAAGGGCCTATTTTGAGTCAGGGTCAAAGAGCCGTAAAAAACTTTGAGGAACAAACTTACTTCTTGCTTGGATCCTTATCATTTCACTGACAGCATTCTAAACAAACCAGATTTCACAGGATCTTACATATTCTTTCTTAGGCCTGATCACCTGGGGAACCTACCCTTTCCAGGACAGGGCTGCACCACCCTCTGTCATTGTTTCAGGCTTAGGTGGAGCGAGGGAAGTAAGGCAGCCAAGAGATTAGGAGATTTTATCGCAGACAATGAGGACTCAGGCTATGTCAAAGCTGAGGGGTGAGGGTCCATCACCCCCTTTTGCTGAAGCCCCCAAAGTCCTTCCTTGGGGTCCTCCCATGTGATGGTGCCTGTCTTAGGTTGTTCCCTCCTTGGGGAATCTTACCTGTCATTGGCTAACCGACCAAGCATTGGGGGCCAGGCAGGGTGAAGTAAAAGGAGCAGAAGTGGTGCTTCTGCCAGGGAGATAAGCTTTTGTCTCCTTGCTGGCTTACGGTCCAAGGTCGTTCCCTCAGTCTTAGCCTTGGCAGGGGCCGGGGGCAGGGGCGGGGGGGGGGGGCGGGTGGTGGTGGTGGTTACAGCTTCTGATTCCAGGCAGGGCGGTTCCCAGCAACCTTGGATGTAGGTCCTTGCCTTTCATGATGTGGAATACTTCTTTCCAGCCCCTTCTTGCCTGCGAGGTCTCTTTTGAGAAATCAGCTGACAGTCTCATGGGAACTCCTTTGTAGGTAACTGTCTCCTTTTCTCTTGCTGCTTCTAGGATTCTCTCCTTCATTTTAATCTTGGGTAATGTAATTATGATGTGCCTTGGTGTGTTCCTCCTTGGGTCCACCTTCTTTGGGACTCTCTGAGCTCCCTGGACTTCCTGGAAGTCTATTTCCTTTGCCAGATTGGGGAAGTTCTCCTTCATTATTTGTTCAAATAACTTTTCCACTTGTTGCTCTTTCTCTTCTCCTTCTGGTACTCCTAAAATTCAGATGTTGGAATGTTTAGAGATGTTCTGGAGGTTCCTAAGCCTCTCCTCATTTTTTTTTGAATTCTTATTTCTTCATTCTTTTCTGTTTGGTTGTTTCTTTCTTCCTTCTGGTCCACTCCATTTATTTGAATCCCAGTTTTCTTCCCATCACTATTGGATCCCTGTACATTTTCCTTTATTTCACTTAGCATAGCCTTCATTTTTTCATCTAATTTGCAACCACATTCAACCAATTCTGTGAGCATCCTGACCACCAGTGCTTTAAACTGTGCATCTGATAGGTTAGCTATCTCTTTGTTGCTTAGTTGTATTTTTTCTGGAGCTTTGATCTGTTCTTTCATTTGGGCCATTTTTTTTTGTCTTGACATGCCTGTTATGTAGTGAGCCTTAGGTGTTCACCAGGGTGGGGCAACCCAGTCCCTGGGTTGTGAGGCTGTATGTAAGGGAGGGGTCCAAGAGGGAGCAGTGGCACTTGCTCCACTCTCTGCCAGATTTCAGTCACTTCTGCCACTTCCCTCCAGCAAGCTGGCCCTCCTGGTGCTGATTCCCGTGTGGGTGGGTTTGTGTACATCCTGAGTCCCTGTGGGTCTCTCCAACAAACTCTCCTGTGAGGCTGGGAGTCTCTCCTGGCACCTCAACACCCACAGATGTTTTCAATTGGTGTTTTGATGCTTCATTTCCCTGTGCTGGGGCCCTGGGTTGCACCATCTGTGTCGCTCTCCAGTTTTGCCTCCTTTATCTGCGTGTGAATGTGGGACCACCCAGTCAGCCAGCCACCTTGTGTGCCACATCCCTCCATAATCCGCCACCTTGCTGGGTCCACCCACTGCTGTCTTGCATGCCCCGGGTCCACCAGCCACCGCTTTTTTGCCACAACCCCTCTCCGCCTGGCCACCCAACTCCATCCTTCCTACTGGGAAAAATGTGTCTACTTTAACTCCTTGGTTGTCAGACTTCCATACAGTTCAATTTTCTGTCAGTACTGGTTGTTTTTTTTTGTCCCTAAATGTTTGTTGTCCTTATTTTTGTTGTGTGAGGAGGCACAGTGTGTCTACCTATGCCTCCATCTTGGCCAGAAGTCTATAGGGTTTTTATGTAAGCTTCTGCATATATGATTTCCCACAGTCCTCCTTGACTGCCCATTCAGGGAGGAAACCACAATGATAATTATTATCAGGCCTCACAAGGCAATTCTCAGAAATCAGGATGCTAACAGCTGCAGTGTCTCAGGATTTCTTATTCTCTCTCCTGCCTTAACTTCCCCCTGAGAGACCTAGTTCCCAAAAATTCTTTTTTGGGGTTACTGAGGAAGGGTGGTCAATTTTCTATATCTACTTCCTGCTGGGACGGAAAAGTAGGCCTTGCCTGCTGAGAACTGTGAAACTCTGACCCTATCTCATCACTTGTTCAGGAGGAATTTCTGAGACCAGCATGGATAATGCATGTTATAAGGTGTTGACATTGGATTCCTTAAGGATTGGTTGAAAACCCTGGAGCATCATCATCCTGGTGTGGCATCCTGATTTGAGTCTGGAAGATATAAATTTAACAAATACATTAAAGATACAGGTGTAAGAGATTAGTGGCCCAAAGTACTGTTAGGGGTAGTCCTCACTCACTGTATTGTGCTTGGCAATAGCAAACCCAGCAATTGTTAGTCTCTTGGTCTGCCCTTCTATTTCCCTGGGAAATAGGGGATATATCCTTCTGGTGACCTTTGCAATGTATGACTGTCACTTGTTCAGGGAGCTTAACTGCTTCTAATAGATTTAGGATTTCTGGTCCATGTTTACTGGGGGAATTCCTAAAAGTAAGGAGCCCCCTTTCTCTATATATGGCAACATGAGTGCCCAGAACAAGGAAGGAATATTTGGGATACATATACATATTCATTCTTTTTCCTTGTTCTAGAATGAGAGCTTGCATAAGAGCTATAATTTCAGCTTTTCAACCAAGATCAAGGGTGGAAGAGGTTTTGCCTCAATGGTGTCATGTAAACTAACTACTGCATATTGCACCTTTCACTGCCCATTCTATACAAAGTGGCTTCCATCAGTGAACCACTGTTCTCAGGGTTTTCTAAGGATTGGTCTAGCAAGTCAGTCCTGATGGAATAGGTAAGATTAATAATCTCTGAACAGGAATTGGGTCAAGTCTAGAGGTGATTCTATAGGCATTAAGGAGGTTGGATTTAAGGTATTAGAGGTTTTTACACTTACTTCAGGATTGTCCAGAAGGGCCTGATATCTGGTCAATCTACCTCCTATTAGCTAGAGATGCCCTTTTATTTCTAACACTGTACCTGATGTGGAGTTAAGACCTCTAACTTATTCCTGAGAGTTAATTTAGCAGCTTCCTTGGTTAACATGGCTGTGGCTGCAACTGCTCTTAGACATGGAGGCCACCCAGTTGCTACATTGTCTAGCTTTTTAGAGAAGTGTGCAACCAGTCAAGGTTCATTTTCTAGTCATTGGACTATGACCTCTAAGGCTATTCCCTGCTTTTCTGCTATGTTTAAAGAAAAAAGGCTTAAGTCAGGGATGCCTAGGGCCAGGGCCTTGACTAGGCCATGCTCGATTTTATTAAAAGCCTCCTCATGCTCCTTTCCCTATATACTGGGTTTTGTATCTGGTCCCTTAGTAGCTTCATATAAAGCTTTTTCAATTAGTCCAAAGCTTGGGGCCCAAATTCTGCAAAATCCAACCATTCCTAAGAAGTTGTTGTTTGGTAGCAGGTGGTGTTACCTCAGTACTTTTATTCTTTCTTGTGACAGTTGTCTAGATCCTAGGGATAGGATAAATCCTAAATAGCTTACTTTTTGTCTGATAATTTGGGCCCTTTTCTTAAAGACTCAGTATCCCCATTCCCCAAGAAAGTTCAGAGTTTGGATAGTGTTATGATCTGAGGCTTCCTTCAAGAGGCTGCTGACTAGGATATTATTTACATATTGTATGACATCTCTCTCTTGTCATTGTAATTCCCTTAGAACTTTTTCTAATGCTCTTGGGAACAGATGAGGGCTCTCTCTAAAACCCTGTGGTAGTAGCCTCCAGGTATATTGCTGATGGGTCATTATTTTTGGGTCTGTCCACTCAAGTGCAAATGGGTATTGGGAATCTGGGTGGACAGAGATGCAAAGAAGGCATCTTATAAGTCTAAAACTATATTCCACTGAGTATAGTCTGGTACTTGGATGAGTATGGTGTAAGGGTTGGCTACAAGAGGTTGTAGGGGAACAACAGCCTCATTAGCTAGTCTTAAATCCTGGTCCAATCTGTACTCCCCTGTTGATTTAAGACTGGGGAAGATTGGAGTATTTCAGGGGGATTGTGAGGGTACTAGCAGCCCATGTGTTACAACTTTCTGTGTGATGATCGGCTGCAGACCCTCTATGGCCTCCTGTTTGATAGGACACTGTTTCCTATGGGGATAGGCTGTCCCAGGCATTAAATGAATTTGACCTGGTTGGGTAGTCATGGCTTTTCCAAGAACTCCAAGATCCCAAACCTGGAGACCTACTTTCTATAAAATTTCTTCTGGGATGCCATTTTCTGGTTTACTTTTATTGGCAAACATAATTTTAAAGATCTTAACTGGGAGCTCCTGAAACTTCAAAATAGCTCCCAATCTGGCCAAGAGGTCTCATCCTAGCAGTAATATAGAACACTGTGGAATAATTAGAAAAGAATGTTTAAAATTTGGCTTTCAAGTTGGCATGTGACAGGGTGTGTGTAAAAACAAGTTCGAGATTTTCCTTTAAACTCCCATAATGTTGATTGAATTAGAAGAGAGAGGTCCAGAGTGGGAACTGAGGACAGAGTAAGCGGCCCCTGTATCAACCAGAAAATTTATTGTCTTACCTGCCACATCAAAGGTTGCTTGGGGTTCCTTGGTAGAGATTAAGATGCTGGTATATACTGGGGCCACTCTGTTCCCTGGGCACCCTCATTCCTCAAGTGCTGCCATGGTTAGGTGATGACCCCTTTTCACTCTGGGAGAGGGAGCAGTCTACCTTCCAGTGCCAGGAAACAGAGCTCATACCTTTGATGTGGGACATGGTTCTGGAGTAGCCTAATGCAGTCCCTTGCCCAGTGTCCAGGGCATTTACACTTAAAGCAGGGCCTTCTGTACCTGCTATTTCTCTCAGGAGCAGCAGGGCAGGTGTGGTGGGAATATATAAAGTTCTGTTCCAAGCATTCCCAGCTGGACTTGGTTTCTTTTCAGCTAGTAGTTTGGGATATGCTGGAGAGTAGGGTGGAGGAGAGGTTGATTCCTCTTCGGTGGGAATAGAAGCTTCAGGACTTTGGGACCTACTTGGTTCCCTGAGAGACAGGTGGGAAACTTAGAAGGGGGTCATCTAGAATGTCATTGTTGACCCCTAGAGGGGCTGCCTCCCCTGCCCCAGAACATACGGCTGGATTGTGATATAGTGCCATGAAAGCTTGAACATAAGAAACCTTTGATGATTTGCCTAACCTTCTACATAACAAGACTAACTGGAATACGATGTTGTAATTGTTACTCCAATTTCGGGCCAAATTTCCCCATCTCCTGGTTTATACTGAGGCCAACCTGTATTACAAAAGAAAATTGGCCTTTTTCTTGAGATTTTCATCCTAACAGGGATCCTGAGGGGATACAGGGTATATTGCCCATCTTGTCCATGGCATACCTGGGGAAAAGAAAGAGAGTGTCCAGGGGAAAAAAGAGAGTGTTTAGAGGCATCTCCTTCGTTCACCTAAGGAGTTCCCTAGTGGGTTACATGTTATACCCCATTATCCAACTATTCTAAGCTCCTAGACATCTCTATCTACACAAAGTCTTGGGTGTTCTGGCTGGCAGAAAACAAACTACAGTTTCCATGGACTAATTGCACCATCTTTCCTGCTATCTAATTCAGAAGCTTCAATTAATTGGACATGGCCTGCCTCATGAAGAGTGTGGGTAACTTAGACTCCTGCAAGGAGTTGTAGGGAGGGAACTGTACCAGTCATTTGAAACATTTCCTGAGATAAAATAAACAAACAAATACAACTACTGTTCAAGTACCAGAGGGGAAATTGATTAACTTGCCTCTGCTCCTCATCATTGATTAACTCAAACTAGTTTATCTATTTTACAAACCTAACCTGAGTTGGGAAGACCTCCAAAAATATTTTAAAGGGCTCATCAACCTTGACCTATGTTCAGAAAATGCAGCAAGTATTCCAGTTGCAGAAGAGACACATAGGGAGGAAGTGCAAAAAGGAAGGTCAAAATTCAACTGGTTAAGCAAGTCTTAGGAGGAATATGATTGGCTTGCAAATGAGGCTTATAGTACAAGAGGATATAGTGAAGAATGGAGGGGCACTTGGAAACCCTTTCCAAGAGTTACAATAGTCAGTCCTGAGTGGGAAGCCACAGGGAAGGAACGATGTTATGTTTTACAGTGTGCCTCATTGCTTGGATTTTGTCTTGTGTGTGGCAAGGAACTAGTCTCTAACCCTGATTCATAACCAGGTAATCCTCACATGGGAGTCTTTTAAGCAGCAGGTGCCCTTTTGGCTCTTAACTGCCTGACCACACAAAGGCAGCAAACTCTCTTCAAGGAGGCAGGGTGTCCTAAGGCACAAAGGAGACAGAGAATGAACGTCTCCTCCAACCACTGGGGAGGGTAGAAGGGATTGTCTTACCACTCCAGCGTTTCCATAGAAGACCTCCTGGCTACCTCACCAAATTATCATAGATAGAGATGGGGTCTGGGTTCTCGGTGGTTGTGAATAAAGAATTGGACTGACCACACAGATGTTGTAAAGTAAAGCAAATGGGGAATTTGTTAAGGAAAGTATACTTCCCAAGACATGGGAGCAGGCCATCTCTGGGCAGGAAATGACTCTTTTCTATTGAACAGCCATAAGCTTTATAGGATTTTTACTTAAGCTTCTACACATGCAATTTCTCATAATCCTCCTTGATTGCCCATTCAGAGAGGAAACCCCAATGCTAATTATTACCAGGTGTCACAAGGCAATTACCAGAAATCGGGATGCTGACTGATGACAGCTGCAGTGCCTTAGGAATTCCTATTCTATCTCCTGCCTCATTGCCAGTCTTATAAAAGTATAGCATATATAATAATGTACAGTACATATACTTGGTAATGATAATAAACCACTGTTACTAGGTTATATATGAGCTATACTATACTTTTTATCATTATTTTAGAGTGTGCTCTTTCTACTTTCAAAAGAAAAGTTTGCTATAAAACAATATGGCATGTTACACTAGCAGCAACCTCACACATGTTGTGTTTACCACATCTGCCAATCACATCGTTTTATCTTGTGCTTGATTTAATCTCATGTTGTTCATCATGGCCCCTAAGCATACAAAATCCACTGTTATTGTTCCCAGGAAGAGGCTACATAACAGTGATTGATCTGGAAATGAAAGTGAAATGATAAGGATTATGAAGGTAGAAAATCAGTGGTGGTTATGGCTCACCAGACAGGCATGTCCCCTTCCACCATAGCTACAACCTCAAAGAGCAACAACAAAGTGATAGAAACCGTTAAAGAATCAGCTTCGTGAAGGCAATGAGACCAACAAAGATTCTAGAAGGACCCAGTCAGACATGGAGAAACTTCTGATGACCTGGATTGAAGACCAGACACAGATGCCTGTGCCTGTCGGCAGCATGACCATCATGGCCAAACCAGGTTTGTTTGTGGTTTTGTAAAAAGAAGGCTGGACCCAACTACGATGTTGAATTGACCACTAGCTTGGGGTGGTTTAAATGATTCAAGAATCATTATTCATTCCATAATGTGAAAGTGAGTGGTGAGTCTGCCAGTGATGGGGTGAAGGCAGGTGAAGAATTTTTGGAAACTCTAGATAAGCTGATTGTGGAGGAAAGTTACTTGACAGAGCAAATATTCAATATGGATGAAAGCTCCCTACTCTGGGAATGGGTGTCTGAAATGACTCTCATCCATAAGGGGGCCAGTAAATGTCAGGTTTCAAGGTTCTAAGAACAGGATGACAGTCTTGGTTGGGGGCAGTGTTACAGGCTACAAATGGAAACCCACTGTGATCTGGCACAGGAAGAACCCCAGGGTCTTCAAGCTTTTCAGTAAGCGTACCCAGCCAGTGTGCTATAGAACAAATAGGAAGTCATGGCTGACCCAGCTTCTCCTCCAAGATTCCTTCCTGAATTGCTCTGCCAGTGATGCGGAGAAGTACTATTTGGAGACTAGCATACCTTTCAAGATTTTTCTTATTGAAAAGGACCTTTGCCCAGGCTACTGCTGCAACTGAGGAAGACACTGAGAAGACACTGAAGCAATTTGGGAAGCACTAAAACATCTATGATGGCATCAAGAACCTTCCTTGGGCTTGGAGGGACATCACTAAGGAGTGTATGACTGTCATCTGGAAAGAAGACACTCAAGAGGTTCATCCGTGATTTCAAAGGATTGCCAAGGATAAGGAGGCTGTGATAATCAACAAGGCCATGGTTGTGATGACAAACAACTTTCACCTGGATGTGGTTAGGATGACACTGAGGAGCTCCTCAAGGTGGGTCTGGAGAAACTGACTAAGGAGAAGGTGTTGGAACTGAACAGGAACACAGAGCTGAAGAAGAGCAGGAGACAAGGAAACTGCAGGAGAATAAGAATAAGACTCCCAAGAACATTTACAGTGAAGGATTTAGTAGAAACTTTGGCAGACCTTGACAAGCCCCTTAAAAGTTTTGAAAACATAGACTCCAACAGCAAAAGGTTTTCATTAATAGAGGAATGTTTCTGATACATTGTCTGCTTACAAGCAAATCTGTGGTGAAAAAAATAACAAACCACCATGGAATTTTTCTGAAAAGAGTGACACCTCCTCAAGCAGAACCTCAGGCAGGTCCCTCTGCAGTAAGTAAGTGCAATGTATGATGTTCTCACAATGACAAAATCACCTAATGATGCATTTCTCAGAAGGTACCTTCATCCTTTAGTGCATGACTGTATATGACATTATAGAAAAGGGAAAATTATGGAGACAGTAAAAAGGTCAGTGCTTACCAGAGGTAGAGATGGAGGGGAGGGATGAATGGATGGAACACAGAGGATTTTTATGGACAGTGAAAATACTCTGTATGACACTATCACAATGGCCTGAGTTGGGGGTTTGGTCCCCAGTTGGGGTGCATGTGAGAGGTGACCAATGGATGTGTCTCTCACACATGTTTTCTCCCTCTCTTTCTCCATCCCTTCCCCTCTCTCTAGAATCAATAAACAAAAATAAATTAAAAATAAAATCTTTTTTAAAATATAGAGATTTCCAGGTGATAGAAGGGGAAGTCAGACAGAATCAAAGTGTAAAAACTTGACACCATTGCTGCTCTGATGATGGAGAAGAAATATGGGTCTCAGGGATTTGATCACAGACCCTGGCTAGCAGCCAGCAAAGACACACAGACCTCAGACCATCCTACTTCTGGGTTCTGCCAACAGTCTGAATGAGCCTGAAAACAAACTCTTCCCTAGCCTCCCGATGAGAGTCAAGTCTAACACACACCAAAATGTGAGATCCTCAGCAGAGAGAGCAGTCCACCCCACCCTGATTTCTGATCTACAGAATAGTTAGGTAATACACAGGTTCTGTTTTAAGCTTCCAAGTTTGTGGTAATTTGCTATAAATCAACAGAAAACTAATATCATAAATCACTTTGATGAAGTTTTTATCACTAATGGATCTTAGATTTTGCCATTTATCTTTTGTGATAATCAGAGTTTTCTTTTTTAGTCTGTTTATATGCGTAATTATTTACAATGATTTGCAAATGTTAAACCAACCTTGTATTCCTGGGATAAATCCTACCTTTATAAGGTACTAGCCTTTTTATAAATCTTACAAGACATTGAATTGGATTAGCTAAAAATTTGTTAAAATTTTCCTCACCTATATGTATGGGAAATATTGGTCTTTAGTTATTTCTCTTATAATTTCTTTCTCTAGTCTTAGAATGATAGTAATGTTGGCCTCATAGCATAAAATAGCAAGTTTTCCCTTCTCTTCAGTTTTCTGAAAGAAGTTAGAATTGTTACTATTTCTTCTTTGAATGTTTGGTAGAATTCATCAGTTAAGTCTTCTGAGACGGGAGTTTTCTTAGTAGGTAAGGTTTTAACTACAAATTTAATTTTTTAAAATAATCATAGGGCTACATAGATCATGCCTTTTCTTGTAAGTTTTGGTTTTTGTCTCTTCAAGAATTTTTTCCATTTTATCTAAGTTATCAAATTTATTGGCACAAATTTTTATAACACTCTCCTACTGTTCTTATATCTGTGCAATCAGCCCTGTCATTTCTCCCTCCTATTGGCAGATTGTATCTTCTCTCTTTTCCTGACCAGTCTAGTAAGAACTTTACCAATTTTACGGTTCTTCTTAAAGAATCAGTTTTTATTTATATTTATTTTTCTCAATTGTTTTTCTATTTCCTTTTTTATTTATTTCTACACTGATCTTTCTTACTTTTCTTTCTTCTTGGCTCACTTGAACTTTATTTGCTCTTCTTTTTATAGCTTCTTTACATGGAAGTTAAAATCATGATCTGAGACTGGTATTCTTTTATAACAGAGGTGTTTACTGCTATAAATTTTCCCCTCAGTGCCACTTTAGCTGCATGTCACAAATTGCGATGTGCTGTGTTTTGATTTCCATTTAGTTCAAAATACTTTCTAGTTTCCTTTTTTATTTTTCTTTGACTCATGGGCCAGTTGAAAGAGTGCTGTTTTGTTTCTGAAAATTTATGGAATTCTTCAGATACTTTTGGCTTAAGTTATATAACTTGATTTCTTTATGGTAATTTAAAATCCTTTCAGATTTATTGAAATTAGTTTTATATCCCAGGATACATAAGTGTTCCATGTGCATTAAAAATGATTTGAATTTAGCCCTGGCTGGTGTAGCTCAGTGGATTGAGCGCGGGCTGTGAACTAAAGTGTTGCAGGTTCAATTCCCAATCAGGGCACATGCCTGGGTTGCAGGCCACAGCCCCTAGCAACCGCACATTGAAGTGTCTCTCCCTCTCTCTCTCTCTCTCTCCCTCCCTTCCCTCTATAAAAAATAAATAAATAAAATCTTTAAAAAATAATAATAATAATTTGAATTCTGCACCTCTTGAGTGGTATGTTCTATAAATGTCAATTAAGTCAAGTGAGTTTAACTTCTGGCCAAGATGGAAGTATAGGTAGATATGCTTCACTTTCTCGAACAACCAAAAGAAAGACAACAACAAATTTAAAAACAAGAAATAATCAGAACTGCCAGAAAACCAAACTATATGGAAGTCTGACACCCAAGGAACTAAGAAGAAATATTCATCCAGATTGGTATGAGAGGCAGAGATGGGCAGCTGGGGTAGAGAGGACATGAGGCAAGGCCACAGCTGGTGGACCAGGCAGTTCCACATTAACATGCACATAAACTGGAGATAGACCATGCAATCCAGGGTCCCAGTATGGGCAAGATAAGGCCTTAGAACTTCTGGCTGTAAAAACCTGTGAGGGTTGTGGCAGCAGGAGAAACTGCCAGTCTCTTGAAAGCATGGTGAGAGCATTGTTACCTCTCTGACCCACCCCCACATACAGCACAGTGAAGTGAGTTGCCCCACCCTACTGAATACCTCAGGCTCCACCCCTTACAATGTAACAGGTGCACCAAGACAAATAAATACAGCCCAAATAAAAGAACAGATCAAAAGCCTAGAAAAAGAATGAAGCAATGAGGAGTTAGCCAACCTCAGATGCAAGGTTCAAAACACTGGTAATAAGGATGCTCACAGAAATTATTGAGTATAGGCACAAAACAGAGGAAGAAGTAAAGGCTATGCAGAGTGAAATAAAGAAAGATATACAGGGAACTAACAGTGAAGGAAAGGAAATTGAGACTTAAATCAATGACTTGGAACAGAAGGAAGAAATAAACATTTAACTGGAACAGAATGAAGAAACAAGAATTCAAAAAAAATAAGGAGAGGCTTAAGAACCTCTGAGACAACTTTAAAAATTCCAACATCTGAATCGGGATGCCAGAAGGGGAAGAGGAAAAGCAAGAAATTGAAAACTTATTTGAAAAAATAATGAAGGAAAACTTCCCCAATGGGAAGGAAATAGACATGTAAGTCCAGGAAGCCAAGAGAGTCCCAAAGAAGTTGGACCCAAGGAGGAACACACCAAGACACATCATAATTAAATTACCCAAGATTAAAGAGAAGGAGAGAATCTTAACAACAGCAAAAGGAAAGGAAACAGTTACCTACAAAGCAGTTCCCATAAGATTACAAGGTGATTTCTCCAAAGAAATCTCGCAGGCAAGAAGGGGCTGGAAAGAAGTATTCAAAGACATGAAAGGCAAGGACCTATATTCAAGATTACTCTATCCAGCAAAGCTATCATTTAGAATGGAAATGCAGGTAAAGTGCTTCTCAGATAAGGTTAAGTTAAAGGTGTTCATCATCACCAAGCCCTTATTACATGAAATGTTAAAAGGACTTACCTAAGAAAAAGAAGATCAAAACTATAAACAATAAAATGACAACAAACTCACAACTATCAACAACTGAACCTAAAAACAAAACAAACTACGCAAACAACTAGAACAGGAACAGAACCACAGAAATGGAGATCACATGGAGGGTGATCAGCAGGGAGGAGCGGGAGAGAGTGGGAAAAATGTACAGGGAATAAGAAGCATAAATGGTAGGTACAAAATAGACAGGGGGAGGTTAAGAATAGTATAGGAAATGGAGAAGCAGAGAACATATATACAAGTCATGGACACAAACTAAAGGGGGCAATGATGGAGGAAGGGGAATGCAGGATGGAAGATAAAGGGGAGAAAAAAAGAGCAACTGTAATAGCATAATCAATAAAATACACTTTAATAAAACAGGAAAAAGGTCAAGCAATTCAATATTGTTCATATCTTCTCTAGCCTAATTGAACTTCGGTCTATATTTTCTATTAATTTTTTAACATTTTAAACCTTTTGTGAATTTGTTTATTTCTACTTGCAGTTATATCAGTTTTTACTCTATGTATTTTAAAGCTCTGTTATTAGGTGCATAAAAATATGAGACTGTTTTCTCTTTGATTTATTGACTCCTTTAATATTATGAAAATACTGTCCTTATTTCTGGTAGTATTCTTTGCTGTGAAATCTACTTGGTCTCCAGCTTTCTTTTGATTGGAGTTAGCATGGCATATCTTTCTCCATCCTTTCACTTATGTTACTTGTAAACAGCATATAATTGGGTCCTAATCAATCTAATAACCTAACCTTTTAACTTGGTGTTTAGACCATTTATATTTGATGTGATTATTGGTATTGCTATTTAATGTTTATTTGTTCCATGTGTTTTCTGCTCCTTTTTTTTCTGCCTTCTTTTGGATTGAGTATTTTTTTATGATTCATTTTATCTTCTTTGTTGGCCTGTTAAATTAACTTTGTTACATTATTTTAGTGGTTGTTTTATGGTCTATAGTATCTATCCTCAACTTACCACAGTCTAACACCAAGTGATGTCACATCATTTCGTATATACTCGTAGTGTAAGTACGGTACATTAGTGCACTTCCTTTTCGTTTGGCCTTTGTGCTATTTTCGTCATGCATTTTGGTTCTCAATATGTTATAAACCCAAATTATATTATTATTTTTGTTTAAATTGTCAATTATTGTTAAAGCAGTATAAACAAAACAATAATATATTTACCTATGCTATTACCATGTCCAGTCCAGAAAACAAAAGTTTTCTGTGTTCAATTTTCTTTTAAAGATACTTAAAAATTAGAAGAAATATTTTTGTATTTACTCATTTAATACCTCTAGGACTCTTCATTTTATGTGTACATTTGAGTTTCTATCTAATATTGTTTTCCTTTGGCCTGAAGAACCTTCTTTTTTAAAAAAAATTTTTTATTTTTTTAATGAGAGGGGAAAGGAGGGAGAAAGAGAGAGAGAAACATAGATCAGCTGCCTCTCACATGCCCCCAGCTGGGGACCTGGCACACAACCCAGACATGTGCCCTGACTGAGAATTGAACTAGTGACCTTTCAGCCACAGGCTGGTGCTCAATCCAGTGAACCACACCAGCCAGGGTTAAAGAATCTTCCTTAACTATTTCTCTTAGTGCTGGTTTATTGACAGTGGATTATCTCAACTTGTCTGTATTAAAAATGTCTTTATTTTATCTCTAGTTTTACGGAATATTTTTACTACATATAGGACTCTAGTTTGGCAATTTTTATTTCAGCACATTAGATGTTATTATTTTCTGGCTTGCATTATTTCTGACAAAAATTCTATACTACATTTCACTTTTATTCTTTTGTATATAATGTGCCTTCTTTTTACTTTCTTTGAGATTTTCTCTTTGTCACTGGTTTTCATCAATAAGATTATGAGGTACTTTCATGGGGTATTTATTTATTTTGCTTAGTGTTCATCAAACTTCTTGAATATTGAGGTTTATATTTTTCAACAAATTTGGAAAATTTTTTACTATTTTTTCAAATTCTCTTCTGCATCTACCCTTTTTGGCATTCTAATTGCAAATAAGTTAGACTTGTTGGTATCATCTCATCAGTCACTGAGGCTTTGATCCTTTTATTTTTTTAGCCTTTTTTTCTCACCGTGCTTCTATTTACAGAGTTTCTTTACTACAGCTTCCATTTTATAGATTTTTTTCTTTGTGTCTAATCTACATATGCCCATTTGCTAAATTTTTCACTTCAGATATTTTACTATGCAGCTCTAGTTGTTCCATTTGCTTCCTTTTTGTACCTTTTATTTATCTCATAATCTTCATGTTTTTCCTTAAATTCTTGAGCATGGTTATGATGGCTTTTTAAAAGTCCTTTTCTATTAATTACACCATCTCTGTCATGCCTGAGTCTGTTTATATTTTTATTACACTTGTGGGTCCTATTTTCCTGCATTATTGCATGTCTAATGATTTAGTTAAGTCTAATGATCAGTTAAGAAACTGATGCTCAGTGTGATGGCTTTGCAATAAGTCAGCCTAGGCAGGTTGAGTCACAGTGCCCAGATTTCCCTTTCTAGTATGGTTCCAGTTAGGGTAGGGTACAAGAGAAATTCTCTCATGAGAGCCACAGGATAGAAGGAAAGAAGCAGCAGTTTTGGAGGAAACACTCACACTTTATCCAGTTACTCAATTAAACAGGCCGCTTCCTTGAGGACCCCAGCAGAGCTAAATTTCACTGGTCAAGAGTGAGGGCCAGGGGCCAGGGTTAGTTCTCTGAGGGGAAAGCAATGCCCATGTGCCTGACAAAGAAACTGCACCCCCTACCCCACCCCCCCCCCCACCCCCAAAAAGAAGCCAGGGCAGCGCTGTGGCTCAGAATGTGCAAACATGGCCCTTTTCCAAAATTAGAGAACCCTGCACCACTGTGTTGCTCTAAATAGTGCCAGTGAACGCTGCTGTCAGCTTTTTGCAGGCCTGCTGTTGGCATCTTTTCACCCTTGGTGTGCCGGTGGGGCCCTGCAGAGAGCAGGGTGGAGCCCTGCCGGGCTGGCTCCCCGAAAGCTGCCTGCGGCTCCTGTGGATGTTCTCCCCTTGCCTCCTCTAGTCTAGTTTTCCATGCCGGCCATTACTCCCGAGACGAAAAAGCTGGGGGCTGGCACACTGAACAAGTAACTCTTTTAAAGAAAAACAGTTGCCATGGGAACCGGCTGTCAACTGCTCTTCTGCGCGGGAGGTGTCAAGAGAGGGGCCGCAGCTTTTCCTAAGCACTGCCTGCTTTTCTCACTCATTTGCAATGAGAACAATGAATGATTGGAGACGGGGTAGGAGGAAAGCGCTTTTCTGCCAGAAATTCACCCTGAGGGCTTCAAGTATGGCAGGGAGCCTTCAGGGGGCAGTGCTGGAGAGTGGGCGTGCGGGGGGGGGGGGGGGGGGGGGGGCTGGGGGGCGCGGGGCGGCGGTGGCCCTGGCAAGGGCGAGAAGTTGGGCCTCCATGCTGTACCCAGCTGGGCTTGCAGGGAGCTGAGGAATCAGACACAGTCTGCAGCCTTGGAGAGCTCCCATCCTGTTGGGGAAGGGGAGCCAGGACACAGGGTGAGAGACACACTCTGCTGCTCTAAAGAAGCCTTCCATCCGTGGGCAGTACTGCCCAGCATGCACATGGACTCTGAAAATGGCATGTCCACGCCTGACCCTAGAAGAGACCAAAGTCAGTGTGGCAGGAATGAAGACGTGTTGCTGGGATCCACCCTCAGGGAAGCCCTGGCCAGCACTAGGCCTATGGTTCAATGGCAGACTCCACCCTGAACTTTGGGTCCATTTCAGCATGGGCAGCTGAGGTCATGCCCAAGGAGTGCCCACCATTCCCACCCACAGCTCCATGGGCAGGTGTGAGCCCTAGTCAGCCTTTAGCACTCTCATCTCGGTGTCTTTTTCCCCAGAAACTATAACAGAGCTGAATTTTCACTCGTCACAAGGTGACTATTGGAATTTACAGCCAATCCCAGAACACTGGCAGTAACTCGGACTTAGCTGTAGTGCCGGTGTGTTATCCTTAGGGCTCGGGACTCCTCAGAATCTGGAGGGGGAAAAAAGGAGCTATTTTTCTATGCTGGTATGGACGAAGAAGGGGCCACACACTAACTTGACAAGCTCAGGGGAGGCCTGCTTGGAGGCCTTAGAAACTCAGAGATCAAATACAAAAATTCCTAACTAATAGCGGGCAGTCCTGTTCTAGGCCTGTAGCTTCCTAGACAAAGTGAGCCTGGCTATTGTCTTTTTGCATCTAAGGTACTATAATAGCTTTGACCTGTGAGAGTAATCTCCTTTTCCAGACTCCACCTCGGGCAGCAGAGCAGAGACCACAAAACCCTTGGTTGTTATCTCGTTCCCAAATACCATCTCTATATGCTGAAATGTTCATTGTTAATTATCCTATTACCTTTTATCTAATCCCCGAGATCTCCCCACTTTTCTTTTCTCCCACCTCCCTAATCTACCACCAATGGATTTCACATAACCCCCTTAAGCCTCCTCTTTTGATTCTAATGTATAAAATAAAGTGCAAAACTGCCATGCTCAGGAGCATTTTCTCAATTCCTTGAGACTTTGCTTCCAGGCAATTGTCATCAGTTTGGCTCAGATAAATTCATATAAATTCTCTCCTGGTTTAGATGTGTCTTCCATCAACACTGGTATGAAAATTAATAAAGGGAAACCTCAGTTGAAATGGAGTCGGGAGACTAGAAGAGAGAATTCTCACGCATGCGTCACTCAACTCACACTGCTGACCCCAACAGGAGGCATCTCTGACAGGAAGTGACACTCCTACATCAGGAAGAGGAAGAAGAGTCCTCCTTGCCCAGCAATGGCTCAACCAATGCCACTCTGCCATTGCTCAGCAATAAAAAGTCAATGGCAGGTTGCACTCCTTAGTAGGAGACCTCGAAAGCAAAAGGCCACTCTCCTCTAACTACAGGCTCAAAGTATCCGAGAGTCAGAATGGCAGGAAGAGAAGAGCTGACCATTAACAAAATGTCTTGATGGTTGATGTATAACATGTGGGGCTGGGCTTGCTTGAACTCCTCTGCCTCAGGTCCAATGCGGCTATAATTTATGTTTTCCCACTATTAACTCATCTTAGTGTCTGCTTCCCTGGGGGACTCTAGCAAAGCTAAATTTTCACCGGTCACAAGGTGACTATTGGAATCGGTGGCCAACCCCAGAATGGTGGCAGTAACGGGCCTTAGTGTCCCTGAGTCCCCAGTGAGTGGTGCACTCACAGCTCTAAGGAGGAGCTCTGCACATGACGGTGCACACGTGAGTGAGTGAGTGAGCCCTTGCTGAGGAGCAGTACTGCAGAGATGCTAAGGCAGGCAGGATTCATGCAGACCAGGGGTCGGGGAGAAGCCACATCCCCCTGTGCCCTCCAGGGAGCTCAGTGATCGCTTGTCAGGGTTGTTTCCTAGGATTCATTCTACTTCTAAGTGAGTTTGACAGAGGTGAGTTTTTAAAACCCACACACATGTGGTTTATTAAATAAACACAAGGGTTTTTTCCTGCATATTGAAGCTGAATTGACTTAATTTTTCCTTTCAGTTGCTTTTTGTATGTGTGGTGGGAGGGGCTGTAAGCTGCATTAGAGGAAACAGCGGGAAGGCTCTGGGCTTCTCAGAAGCATCAGAGATCCATTGTTTATCCAAGGCCACAAAGAGCCCAGAATCCTAGCATCCTCCTGCTGAAATGTTCCCATGGAAACCACACTTGTGCTATGCATGCAGAAGGGCAACTTCTAGTGCATCAGCCCTGGCTCCTGAGAGAATGTATTGCCTGCAGTAGAAACCTGCAAACGAGTCCTCAGGAGGGAACAGCCAAAGGATTTCTGCTCTATAACCAGAACATACTCCTTCTCCCTCCTTCCTCTTGCTCTGATGTCCCAGGCACCCTGATGGGAAATACTGTAGCCCCTCAAGGACACACAGCACACACCTCCTCTGGTCAGAGTGACAGGCCAAACAGGCATCTGCCTAGGAAGGCTGGAACGTTAATTGCATCCTGTCATGGTGGAAGAAGAAATGAACCAGGAATGAGGGACAGAAAAGGAATTCTGCTTAGGCAATGTGTTTGATGTATTATGCTGTGTGGACAGGTGAGGATCAGACATAACCAGGACAATAGAGAAAGGGCTGCTGCTTCCCTGGACAAGTCACCCCACCACCCCCATCTCCTGCTTAGCCAGTCACTCTTTCAGTTAAAAGCCACTCGGGTGGCTTCCAGTGCCAGCTGCACACCCACTTCCATGGCACTATGAGTTGTCTGACCTTGGGGTGCTGCATGACCTCTCTGAGCTTCTGCTTCCCTGTCTGTCAAGTTTCTTGCAAATCAAAAAGAAGGAATGTACAGGAGATTCCTAGCACAGTTTGGGCATGAGCAGGCATTCGGCCCACGTTTGAACTCTCTTCCCTTTCCATTCATACACCGATGCCCACTCCACCAAGAGAACTGTGTTTTCTTCCTTTGAAATGTCATAGCCATCCTCCCTATCTTATTTCTGTATCTGTGGACTGATCAAGAGCAAATTAGAATCTATTGGAAGGATGTATGGCTATCTTGTAAAATATCGGGATAGGAAACACAGCCGGACCTCATTCAGGTCTGGAACCAGGAACTGGGACCTAATGGCCTCTTGTCTTCTTGCACTGTAGCCTTTCTCTGCATCTCAGCTTGCCCCATGTCTCTGTGCACATGGGAGAAATGGTCAAACCAGCTTTGACCCCATGTGGTGGCTTCCATCCTGTATGTTCAATAAGCACTAGAAGAATGTCCATACCAGCCCCCAATGCTTGGAAGATCATCTCTTTTACCCACATTCAGTCTGGTGGCCCTGTAGAGCCCATTCAACTGTGACCAGAGCCGGTGCCTGGATTCAGACCCCACCTCCCACAGGGGAAGTTCTCAAGAAGGGAGCATGGTATGAACGAGCACCAACGTGTTCTTCAGTTCCCCAAAGCCCTCCTTAGTGGACTTGCGCCAGAGTCTTCAGGAAGATGACTCAATAGGAGGTTGTGATCCGAACTTCCTCCTAACACCATCCTGCGTGGATAACTCAGGTCTCCATCGGTGCCCATTCCATAATGGGCACATCACCCACAAACAAAAGGAGACACACACAGCCCAACACAGGAACCTCCATCCTTCTGTGGTAGGGCACAGAAATCCAGCTCACACGAATGGGTCCAGACTTGGGCCTCTGGTATACAAGAGCTTCCTCTGAGCTCTAGGAGATGGTGTGATATGAAGTATGAGCTAGAGTTCAGGCAGAGCTGCATGCTGGGAAAAGAAAAGTTACTTCCGGATTCTTTCCCAGAAGGCAACTCTCCAGAGTTGAGTTTATAACAGGACCCATCCGTTTTAGAGCCACTCATGTTCAGGGGTGATTCTTTATCTTCATTGTAATGCCAGCCTTAGAAGGAGACAGCCAGGAGTATCAGTCTATATTGAGACTTCTATAGGAAAGTGACTCATTTAGTCACAGGTTCACTCAGCAAATACTTTCTGAGTGCGTGTTATGAGAGTGGCAGTGTGTTGGGCACTGGGGATAAAATAGTGAGCGAAAGCAGGCACAATCCCCAACCTCACCGACTTCCCCAGTCTAAGGGTGAAACAGTCACCACACAAAACACACAGGCTGGAGAGACTTCCGGCAAGATGGAGGAATAGGTGGACGCATCGTACCCCCTCGCACAACCAAGAACAGAACAACAATAATTTACAACAATGATTTGCAGTCATAATATCAGAACTGTCAGAGGATTTATCTAAATGGAAGTCGAACAGCCAAGAAGTTGAAGTAGACCCGTACATCCAGACTGGTAGGGGACGACTAGCCGAGCGGGCGCGGGGCTGGCGCGGGTTGCAAGCGCGCGTAGGTCGGGGGAAATCTGGCGCAAAATCGGCACGACAGCCATCCGGGCGCGGGAGCGCAGCGGTGCAGCGGTGATCCCTGAGTACGCAAGCAGTGGCTGGGGGAATCAGTGGGGCAGCAATTGTGGACCAGGGCAGAGCTCACGGCCCAGAAGCCCAGGGAAGTGTCTGGCTCCAGGAGTACGGAACGGTTGCCATTGATCCCTCCTGCCCCCGCTCCGGCCCCCGCCCCCACATATAACGTCACAATCTAGCGACTGGGGCGCCCAACCCCGGTAAACACCTAAGGCTCCGCCCCCTACCATAACAAGAGCGACCAGACCGGAGAAAAAATAAATAAATAAATAAATAAATAAATAAATAAATAAATAAAATAATAGGAGAGATAAGGAAAGACAGAAGACATGTTTCCAGCAGCACAGATCAGTCCCCCAGGATTCATCCTTTTGAGTGACCAAGAAATAGCCAATCTATCAGATGCACAGTTCAAAACACTGGTGATCAGGAAGCTCACAGAACTGGTTGACTTTGGATGCAAATTACATGAAAAAATGCAGATTACCATAAAAGGGATGCAGGAAGATTCACGGAGGAGAGCCAATAGTGAAAGGAAGGAATCTGAGTCTCAAAACAACACAGTGGGCCAGAAGGAAGATAGAATCAACCAAGCAGGAAAGCATGATGAAATAAGAATTCAAAAAATCGAAGAAAAGCTTAAGACCATCGAGGACACCTTTAAACGTTCCAACATCCGAATTATAGGGCTACCAGAAGGGGAAGACCAAACAAGTGGAAAAGTTATTTGAACAAATAATAAAGGAGAACTTCCCCAAACTGGCAAAGGGAACAGTCTTCCAAGAAATCCAAGGAGCGCAGAGAGCCCCAAAGAAGTTGGACCCAAAAAGAAACACACCAAGGCACATCATAATTACTTTAGCCAAGGTAAAAACGAAGGAGAGAATCCTAGAAGCAGCAAGAGATAAAGGGACAGTCACCTACAAAGGAGTTCCCATCAGACTGTCAGCTGATTTTTCAAAAGAGACCTTACAGGCAAGAAGGGGCTGGAAAGAAATATTCCAAGTCATGAAAGACAAGGACCTACATCCCAGATTGCTCTATCCAGCAAAGCTCTCATTTAGAATGGAAGAGAAGATAAAGTGCTTTTCAGATAAGGTCAAATTAAAGGAGTTCATCATCACCAAGCCCTTACTTTATGAAATGCTAAAGGGACTTATCTAAGAAAAGAAGATAAAGAAAAGACATGTATAGTAAAAGGACAGCAAACTCACAATTATTAACAACCACACCTAAAGCAAAACCAAAAGAAACTAAGCAAACAACTAGAATAGGAACAGAACCACAGAAATGGAGGGCACATGGGGGGCTAGCAGTAGGGGTGGGAGGAGGAGAGAGGGGGAAAAGGTATAGAGAATAAGTAGCATAGAATATAGGTTGAAAATAGATAGGGGGAGGGCAAGAATAGTACGGGAAAAGTAGAAGCTAAAGAACTCATAAGTATGACACATGGACATGGACTAAAGGGGGGGAACGTGGGTGGGAGAGGGGGTACAGGGTGGAGGGGAGTGAAGGGGGAAATGGGACAACTGTAATAGCATAATCAATAAAATATATTAAAAAAAACACACACACACACACACAGGCCGTGTGAAATGGCAACTGTGATAGGCTTGTCCCTCTCAGGGAGGGAGCTCCCTTGCTAGGTAACACTGGAGCTAAGTTCAAGGTGGTCCTAGGAGTCAAGGAGGGAAAAGATTTGAAGGAAAGGGATGTGGAGGAAACTGCATGTGCAGAGTCCTGAGGTGGGGGAGCAGCACGGAGAGCAGGAAGGACTGAGTCAGGCCAATGTGAGTGGAACAGGAGGGAGGGTTTCAGGGGCAGGAGCCACACTAGGGGTTCACCTGTTCTGGAAGCAGGAAAGTAACATAAAAAGATTTGCACATTGAAGAGGTCACTCTAGTTACTGTCTCGTTTGCAGTGGTTTGGGTGAGGAAAAATTGTGACAGAAACAAAGTTGTTATTGCCTGGTGCAGCGGTAGAGAGAAGTGAATGAATTTGAGAAATATCTGGATCCACACAGACAGACTTGGATAAGAGGATGGCGGGGAGGGGCGCCCTGAGGGCTCAGGCTTGCGGTGGGGGGGGGGGGGCTTGGAGCGGGGCGGGGGGGGGGCGGGGGGGCAGGGGACTTGGTGAGATGCATAGCTACAGGGACTGCTAGAAGAGAGCTGAGATGGGGGCCCATTGGAGGCTTGCTTTGGGCATGTTAACAGTGAAGAAAATGCTGCACTGTCCAAAAAAGGACACCAGTCTGGAGCTCAGAGGACATGTCTGGGCCAGAGATCCTTTCAGGGTTTCTTCTACATTGTGTACTATGCACATGTCTGTGTGAGGGGTGAAGAGGGAATATGGAGTGCGAGGAGGGCCTAGGGCCCCTCTGGAGAAAAAGCAGCCAGGTGTCCAAGCAGAGGACTTGGAGCTTGGCCAGGAGTCGCAGAAGGCATGTCTCCATGCTGCTGAAGTTCAGGGCCATGCAGACCACTGAGGCATGGGAGAGAAAACACCAAGAAGTAAGGGCAGTGATCGATAGTGTTGGGTTCTGCCAAGAAGTCAAGTCTGATGGGGACTGAAGTATGTGTCACACTGAACAGCATAGATAGATATCACTCACCACATCGCTCTTGGGAGCTGTTTCAGTACAAATCCAGAGCTAATCAGAGTATATGTCACTTCCCTGGATGCTGTTGGTATGGGTAAAGGGGACTCAGGGCTTGGAGTTTGGAGGCACCATCTGTCATTTCATGGGATTTGGGATAGAAGAAATAGAAGCATGGACTTGGTATACCATTTTGATCCAATCTCTATTCTTTTATTACAAGGGGAAAAGCAATTGAGAAAGCTTCTTTCAAGACAAAAGTGAAAAGAAAGCAGGGGATGCCGTCAAAAAAGGAGAGGGGAAGGTGACTTGGTAGTGGGAAAATTATAGGCATAAGAGTACAATTTATTTGAGGACTTGCAACTTTTTTGCGGCAATCCCAGCTGACTCTGCGAAGGTCAACTTCTGCGTCGGTTCAGCTGTGCTGGTTGTATCTGGTCAGACATTGGCCAGAGAGAAAGCAAAGCAGATAACCTGAAGAGACAGGGGACAGGCCTGATCTCTGGCTAAGGAACCAAGGCCAGGAGCAAGGAGCCAAGTCCCATTCTGCACGTCACTAGGAATTACCAAGTTTTGAACCAAAGAGAGGCTACAATTGGTTGTACATTGTACCTGGGATTGCTTTAATAAGGTATGGTAACACACGCAGATGGGAAAATGACTGTCATGAAGGATTTTCCTATACTCACACGTCCCTAACAATGGGGGGCATGGTGTGCCCTGCAGGGCCGCACAGGGAAGCACAGGGCAGCAAGGAGAGAAGGTGAGCTGATGAGGGCCCTGGCTGGGTTGGGCTGCATAGGAAAGGCACCTTGCAGGCTGCTCTTTCTGTCTGCAGCACTGGGCCACCTCTGGGAGAAGAGGTCTCTCCAGGATCCACAAAGGCACAGCTGTCTAAGCACCAGAAAATGCAAAAAATAAAAAAGGCGCAATGAATGCGGAAGTCTTAGCTCAGAGTGGGAATTGAGGAGCAGGAATAGAAACATGGTGCTGGCAAATTGGGAAGTTAAAATGGCTACATGGGGACCAACTCTTCTCCAAAGAGTTCCATAGGGCCACTTTCAGAAGGCTGCCCACACGTGGGCTAACTCCATCCAGCCTGTCTCCTGTCTCATGTCTTAAAGGTGATGCCTGATGCTGCTCTGAAAATTGTGGCCCTCGCTGAAAGATCTTGCCTCTTGATTTCCCCATAGCCCATGCAACACAAAAATAATGGCAAGTGGCTATTCAAAGGGTTTTTTTAATTAGTGAATTTACATGAAAAACTTTACAAAAATATAAAATCTACACCATATTTCACTATTACCTTTAGCACTTTATCTGCTTTTTGATGAATCAAAAAAATATTCTGAACTATTTCAGAAAAGCCCAGACCTAAACAGCCTATTCCTCTGTATACTCGAAGTCTGGTTCCCTCATGGGATCATGGACCTGGTCCCCCTGCGGACTAGCACCTGTGGAGAAGGCAGACAAGAAGGGAGGTGCCAAGCTTGCATATGGGCACACGCACAGGATGTCACTGTGCAGATAAACCCAGCAGAGTGGACCGGCTGGCTTCCAGGCTCTCCAATGTGGCCAAATCCGGCTGAGACTTAGACAGAGTCCATCAGGGACAGAAACCCAGCCAGCCTAGAGCCAGTGTGTCTGATATAATGAAAAGACCTTGGGCTGGTGGCAGTATAGTGACAAGTACAGTCCTCTGAGATGGCTGAGATGCTCCTCAATCCTCTTCATCTGCCATCTGGAACAAAGAGATGCTGACACAGCAGGACAGCTGTGACCCAGACCTTACGATTCATGGAGACCAGGAAAAAGATGAGTTCCAATTCCTTCTCAACTCCCCAGTGGGAGATGGGCAACCAAGCCAGTGGCTATGGGATTCTCATTCATTTTTATAACCATCAAATATTTGTGCAACCCCACTGAGCCAGGCTTTGGGTGAAGTGCTAGGGGCATGCAAAGAGTAAAACCCAGGCTCTGTTCTCTCTTTCCCCCTCACTTCCCCTCTCTCTAAAATCAATAAGCATGTCCTCAGGTGAGTATTAAAAATAAATAAATAAAATACAAGCATTAAGAAAAAATAAAACCAGGCTCTGCCCTTGAGCACTCATGGACCAGAAAGGGGTGGGGGCAGTATCCAGGCTTGGACAGGGAAGGAGGGTCAGAAACAGCACCATGGGGGACCAAGGAATCCCCCCAAACCAGCACCCCCTGCTGCTGGATGGAGCAGACTGCTCCAGAAGCTGGAACAAACACACCCTCTCCCCTCAGGAAGTCGGTCTGGTGGGGGGAGCAAAGGAAGGCATGCAAAGAGACACGCCCCAGCCAGGGCCACATAATTAGCAATAGCAGTGTGTATTTGGCACAGAAATAGCCCGGTAGAGCACTTGAGCTGGGTTTTCAAGGCATAGAACATATTTCAACAGAGTGGGAAGGAGAGAAAATCTGTGTTCTAGTTAGAAGGAGTAATATACGCCAACACAAAGAGGCAAGAATATGCTGGGCGTGTCAGGGTTAGGTAACCAGAGAGAGCAGGTGTGGGAGGGCCTCGAAAGCCAGGGGCAGAGCTTAGACTTACTGTCTTGACCGTGTTTAAGTTCAGTAGTATGAAGTAATTTGCATCGTTGTGAAACGCATCTCCAGAATTTATTTAGCTTGCAAATGAAATTCTGAACTCATAAAACAACTCCCCTTTTGCCCCTTCCCCGACTCTAGGTAACTCCCATTCTACTTTCTGTCTCTATGAATTTGACCATACTAGATTCCTCATTTAAATGCAATCATATAGTATTTGTCTTTTTGTGGCTGGCTTATTTCATTTAACATAATGTCTCCAAGAGTAACCCGTGTTGTAACATGTGACAGGATTTCCTTCCTTTTTAAGACTGGATGACATTCTGTTGTATGTGTCCACCACCTTTTGTTTATCCATTCATCTGTCGATGGACTCTTGGGTTGCTTCCACCTTCTAACTATTGCGAATAATGCTGCTATGAACATAGGTGTGCAGATATCTCTTTGAGTTCTCACTTTCCATTCTTTGGGGTATATGCTCAGAGTGGAATTGTGGAATTGCAAAAATAGTTCTCCTTTCTAACTTTTTAGGAAGTGCCATACTGTTCTCCATAGTGGTTCCACCACTTTACATACCCACCAAAAGGACACAAGGGTCCAGTGTATCCACATCCTCACCAAACCTTGTTATTTTCTGTTTTGTTTTGTTTTTATTTTTCCTTTTAACTATATTTTCTTGGTTATGCTATTATAGTTGTCCCATTTTTCCCCCTTTCCCCCCCTCCATCTAGCACCCCCACTCTCTCAGGTAATCCCCACACCATTTTTCATGTCCATGGGTCATGTGTATGAGTTCTTTGGCTGCTCCAACTCCTGTACTGTGCTTTACATTCACATGACTATTCTGTAACTACCTCTTTGTACTTCTTAATCCCCTCACCTCTTCACCCATTCTCCCTCTCCTCCCTCCCATCTGGTAACCATCAAAACGTTCTCCATAACCATGATTCTGTCTCTGTTCTTCTTGTTTGCTTGGTTTGTTTTTTAGATTCAGTTGTTGATAGATAATGTATTTATTGCCATGTTAGTGGTCATAGTTTTGATCTTTTTAAAAAATAAGTTCCCTTAACATTTCATATAATAGTGATTTGGTGATGATGAACTCCTGTAGTTTTTCTTGTCTGGGAAGCTCTTTATCTGTCCTTTGATTCTAAATTATAGGTTTGCTAGACAGAGTAATCTTGGATGTAAGTCCCTGCTTTTCATGACTTTGAATATTTCTTGCCAATCCCTTCCAGCCTACAAACTTTCTTTTGAGAATTCAGCGGACAGTATTACTGGAGTTTCCCTGTAGGTAACTAACTGCTTTTCTCTTGCTGCTTTTAATATTCTCTCTTCATCTCTAATCCTTGGCATTTTAATTATGATGTGTCTGGACATGGTCTTCTTGTATCCATCTTGTTTGGTACTCTCTGTGCTTCTTGGGACTTGCATGTCTATTTCCTTCACCAAATTAGGTGAGATTTCTTTCATTATTTTTTTCAAACAAATTTCCAATTTCTTGCTTTTTCTTTTTTACTTCTGGCACCCCCATGATGTGAATGTTGGAACACTTGAGGTTGTTCAGGAAGCTGCTTACACTATTCTAATTTTTTTCTTTATTTCTTCGTCTTGTTCTGATTGGTTGCTTTTGCTTCCTTATATTCCAAATCATTTATTTGATTCTTGGCTTCATACACTCTACTGTTGTTTCCCTGTAAGTTGTTCTTTATTTCAATTAATGTATACTTCATTTCTGACTGGATCTTTTTAATGCTGCTGAGGTCCTCACTAAGTACCTTGAGCACCCTTATAATGAATGTTTTGAACTCTGTATCTGATAGATTGCTTATCTCTATTTGGTTTCTTTCTTTTTCTGGAGTTTCATTTGGGTCCTGTTTCTTGGTCATCTCCTTTTGGCAACCTTCCTATGTTTGTTTCTATGTATTAGGTAGAGCTGCTATGACTCCCTGTCTTGGTAGTGTGGACTAATGCAGTAGGTGTCCTATAGGATCCAGTGGCACCGCTTTCCCTATCACCCAGGCTGGTTACTCAAGGTGAGCCTTTCGTATGGGTTGAGTACACCCTCCTCTTATAGTTGAACTCTGGTTGCTGTTGACAGGTCAATGGGAGGAATTTAGCCAGGCTAGTCAGCTGCAAGGATTGACTGTGACCACTTACCACCAACCTCTGCCCTCCGTGGAGGATCATCTGTGCTGGGTCAGGGTGGTGATGCTCCAATGTGGTCTGTAGTTGTCCACTGCATGTTCAGGCTCTGGGGTTTCCCGGGTGTTGCAGGGTAAGGTCAGCCCACACCTGTATTTTGCCGAGGGCCACTCTGCCTAAGCTGTAAAGCAATCTGAGATGACTGCTGCTTGCTGGGCTTGAAGATTTTCAGGCAAAGCCAAGCTGTGATTCTAGGCAGGTTGCTTTTTTGAGAGGACTTAGGAAGTTGTGAAGCATGAGCCAAGACCAGCCATTCATATGGAAAAGTCATGTTAACAGCTTGGGTGGTCCATTACATTGGGTGGGACAGAGTCTCAGGGATCTCCAGGGCAGGGCAAATAATGTTAGCCAGGATGATGGAGTCTCACATATGGCACCCACCTGCCAGCTCTGTGCCTCTGTGGGGGAAGAGATCAGAAAACAATGACCTCTACCCACATTTCTGTCTGGGAGAGAACTGACCCTTAGCTTCTGACTTGATGCCAAACACTTCAGTTTCTGCCTGTATGCCACTAGTGCCTTTCAAGCTGCTACCCTGGTGTTGGAGCTCAGAGGGAGTGAGTCTGAGTAAGTCCATGTATGGGTTCCTTAGGAAGAACTGCTTGGGAATCCAGAAGTTTCTTCCAGTGACTCGATTCCTATTGATTTTTATGGACAGAATTTATGGAGACTTAGCTTTCTGGCACTGGAACCCTGGGTTGGGGTTGCCTGGTGTGAGGCTGGGACTCTGTTCCTGAGATATCCCTCCCAAATTTTTATTCACTACATGTGGATGTGAGACCAGCCCATTCCATATCTCCACTCCTCCTACCAGTCTGGGTGGATGTGGTTTCTTTAAATCCATAGTTATCAGACTTCCATTCCACTCAATTTCTGACAGTTCTCTGTATGATTGTTCTATATTTTAGTTATAATTTTGATGTGTTGTGTGAGGAGGCAAGCCATGTTTACCTATGCTGCCATCTGGACTGGAAGTCTCATTTTATTGGTTTTTTAAAATAGTAGCCGTCCCAGCGTGCATGAGCATTGATCAGTCTTCTTTAAGAGGGTCATGATCAGAGCTATGCATTGGAGGATCTCTCTGGCAGCAGAGAAATCAAGAGACAGGAGATGGCCAAGGCTTTGGTAATGGTCAGAAAGAAGGAAGGGACTCCCGGCTAGGGTGATGTTGGAGAAAACAAGGGCCACAAAAGGAAAGAAGTGGCCAGACTTATGTCAGCAAAAGGGAAGCCAGGGAGAGGGAGGAGGGAGACAAGACTCATGTTCAAAGCACAAAATACTGAGATTATAGCAATATGATGAGAAAAATAGGAAGTCTGATGCGACGGCTGCTTATATGAAGGTACTGAGATCTGACAGGTGTCAAAAGGTAGAAGGCTAGTAGTTGATGTAGGGCTGGAACCCCAAAGTGTGCAAAGCTAGAGACAATCACGACATCTACTCATACAGCACTTTTATTTAAATGGCCCCCCCATGCTCATGAGACCTTTGAGGTCAGCCCAAGCAGGTATCATTTCTACCAGCTGAGCACTGAAAAGCCAGGAAGTTCAAAGAACAAGCCAAGGCCACATGGAACATCAGAATCAGAGCCTGGGTAAGCTCTTGAATATGGTGTTAGTCCAGAGACCTTTCTTTTTCCAAGATCAGACATGTCAGGGAGCACATGAAGGGTCCAGTCAATGGCAGATGCATTCATTTATTCAAAGTATTTTCTTGAATGCCAGGCAGTGTTCTAGGTGCAGGGGACTCACTAGTTAATAAAATAGACACAATAGGCACAATCCTACCATCACAGAGCCTGGAGGAGAGAGAACAGACCCATTGGCCATTGGGCAGTTTTCCTAGAAGCCCAGAGAATTCCCCAGGAGTAGTGTCGCAAGACAAATCTGTACCTCATAGACAGAAGCTTCTCCACTGTGTCTGTCATGCTGATTCAAGTTCACACACGTGCTAACTCAAACTGACACAACATGCAGTCAAGAAAGGAAGGCTTCCTGGAAGCTGGGACATTCAGCTGAGTCCCGAAGATTTGAAGGAGGAAAAAGAGCTAGTAAGAGGAGAAGGAAAGGGAATGAAAGGGTATGAGACGAGAGAGAATGTGCTCCAGACTAGAGAGAAGAGCAATGTGACCTGCTGGGGACAAACCAGAGCATGGCACTTTGGGAAATGAAACTTCAAACTGACTGGTGGTGGTGTGAGGTTCAGAAAGAGGCACAAGGTTTGAGACTGAGTTCTCAGTGAGGCAGCTCAGAGAATGGAGCAAATGGGAGGGAGACCAGTAGGTGAACCCTGTTGATTTGATGGTAAAATCCTGCCTACCAGGCATCTGCTTATTGTGGTTACCATGGCAACATTAGACTATACACTCAGAAGCGTCTAGTCAACCTCTCTTATTAAATATGATGACACTAAGAGCAAGACCAGAGAAAGAGATTTGCTGGCTTTACTACTGGCAGCATGGAACCATCATTCCCTGCCTGCTCTTTAAAACACATACACAGTGGTAAAATACACATAACGAAATTTGCCATTTTGGCCATTTCAAGTGTGTGGCACAGTGCTATTAAATACATTGACAGTATTGTGCATTCATCACACTTCTTCAGCTCCAGAATTTTTGATCATCCCAAACTGAAACGCTGTCCCCATTTTAATGACTTCCATCACCCCTCCCCCACCCCTGCCAACTAACATCCTGCATTCTGTCTACATGAATCTCTTTCTACTCTAGGGACCTCACATAAGCGGAATCGTGCAATGTTTGTCTTTTTGCCACTTAGCACAATGTCCTTGAGGTTCTTCCATGTTGTACATGAGCTAGGACTTCCTGCCTTTTTAAGTTTAAATAATATCCCATTGTATGTATATACACATTTTATTTATCCATTCATCCATCGATGGACACTTGGATTGCTTCCACCTTCTGGCTATTATAAATACTGCTGCTACAAACATGGGTGTACAAATATCTGTTTAAGTTCCTTATTAATTATATTTTTAATTTTAATATATCTTTAATTGCATTTTTTAATTTATTGATTTTAGAGGAGGGGCAGAGAAGAGAGAGGGAGAGAAGAAGAAGAGAAATATCAATTTGTTGTTCCACCTATTTATGCATTTATTGGTTGATTCTTGTATGTGCCCTGACTGGGGATCAAACTTGCAGCCTTGGCATATCAGGATGATGCCCTAACCCAACTGAGCTATCCAGCCAAAGCTAATTAATTGCCTTTTAATGGTTTTATCCCTTTGCCTACATCGGTGCCTGACACATAGTAAGGATTTAATAAATAGATGTGAAATTAATGGCCAAATTAATGAATGAGTGTATAAACGAAAGAATGAATCCCAAACTGGTCACCAACTCATAGCTGTATTACTTGCCCTGCAGTTCCCAGCCCTGGTGTCCTCCCAAGAGCCTGAGTCAGTTAAGAAACTAATCTCTTTGGATCCCAACCAGGAAGTGAAGAAAACACTTCCCCTGCCTTGGTTTGTCACCTCTGCCTCCCTTTGCCTCCAATCGACTTGTTTTGCCACAGGAGGTGGAGCTGCCCGGAGTCTCTGGGTAAGTGTCCAGATACCAGTGGGAGGGATGCAGGGCTAAGGCCAGTCAGGGAAAAAGGGATCCTTTACTCTGAGACATAGAGAACCACTCAGGACATTCCTTCCTGTGAAGTAACAGCATGAATAGGTAACATTTTCCTGTGCTTACTCTTTGCCCAGTGCTTGAATTAGGCACTGTAAGACTCCTCATTTTATAAAACAAAAACAAAGGCACAGAGAAGTTAATTCACTTGCCCATGGTTACCCAGCAGAGCAAGCTGTGAGTCCAGGCACATGTGACCCCAGAGCCTGCCTGGTGGAGAAAGAAGGCGCCCCAATTGCCGGGGCTGAGAGCAGTTTTCAATTAGTTATGTTGAAGTTAACCAGAGTCCCTTTACAACAATCTTTTCTAACTTTGAATCATATTTATTGAATACATCTTGGAAACCACAAACAAAATATTTTAGTTACATAATCCCACCATAACAATAACCACTTTAACACATTAGAAAATTTCCTCACAATAGTTCCTTCTTACTTATATATTTTCACTCAGTCGACATACAGTCAGCCCTCTATGTCCACCAGTTCCACATATGCGGATACAACTGACCACAGCTGGAAACTATTCAAAACAGTGTTACAATGTTGTTG
Source organism: Phyllostomus discolor (assembly GCF_004126475.2). Lineage (NCBI taxonomy): Eukaryota > Metazoa > Chordata > Mammalia > Chiroptera > Phyllostomidae > Phyllostomus > Phyllostomus discolor. The sequence goes on along the minus strand of NC_040910.2, from coordinate 55,272,250 downwards.
ATGTGTATGTACTCTATACTTGGGCCTAGGATAGTTATGTCTGCACCCGCCATGTACAGACTTCTTTCTCTTGTCATTATTCCCTAGTCAGTACAGTGTGACACATATTTACACAGCATTTACTTTGCATTAGGTATAATAAGTAATCTGGAGGTGACTTCTAGTACATGGAAGATGTGTGTACATTATCTGCAAATACCACATAACTTCACGTAAGGGGTTTGAGCACCATGGATTTCAGTTCCCTCTGGGTCCTGGAACCATCTCCCGTGGATACCAAGGGACAACGGCAATGGGGTCTTTGCTCTCAGGAAGGAGGGTCAGTCCTCCTATCCTGATAGTCTGCCATCTCATCCACTCTCCTTGCCTTTGTTCTCTGCTATAGGCCTCTAATGTAGTCCCCTAAGTGACGCAGTAAGATGGGAAAGTTATCTATAATACTGTTGGCAGGTGACACCCAGTGCTCCCCATGGCAAGGCCCTGTGCTGGGAAGCACTTCAAGTACATCATCTCACGCAGTTCTCACAGCCATGGTATTAGAGCTCATTTTACTGTTGAGAGACCCACTTAAGATGTCACATGTGTCTCTTTCTCTTCCCCCTCCCTTACTGAATAAATTAGCCCCATGGGGTGAGGCCTAGAAACGTAGCTATCCACGTGGGGGGTGGGAGGAGGGATCTAGACCAACTGCCGGATCCCCCTCTTCACCCCAAACAAGTTTGCATGAAGGTAGAAGGCTCTCAGGTCAGGGATGACTCAGTGTGGGGTGTTCAGACACTGAGTATGGTGAGGAGCACCCACAGCAGTTTGGGGGTGCTTGGCGTGGGGTGATAAAACCCAAGCATAGCAAGGACAGAGGACATGCAAGAAGTGGGGATGGCAAGGGATATCAGCACTCAGGAAGGGTAAGGAAGGCAGCTGTATGCATGAAAGGGGCACTAGCGCCCAAGCCAGGGGCACCATGTTCCTTAAGGGGCGTACCAGTGGGAGGCTGGTCACATAGACAGGGCTGATAAATAAGTAGTCATACTGAGAGAATGTGAGCCAGCTCTCCCTGTTGGAGAAAAGAGTGATAAAGAAAGGGAGGAAACGAGAGTGAGTCCCAGGTGTTAGGCTGGTTTAAGATGATGGCATGAGCTCATTGTTTTCAACAGTACAGGTAGCTACAGAAGTAAGTATTTGTGTATAGATGTAATCATATGAATGTATCTTCAGTATATCCCTAGCTCTGTTCACCTAGAGGGCTTGGGACTGGCAATTCCCCAATTGCAAGGAGCAAATCTCAGTTTCTAAAGCCATTCTTTGCTATAAAGAACCAGTGCTCCTAGGACAGATGGCTGGAGCAGGAAGAGGATAAGATGTAACTAGAATATTCTTAAACTAGTCTTATAGTAATTTAGGCAGCCATGAAGAATTGTTGGCTGCCCTGCCCAGCACAGGCAGGGCTCGGCACAGGGCAGGTTGTCTGTATCTGCCAGGTTGTGTTTTCATCTGGCAACCCCCTGAAGCTCGCATGTCACCTCAGCCCCTGAAACCGACAGTGCTGTCTCCTTTGATTCCTGAGCAGGGAGAGCAAAGTTCCTGGTACTGTGTGGTGTGACAGCTTCCAGGACTTCCCCAGAGCTTGCTCCAGAGGTAGCTGAGCTGCACGTGCCGTCCACTGGAGAGATCTGGTCTCCTCCTACAGAGGGCATAGGCCGGAGGGCACAGGAGGCCGCAGGTGTTGGGGGCCCTGTGCACACAGACGCAGAGAGGCTGCCTTCGAGCAGAAGGAATCACAGCGCTGCACCTGACAGGTTAACTTTCTGATTCTTGGGTATTAGGATGGGAGGTGATAGGGTTTTTGTTTGTTTAATATTTTTTATTTTTAAATTACAGTTGATGTGCAAATAATAAAATGGCAATGAATACACATCTATAAACAATTACTTTCAATGCAAATGAATTATGTACTCCAACCAAAAGGCATAAACCATGACTGAATAGATAATAAACCAAGCCCCTTAGTATGTTGTCTACAACAGACTCACTTCAGATCTAGTGACACACATAGACTGTAAAGGGATGGGAAAAGATATTTAAAAAAAAAAAAAAAAAAAAAAGATGAGCCCTGACCTGTGTGGCTCAGTCAGTTGGGTGTCACACTGTAAAGCAGAAGGTCACTGGTTCAATTCCCAGTCAGGACACATGCGTAGGCTGGTATAAGTATTGCTACCCAGCTTTTTAATATTTTTTAAGAGAGAAGGGAGGGGAGGGAGAGTGGGAGGGAGGGACATTTTTATAACTTATGAAGTAATCAGCCCAATAAATCTAATACCCATCTGACACCATCCACAGGTATTACAGTATCATTGACTGTAGTCCCTACGCTGTACTTTACATCCCCATGGCTGTTCTGTAACTACCAATCTGTACTTCTCAACCCCTTCACTTTTTTCACCCACCCCCTCATCCCCTGTCCCATCTGCCAACCATCAAAATGTTCTCTGTATCTATGAGTTTGTTTCTGTCCTGCTTGTTTATTTTGTTTTTTTCAGAGTCCACATTTAAGTGAAATTATCTGGCACTTGCCTTTCTGTGACTGACTTATTTCACTCAGCACAATACCCTCTAGGTCCATCCATGTTGTTGCAAATGGCAAGACTGCATTCTTTTTTATGGCTGAATCACATTCTGTTGTATATATGCTCCGCTTCCTTATCCACTCATCTACTGATGGACACTTGGGCTGCTTCCATATCTTAGCAATTGCAAATAATGCTTCAATGAGCATATAGATATATATGTCTTTTCAATTTAGTATTTTGGGTTTTTTTTTTTTCAGATAAATACCAGAAGTGATATTGCTGTGTCCTTCTTCCTCTCATAGCCTTTGCTTTAAAGTCTATTTTGTCTGGTATAAGTATTGCTACCCCAACCTTTTTTTTTTAAGAGAGAGGAGAAGAGAGGGAGAAAGAGGAAGAAAATCATTGATTTGAGAGAGAAACATTAATTAGTTGCTTCTCGTACATACACTGACTGGGCACCAAACCCGCAGATGTCTAGGCATGTGCCATGATTGGGAATTGAACCAGTGACTTTTTACTTTGCAGAGCGACACCCAACCAACTACGCCACACTGGTCAGGGCCCAGCTTTCTTTTTTTCTTTTAATAAAATGTCTTTTTTCCATCCCTTTAGAGTCCGTGTGTTTTTTCATCTGAAGTGAGTCTCTTGTAGACAACATATGTAAGGGGCTTATATTGTTATCCATTCAGCCTCTGTATGCCTTTTGGTTGGAGCATTTAATTCATTTGCATTGAAAGTAACTGTTTATAAATATGTATGTATTGCAATTGTATTATTGGTATTTTTGATAACTTATCTTCTTCCTCCTCCTCCTCCTCGAAGATCCTTTAACATTTCTTGTAATACTGATTTGATGGTGATGGCAAGTCCTTTAGCTCTTTCTTGTGTGGGAAGCTCTTTATCTGTCCTTCAATTCCAAATGATAGCTTTGCTGGGTAGAGTAATCTTGGTTGTACTTCTTTACTTTTCACCATTTTGAATATTTCGTGCCAGTCCCCTCTGGCCTGCAAAGTTTTGTTGAGAAATCAGCTGATGTCTTACGGGAGCTTTCTTTTAGGTAACGGACTACTTTCCTCTTGCTACTTTTAAAATTCTTTGTCTTTAATCTTTTCCAGTTTAATTATGATGTGTCTTGGTGTGGGCCTCTTTGTGTTCATCTTGAATGGGACTCTCTGTACTTCTTGGACTTGTAGTCTATTTCTTTGACCAGGTTAAGGAACTTTTTCATCATTATTTTTTCAAATAGGTTTTCAATTGCTTGCTCTCTCTGTTCTCCTTCTGACGCCTCCTCAATACAAATGTTGGTACACTTGAAGTTATCCCAGAGGCTCCTTACACTATCCTCAATTTTTTGGATTCTTTTTTCTTTTTCTTTTATTAGAATTTTATTTACTTATTTTTAGAAAGACAGAGGGAGAGAAACATTGATTGGTTGCCTCTCATACACCCCCAACTGCAACAGGGCCCACAATCCATGCATGTACCCTGACTGGGGATCAAACCAACAACCCTTTGGTTTGCAGGCTGGTGCTCAGTCCACTGAGCTACACCAGCCAGGGCAAAACATGGCTCTTTTGATGAGCTACTTTGCTTCAAAAACTGCCACAACAGTCCCTCCCATTGCATGCCTTTGTGCAGTGTGGCTTTTGTCATTCCTCCTATCAAGAGAAGGGGTCCACACCCTTCTGCTGAGTCCTGCCTGGCCTTCTGACTTTTTCTGTCAGCAGAATGCAGGAGAGATTGTTGGGAACTGCCCTGCCTGGTTTCAGAAGATGTAACTGCAACCCCTCTCATGGCTAAGGCTGAGTGAGAGACCTTTGGACCATAAGCCACTGAGGAGACAAAGCTTATCTCCCTGGTAGGGGTACTGCTTCTGCTCCTTTTACTTCATCCATAACTGGCCCCCAGTGCTTGATTGGTTAGCCAATGATGGGTAAGATTCCCCAAGGGGGGAATGACCTAAGACAGGCACAATCATGGGGAAGCCCCAAGGAAGGACTTGGGGGGCTATAGCAAAAGGGGGTGATGGACCCTCGCCCCTCAGCTTTTGATATAGCCTGAGTCCTCATTCTGTTTGCGAGAGAAGTGTCCTAATCTCTTGGCTGCCCTACTTCCCCTGTCTGACTTAAGCCTGAAACAATGACAGAGGGCAGTGCAGCCCTATGCTGGAAAGGGCGTCCGGGTGATCAAGCCTAAGAAAGAATACATAAAATCCTATGAAACCTGTTTTGCTAAGAATGTTCTCAATTGAATGATAAGGGTCCAAGCAGGAAATGAGTTTGTTTCCCAAAGTCTTGTAGCCCTTTAGCTAACAGACCCTGCCTCAGAATAAGACCTCGTAGTTCTTTGTATACTATCTATTGTTTGATCCTTACTGACTGACAATGATTAATGAGCTTTACCTGTATTCCTGTGCAAATTGAAAGCCAATAAAAACCTGCAAGGCAAGGGTTGGGTTGCTCTCCCCTTGAGAAAACAGCCGTGCTGTCCCTTTTCCTCCACAGGACTTGGTAGTTCGTGTGAATGTCTCATCTCATCCATAATGCCATGGACACCGCGGGCCGGTGTCCACGTCAAGAGGTGACACTGAATGACTCCTAGGCCTGGGCTATAAAGTCCCCTGGGAACTCAGCTGCCATGCTGTTAAGAAGCAGTGTAGCCTACAAAAGGAATGAGAGGATCCCTGGAGAATGGAGGGGCTCCTGCTGATGGCCAGTGCCTCCCTCTCCAGCCATATGAGGTGGCCTGTCCCTCCCCACCTAGGCTTCCATCTGGCTACACCACATACATGACCCCAGGCAAAAATGTGCAGCAAAACCACCCAGACAGCAGACTCATGAACAAGTTAGTGGTTGTTTTAAGACAATAAGTTTTGGGGGTGGGAAGTTGTTAGTTATACTGGAAAGACAACTAAAACACCTGCTAAAGTTGCCTGCTTTTTCAAGCACAGCTCAGGTGCGTTAGACTAACAGAGTCTTTACCCTTTTCTCCATCTGACTCAGAAGCCATCTAGTATCCTGGCCTAGAATGGGCCAGGCCCCAGGAAGGGATGGACATATGTTTCCCATCCCAGCCAGAGGGCGAGGGAAGAAGGCAGTGTTGCAACCTACAGTTATACCAGCAAGTATCTAGTGAGTGCCTGAACAGCATTCAGCTTCAGTCTGGGTGATGTAGGAATATAAAGATACATCTGGTAAGCATCTCTGTCCCCCAAAACTGTCCAGATGAGGAAGCAAAACTCACAAGCATAAAACAATGGCAGGCAATTCACAATCGCATACACAATGCATGTGGAATGACACCAAATTGAGGTTACAGAATAGGGCACAGCTGTCAGGGAAGGATTAATGGTGGCCATAGGGCTTACTCTAGACCTGGAGAATGGAAGGACTGACTGGTGCAGGAGAGAATATTTTGGGTGTGAGTCTGGGGGATAACCTGTGAGTTGGTATAAAGACTGGAATGGGCTTGCTCAGCAGCAGGCAGCAGAGATGCCAAGAGAAGGAAGACACAGCCTGGCCAGAAGGAAGAGAGGCCTCACAGCCATCTCTCTCACTCAGCGCCCCTGTAAGGTACGTGGGGATGTTTGCATGACATTCAACAGCTGATACCAGCCAAGCCTGCTTGGCGTTCCATGATATGAAGTTCTGAGGAAAGGCAGTTCATCCAAGAATGAGCCTGTCCTCAAAGCAGGGCCCACCGGGAGAGGGAAGCCGGCCAGGCCAGGTTCCAGAGGGCTTGGTGACGAACGCACTGTTTGCATTTTTGGCCACATTCCGTGGCTCAGCCCTGACGGTTCCACCAGTCAAGCTGCCTCCTGAATCACAGCCCCACGTTTGGCACAAAGAGAAGCTTTACCTGCCCTGGCCAGTGTCCCGGGGTTCACAGAGCCCAGCTCCACCCAGGGTGAAACCCCAGTATGATGGTGTCATTCTCTGCCAAGTCTACCACTTCCTCCTCCTGCCCATTGGCAGTACCACCCTCCCTGCCAGGCTCCTCTGTGTGACTTCAGCCATGCCAGGGCTCTGACCTCACTGGGAGGCGCTCCTACTCCATCCCACAAAAATGACAGTTCCACCCATCAACAGCCCCAGCGTGGGAGGAGCTATTTAGGACTGCACCTTCCCTGAGAGGAGCTGTACAGTGTCCTTACTCCTGATTTCCAGGTGGGGAAACTGAGTCATGGACATGACCTACCAGGGCATTCAAAACATTTTAGTGACTCAGAGAGATCCAAATGCCACAAAGTCTAATCCACAGCTGTGTGACCGCAGGCACCTCACTGTGCCCTGTGCCGCTGTCTCATTGACAGACGGCCTGCCTGGTGCCACACATTCTGTCTGCGGCTCTGCTGTGGCACTTCTGGGGTTCCTCCTGTCACACCCAACTGTGCTGCTGCTGTTAAAGCTAGAATGCTGAACCCATCACGGACTTGCCGATCAGGGGATTCTGGTCGAGGATAATCTGGGTGGCTCCATGTGTCTCTGTGCATGTCCATCATTCTGATGCAAGGGATGTCTGTATATGCCCTCCGCTGTGATAGGGAAGAATCCCCAATGAAGAATAAACAAAGACCATAAATCATAATGCAGACCCAGTCTCTAAGGGGCTGTGCACACGGGACACAGATGGCCCGCTGGGCCAGGCACTGGCTCTACCCCACCCTTGGGCACACATGTGCTGGACCCTGTGGGGCTCTTGGCTGTGTCTGCACAGCGTCCAGGGAGCCTCAAAGCTCACTTCCTCCTTCCCGGAGGGAAAAGGACTTTTTCTGGGAAAGGCTCTACAAGGTTTACGTATATAGTAAATCATCACCACAGTGAGATACTGTCCCACCCACAGAGGGGGACATAGAGGCTACTCATACTGAGGGCCGCAGCCTTCCTCACACCCACCTTGCAACAGGCAGGCGCTGCGGGGCTCTGGGCTGGCCCAGGACCATTGAGAGGGGCCCTCCCACTCCTCTAGTCCTGGATCCTGGCAAGGCCCTGGCTGCTGCCTCTATCACCTCATTCCCTCAGCCTGGGGTGCCCACAACTCTGCTTGGCAGATAGCCCCATCTTCAAGGCCCAGGCCTTCTCCGTCCTGGTGCTGGCAAACCCCGCGGACAGACCACCGTCAAGACTCCCCAATGGCCTGCCCCCTCAGGGTTCTCCTGGTGACCCGTATCCCAGTTCCATCGTCCACTCACCGGCCCGCTCACCCAGAGCTGAAGGCGCTGCTGGGGGTCACGGAGCACCCTCCCCTCCCCTCCACCCAGCAACAAGCGCCCGGGCTGGGCCGCGAAGTCCCTCTCCTCCCGTGCGCCTCCACCCACAAGGGACGCGAGAGCTGTAGGAAGGGCCCGGGCAGAACCTAAATGCCCAGAAACATGGTGTGGCCGGAAACCTCCAGCCACCGCCACTGCTAGGGAACTGGGCTCCTTCCTTCGCGCCTGCCAACCCCGCCTGGCCGGTGCTATCCGTGCTGGCGCGCACTCACAGGCCGGTCCTGCGCCCTTCCTCCCGGCACTCCGGCTTCATCTCCTCCCCTAAAGAGCCAGTCCAGATTCCCCACGCACAGCGTTCTCCGTTCTCCGCGGGAAGAGAAGGGCACAGCCCAGCCCCGCTGAGCCCAGGTCCCCGCCCCATCCCCTCCCTCTTCCCACCCGACGCTCTTCCCCTCTCCTTCCCTCCCACCTCCACCGCTCTCTCCCCTCTCCGCCCCGTCCTTTCCATCTCCAGGTGCCCTGAGCCCTGCCGCTCTCCCGCTCCCCACCTCCCTTCCCCCTTCCCCTCCCTGCGCCTCTCTCCCCTCCCCACTAGCCTATGACTCCCTACCTGCCAAGCCCCAGCTGCGGCCCCTGCACCCCTGCACCCCGCGGTGCAGCCTCTCCAGCACCGGGAGTCACGGTCCTACCCCAGTCCCAGCCAATTAGTCAGGGGCTGCCCCCCACCCACCCCTCCACCCACCTCCCGCCCCAGGGAAGCCTGTGGATGCGGACGCGGAATCCGAACGCGCAGGCACGCCGGAGGGAAGCCAAGTCCCGGGATAGAAGCCAGATGGGCGGGTCCAGACGCTAGTCGCGTAGCCAAAATCTCGGAGTTGCCATTTAGCACTTGACTTACAAAACGCTTTCCTGTAAACGATCTCAAAAGGGGCGCCAAACAACCCGGCGAGGCGGGGTCGTCGTCTCTTTCCAAAGGGGAGGAAATTCAATCGCAAAGGTGCAGGAAGTTGTCCAGAGTCCCAGGCCGGGCGGCGGATCCGCGTTCGGCCGGGCGCAGACCCAGACCGCACTCCACTGCCCTGCTGCTCAAAAACCAGGAACAAGTTGTCACGGGTGATGTTTCTCGGTCTCCCCCGTTTGAGATCCACTTGCCTGGACTACTCTTACTAAAGTTTCGGTAGCTGGACTAAGAGGCGGAGTTTAAGGAAGGCCGTTTAGGTTGAGGAAGCCGAGAGAGTGGCAACAATCCAAAAGCTCACCCTGGGGTTTCTTCTGCTACAAGTCTGGCTGATCTAAAGGAGGAATGTGTACATTAAAAAGAAAGTCAAAGACAGAAAAGCCTTGGGAGCTAGGATGAGGGGCAGAAACCCCAGGCAGACAAGCTGTACCTGTGAGGGTTCTCAGGACACACCCAGCCGGGCACGCCCCGCATTCCTGGGCCTCTAGCCTGCAGCGCCACTCAAACAGCAGTCAGAGAAAGTGCTGCCAGGCACACCCCAAACAGAGGCCTGGAATAAGCTCATAGTGAGGATGGGTCCGGACTCTCCTTCCAAAGGCTAACAGCGCTCTCGGTCCAGCCTCCTGGAACTGACCCTCTAACTCAGTGCCCGCAGGCCTTTCCAGGTGCTGCAGCACCTTCCTTCAGACCTGCAGAGCTCACCCCTCTCTCCTCAAAGGCTCTGTCCCGAGAGGCCTCCCTCGCTCCCTCACTGCGTACTTTTTCTCCCTAGCTCTCCTAGAGTCTAAGAAGTACTTCTCAAACCTGGATGTCCCTGTGAGCCCCCTAAGCATCTGCCACAACATGGACACACATTCAGGTGGTCCAAGGCAGTCCCTGAGTATCTAACATGGGCCCATGCTGTGCCGCTGCCGCGCCTCTGCCTGCCGGTGTGTGGAGCGCATTTTACACAGAAAGCGTCTACAACACTATGCTGTACGCTTTGTCTTTATGTTTACTTTCTCCTGCACTAGCATGTAAGTTCCAGGAGGGTGAAGATTTGGTTTGTTTTGTTCGCTACCACATCATCAGCACCTGGCAAGGTACCTGGCATACAACAGGAGCACATGATTAGTTACTGGAGGAAGGGAGGGAGGAGTAATAGCACTACAAGCCAAAAAGAAAGCAGAGGTGATAATTCTAATGTCACCCAAAGCAAAATGCAAAGTAACACTAAGTGGAACAAAGGTTTATTTTGTATTTATAAAAAAGAGGGGGGGGGATAACAGTCCAAAACTTTGGGTCTAGAATAGTGTGCCATCGATTTAAAGTAAAAACTGTCTGAAGAACATGGAAAACAAATATCGCATTGATTTTAACATAAAACTCCCTCTCTCAGTCACACCTGTTAAGCAAAACATGATGTACAAGACTTGTAGAAAGAAATTAACTTGGTTTAAGAGCTTTTGTTATTGTAATAAAATATACATAACAAAATTTAGTATTTTGGCCAGTTGTGAATGTGAGGCTCAGTGACACTAAGGATGTTCACGTTGTTGTGCAACCACCCCCACCATCCGTCTCCAGAACACTTCTGTCTTTCCAAACCCGACAAACAGTGGCTCCCGTTTCTCACGGCTGCTAGCCCCAGCCTCCTATTTCTTACTCTGAATTTCACCACTTCAGGTACCTCGTAGAAGTGGAATCATATGATAGTTGTCCTTTTGTAACTGGCTCCTTTCACACAGCATAACAGTTTCAAGGCTCCTACATACATGTTGAGGCATGTGTTAAAAGTTCCTTCCTTTTTAAGGTTGTATAATAGTCCATCGTATGTAGATATACCACATTTTTCCTATGCATCTGTTGGTGGACACTTGGGTTGTTTCCACCTTTAGGCTATTGTGAATAGTTCTGCGATGAGCATAGGTGTGCAAACACCACTTTTGAGTCCCTGCTTTCAATTTGTCTAGGACTATTCTCCAGAACAAGGATTGCTGGGTCATACAGACGATTACTTCTTTAACTTTTTGAGGAGCCCGCGTACTGTTTCCCACAGCAGCGTACCGTTTTATATTCCTGCCAGCAAAGCACAAGGATTCCAATTTGTCTACATCCTTATCTGCCCCTAATATGATTTGCCAATATTTTCTACCATTCTGTGGGTTTCCTTTTCATTTTGCTCATAGTACCCTTTGAAACACAAAAGTTTTAAATTCTTCTTTAATCCTCATCTGAGGATATGTTTACTGACTTGAGAGAGAGAAGGGTGTGAGAGGAAACATCAATCAGCTGCCTCACATCCAGACCGCGGCCGCAGCAAAGTTTGTAATCTGAATGAAGTCCAATTTATGTCTTTTTTTTTTCTTTCGTTGCCTGTGCTTTTGGTGTCATAGCCAAGAAATCATCACCAAATCCCAGGTCATGAAGCTTTCCCCCTAATTTTTCTAGTAAGTGTTTTATAGTTTTAAGAGCTCTATATTTAATTTTATGGAGAATATATATTCTTTTTAAAAGCTTGATACATTTTAAAAGTAGAAATTGCACAAACCACAATAAGTAGGTGCAATACAATAAAAACTAGTAATGAAGATATTAGTAATTGTATATTTGAAAGTTGCTAAGACAGTAGATCTTAAAAGTTCTCACCGCAAGAAAAAAATTGTAATTCTGTGTGGTGATGGATGTCAACTAGACTCCCTGTGGTGACCCAATATATACATATATCAAATCATGTTGTACACCTAAAGCTGACACGATGTTACACATCAGTACTATCTGAACAGGGGAAAGAGGAAACAGCAAGCACAGGACATGAAGCGTGTCACTGGGATTTGATGCTCCACAAGGCTGCCCTGCCCACCTCTGTGTTTCCTGCCAAGTTCGACAGGATGCCCTCGCACAGCCAGGCCAGTCAGCACTGGTCAAGTAGCAGGTTTCTTCTAAACACACACACACACACACACACACACACACACACTCGCACCCTCCCCCCACCTTCCACCACACCATTAAAAAAAAAATCACTAGCAATTAATAACGAATGTTAACTGCTTGGAAATGTTAGAACTCTCTTTAACTCTTGGGTCAACGAGAAACTCAAGACTGACATGATAGATTGGCTAGAAAATTACACTGAGAATATTTACCTCTGACAAAATAAGCTTAAGGAAATTAAAAGGAAGAAACTAATGAGGATAAGGGAAAGCTAATTTGTTAAAAAATAAAAACTAGTAGTGAATAAATAAAGGTTTTACTACCTCTTTCTTCCCCCTAAACCAAAGGTTATCCAACCCTTTCAGCTAGAGCAGACCTAATACCCCTGGGGTGGGCTGAACTGTGTGCCCCTGAAAGCACATTCAGGTCCTAACCTCGGGTACCTGTGCATGGGGCCTCGTTTCAAATTACAGTCCGTGCAGGTGTGACCGAGCTGAAGTGAGGTCCTGCTGGATGGAGTGGGCCTTACCAGACAAAGGACATTGGGTCACACAGGCACACACAAGGAGAGGGTCACATGGGGAAAGGCAGAGACGGAGGATGCACCTACAAGCCATGGACTCCAAGGGCTGTGGGCAGCCCCCAAGAGCAGGGAGAGGGGCCTGGAGTTCTTCAGAACCTCCAGAAGGAACCAACCTGCTAACACCTGGATTTTGGATCTCCAGCCCCCAGAACTGTGAGAGAATCACTTTCTCTGGTTTTAGGCTACCCACTTTGTGGTCCTCTGTTATGGCAGACTAGGAAACGAACACACCACCTACCAGATGGTGTCAAGTGTCCTATCCCCTCCCACCTCTTTCTTCCAAGACACACACATAGGAGACTTCTCTGAAGCAGTGTCAGGCTCCACAGTCTTTTCACTGAAGATGAGGTGTGGGCACTGTTTTCAGACCCAAGGCCTCTTGCCACCCTGCCCAGTGCTTCCCCCGGCAACTGTGCCAGAGGAATGAACACAACGCATATGTGTTCGCAACAGCAGGTCTGTCCCTGGCAGCAGCTTAGCATGTCCTGGGAGCTTCTACTGAAGACAAGTGCCAGGTGCTGTCCCCAGGGAGTCTGATTAAGTTGGTCTGGTGCCCACCTGTCCCCCACCCCATCTCATTCTGTAAAGCTCCTAGATGATTCTAACACACAGTCAGGGGTGAGAACCTCAGATTCAAAAGAGGAGTGGCATGGGCTTCCAGCTGGAACCTAGGGACTGGCCCTGGTACACAGGGGAGCTGCGGGCCCATGGAGTGGGCAGGAGGAAAGCAGAGGACAGGGCCAGGAATGAAATGTCAGACTGGCTGTCAGCCAGTCACCCAGGCCAGTTGGAAAAGAAAGTCTAATAGGTTAGTACAAGGAGATGCAGCTAGAAATAGCAGGGGGCCTGTCTGGGAAAGGCCTCGAATGCCAAGACAAGTCTGATCAGCCTGAAGGCAAGGATAAGTCACTGGTGATTTTTACACTAAGAAAGTAGCATGCTCACCCTGGCCGGTGGCTCAGTTGGCTGGAGCATCATCCTGTAAACCAAAAGGTCACGGGTTTGATTCCTGGTCAGGGTGTGTACCTGGGTTTCGGGTTTTGTTTCTAGTTGGGGTGAGAGGCAACTGATCAATGTTTCTCTCTCACACTGATGTTTCTCTCACTCTTTCTCTCCCTTCCCTTCTTTCTAAAATCAATAAGCACGTCACTGGGTGAGGATAAAAAAATAAAAAGTAAAGACTTCTACATATTAAAAACTAGCATGATTAAAGAGAAACTTAAGACAGCTCCATGTGTAGGAGGTATATAAACTGTCTGCATTAACTAATAATACAGTCTCCCAAGATAATTACACTCGCGCTAACACAGCCACCAGTGAGGTTGTCTGAGGATATGATGTCCTCCCAGGTTAACCTTTCTTCCCACACCCTGCACTTAGAGGTCTTCCCACACCCTGCACTTAAAGGTCTCTCCGATTCAGACATGTTCAGACCTCAGTGATGTTTCTAACAGAATGCCAGATTTGTTTGGAGTTTCTTATTATCAACAATCATGTTTCTTTCAGCCTTTCCCCCTAATGCCTATCACAGAAGGTAATGGGGTCTGGCACCTTTCAGGTTCTCAAGCAAGGTTTATAGAAGGGAAGAAAGGAGGAGACCTGCCACCAGGTACCATTTATCCTACACAACCCAGGTGGGTCCAGTTGTGGGCTGTGGCATGGTCAGGAAATGGAAGGGAGGGCCAACCCAGTCTGAGCTAAGGGACCTAGCTGGTGCAGGGGCTGGCCTCTGGTGTGAGTTAGAAATAGTACAACAGAGTACATGGCAAGGGATTGACTCAAGCTGGTCGCAAGGAGGGCCAAACTTGGGAAGGGTGGGGAGGGGGCGGCTATTGCAGGAGGCTCTGGGTGGCAGATGTGCTGAAGGGCAGGTGCACAGCGAACCCCAATCCCAGCTGCTCGGGTGGGTGGAAGAGTACTGGCCCAGTGGAGGGGCCCCAGAGCTTGGCATGGTGTCAGGTCCAGGCAGACCTGAAGTGGCAGACAGAACATAGGTGAAATGCAGGAGCTGCCACGGCTGGCAGCAGAGCCAGGTAGTAGCTCTGAAGCTCACCTGAGCCTCGGAGCCATGGCTACAGGGACAGGTTTGGCCCCACCGGGTAGAGGGTGCTCTACCCAAGATGGGCTCAGTGGCTGCAGGGGTGTCCCACCCACCACACCTCCAGCCAATGAAAGCAGGGCGGTGAGTGCAGGCATCCAGTGATTTTCTAGTTTATTTCTGAAGGAAAGATAACATGACCAGTATCTACTTCCCTGCACTTCCCCACGCCAGGACCACCTGCCCCTGTGTATGCCCACCTCACCAAGCCTGCATCAACAGGCTCACTCCGAGTCATCAGAGAGCAGTAACACGCTCCACGGGACAGACATGATAAGGACATTCTCTGAGGAGGCAGCTAGGCTGCTACTTGGGGAAAGAGCCTGGGCTGGAGTCAGAAGACCTAAGTCCCAGTCCTGGTTTCATCACTAACTCATTGCACACTGTTCGCCCACCTGCAGACCAGCTGCTGTCCAAGCTCCGCTCCTACTCTCCTTCTCTGATCTTTCGCACCTGGATGCTGAATACCAGGCTCGGTGTGCCACCCATCAAGACAAAAGCAGGTAGGCTGCCACCTCTCCTGTCTGGTCAACCCCCTCATGATGTTGCTTCTGCACTCGCTGCTCTGGTAATGGCATTGTGTGACACAGAGGGGAGTGGGGAAGGTATCAGGGATGGTGTCTGCACTGGGGGATCAAACTGAATCACGGACAGTGGCAGCTGTGCAGCCCTGGTCAGAACCACTGCCAGGCCTCAGCAGGGAGAGGGCGCTGCCAACAGCCCACAGCCCTTCTTGTCTGGAGCAGGACCCTCTGCTGACAGGGGCCCCCACAGTCACACACTGATTGACACAGTTCACAAAGCTGACCCCGTACCTCGAGGTGGGTCAGCTCTGCAGTGTGGTTTATGTTCCAGAACCTTCCCTCTGTGGATTAACCAGACCTAAATTTGATTTGAGACTACACCCTTGTTCAGCCCTAGCCCTCCCTCCCTCTCCACCCTGCTTCCTTCCGCCTTCCAGTGCCTTCTGGAGAGCCCTGCCTTAAATAATCACTGTCACAAGAATACCTGCCTTGGATCTGCTTCTAGGGCCTTGATCTAGAGCAGTGTGGCTTTAATAAGTAAAAGTAAAACGCCACTAGTAGGTAAACCGTGAATGGGGCAGAACATGCCCAGGAGCTCAGGAAGTCAGCACCCAGATGCATTCTGAAGACAAAGGAAAGGCTTCATGAGTAGAAGGAAGAGGAGTCAGGCCAGCTTCCCTTTGCCCCTGGAGGGAGCAGTCCCCTGTACTGAAACCCTGGTCTTCCCAGTCCATTTCCTAAGCAGCACCGGTAGCTGAGAGCTTCCCAAGTCAGGGACTCAGCTGACTCAGCAGGCGCCCCCTGGATGAAACTCCATAGTGAATGCTGTCCTTTTCTTTTTAGAGACTAGGCTGATCTGCGGGGAGTTCTACCTTAAAAGGCTGCAGAGGGCAACACTAGCAAAACTCGCCCAGCCCACAGTGGCCACCAAGTTCCAAGCAAGGTGACCTGGGGCAGTCGCAACTGCCAGAGCCCAGGTGGGGGTGCACTGCTGCAGGCGGACCAGTCAGACTGGGTGGTTTGTGGCCCGAGCTCTGCACCAACATGCACACATGGGATGTCTGGCCCTGCCTCTTGGTGTCTGTGGGGACCTGCCTCAGGGTTCTCACCTGTCAAACGAGGGGCTCATGTGTTAGTAAACGCATGAGTGCAGGGAACAAGCTGAGAACGGTGTTCAGCACATGGAGACGTTCAATATTTGCTAACTTACCATTATAATACACACCCTGTGCATTCATGGGAGGCATGGAGGCCACCACCATGAAGAGCTGTATGTAGCCAAGCAAAAGGCTTTATTAGCTCTACAAGCTCTTATAAAAAAGGCTCAGCAGGATGCCCTCCTTCCAAGGCCACTTCCAGACCCAAGACTGAGCCAATGACCTGCTGAGGTCAATGCTGAGCTCGATGAGCTTCCAGCTCCAGATCCTGAGCTGTCGTTGCAACTTAGACATTTTTTTCACTTATCCATATGAGACTTGTGATGGATAACCTTGTGTCAACTTGACCGGGCCATGGGGTGCCCAGATATCTGGTTAAACATGATTCTGGTGTATCCGTGAGGGTGTTCCTGGATGAGGTGAACACTGGACTCAGTAGGTTGAGCAAAGCAGAGGTCCTCCCCAGTGGGGCCTGTCTACTCCACTGAGGGCCTGATGACAACAAAGGGGTGGAGGAAGGGCGCGGCAAATTCCCTCTCTCTGCCTGACTGTTCAAGCTGGGACCTTGGTCTTCTGTCCTCAGACTGAACATTTATCACCCACTCTTCTCAGTCTCCAGCTTGCAAGTGGCAGATCATGGAGCCTCTCAGCTTCCATAATCACATGAGCCAATTCCAACAAGTCTTGATTGATTGATAGATAGCTAGACAGATAGATACATGGATGGATGGATAGACAGACAGATGCACAGACAGATCTGCTACTGGCTCAGTTTCTCTGGAGAACTCTGGCTAATACACAACTACTTATTCATGTCCATTAACCAAAAACTCTGAAAGAGGGATTTGTTGAAACAAAAAATATTCAGGAGTGCGATTCATTTATTTTTCAAAAGGAGAAAGACAGCAGGGACTAATCTTCGGCCATCCCCAGGCAGGACACTTCACTGTTTCACGTCCATCTCTCCTTCCAAAGACCGTATGTCCTTACCAGGGACGAACTGCTGTCACCTACCTGGCACCATGGCAGCCCCGCATCCACAGTGGAACTTAGATTTCACTTTAGAGGAGGGGGTGTTGGGACCCGAAGCCCATGGCTCAGAGTAGCCAGCTTTCCCTTCAGATCCCGGCCCCATTACTTGCTGTGCGTGTCTTACAACTGAATCCTTACCCAGCCGAGTCACGCTTTTCTCCTCCACAGCATGGTAACAAAACCTAACTTTCAGTAATGTCATGAGGTGTGCATGGGAGAATGCATGTACATTATTAGTCTTCCATTGCTACTGCAACAAACTGCCACACACTTTGTGGCTTAAAGCAATACAAATGTATTATCTAACAGTTCTGGTCAAACGTGGGTCAGCGGGCTTTACTGGAGAGCCAATGTCCTCACTCTCTCCAGCTTCCGGATTCTGCCATATCACTTGGTGCATGGCCCCACATCACTCTGAATCCTGCTTCCATCATCCCAACCCCTTCTGACTCTCATGTGCCCTTATTCCCTTACAGGAACCCTGTAGGTACAGCGGGCTCCCCTAGATAAGCCACATAATCTCTCCTTCTCAAGATCCTTAACTTAGTCACCTCTACAAAACCTCTTTGCCATGTAAGGTCACAAAGCTATTCAAAGATTCCACAGATTAGGATGTGAACATCTTGGAGGGGCTGTTCTGCTCACCATGGCATGGAAAAACCTGGGACAGTAATTCTGAGCACAGAATCGGTGCTTCACAAACAGCATTTACTTGGCTAGGAAAACAACAGAGCAGCTGTACTACAGCAATGGTCACATGTGACAAATACAACACGTTTCCGTTCATATGAGGCAGCAAGATTGTTCAAGTTCTAAGAGACAGTAAGTAGGATTGTGACTATCAGAGGGTGGGGCTGGGGGATACAGGAAGATGGTGTTTTGTGGGCACAGAGCTCCAGTTCTGCAAGATGAAAAAGTTCTGGAGACCCGTCACACAACAATGTGCACACAGTCAACACGCTGCAGTGTATGCTTGAAAATGCTTAAGATGACTCAAGATGGATCACAGACATAAATGACAAAATGTAAACTGCAAAACTATAAGACTCCTAGATGATAACATGGAGAAAATCCTGACGACCTTGGGTTTGGCGATGACTCTTCAGATAGGCATGATCCTTGGAAGTAAGGTGGATTTCGTTAAAATGAAAAGCTTCTGCTCTGTGACGGACACTGTCAAGAGAGTGAGAGGACAAGCCACACACTGGGAGATGATATGTGCAAAAGGCACACCTGGTAAAGGATTATTACCCCGAACCACAAAGAGCTCCTGTAACTCAACAGTAAGAAAATAAACCTTGGTTAAAAATGGGTCAAAGACCTTAACAGACATCTCACCAAAGAAGATAGATGTAGATAGCAAACAAGCATATGAAAAGATGCGCCACATCATATGTCCTCAGAGAAATGCAAATTAAAACAACAAGGGTGCACCACCCCACACCTGTCAGAGTGGCCAAAGTCCAGAGCGCTGCTGGTGCCACACACAGATGAGGACATGAAGCGGCAGGAGCTGTCACTTTGGAGGACAGTTTGACAGTTTCTTATAACTAAACATACTAAACCAAGTGATCCAGCAATTTGACTCCTTGTTATTTACTCAAATGAGTTGAAAACTTACGTCCACACAAAAACCTGCACACAGATATTTATAGCAGCTTTATTCCTATCTGCCACAAGTTAGAAGCCACCAAGACACACTTCAGTAGGGGAAATAAAATGGTACATCTAGAAAATGAAATATTATCCAGCAATTTTAAAAAATGAGGTATCAAGTCATGAAAAGGCATGGAGGAAACTTAAACACATATCACTAAGTGAAAGAAGCCAATCTGAAAAGCATGGTTCCAACTACATGACATTCTGAAAAAGGCAAAACTTGGAAGACAATAAGGAAGGTCAGTGGTTGTCAGGGGCTGGGGGCGGAGGGAAGAGTAAGTGGCGCACAGAGGGTTTCGAAATGGTGAAAATACTCTGTACGGTACTACAGTGGTGGGTATGTCCTCATACATTTGTGCCTTATGTCACCAACTGTGACCCTTATGTCAACAATGGGTGATGATGGGTGTCGGTGTCCAGTCATCAACCATAACAAGAGTCCCCTCTGGTGGGGATGACCATGGGAGAGGGAACACCTATGTGGAGGGAAGGGTATGTGGGAAATCTCTGTACCTCCCCTCAATTGTGCTGTGAAACTAAAACTGCTCTAGAAATAAAGTCTATTAAAATAATATTTTAAAAAGTGGTTAAGATGGTGGGTTTTATGTGTTTTACTACACCTTGAAAAAAACACTCCTTTGGCTTGTCTCAAAGAGACTAATCAAACTGCATCTACTTGATTTGCTCAGAACAGGTTGGAGCGAGCTTCCTACAGCACCATTTAAGCCAATAAATACTGCTTGTGAAGTGGTTTTTAAAAGGCATGTTTTCAAGTACATCCCACACTGGCAATTAGAATGCCACACCATTTTTTAAAAAACAATTTCATCAGGTGACTGCTTAAGCATCTCAAACCTTCTCTGATTGAAGTTGTTTTCTTCAGTATTTTGGTCTTAAAATGAGGATAGTATGAATAGTATGAGGATGCGGAATTTGGGGGGCACGTGATGAAACTGTTCTTTTTCTTGACTTTGGTGGTAGCTATACAACTGTATGCATTTGTCAAAACTCCCAAAATTGTGTACCCTTAAGAGTTTTACTTTATGTAAATTCAGCTTATTGTGTAACGGGAAAAACAAGTTACGTGGTGACCACAGCTCTCTGAGCTACAGTGTTGACCCACTGTGACATTCTTGTCTTGAAGTGGCCCTGTCATCCACTTGGTCTGTGAGACAAACAAGGCCAGTACCCTTGGAGATCTGCTTTGGGAAGAAGAGCCTGGACTTCCAAACCCTTCTCAGCTGGAGAGTTTCCGAGGCCTCCGCCCTCTCTCCGCTCCTTCTGCGCACCTCCTCTGGGACGTGCACTCGCCCCACATGCCTCTCCCTGGATTATAAGGACCAGTTTAGCTTTCTGCCTTGTGCCCTCAAATCACATATCAGGTGTACTTGGCAGGGTTGGATGGAGTTGCAAACATGCTTTTAAAGTCACTTTACAAGTAATATTTATTGGTTTACTGGTGTTGCTCAGAACAGCTGTCCCCCACAGGCACTATTCATTGGCCTCACAGAGCAGCCAGGGGCCTGGAGGCAAAGGGGACCAGTGAGACATCGTCAGGAGGCTTTTTCATTCTCTGTGACACAGAACTTAATGTCAAAAAGAAAACAGAACAAAACTCTGTGACCTTGTCTTCAACTTCTCTTTCTACTAGATCCTTCTCTTCAGTATTAAATATGCTCAAAATCTGTTCCATCTTTTAGAAACAATCCTCACAGCCCTCTCCCTGCAGATGCCACCCCATCTCATTCTATCCTCCCGGACCACGTGACCCAGAAAGGGCTTCCTCTTCCCACCCCATAAGCACTTCAGTCTGACCCCAGCTCACCACCTTCTAAGTGGAGTTTGGTTCTGGTCCATAATTCCTAGGTTGATGAAAGCAGCCAATGCTCTGCAATGCTAATTTAAATGGATCTAAGCCCCGGTTGGTGTGGCTCAGTGGACTGAGCGCTGGCCTGTGATCCAAAAGATCACTGGTTCAATTCTCCATCAGGGCACATGCCTGGGTTGTGGGTCAGATCCCTAGTTAAGGGCATGTGAGAAGCAACCAATCACTTTCTCTCGCACATGTTGCTCCCCCTCTCTTTCTCCCTCCCTTCCTCTCTCTAAAAAGGAAATACAATCTAAAAAAGGTGGATCTTAAAACATCACTTGGCACTGTGGCTCTGGAGAAATGTTCGCATGCTTGGCTCTCCTCCTCCCCTGGCTTTTCCTTTCTGCCTGCCTCTTAGCTTCTCCTCTGTCCAAATCTTTCAGCATTGTGGTTGTCTACGGTTCTTTCTTCACTCTCTCCCTTATCTAAACCATACGCTCATCC
Organism: Phyllostomus discolor; assembly: GCF_004126475.2. NCBI lineage: Eukaryota > Metazoa > Chordata > Mammalia > Chiroptera > Phyllostomidae > Phyllostomus > Phyllostomus discolor. Next base: position 55,251,233 of record NC_040910.2, on the reverse strand, counting down.
CATGGCTTCATCCACCATCCTCATGCTGATTAAGATCAAAACCAGTATCTGCAGCCCCCAGCTTCTTCCTCTGAGTTCCAGACTCAACTATCCAATGACCTCATCTGACTTCAACCCTATTGCCTGACAAACCCTGTCTCATTCTGGACCCCTGGACAGGCTGTCCCTTGGGAAGTAGCACTGTCATTCAGTTAACCACCTAGGAGTAACTGTTGTCACATTTGGGTGACATATCCCATCATTCATTCAGCCCTGATGATTTCACCTCCTGGATAGTTCTCAAATCTCGATTTTTCCCCATTGCCACAGCCACAAACTTAATTGGTCATCCCTTATTTATGCTCACCCTTCTCAAGTTCATTCTGTTCAAAAGAATGGTCTTTTAATAATGCAAATCTATGCCTGCTGGTCCTGTTTAAAATTCTTCAGTGATCTCCCAAACTTTGGAATGGAGTCCAGTCCTTCGAGTGGCCTCCAAGGCTGTACCTAATGTTTGCTGTCTGCCTGTCCAACTTCCCCCCAACCCCCGCCTCCGTTTCCACTTTGATCAGCTTTTAGTCACTGGCACCTTTTTCACCTTACAGCAAATACTGCCCCCATGCCTAGAATGTTCTCCAGGCTTTTTGCCACACAGCTGCCTGCTTCTCAGCCTTCAGGGAACTTCCTGTGCTCCTTGCATTGAAGCGCCCATGTGATAGGCTTCCCAAGTGTTCTTTACGTCTTAACACTTGTAGTCATTTGTGCAATTATTTGTTTGCTTTCCCTCCTAGACAGGAAGTCCCATGTCTGTTTTGTCCAATCACCGATATTTGTCTTTCCTTTTGGCAACACAGCCCTTGAACTTGCTACACTGGAAGAATCAGCCACTTTATGAATCCTGGTGGAAGAGCAGGAAGGCAAAAGACCATCCCCAACCCCTCACTTTCCCAGCCTCTCTTTTGGGTAGGACATGAGCAAACCCCCAATTAGCACACCCTTAGAGGGTTTTTTTTTGGTCAACAACTGGTAACCAGAGGGAAAGGCTGGGGAACACTCCTCTCCTTTGGGCAGCAGTGCAGGGGGTGGCTCCAAGCATGAGCTCCAGGGACAGAAGCAGCGCTGGCCCATCGGCTGCCAAGTGAGGTCCTGGGAGAACCATAGGAGGAGGTAGTACCTGGTGTGCAGCGGTTCCCATCAGTTCCGGAGGGTGTCTCTACAGCCTCCCAATGATCCTGCCACCTCAAATCTGCTTTTTCATGGACACTATGGGCTTCAGGATCAGATCACACTGGAATCTATTTGTCAGAGTTGACTAATAGAACAGCTATAAATCTGGTGTCCCAGAAAAGTCCCTGGCATGCAATGCGTACACAGTGAATGTCTACTGCTTAAAAGAATGCATGAAGCCTTGGCTGGTGTGGCTCAGTGGATTGAGCTCTGGCCTGCAAACAAAAAAGGTTGGTGATTTGATTCCCAGTCAGAACACATGCCGGGGTTGCAGGCCAGCTCCCCAGTAGGGGGGCATGTGAGAGGCAAGCACACACTGATGTTTCTCTCCCTCTCTTTCTCCTTCCTTTCCCCTCTCTAAATATAAATAAATAAATAAATAAAATATTTTTTAAAAAAGAAGGAGAGCATGAAATAACCCTGGCTGGTGTGGCTCAGCTGGCTGGAGCATCGTCCCATAAACAGAAAGGTCACGGGTTCTATTACTGGTTGAAATAAGTGACAGTCAATCAATCCATGTTTCTCTTCCTTTCTCCTTTCCCTTCTCTCTAAAATCAGTAAGCATGTCCTTGGGTGAGGATAAAAGAATGTGTGAAACAAAAGGGTCATAGCTGCTTTGGTGGAATGAAGATCTCTTACACAGAATAGTTTTAAAACTTCATCCACCTGCCATTTAAATGGCAAACACCATGAATGTTAAACCAAAGTTTGGAAAACACTGCATTAGTTGATGTAGGAAATTCCTTTAAGATTGGGTTCACTGCATTAACACGTAATTTCTTTTCCGACTAGGAAGTCACATCCACCAAAAAAATAAAAAGTTGACCCAGCTACCACGAAGTGGGCATTCTTTGAAGGACAGTTCAAGTTTAAGGGAAGGGCCACCCAGCCATGGGCAGAGACCTACCTGGTTTAGTTACTGAATTTGGAATTTCCGGTAAAATCAAAAGGCAACTGCCTCAAATGAATTGTTGTGAGGATTAAAGAATATAGGCGCTCTTTACCAATGTCACCCTGATAAATTTAATAACAAAGTGAGAGCTCAAAAGTCAGTATCTGGCCTATGCTTAGTGCTTCTTCAGTGTTTCCATATTTCTTCCCCTCTTGCTCCTCATTCCTCACCCAGAAGTGACTTACTAAATTATACGGCTAACACAGCAACATTGAAGAAACCAGTGACACTGAGTTTTTTTCATGCTATTCTCGCCCTGAATCACACCCCCCTCCCTCAAATACGGATCCTTTGGCAGGAACATTACATTTATGGAAGCACAGATAACATCAAAATTAACATTCAGAAATGGGTAAAATGTGTATGAACTTTTCTTTTTCATAAGTATTCACGATGCTGAAATTAGTGATGCCCAAATGGATAGCCTGGAGCTTAAAATCTGTCTCTACACAGAATAACCAGCGTTGCTGAACACAGTGAACCGTGCCACGCCGACAAAGCTGCCTACGTTTTGATTTTGCCTCCAATTTTGTCTCTTCCCAGATCGCCCTTTATTAAGTACAATGTTTTAGTTAGAAGCTATGACTTTCAGGACACAATTTATGCTCCAGAATTATTTCCAAAAAAAAAAACTAAAAAACCCTAGATGCTTCATTTCCTACCATAATTGTTTGGGTTTTGTGAACTTGCAATGGCTCCAAAAGTCCCTTCACTCCTTTCCAAGGTTAATTTCCCTTCTAAGTCCTAAATACATCTGCTCCTGCCCATGTCTTATTCCATTATTAATCTGTTCCCAGCTTGAACATGTCCTTTGCACACTCTCCTTAGCCTGAGAACTTACTTGCATCTCTTATCCCAGCCATCTCAGCCTAAGTAAATGATCCTACCATCCTGTCTCTTCAAAATCCTCCCTTTCATTTCTTAGACTCCAAATTTACTGAGGAAAGCCAACACTTTCTCACTTGCTACTCATTCATTAACTTAATTACAGTCTTACCAGGTCCCCTCTTTTGCTCCTACAGGAAATGCTCTTGCAAAGATGAGCAGTGATTCAATTGTCAAGTTCAAAAGCCTCCCTTCAATTCACCCTCAGTAACCACTCAATGTGATAGGATTGGTTGCCTTCTCCTCTTCCTATGGGGAGGGGTTGTTCTACTACAATATGCACTTTTTTGAGCTTCTCTGCTCAATCTTCAAATGGTAAACACTTCATTGCTATTTTAACTCCTTTCTTCTTTCCCTGTGTCCAGATCTTTAATCACTGTATAACATATTTGCACATGCATCTCAGGGTTTCATTTCCACTCTAGACCTTTCTCCTGAGTTCTAGTTCTGTGTAAGTGGTTATTGTTCAAACCAGGTTCAATGTATCAAACATGGGAATCATTCCTTTCCCCTTACCACTCTATTCTTCCTCCTGTCCTCACTTCCTCAGCTAATTTATACTTAGGCTCCCCCTAGACACCAGCGCCAAATACAAACCACATCTTCCCTCCCGCTTTGTGTCTACCTTCACAGCCACACGGGCCCACCTGTCCCATCCCGCAGTCCCTCCTTTGTCACCTCCAGCACTGACAGGTCCTGCCTCTGCCTTCGCTTCCCTTTCAGGACTGTCTAACACTTAAGTCCTCAGCCATTTCCCAGCTTTAAGTAAGCCCCCCAAAGGGATCCAGCTGACTACACACAGTTCAGTTCCACCCCAGCACGCCACGTACACTTCAACTTGGTTCAATGCAGAATGACCTCTCTGCCCAGTGTTTCCAGCCACACTGAACTTCACACTATTTCTGGAATGCAGTTTCGCATGTCAGTTCCTGCCATTCCCTTCCCAAGCATGCTATGCTCTTAATTCCCTTTTGCACTTGTGGGGCACTTACTAGTCTTTCAATATGTTACCTCCTCTATGAATAATGTCCTGACACTATCTGGCAGAAAAAAGGCTCTGCCTGCCACAGTCTTATGCTTCACACACAATTTTCACAGCAACTGCACTGTGCGCTGCCTGTCTTCCTGGTGTGGGACACTCGAGGGCAGGAGTGTCACTCACTCCCACAGGCTCAATGATAAAAATGTTCCCATCTCCTCTAAACTTCCAGGCAACACATCACTGAAAATGAGAAACGGACAGAAAGAGTTTTGTGAGAGCTTTAATGGCACAAAATGTTTATAGCTACAAGTTATACATGTATTGTAAACTGTATATGATACAAAGTGCTAACTAAATAGATGAAGAATGCATAATCACTTTGGCTCAGTTAATTCCAATAATTTCAACAACTGGTTCACTTAAAAATTCATCGGCCTGGTTAAGTCTTCAGTTTTCATTTTTTAGGACAGTAAATATTTGTACTGTAATCAAAGTAACGTGTTGAATTTTTCCGTGTGCAAGTTTGTGCAGTTTTGCTCTTGACTATAAATATTTTAAGCCGATCTTCATCAAACAGAAAAAAATGAAGCCTTTTTAACTCCAAATTGTAAACAGGTGTAAAGCTTTTTAAACATTACTCTTAAAATGTCAACAGTTAATTGTTGGGTTCTCCTTTCCAATCACATAATCTGTTTCTGCTCACCACACACCTGGGTGGAGAGCACAGACACTCATCACTATGGTAGGGCCAACCACAACCCCACAGGATCCCATCTTAGAACTTCTAGTGTGATCCTATAATAAACAGTCCAAAATTTCACTAGTATTTTTAAGAAAAAGGGCAGAACTAAATTTATTTTCAATGTGGAAAAAATAAGCAGACCCAAGTTCAATCACACTGCTGATAGAACTGCTACTGAATTTTAACAGAGGCTAATGTGTTGCCTGTAAAAAGTTGCTCTTATTTTAAGAATAATTTTACATTCCCCTCCCATGATACCAATTGTAATACAAATTGTATATTATAGCAATTTATTTATTTAGCCCTCCTAACCTGCCCAGCCTTTTAAATTTTACTCAGGCTTTGCAAAAATCAGTGGGCCATCAGATTTTTGTTCTTTCCAAAGAAATTTAAACATGAACACTTGAAATAAATAGGTTATAGAAGGCAAATCAAGTGTTACCAGGTTTAAGAATAAAATAGAAACAAAGTATAATAAAAATGTCTCCAAAATTATTTAGCATCCATTGCTAGAAAGAAAAACAAAGTAAAATAATTCAGAAAACTATTTTGTATATAACATCTTTTTCTTAAAGATAGCCAGCTATATACTTGAAAAAAGTCAGAAATTAATTTTTGTTTAATCTGTATGTTCTTTTCCACTATAACACATATATTTTACAAAACTTGATGTGAGAGAAAAGAGAGTTTCTGCAAACCGGTGAACCTGGTTGTCCAAGTGTTTTTATTCAAGTCAACCTGATGCACTTTATTTAATGAGTAAATTGCTAGTTTTAAAATTAACAATGGTTCTCTAAATATTCAATAGTAATGTCTATATCATAAACAGTAATTATTTATATATAAACATATAATAGTATCCTTCAGAGTCATGCTATGAGTTCTGAAATCCAATAAATCTACTTGAAATAACTGGCAATCCTGACGCTTTCCAACAATTTGGTCCTAAAGCTTCACATTTTAGAAACAAACAAACAAAAAAAGCATGTCATTGAAGGAAGTTGTTGAGGGCTCTGGAACATCAGGCATTTGAAGTAACTGAAAAGACGGCTGCAACGGAAAGTGGGCAGTGCCTGCAGATCGCAGGGTCACCTCAGAAAGATCACACAGTAAACATTAAAAAAGGGGAGATCAGAAAACAACAGATGGCATCTTTTCAGAACTGTGTCCAATGTTCCCACAAACCAAGTCTGTTTATCCAAGTTGCTCAAGTGCTTGGAATAACTCAATCACCTTTAGTTTAAAGGCTTCAGAGAAGACGTGATGCTTCCTAAGACAGTGAGCCTGTATTTACACCACAAACTGGACCTCATTCCAAAGCCTCTTCTTAGAAAAGAAAAATTTTTTAAATGTAAAAGTCATGAAAAGTTCACATGCAACTAACAAACGTAAAAATACCAAACACACACACAAAAATCCCAAAAGCAATTTCATATATGTCTAGGCCTGAGACGTTCCTTATCAGAAATAAAGATTCTACGCCATAGAAAAGACAGCATTACAACATACTAGTAGTAAAATCTGCTGATGTATTTTAGTTCCTATTCCATTTCATAGCTGTCATCTATACAGATCGCCTCCTATGAATGAAAAGGTGTCATCAGGAGCTTAGACAAAGAGTGGCTCCAAAGCTGGTTTAAAATAATTTTTTATTGCCCAGGATATTTTTTTCCTTGTGTCTTGTGGGTTTTTTTTTGTTTTCTTTTTAATAACTAGTAAGTTCAAGCTTAAAGAAGCTTGCCTTTGTCTTGAAAAACAAAACAACAAAGCTTTTATATCATCTGCCAACCTGATCTTGTTTTTAGAGAGAGACAGGAGTCATCTTGCAAGAGTAAAATTTATACCATGAATGATTCAGGTCTCAGTCTGGTGGTACTAAAAGGAGACAACAGCATTATTGACAAAATTATTATCTGCTGGTGGCATCTGCGGAAAAGAAGCCCTTGCAAATTTCTAAACAACAGTAAACTCTGTTAGGAAATTCTAAAGTGTCTTACAGGCCAAAAAGGGAATGAGGTTAGTAAAATGCCTCAACAGAGTTTGAATAAAATACTGGATTTGAGAATTATTGGAGCTTGGATATGTAAAAATAGGGTTGTAGGTTGGGTCATGCTTACAATGGTCTCAAGTTCAAATACACTACTGTGACAATACACCACTTCACAGGTCACACGCTTTCCCAGGGGCTTCTTTCCTTCAGTAGGTGCTGGCAGAAGGTGAGCTCAGTCGTTTTCCAATATAGATGCTGGAAGGAAAGAGAAAGCACCATGTTTCACCTACTTCCAACAGTTCTACACAGGCTTGTCCACATGATGAACTGTAATAAAAACTAAAAATTTCAGTCCTTATAAAATGCTCAAAAGGTGAAAGTGTGTAGTCCCCCGCACCCTAAAGTCATCACTGACTGACCTAAAACTATCACAAGCCAGCCCAACTGGTCTCTGGAGGCCAGACGGGACAGTGCAGGGCCAGCGATTCGACAAGGGAAGGTGAGAGAAAACAGACGCCCCCAGGAGTAAAGAAGGGCCAACCTCCTTTCAATTACTCCTTTGTGGTAGGTAAAAAGTTCTGGGCTTTTGTAGATTGACTGATACTTCAGATACAAAATATATTGAATAGTAATATCCCCAATTATAAAGCTCCCAGTGCTTTCAAGAGGGCTCTTACTAACAGTTTAACTCTTAAGGACTAAGGGCCCAATATTACCTTTTTGTGCCAAGCAAGTATTTTACCCTTAAACACCATAAGCAGAAGGGAAGTTAAGGAAAATATTAGTCCCACCCCCCAGTGTAATAAAACCAACCAACTTGTAAAATCCCCTTTCCTACATTCATCTATAACAACAGTTACATTTACACCAGCAAGAGAAATGGTCTGGATTCAGGAAAGGAAGAGATGCTGCAAGGTACAAAAACCCACCTCTTAAGGGCAAATGGACCACAGTGCAGTCAATATTACAGGGAACTGAAAGCCCTACTCCTGCCCCCATTCCAACCCCATACAACAGTCACACAGTCACACATTCCTTTCCAACCCAAACACCTTCCATGGTGATGTTCGTGATTGCTGTCCTTAAAAACAGATACATCACTCAGAAGACAAAAGGGGGTGTGTGGAACAGTCACGCATGTTTCTGTGTTCAAGACTGTGCACATCTCTCCCATATGCTGAGCTCCTTAAAGGGAAGCTTAGGAAAGATGTATCTTTTGCTTATTATATACAGAAAGTGACCCACTGGACATGCGTAAAGAGAATAACAGATATGTCTTAGAATAAAATTAACAGCTAGTGTTTAACTCTAAAATCTTTCAAAAATATATTTCCTTAATTACTCAAAATCAAAACAAAAAAAGACTTTAAGAAGCATGCATGAAAAATTAATGAAATACAGGTCAATGTGGAGCTAATTTTAGAAGAAAAAATGAAAATGCTACAAAGAGAAACAAAATACTATCTCATCAAACAACCGACCAGTCTCACTCAAGGACTATATAATAAAATGGTGTATTTTCCCAGCTGGGGAAAAAAGTTCACATCAACCCCCAAATTTACACACTGAAGATTAGTTTACATTGAAGTTTAAATAACCCTAAGTAATTTATAAACAGCAATGACACAACCCAAAAAGAAAAATCAATCATGGACAAGCCCATTTAAAAATGATCACTTAGGCCCTGACTGGTGTGGCTCAGTGGGTTGGGCATCATCCCACAAACCAAAAGGTTGCAGGTTTGATTCCAGTTCAGGGCATATGCCTGGGTTACGGGCCAGGTCCCTGACCGGGGGCATGTGAGAGGCTGCATGTTTCTCTCACGCCTCTCTTTTTCTCTCCCTTCCCCTCTATCTAAAAATAAATAAATAAAATCTTTTTTTAAAAAATCACTTAGGAAATTAATATGATCAACTTATTTTTCAGAAAAAAACTACAATTAAAAATGCTAATCACTGTACCAACAGTGGACTAACTTTAAGAATTCATTTAGGCTCACACCCTATTTGCACTAAAACATTAATAGCAAAACAATACAGACTGATTTTACATGTGTTCCTTAAACCTGGAAATAAAACGTGAGGATAAAATGAATGAAAAAAACCTGTACGAGTTGCCCAGTACTTACCCTAGCCCCAAAGCCAAAACATGAGACAGGAAAAGAGATGGAATGAACACCTTAAGAAATTCCGCAGAGAAAATACCCCCCTTCTTCATGGCTCCACTTTTCCTCATGCTTAAAGAAACAGACCGTTTTGGGTGCCGGAAGTGGAACTCCCTGGGGGAAGAAATTCAGAAACGGGTATCAGAAATGCATTTGCTGAAAACAGCGTGGGAAGTAGCAGGTCCAATGCACACACACCCACTGGGCCCACTGAAGAGAACATGTAAGAACTCACTTAGGTGGAATGTTCTCAGGCCTACTGGACCAGTCTGACACCCAGTCTACACTTTTCTTCAAAGCATCAACTTCTTTCTCTCCTTCTACAGCTTCTTCTTCTGACTATAAAGAAGAATTCAAAAATTAAAAAGGCAAAAGGGAATACCAGGTCTTCCTACTACAAAAGACAAATCCAGAGAATACATGGAAATCAAAAGGCTGAATGAACATCAGTAATTTTTATGTAAGAAACATGCCATTTTTCTAAAGAGGCTGACAAAATAATCTTTGAAATAATCTTAAGATATTAAGATCTTTAATATCTTAAAAAGAACTTGAATGAATGAGTTTCACTGTTTTTATATCTAAACATAGAATACAAACCTCAAACTTCAATTAAACCTCAATAAAAAAAAAAAATGAACCTGAGACAAAAAGCACATTTGAGCCCTGGCTGGTGTAGCTCAGTGGACTGAGTGCCAGCCTATGAACCAAAGTGTTGCCAGGTGGATCCCCAGTCAGGACACATGCCTGGGCTGTTGGCCAGGTCCCCAGTGGGGGGCGTGTGGGAAGCAGCCACACATTGATATTTCTCTCCATCCCATCCTCCCTTCCCCTCTCTCTAAAAATAAATACATAAAATATTCAAAAAAGTTAAAAATTAAAAATAAAAAAAAACATTTGAGGCTAAGCTAACTGAAGTGTGGAAAATGTTGATAATTGCTGAATATGGGTGATGCTTACATGAAGGCCCACTGTAATATACTCTTTACTTTTGTATGTATTTAAAACTTTTTATAATTAAAAATAAAAGACAACATATCAAAAAGTATTATGCCACACATGGCAAAAACAAGGCCCGGGGGCTGAATCCAGCCCTCCATCTTGTTTTATCCGGCCCAGAACCTTGCTTCTACCAGGCAGCAGCACCAAGCTCCTTGCCCCTTGTTAAGGAGTAGTTACATTTATACAGTCCTAAAATTACATTCGGCCCTTTGAAGGCAACCATGAGGCTGATGTGGCCCCTGGTGAAAATGAGTTTGACACCCCTGGTATGTGCCACCAAATATAAAGTGATGAGAAAATAAGTAACTAGGCGATGTGATAAGGAAACAAATAATAATAGCATTTATTAAGCACGTATCAAGAGACAAGTCTAACTCCAAGTACTTTCCATGCATTAACTTTTACCATGCAACCCTGTAAAAATAGGAACTGTTAATACCCAATTTTTACAGATGAGGAAACAGATATAAATTAAGTAATTGCCTAAGGTTCCATAAGCAGTAAGTAGCAGGGCCGGAATCCAAACCCAGGCAAAATGTCTCTAGAGCCCTCCCTCTTCAGCATTAGGTTTTACTCCCTAGAAGCTTCTATTTTTCTAAACAAATCACTATCCAAACATTTCGCAAGGTTTATTCAAAACTACTTAAGACAAAAGGCTGTTTTTGTGGGGGGTTTTTTGGAATAAGTTACTTTATACGGAGTCAGAATTTGACATCTTTTGTATCAACTAAATGAAAAAGAAATGTGTTTTCTCTTTAATAATAACCTCAAGTTTTCAGGCCAAGAGCAATCAAATTTTCCAAAAGTTTCTCTTATAATAGAACCCATAGGAAGGAGACATTCCTAAAAATGACACAGCATTATTTATTCAGTTTTAGGGAATGTGATGCTATGACCTCAAACCAAAGGATCTCAAAGCTAAGAATTGTTTTTGACTTGTAATTTTGTTTGAATAGGATCCAGTCTTTGGCCAAAGCTTTGATTCTTTTCAGTAGGTAGTTACAAAATGCAGAGCCTGACATATCCCAAGATTCTTTTTCAACAGGTCCAGTTACTTGTGGAATAGCTGCCCAGAGAAGGCAGCTTCAGAACTCTCCAGATACAGGTAGTCCTTTTTACTACCAAACCAAAAATACCATCCCTGTGGATTTTTGCAATGGTTTTACTTAGTGCGCCTGGACTTCACAAATTCCACTGAATGGCACGACACAGCCTTGAGGATTAAACTTTTTTCACTGGGAAAATCTCAACACTACTGGGTACTGAGATTACTCAGAATCATGAGTTGGCTCTTTACAGTAAATCTAAAAACATCTTAAATCAAAACCAATAAATTGTTACAATTTATTTATAGATCAATTTGTATACACACAGTATCTGACAATATTCAACACACTGCATATCCTTTCTATGAAGTTTCAAACTTAGATCTCACAAGTCTCTCTCTCTAAAACTGCTCAAAGTTTTAGGTTTAAATTTGTGAACAAATTTCATACTTTCCAAGAGAATTAAAAAATAGTAAGATTTTTTTGCTCTATTTTTTTAAGATGATGTAACTTTCTCAGTTGAGTGAAGCAAAGTTATCTTTGGGCTATTTTTTTTTTTTTAAACCCAGATCACTTTAGAATCAGGATCTAAGCTCTCCAGCTCTCCTCATTTACAACTGGCTCTGAGCCTCCTTTTATTAATCTTAAATTTGCCAGTTTCAGGTTTTAAACTGTCTTCCAACTCAGACTTTCAGAATGTGGTACAATGTACTTTATCTAATTAAATAAGAACTATGCTTTCAACTGAATCGATAACCCTCTCTCTATCCCTACATCTATTCACACAGTAAATTATGATCATTTTAGCCTGTCCTCACACGGAAAGCCCCAGCTTCTATCCCCTTATACTGGCATTCTCTGGCTCACTGCAAGTTCTTTTTTTTAAGATTTTACTTACTTATTTTTAGAGAGGGAAGGGAGGGAGAAAGAGAGAGAAACATCAATGTGCGGTTGCTGGGGGCCGTGGCCCGCAACCCAGGCATGTGCCCTGACTGGGAATCGAACCTGCGATGCTTTGGTTTGCAGCCCACACTCAATCCGCTGAGCCACACCAGCCAGGGTTCCGCAAGTTCTTTAAGTCTCTAAACATGGACAGTAAACTGCAGTCTGTGGGCTCCACATTCAGATAACAGTTTAGAAGAGGGAAAAGAGAAGACAATTTCAGTTTCTATCACCTTCCAAAGATACCCAACACTATGCTGGCCTCTTTGGTCCCAGACACACACTGCAAAATGCCTTCAAGAGATAATCCACAGTCTATTTTCTGTGACAAAACTGAGACTCTTGAGGACTACCATCCTGAAAATATAGACTGAATGACCTTTTGCCTAAATGCATTCTAACTTAGGTTTCCTCATACCATAACTCACCAGACATGTGTTAGTTTGTTCTCAGAACCTTGTGAGCTCTCCTGAAACAGATTTCTTTCAATGACTTATTTCAGTAGAAGGAATGGTAGTCACAGGCTCAAACAGCCCTGGCTCTGTCACTTACTTGGCTTTGTAATCTTAGATAAGTAACTTAATTAAGACAAAGCTTCACCTTTCCCATTTGTTCATGTGTATAATATCACCTCCTTCACTGAAATGAGAGCACTAAAAGTGGGAAAAACTTAAAAAAGTAAATTTAGCACCAATAATATGTCTAATAAATATCAATATTTTTCCTTCTTCCTCCTAGAAAAGGCTGAAAATGTCATGTTCCTGGTATAGACATATATAAAAATATTCAGTAAGAACAAGTATCATAATAGTCCTTTGTTAACTCCTTTAAATTGTTTCTTAACCCTATACTTGCTTCTCATTCATGAAAAAAAATTTCATTTTCCCAAACCCTAAAGTGGTTAATTTTACATTATCTTTTCCGCAATTAAAAAAAAAAACAATTCAAAAGGCTATTTAAAAAGTCTAAATAAGCCCTGGCTGGCATAGCTCAGTGGATTGAGCGCAGGCTGCAAACCAAAGCATCGCAGGTTTGATTCCCAGTCAGGGCACATGCTTGGGTTGCGGGCCACAGCCCCCAGCAACCGCACATTGATGTTTTTCTCTCTCTCTTTTCCCCCTACCTTCCCTCTCTAAAAATAAATAAATAAAATCTTTATTTAATAAAGTCTAAATAAATTGTATCTACTGATATTTCCTTCACTAAAAAGTCTTAATGATGTAACGCTTCTGATATATAATCCTGGCCGGGTGGTTCAGATGGTTGGAGTGTCATCCTGTCCACCAGAAGGTTGCAGGCTCCATCGCGGTCAGTGTACATACCTAGGTTAAGGGTTCGATCCCCTGTTGGGGTGCATAGAGGAGGCAACCAATCCATATTTCTCTTTTTCTCTCTTTCCCCTTCCTCTCTCACTAAAATCAATAAATACATCCTTGGGTGAGGCTTGAAAAAAAAGATATATTGCTTAATGCTTTTGATGTATGTGTAAAAGTTAAACTGCTTTTCCAAACATGTAACCCTATTTAAACTGACTGATCTGACTGTTATACTGCTTATCAAAGGGTTGATGTTAACCAATGTTCTTTCAGGTACTTGTATCTGAATAGGAATCACACAGCAATGCTATCATAACCTGACCTAGAGGCCAAAAGTCTTACATTTTCAACTCCAGGAGTCCCGTAAGTTCAATCATCAGTTAAATCTAATTGTACACCTGCCATTGCATGAACACTGACCAAAGTCATCATCCATTAGGTTGTTAGGTAGATTATTAGAGGCAAAAAGTATATGTGGAGGGAGAGGGAGGTCTATGGTCAAATAAATGACTGGGAAATACTTGGTTTAAATAAACAGATTTCTTTACTGCAGGAACTGTCAGAGCCTGTAACACGTTCCTACCTGCTGTGACTAACTGATGTGAGGGAGCCCAGGCACTATATCCTTTCCCACTTATGTGACATCAGAATGATTTTATGGGGCTTCCCACTGAGCAAATGTTCCTCAAAATATATTTTGAAAAATGCTATTCTAGATTTTCAATGTGTCCATACAAAAGACAATACGGATTAAGGACATTTTCCTCAGGACTGACTACAGCAAAAAATTAATTTCATTTCTCTATCTTGGCATTCTTTAGTACACTTTTTGCCATGGTAGCTTCACAGACTTCCTTCTTCATTGTTACAGCTTACTGCACATGGCCAAACTTACATACAAAAGTCAGCAGTTTGGCAAGTCCAGTCAGACATCTTCCTGCACGAGAGCCGAGCTACTCTGACCTCCTCCACAGAGCCCAGTTCATCATGAAATACATTTGTATTCAATCCCAGAGGTTTCCTGGGCTTCAGAGAACAGCACAAATAGAGCAGAGTCAAAGTAGGAAGAAATCATGCAGCCTTCTGAAGTAGAACAATAGTGGGTGGATTCCACATAACAGGCAAAATATTTCTAGTGCAAAGGGTTCAAGACACGGTACAATGAGAATCCCACAAAGCAAGTTTTTATTACAATTTATTTACATTCAACATACATTCTTCAAGCACCTTAACACAAGAGAAAAGGACAATAGTTCCTATCCTCAGGAATCTGCACTCTGACACTTTGAGGTGACTTGACACATCAATAAATTTAAGGGCTGGCTATGAACATTCTAAATCATTAACAATTACTTACTTATCACGAATTTTATAACATAGACCTTTATAAGCTTTCAATACCATATCCATCTATACTTCCAACAATGTCAACTCCTAAGTGAACCATATTTACCTTATTTAACTTAAGGAACCTGCATAATTTAGATCAATTTTATCTTAGCTGTTAAAATTCATCTCAAAAGTCATTGCTTTCATTTTGGATGCAGCAAAAGTTTTCATACCTGGTTCTACAACCACCCTCCTTTTCATTTATTTTGGGACCTTACTGAGACATGTGTTTTGGTTTTCTATTTATAAACTCAAGAAAACTAGACTGATGCAGTAAAATGATACCTCACAGGCAATCATTTTCCAATTCTTTTAGGATGATATGCCTCCAAATTCTCAGTTGTAAAGGAGTACAACAAGGACAATATCATCCTAAGTGAATTCCAAAATCAGAAACTGAATAACTTAAAACAGCTTCAAACTATTTTTTAAAGTCTTCTAATTCTTTATTTTAGTCAAACATACATACTTAGAGGCTTGCATTTCTGTAACTATTTACTGTGAATTAGAAAAGTAAATTAACACACACACACACCTGAGAGCTATGGTCCCTGCTGGTGTGCATTTCCACATCAAATGTAATTTGTCCATCTTCTTGTGGGGAAGGGCTAGGAAAGAAAGAATTTAGTCATTAGTTTTAATTCCCATTTTGTCAAACAAATTATCCCTACCAGAAATCAGAAAATTAAAAGTTATAGTAGTATGGCTGTGAAAAGCAGCAAATCAGAAGTATACCATAACCCCATAGAAGAAAAAATGAAATTGAGCATTTTTACTCCAAAATGTTCTGGAATTTTTCTGTGGTGATAAATTCCTTCACAATGATAATTCTGCAAAGGAAATGTTACCTACAGATGCAAGACTCTCACATTTTATTTTTACTTTTTCCCCCCAATAAAGGTGAAATGATCTTTAAACACAGAAACCTTGTTTGAGGTTCTTTGTCTCAAAGTTCCTTCATCATTAAATAATTCATTACCAACAGTTCTCAAAGTGTGAAAGCAGTTTCCAAAGACTCATTCAAAGGGTCTTCGAGGTTAATACTATTTTCATAATACTATTAGATTCATTTGCTGTTTTCATTCTCATTCTCTCATGAATATGCAGTGAAATTTTCCAAAGGTTACGTGTGTGACATTGTAACAGATCAAATGCAAATGCACATGAGAATCCAGCTATTTTCTAAGCCACATATTAAAGATATTTACAATAACATAAGACAGTGCCACTAGTCCTACTAAATTTTTTTGTTTGTGAAAACTAGTTATTTTCCATTTTAAAAAGTTATGTTAAAATATAATGGTTTATTATTGTCGAATGAATAAATACATTATTTTTAAATGTTCTCAGTTTTATTTTCTAATATAGTAAATACCAAAATATATAATCCATGTAAAACAAAAGCTCTGTGGGTTCCCTGATAATTTTTAGGAGTGTAAAGAAGCAGAAAGACCAAAAAGTTTGAGAAGCACTATTCTGCTTATTTCAGAAATACTTGCTTTGAGACATTTCAGTGAATTAGGTAAGCATATACATATATATCTATATATACACACGTACGTATATAAATATATAACTTTTAATGAAAAATACAAAATGTTGTCCCAGAACTATAAAAATTTACAGATAAATTTTTAGACAAAGACACATGACCATGAACTGTACTTGTACATTAGATGAATGTAATGTGCTAAGTCCTAATTCTTAGTTTTATCAATGATTCCTTGTATAGTTCCACAGCAAGTCTCTAGGCCTTTCACTAAACACTGCCCCCCAAAATCTAAATTCAAATAGAGATGAAAAATGTTCAATGGAATAGATGTTAAGTATTAACGTTATCATGAGCATGTGTACAATGTTAATATACAGAGATTTTGGTGAGACTGACTAAAAAATAAATATAGTCACCAGAAATGTATCAGGTTGATTAAGCCTAGTAGTCCTAGGCTACTACAGTTGACACAGGAGATCCTTAAAGGAAGGTAGGAAAAGAGAAAAGCTGGTTCTATATGAAACAAACATATTAATGTATTTGAAAAAGTTTTGCTTGAACTAGAAATCTTAGTTTACTATCATTACACGCATAACTCTGTTGGGTTCACAGCCAAAGGTCAAGTTAAGGGCCAGCTTCACAGAGCCATGAACAGGTCAAGGCGGCAGCATGACAGGTGAGAGTCTGACCCAAGCACCACTCCACTTCCACACTCTTCTCAACACCATTCCCATCTCGCTCAGAAATACTAAACATATCTTTGATAAACTGCTTACCACTCTTAACACTTTGGAATGCATTAGATGCAGGGGTGTCAAACCCATTTTCACCAGGGGCCATATCAGCCTCGAGGCTGCCCTCAAAGGGCTGAATGGAATTTCAACTACTTAACAGTTACGGAATAGTTACGTTTATACAGTCCTAAAATTATTTTGGCCCTTTAAAGGTAAGCACGAAGCTTAGGTGGCCCCTGGTGAAAATGAGTTTGACACCCCTATATTAGAGTTTCAACCCTGACTCATGTCAGGATTGGCTGGGGAGATTTTTAAATATTCTCCTGATTCTACCCCTCCCCTGACAACAGAATGAGAATCTCCAGGGATGGTGTCTGGTGTGCTGGTATTTTTAAAAGCTCGCTGGATAAATCATAGGTTGAAAACTGCTACAACAGGGTAGAACACAAAGCAAAACACATAGATGTTATCTTCGAACAACTACCACAGTGACGAAAGTATACCTATAAAACCATTTTTAAACTGAAAGTGTACATAAATTAGCTTTGGGACCAAGAGCCAATAATCCTAAAACTTTGCCACCTGTAAGGAACACTTCTCAACAACTTCAAATATACAGACGCATGACAATTCAAATGACATGAATTTTGAAGACATGTTTAAATGTTAAAGTGTGTTAGCTATCCCAAGAGTCTTACTGCACTGGAGTTCTAGGCCTCCTCTGAAAGACAACCAGTAAGCCAGGGCCTGAGATACATAAGCTGACAGGACAAGGAAGTGTTCAAAAGCATCTGCCACACCTCACTTCAAGTGGTTGGAAACCCAGCTGAAACACGATCACAGGAGTGTAAATTCATATTTGATCACAGGTATCACTGCAACCACCAGTGAAATCAGATGACCAGAAAGGTGAGCAAGTGACTTTTCCTCAGCTCAGTAACAGTACCAAGTGACCAGCAGGCGAAGCAATACACTGGCACGGGTGATCAAGCATCACATACTTCAATATAGAGTAAAAGCCTATCGACAGGACCAGTATGGGCAGGACTATATGAGCAGTAAACTTCAGAAACCCACCAGGGAGTCCCATGAAATGAATGTAATACATTTATAGTTTACTTTTTCTGCTATGTTTTATTGTGCTCTGCTTTACCATACTTTACAGATGTTGCATTTGTCACAAACTGAAGACCCTCCGCCAGCAAAAAGACTACAACTTGCTTTATTGTGACACTAGCTTTGTTGCAGTGATCTGACTGAACCCGCAGTATGTCTGAGGATAACATACTGGATAACAAAAACTTCATTCTGAAAGACTAATGCTGTCACAACTGGAATCAAAGGCAAGCTGCTCAGAAAGCTATCCACTCTCCTTCTGCTTGTTACTAGAGCCATCCCAAGCTCTTAAGGAGCACAGAGATAAGTCACTCATTAGACAGGGTGGCGGGGGTATACACTGTGCCGTAGCTATAGACCTCAAACCAGGCCTCTGCTGCCTTGGGAAAATTGGTGGATCATAAGACACACAGCACGCTGAACATGAGTTACCTCTATTTCTCCTTCTGTGCTTTTTCTAGTAAGTAGTAATACATGCTATGCACACAATTTTTACAAAGCACAAAAATATTCAGAAGAAAAAACTCTGTAATTCCATCCCTTGGAGATAATCACTGTTTACATTTTTAAATATTTCCTTAATCTTTCCCCCAGGCATTTTCTACCTGGCTGATAATCAGTTAACTCTTAATTAACCAGAAGATCATCCAATACCCTGTAATGCTATCAGCATGGCTGTCTCTGGTCTAAGAATTGTCAAATGATACCAGTATGTCATTTAATATCTAGTCCCTCTGAAAAAAAGAGAAGCTTATACTGAAAATTAAAGTAACAGCTCAGGCCCTCGATGGGTAGCTCAGCTGGCTGGAGCATCATCCTGATATGCCAGGTTTGCAAGTTCGATCCCCTGGTCATGGGCACATACGAGACTCAACCAGTGAATATACAAATAGATGTAACAACAAATCAATGTTTCTCCCTCTCTCTTTCCTTCCCCTCCCTCCCTCACTAAAAAAAAAAAGTAAAAAAAAAAACACTAAACAAACAGCTCAATTTCACTCTACCCACACATACCTCTATATTCTTGCTGTTTTACTTTAATCAGTGGAATTAGTTTCTCTAACTCAAATAGAGAAAAATGAGGTCTGAAATAAAACTGCCTCTGAGGAAACAGAATGGCCTTCAAAATTTACTATCTTTACAGACTTGGTTAGTGCTTCCACTGTGCAAACATTGCTCTAACTTGAACCAACCTGCAGTTCCTATAATGTAAATGCTTTACTGAGTGTCTACTACCTGCCAGCACCATTACTGCGGGAATACCAAGGAGATGAAACATTACCCACCTCATGGAGCCTCACAATCAAGAAGGGAGGACAGATATACACACAGATAACTATGTTCAAGGCAGACTATGAGATGTAAGACAGGGACACAAAGGACAATGGGAGAAAGCTGGATTAATTCTATAAATAAACATTTATGCCATTGAGCTTTAAACTGATAAAATATCTAAAAACAATATAATCTGATAAGGAAATTGATTTAATCTGGGGGAACACACAAGTACTTGTGAATGAGCTGTCTGATTTAAATATACACACTGTGCCCTGGCTGGTGTGGCTCAGTGCCAGCCTGTGAACCGAAAGGTTGTAGATTTGATTCCCAGTCAAGGCACATGCCTGGGTTGTGGGCCAGGTTTCCAGTTGCGGGAGTGCAAGAAGCTACTAATCGATGTCTCTCTCACACACTGATGTGTCTCTCTCCCTCTTTCTCCCTCCTTTCCCCTCTCTCTAAAAATAAATAAATAAAATCTTTTTTTTTAAAGATATCTTTTTTTTAAAGATTTATTTATTTTAGAGAGGGAAGGGGGGGGAGAGAGAGAGAGAAACATCAATGTGCGGTTGCTGGGGGCCATGGCCTGCAACCCAGGCATGTACCCTGGCTGGGAATCGAACCTGGGACACTTTGGTTCCCAACCCGCGCTCAATCCACTGAGTTATGCCAGCCAGGGCTTAATAAATAAAATCTTTAAAAAAATAAATACACATACTATAATAAATCCGGTGTCATATTTTGTGAAATAAAGATGTAAGCCATTTATTTTTCCTAATGGGAGTTAACTTTGTACCCATGTGTTTCCTGAATTCCACCAAAACCTCACTTACCTGTCACAGTGAGAACTGCCTCTTGAACTGCTCTGTCCTGATTCATGTTGTGCATCCAAAAGAATCTTCTCCATGTCTCCATTGTGGATAGAGGATGAGGAAGGGACGTGTTCCAGCCCCCCATTTTTCCCATTGCCATTATCATTGTCATTGCTGCTGTTCATGGGGAGCTCCACCCAGGAACCTGTTGGGCAAGTCAGATAACTTACGTTAACTGCAGCAGAACTGAAATCTGTCATGTGCACACTGATGTGAATATGGTGGGTTCAGATAAGAAGTCTTACTTGCCTCAAACAAAATGCAAAAGTATTCTGAAGCCGACAAACGAGGAGCAATAATACTCTACAAATCTATATAGTTCTGTTCCTGAAGTAGGTCATGCAATGAACCAACTTAGAAAAAGCTGGAACTCTAAAACTAGTATCACAGAAAATGTCTTTAAGCCAATTTTCTCTCTGTTTAAAGCTTAGCTTACATACAACAAACACTTCACTGAACTGAAAACTTTTAGGTTGCTTTCCAAAAAATGCTTTATATCTAGACAATTATCCTTTAATATTTTACCCTTAATATATTTTCCATAGTCCACCTCAGTTATTTAGTTGTATTCTCTACACAAATGAAATAAACATATGACCTAACTTCATAAAGGTCATCTAAATAAGTTAACAACTATGTCCTAATAGCACAAACAACTGCAAAGCTCCTAGAGGAGGGACTTGGATACAATCATAAAAATTTCAATTTGTGTACAAAATTGAAGCACAAAGTTAATGCAACTGGCTCACAACTAAGTCGGGTGCTAGTGCTAAGAAAACCTGAAAAAAGCTGTACCTCTAACCCACAAAATAGTTTCTTTCTTTCCTTTATGCCTCACTATTTCCAGCCTTTCTCCTTTCTCTATCCACTAAACATACCTTGTGAACTTGTCTTTTCTCTGTTCTCTCCCAGGAGTTGCTACTTTCTAGGGTTTTCAGTAAGCCTCTTTGGTTTGGGGGGAGTAACAACTGCGCGTTTGCCACAGGTGACACTGAAGTTTTCTCATGGGAACAGTGGCAGAGTGTGGAGTCACAGGAAAGGGGCTATGGCTCTGGTAATGTGGATTGGTCTTAAAAATATTTATTGGCTTGATGAGTTTGCTGAACACATTAAGGAGCTTTAATTTTAACAAGAATTGGCAACAGTAGCTGATAAGCCAATTTCACAACAAAAAGAGATAGTAATTTTTTCGTAGTTTCCATTCAATACAATAAATTTTGTTTTAGAAACTGTCACCACATGGGTTGCTGGGACCATTCCTCTGATCTCTCAGCAAAAGCATTAGAGAGAGTTCTGTGGCCAAACACTACTACATCAGCAAAACAGGATAACGACCCAAACAGGTTCAAATCCTAAAGGCACTCTAAATGAGGTGATGGCTATTCCAGACCTGAACACCATCCTCCTGTGAAGGAAAAACTCAAAGGCAAACCTGGTTGGAAATCTGACTCCACCCCTTACTATCTGACTTTCTGACCTTGAGTTTCCTCATTTGTAAAACAAAGATGAGAGCACAGTGCCTACCTGTGGGGATTAAATATAGGGCTGCTGTGAGGATTAAATATAGAACATAGACAAAAGGTAAATGCTCAGTTACAAACTGGGTGAAAGAATTTATATTTGTAAAGTACTTAGAACAGTGTTTGCTTAATAAAAATGAAGTTACTCTTTCCATCCTTTCCCTCTGAGGCAGTCCTGGGTTGTCACAGTCCCCTAATCCCCACCACATCTTTGGCATTGTACTTCCAAACACCAGTTAGATGACATCCCTGCAGCCTCAGGCTGTATACGCACAAATACAGACAAAGACAACACGGAACTCGGAACTTGACATGACTTAAACTCAGCCAGCAAAGCTAGGGCAGATCTAACACTAAAGGTAATTTAACTAAATATTTAGAGTGCCTCTGTAGTGTATAAGAAATATGCTAAAAGCATCCCTAAGTTTAGAGAGCTGCAAAATATTTTAACGGAAAAGCGAGGCAGAGAAAAAGCAAGGTATATTATAAACTGTTTTTTCTCCCTGCTAGCACTGTTTCTGGGATTTTCAAATTTATTTAAACCAACGGGACCAGTTCTTGTACAGAAGCCCACTGTGTACAAGTAAACAAAAACAAAACACAGGCCAGACCTGCTCCGGTGGAGACAGAACTAAGCAAGCAGGAGTTCCAGACGGGTCTCTGTGGAAGCCAGTGTTCCTCAAAATACAGTAAATGTTCACTTAAAGTAGCTGATCAAAAAGGAGAAAAAAGCATGTAACAATATCAGGTGTTCTGGACCTTACTTTTCTGAAGGATTTCCATACCAATATCTAAATTCTGCTTCCTGCATTAAAAATATGTAAGCAATCATAATCTAGGAACTTGGGGAGACATACCTAGAAAAGTTTAGTAAAAGCAGTCTCTGTAATTGCCTTAAACACTGAGTATAACTGAAGGCATTTCTACTTAAAGCAGATGTTCACTTGACGTGTATTAGGAGAGTGGTTAAGAACTCGAACTCCCACTAATAACAGCTGTTGCACCCCAGACCTGTTAGTTTTCTCATCTGTAAAATAGGGATAGTAAATGTATCTACCTCACTGTATTGTCAGGAGGATGACATGAATAAACCACATTAAAAAATAGGAAAGGTTACCAGTATAATGTGTTAGCTAATATTATAATTATATTCTATCTTTTAAAAACATTTAATACAAAATAATGTTTCTTGAAAATGCAACATCAGTACATAAAATAAAAAGTAATACCTCTCCTCCCAATCTCACATCCCTATCCCAAAGGAAACCACTTTTAATTAAAACTTTCCTATGTAAACTTCCAGAGTTTTCATAGAAATATGGAATCACTGCCCTAGCTGATGTGGCTCAGTGGACTGAGTGCCAGCCTGCAAACCAAAGGGTCACTGGTTGGATTCCCACTCAGGGCACATGCCTGGGTAGTAAGTGGGCTAAGTCCCCAGCAGGGGCCGTGCAAGAGGCAACCACACATTGATGTTTCTTTCCCTCTCTTTCTTGCTTCCCTTCCCCTCTAAAAATAAATAAAATTTTAAAAAAATAACTGCTTTGCATCCCATCATGATATATCATACTTAAACCATTATACAAATGGCAATGGTTAACTGCTACCCAAATTATTGTTTCTAATATTGTTATTGAAATCAAGGCTTCAATGGAGGATAGTTTGGCAGTATGAAGAGCCTTAAAAAGTTAGATTTCCTTTAATCAATAATTCTCTTCCCAGAAATATCATCTATGGTAAAAAAAACAGTACTGCAGAGAAAGTTATGCACACATATTCATTAAAAGGCTACATATTGCTCTTATCTTTTCAGAAAAATGGTTGTGAAAAAAGCAAACTTTTCCTTCTCCATAGATGAACTCTACATGCCTTTTTCACCTCACTTCATTCATTTCTGATTTACAGCTCAGAATTTTTTGATGTTCTAACTCTACTGATCCTCACTAGTCCCTTTTTATTTGGAAAGGAAACAAAACAAGAGGACTGTGCTGTCCAAGCAATACAAACTAGAAAAAAATCTCAGAGTGAATCCTCTTCCTAAAAATCGAGCTTTAAAATTAAAAACTGCAGGCCCTATTATATTAAAAGCTTACTTAGAAATTGAAAACTATTCTCTTATGACTGATTGTACATATACACAACACAATAGACATTTTCTAGTTTAAGTTCTTGAGAACTGCTAAAAGATTCGGAAAAGCATGTTTCTACATTCTCTAATATAGTACATCGTCAAGGCTGGCCCAATTATCGTTTACATTCATGACTGCTGCATATACTCTCTTCAGTTTTACAATCACCAGGTTAACCCTCCTGCAAAAAGAGGAGTGGCAGAGCTAGGGGGTGAGGAAGAAAAGAACAGTACTATTTCTCATTTTCCAAGGCTCCATGTGTCAATCAGACCCTAACCAGTAGTGACACATTTTATTATGTCTTATCCTCTTTCCTTAAAGCCTTTATTTTACTTCAAGTACTTGATGCTAGAATTGAGACTACGAACAGTCACAGACATTCTTATTTTAAAAAAAGTTGGTCTTTTTACACAAGTAAGTACTCACACACTAATTAATTATGTATTCTAAACAGTATTATAAGACAGTGACATTTCATGTATCATAGTCTTAAAAGTCATCTTGCAATATTGGGGAAGCAAGAATATCATGGCTGAAGATGTTAAAAAAGGAAAAAAAATGCTGTACTTCCTACATTAAACAAGAATTATACTGGTATCTTTTTTTTTTTTTAAAGATTTTATTCATTTATTTTTAGAGAGGGAAGGGAGGGAGAAAGAGAGAGAGAGAAACATCAGTGTGCGGTTGCTGGGAGTTATGGCCTGCAACCCAGGCATGTGCCCTTGCTGGGAATCGAACCTGCGACACTTTGGTTCGCAGCCCGTGCTCAATCCACTGAGCTACGCCAGCCAGGGCGAATTATACTGGTATCTTGATTTGCCTTATATTACACCTACTGATTTTTATGACATAAATGCCCTATACAAATATTCTTCAGTAATTTAATCATTTTCTTAAGAATAAAACTAACATTAGAAATTGGAAAATATCCTTTTAAACTTTGAAAGCAGTTCAGATATTTGTTCACTAATTTGTAATGAAAGTGAACAGTTCCCCTAAAACAGTAAGCTAAAAAAAAAATCAGGTTTCATTATTCCAAATATTTCAATAACTTGCTATTAAAACTCTGCTTTGATCCCTGACCTAAAGATAAAATCTCAAGCCAGAGATAATTTGTACCATGAGTTCATCTCCTGTTTTTCGTAGTTGTGCAACTCTACCCAACAAAGAACTTCAACTTAATCAGCAATTTGGATAGTACGTATTAGATGCCTGAATAAGTTGTTTTGCCCAGTGCCTAAAAATCACTTGAAGGAATCAATAAGGCTTGTTTTGCTCAGTTCAGTGTTGTATAATGAGCTAAAAAGCAAACTGTAAAAGGCAAGAGGGGAATAAATAAATGTGGCACTATCCAAAAGCTTTTCAGTAACTTAAAAGCTCACCCTACCCCCAGAATATTTCCTATGTAGCAGACTTCCCAAAGTAACATTTTGATTATCACACACAGGCTCAGTGTTCTTCCACTTTTTAAGAGCTAACATAAACACAGCAGCAACTGCTTGGCCAACATCATCAAATACCTAATAGGTCTGTCAGACACAGAAATAAAAACAATCACACATAGATCAACACCATTTTTTTGTTGTTAAATGGTCAAAAGAAAATTACAATTCCTTTGCTTTCTGTGAAATCGTGTACACATACTAACCAAATAGCTAACTTAAAGGTATCATAGACAAACACTGAGTACAATTAAAAAACATGTACTAGAAAAAGACAGAAAGACAGGCCACCTCTGTATATTACATTAGGTGGAATAACACACCCAGAGAATTAGAAACACACAATTCTGGGCCACTGAAAAGAAGCGTCCTGAAAGGAGCACTAGATGGAATGAACGTGAAAACCTCCGCTCCAGGTCCTTGCCAGGTGTCAACTTGCACAACAGCACATTTGACTCTAGACCTGTTTCTTTCCTGGTAAGTAACAGGTGACAGAAATCTCTCAAGTCTCTTCCCAACATTTTGTAAAGCAGAAAACTGTCTAAACACTGTGCTGAACATCTGAAACTAATATAAAATAATATTCAATGTAAACTATAATTGAAAAATAAAATTTAAATAATAATAAAGAAATCTTATGCCATTTTAAAATCCCACAGTTCTAAGAGTATGTTAAACACGGGTAAATGATTTTAAAATGCAGATTAATATGCACAGCAAATAACATAGGCACAAATTAATCCTAGTTTAGTGTGGAAAACAATGTTTTACATCCTAGAACATAAGACACTTTTTAAAAAGTTTTAAAAAGTCAACATTTGAAGACTTTATCCACGAAAAGATGGAGCAGCAGCAATAAGCAATGAAAACATCTTAAAAGTAATCGAATTCTATCCCCATCTTGTGAGGACAGGAACTCTCTTCCCTTAGATAATTTTGAAGCCATACTGCAACACCTTCCTTTCATGAAAGGCACTGCAATGCCTTCAAATGTCATGTAAACATCCAAACGACTTTTTAACAGTTTCATCTGGTCGTTTGTGAACTGTCCCAATCACCTCTTTCATGGGAGGAATTACAGGAAGATGAAGCAAAAACCTTTCCAAGACTCTGAGCATTAAAGCCATCTGAGACTAACCTTAGGACAAGATGTCTGAGCACCAGAATGTTATGAAAAGCAACTGTAGTTGGTCTTAATTCAATATTGTCATTAACTTTCATCCGCCCTTGTATATGAATGTGTTTTTAAACCCATTTCTGAAAATTCATTACCCCAGACTCCGTGATTTGTGCAATCTTGTATGGTTCAAGAGGGTGTTTGTTCATAAACAGGTTTACAGGACACACAACCCCATCGTCAAAAAAAAAATCACTTGAGCAACTCTGAAACGTCTAAAAAAAAAGTGGCATAGCTCCCCCCGCCCAGACGTTAAACAAGTAACCACTAAATTACCAAATGATTTCCCTAACCAGTCTGTGGTAACAAAGGAACGCAACCAGAGGTATCCCACTCCGCGCCGGGCCGACCTGGCGACGCGAGGTGGGGTCAGCTGCGCCAAGCTCCGCGCCGTCGCACAGCTGACCGCGCACCCGTCTCTCCACCGCCCCCTCCCCTCGGCCGGCGGCCCGCGTCCATCCCCTAGCGTCCCTGCCGCACGTCCCCATCCCTGCCCACGTCCCCTTCAGCGTCCGCTCCGCCCACCCTCCCAGCGCCCCACGGCCCGCCCCTTCACGCCTCGACAGGCTCCGCTCAGGGGCCCACCACAGGTGGAATCGGGCACGTCCCCCTCCTCTTCCCTCCCACCAGCCCTCCGAAACCTGGAACAGAAGCAGCCCCCGCCCCAAGACCCCAAGAAGGAGGGGAAGACCGGACCGGAGGGAGACACAAGCACCTCATCCTGACAGGTGACGGAAACTGTCAGTCACCCGCACATCCTCAGCCTAGACCAATGGGCTGCCTTCTCCTCCCGGCACCCCCCCCCCCGGCACCCGGGGGGAACTGGCCGCGGCAGCAGGGGCAGCTCCTCCTCCCCCATCTCCTTCACCCAGTCCGCCCGCCCAGCACTCACTGTTGAGGCCGGCTGGCGGGGGCAGAGGCTGCTCTCCTTCTTCACAGTTGTTGTTGTTGTTGTGCAGGGGCGGCGGCTGCTCCAGTAAATGAGACGACATTGTCGGGCGGCTGGAGGAGCTCTGTCCGCAGCTAGACTGGCTCAGGTTCTGGGACAGCAACACAACAAGCCGAGTCCCCCGCCCCCTTTTCTGCTCCTGCGCAGTCCCTCCCCTGCTCATGACGTCAGGGCCCGCCCCAGCCACGTGACAACAACACTACCGGAGACGGGGCGGGCCCGGGGCGTTCCCGGGCTGACTACAGACGTGGAGATGCGGGAGTCACGCGGAGGCGCGTGCTAGGAATGAAGTCTTGCGTATAGTTGGTTCCTGGCGGGGTGCATGGCGGTATGCGTCGGACACTGGAAGGAGGACTGGGAGAAGCGTGTAATGAGGAAGTCTAGGATTCTCAGGTGTTGGCACCCAGGTCTCCCACACCTACGACATTGTTGAATCCGTCAGTGAGCATTTCCTTTTTAGTATTGCTAAGGACTCACTTCTGCAATAGGTATGGTAGTGAGACAAAGGAAGCAACGACTCCAGTGCCTCTCTGTCATAGTCCTCAGATAAAGCTGGTAAAATATGGACAGTAAGGCAGGCCAGACTTTTCAGTTGTTAGACAATTTCAAAAGTTTTAGTTACAAACGATCGTTGTAAAACAATTTTTTTTTTGGAAAATTTCAGGAAAACGTAGAGAAGAAAATAATCACCCAGATCCCATCACCTAACGTACTTCTGGAGCAGGGCTCGGGCAGCCGGTTCCGGTATGCGGGTGACCCCAGAGGATGCACATTCCCAACAGCCACCTACTTGCCTTCTGTGTCTTTGTGTAGTTTCTTGGTCTGATTTTTGTGTGGGATTTATTTCTCTCAGTCTGTCTCTTGTCTTTGTTTTACTCTGTAGACGTTTAAGACTTTCACGTAATCAAATCAGCACTATTATTTTTATATGACTTGGGAATAGCCTCACACGGAGATTATGAATTTATTCCTTATAAATTTTTCTAATTTTCTTATAGGTAATTTTTATATTTAAACCTTTAAGCCATGTGAGATTTATTTTTAATTTCAGCCTTTAGTCAGTTGACCCAAAATATTTATTAATTTTTAAGTCACCCTTTCCAAACTGATGAAATGGGACCTTTATTGCCTTCTAAATTCCAACAAAAAGGTGAGTCTATAACAGGACTCTACAACAGCTGTGTTAGGTAACTACTAGAGAAAGTGACTGCTCATTTGTCTTTTTGAACATTTTCATGACTATTTAATTACTCTTCAGATGAACTTAAAAATTTACTTGTCCAAGATTGGCCATGTGTTGCTAATTACTAAAGCTAGGCGATGAATACATTAAACTTTTCTTCCAGTTTTTAAATATATTTGAAAAATTTCATACTAAAAATTTTTTTTTGAGGATTGATTTGTCAAATCCCATGGCAAATTCTTTTAAGATTTTTGTCAGAAATGTATTCAATTAATAGGTTAATTGGGGAGGTGGTTAAAGGATATATTTACAAAGTTGTTTTCCCATTCAGACTATGATATCCCTCCTTATACTATTTTTCTTTAAAGAGTTGCTTCTTCAAAAAGTTGCTTCTAAACGTTTCTCAATCTTTTTTTCAGTTTTGTATAATCTTACACTCATTTTATTAAAAATGATTAGAAAGTTACCTTTTCTATGGTGTTAAATAATGAAGTTGAAATTACTTTTTTTTAAGGGTTTGGTTCCCCTAAAGAAACTGTTCCTCTAAGGAAACACACAGACCTAGTGTTTTTACGAAGGTTAACTCTTGTTTCTATAGGATGTTACCTTTATTTCTTATTTTGTGTTACTTGTCCTCTATTTTTGGTTGATTATGGTACCCCATGGTTTATCTATTTTATTGACTCAAACCTAATTGCTTCTTCCTAATGGTATTATTCTTAACTCTTTTCAACAGCTTACTTCAGATATAATACACATACTACAAAATTAAACCATTTAAAGTTCACAATTGGTGTTGTTATTATATTTAGACTCATACAACCATCACCACAATTTAATTTTAGAACAGTTTGCCACCAAAAAAAAGAAACCCTGTATTCATTAGCCATCACTCCTTATCTTTCCCTAACTTCTTACATTTGATGCTTATTTCATTCTTTAATTATTTGGATATTTAAGAATTTTTCCCTGGTTAGAGAATATTTTTGTACTATTTCTAGTTTGCAGATTCTTTTTAGGTTTTCTCTGAGGCCTAATATATGGGTCCTTTTGGGGAATGGTCCAAGAGTATTTGAAAAGAAGGTATATAGCTTTTATGTTCCGGGTATATTAAGCTTGATGTGTCTATTGAAACTATCATAATATTAATATCTTTTATATTCCCCCCTCTTTATGTGTGATGGATTCTAAGAGGTAAATTAATATCTTCTAATATGTTTCTATTTCTTCTATCTTCTTTCATAATTGGTGCTTCATTATTTGATGCACAGATATAACTGTCCGTTGCTGTTAAGTCATCATAATTTTGCCCTTTGCTGAACCTTGTCTGATATTAAAATCATGATGTTGGTTTTGTTATTGTTATTATTGGTTTTTGTTTAGTGGCAACATTCTGATGTGCCTTTACCCACCCTTTTAATTTTTTGCCTTTCTGAATCACTTTCTACAACATGTGTCACTTGATAACTGCAAAAAGTAAGTCTTTGCTTTAGGGTGTAATCAGAATTTTTTCTTTTTTAAAAATTTTTAAAAAACAATTTTATTTATTTATTTTTAGAGAGAGGGAAAGGGAGGGAGAAAGAGAGAGAGAAACATCAATGTGTGGTTGCCTCTCACATGTCCCCCACTGGGGACCTGGCCCGCAACGCAGGCATGTGCCCTGATGGGGTATTGCACTGGCAACCCTCTGGTTTGCAGCCCACGCTCAATCCACTGAGCTACACCAGAAATTTTTTTTCTTTTAATAGAGTAGTTTAACACATTTGTTTCTATAATTCAGTCCATTTAATATCTTAAAGTATCTTTCACTATGGGCCTATTTGTTTTACAACATATTTCATTTTAAAACTTAGAAATTTTATTTTGGTATTGTGACTTCCCTTTGTAACTGTATGTTCATATAATTCCTTTAATCTCCATTTCTTTAGACAATTTGTTTTTAGATTTTATTTATTTATTTTTAGAGAGGGAAGGGAGGGAGAAAGAGAGAGAGAGAAAGAAACATTAATGTGCCGTTGCTGGGGGCCGTGGCCAGCAACCCATGCATGTACCCTGACTGGGAATTGAACCTGTGACACTTTGGTTCGCAGCCCATGCTCAGACAATTTCTTTTAATGCCCAGAAAGAAACAATAATGAAATTAGTATAATTCTTTTTCTTCCACCTTTCCTTCAACTACCTATTTGTTAGTTGATCGTACTCTCTCTTAATATTTACTTTTGTAGTTTTAGGTAGAATTGTATATCTGTCATTTGATGCATCAACTTAATATGATATATTTGATGAGTAGAAATAAGGTAGCATACTTGGCCCTATCTCTTACTTTTCCTCACCACAAACAACTTTTGTTAATTATTCATTTCAATATTATTAGCATTTATATACTTTATATATCCTACAGCTATTGCCACAATCATGCCATATAGTAAACCACCCCAAATCATTCGTTTAAATAAAAAGCATTAATTCTCTCTCTTGCATCTGAAGGATAGTTAATATAGACTTAGCTCAGATGGATTTGGTTTCGAGGTGAAAGGTGGTCCAACTCTGCTCCTGTCAGTCATCCTCTTTGAACCATGGGTTGGTCAGGGATATTCCTCTCACACTGATGAAAGAAACTCAAAAAGAGTAAGTAGATGTAGCTCTGAACTGTCATTTCCACGCACATTCCATTGGCCAAAGCAAGTCAAATAGCCAACTGCAAAGTCACATTGCAGAAGGAATAGATTCTGGGAGTGTGAAGAACTGGGAATAATAGTATGATCAACAACAATATGTTAGCATAATCCCCATATTTGTTTTAAGTCTCAGTTCTATAATCACAGATTCACTGCTCATTATGGGTTCTACTGCCACAATTTATGCAATTATCTCTGGCTAGCTGAACTTTTCTACCTGAGAATATCATTCATAACATAATGCATGATTGGATTTCTTACCCTGAAACACCTTTTTTTGCACAATAATTGACATACAACAAAGCATATATTTATAACTATGTGATTTGACAACTTTGGACACTGTGTGTGCACTGTGAAACTACTGCAATTATGATGGTGAACATAACCATCATCCCCGGCATTTCCCCAGTTTCCTTTTTAATCTGTCTCTACTGCTCATACCCTCCTTTTTCTCCTAGATGATCAATGATTTTGATTTCATCATTGTGTGATCTGGAGCAGAGAAACCAGCCAAGACCACCTGGACTTCTGACCTACAGAACTGTGACCTAACAAGTTTCTGTTTTAACCCTCTATGTTTGTGATGATTTGCTCAGAAGCAATAGAAGATGAATTTATTATATATCATGCTTCAATATAATTTATTTTAAATTAACAGATCAAAGTGATACATTGATTAAAAACAAATGAGTGCAACTTTTGAACTAATGCCTCTATGTATCTCTTCCTTTCCATTCCGTTGTTAACATATTACACATTTTATTGTCATTGTCCAGAATTTTCACTAAAATATGTGGTCATTTGCTTGTTTGGGAAGTTTCGATTTTTTTAATATTTAGGTGTCTAACTATAAAAGAAAGATACAGTAAAAATTGTGTAAATATGGGAGAATCAAGAATGCAGCACTGATTGAAAAGGTGTATAAAAAATTTATAAACACATTTAGAATGGAAGGGCAGATAAAGTACTTCTCAGATAAGGTCAACTTAAAGGAGTTCATCATCACCAGGCCCTTATTATATGAAATGTTAAAGGGACTTATCTAAGAAAAAAAGGATAAAAAACATGTACAGTAAAATGACAACAAACACAGTTATTAACAACCACACTTAAAAAAAAAACAAACTAAGCAAACAACTAGAACAGGAACAGAACCACAGAAATGGAGATCACATGGAGGGTTAGCAACAGGGGAGTGGGAGGGGGAGAGGTGGGGAAAAGGTACAGAGAATGAGTAGCATAGATGGTAGGTAGAAAATAGGGGGAGGGTAAGAATAGTATGGGAAATGTAGGAGCTGAAGAACTTATAAGTATGACCCATGGACGTGAACTAAAGGGGGGAAATGTGGGTGGGAGAGGGTGGGGGGGAGTGAAGGGGGGAAATAGGACAACTGTAATAGCATAATCAAAATATACTTACAAAATTTTTATAAACAACTTGATGTGGAAACAAGTATTATGTTGCAAAAATTACAGTATAATCTCATCATTATGTATAATGGTAGAAATATTAATTCATTAAAGCTATGGTATTTTAGATAAGTCACTAGTAAAGGAAGTAAAAATTGAATCAAAAGCAGAGTTTGGCAGACTTGGTGACATGAAGAGACAGAGGTCTGAGTCTAGGGAAGTAAGATGACTGGAATTTGTTAAACAGAGTTCTGGAGAGAAGGGACCAATGCAAGAAAAAGAAATCTGCATATGGATCCCTTTTATACTCTGCTTAATACTAAGCCATGCAAGCATAGAGTGAAACTCCACAAGCAAAGAATACTTGGGGAACTGCAAGATGAAAAATTTCCAGGGATGGAAATCGCTTAGGAGTGGGATATATTTGAGTTTTGTTAAGATTGGAGTATTCTCACTGAATTCCCCAGGAGAGACTCCAGAAAAGTCATGACTTTGTAGAGTAGATCTAAATGATCTCTATAGTAAAAGATATGTAAGACTAGTGATATCCAATACAATTGCTATTAGCTATGTCTAGCTGTTGAGTGCTTCATATGTGTCTAGTGTGACTGAGGAACTGGATGGGTGGCAGCCATTTGTATATTGCAGAAGAAAAGATGTGTGAACTTGTAGGCAAAGCAATAGAATACATTTAAAAGGAAGTACAAAGAGAAAAATGGTGAAAAAATGAACAGACCCTCAGTGATCTATGGGGATGTTATCAAAAAGTCAAACATACATATAATTGGAGTCCTAGATAGAGAGCAGAGAGGGAAGGACAGAGGAAACCATTAAAGAAATAATTCTTTTGAAGAAAAATTTCTCAAATTGATGAAAATATGATCCCATGCTTACAAAATACTAAAAAAAAAAAATCCAAGCAGGGAAAACATGAAGAAAATCATACTAAGGCACATTGTACTCAAATGGCAAAACACAAACAAAACAATGATTAAGAGAAAAATTTTAAAGCAGCGATGAAAAAAGACAATATAGACAAAGATAAGATATGACGGACTTATTGCAGTTTATGGAAGGCAGAAAATATTGGTATCTTTTCAAGTGCTGAAAGTATAAAAGTCAACTTAAAATTTGTATATCCAGTGAACATTTCCTTCAAAGAATACATTACAAAATATCATGTCATCATTAAAAATACCAACATCATTAACAGGTACTGTTTAGTGCCAGAGACTATGCTACACACTTTACATATATTACTTCAATTGAGCTTCATTGCAACCTTATAAGTTAGAGCCACTATTAGAGTCATTTACTAACGAGGAATCTAAAGCTTAGATACATTGAGTAGCTTGGACAAGGTTACAGAAGACTGATAAAAGAGCTAGGATGTATGTATGTATTGAGTCATCCAGTAAAATATTCTTTGAGCATTTATTAAGTACCAGACATATTTTTGGGTCCAGACCACTGCAGTTGAGAAGTCAGACAAGGCCTCTGTTTTTGTAGTGTGGTCTCTCATTGGTGACATAGATAATTTTGAAGTGAATGATTGACATAACTTCAGCCAGGAACAAGTGCCATGAAGAAAATATAAGGCTTGGGGGTTGGTGATCGGGACTCACTTAGAGGGAGTGGACTAGCTTCAGTCTGGAGAAAGCTCTCTGAGATGCAGACATTTGAACTAAGACTTTAAGGAGATACCTTGTAACACCAGAAATTTGGCATGCTCAAAGATCAGAGTGCACCCACACAAACCTGTGTGGTCTAGCCTCTTGCTCCTGGGCTACACACCTGTACAGCATGTTACTGTCGTGGCCACTCTAAGCAACTGTAACACAGTGAGAAGTATTTGTGTATTTAAACAAAGAAAGGGTATAGTACAATTACAGTATAAAAGATAAAAAATAGTGCACCTGTGTAGGCCACTTGTCACAGGATGGAGCTTGCAGGACTGGGAGTGGCTCTGGGGAGTCTGTGAGTGAGTGGTGAGAGAATTTCGTGAAGGCCCAGGATGTGACTGTGGGCTTCATAAACACTGTCCACAAGCCCTTCCGCTGCTTCTTTCAGACTCATAAATGGACCAGCAAAGCTGTCGATGCTGCTCCATGAACAGGGATGTGGGTTGATTAGACATACTGAGGAGAAACTGGGTGGGCCAGGCATAGATCAGTTAACAGTGATGGTTGGGAGGGAGTAAAAGGCAGCCTGAGGATGAGTGGGAAGAAGGAATCAAGGTTGAGAGATGTAACAACATGGTATAGCTGTGGCCATGTAGTTTTGGCTATGGGATGTTGGAGCTGTGGTAAGGCTAATGGACTTTGTGTTATTCATAAGAAAAGAGGGATGTGACATGTACAGGGTGTAGAACTCAGACCTCAATAGTTTGACATTGGAAATGTTTTTGGTTCCATTGATACTATCTGACACAAAGGGCTCTCTCTGACATTGAATTGACAAAAATAAAACTTATCTATGCTTTACATCATTATTACCTGAAAATATTTACAAAGTACAGGGACAGGCTGGCCCCACACGACCACAGAAAGCTTTTACTTTGTGGCAATGGCACTTAATACTTACTAGGTAGATCCTGGGGACCTGTGTCCTTGCACAGTATCTTAGGTTGTCAAGAAAGAATCTACAACCATGTGTTCCGAAGACCATCAAGCTAGATTTGTGTGGGAGGCGGGGCTGCAGTGCCCTGTAGATGTGTTGTGATGCAGGGACAGGGGACAGGCTCCCCTGTGCTGACCCAGGGCAGTAGTGACAGACTGGCATGTAGTCTGTGCACTCAAAATTGAGGTGCTATAAGGACTCTACTGCCAAACCCCACAGATACTGCTTCCATCAAAGGAAAAAAAAATCCTCCTGAACCACATCTTTCCACTTCTTACAACTTTCCATTATAATCTTATAGGACCACTGTTATATGCACAATCCTTCATGGACTGAAGTATCATTATATGGCACACGACTATATTTATCATTATATTGGAAGATTTTGCAATTGAAGCATAAAAGTGAAATAAGAGTTACATTATTGAAAAATAAATTTTTTTGGACACAACCTAACTATATAAAACATCAAGGAATCAACTGACATACTAACTAGAATGACTAAATGCTCTAATGGCTAAATTTAAAATATCATGAAACGAACAGCTTGCATGTAATCATTAATAGAAATGAAAATGACCTGGCTGGTGTAGCTCAGTGGATTGAACATGGACTGCAAACCAAAGGGTGGCTGGTTTGATTCCCAGTCAGGGCACATGCCTGGGTTGCAGGCCAGGTCCCCAGTGGGGGCCATGTGAGAGGCAACCACACATTGATATTTCTCTCTCTCTTTCTTCCTCCCTTTCCCTCTCTAAAAATAAATAAATAAAATCTTTTAAAAAATGAAGTGAAAAAATAAAATGATTCATAATAAAAACATTAAATGTAGAAAGTAAGTATAAAATACCTTTTTACATTTTAGGTTGGAGGACTTCCTAACCATAAATGAAATGAATTCTTTGGTGGTAATACCACCAAACCATCTATGGTATTTTGTTATCGGAGGCCGACCAGACTAAAACAAACGTTTAGAAAACAATGCTCTTAGCCCTGGCCAAGTAGCTCAGTTGGTTACAATGTCATCTTGATTCACCAACTTTGTAAGTTTGATCTCCAGTCAGGGCACATACAAGAATTAACCAATGAACGGACGAATAAGTGGAACTCTTTCTCCTTCCCTCTCTCTTTCTAAGATCGCCCAATAAAATAAATAAACAAAAGAATGCTCCTAAATCTGACAACTTAGATGAAATGGACAGTTTACTTGAAAGACTGTCAAATCTCATTCAGGAAGAAATAGATAATCTACACTATCCTCTATCTATTGAAAAAATCGAATTTAGGTAAAAATTTTCCACTAGAGGCTCAAATGGCATAACTGGTGAATTCTATCTACTAAGGAAGAAATTATATAAATTCTACCCACATTCTTTCATAATACAGGAGAGAAGCTCATTTTGAGGTATTATACTGGTCAATGACATTAGAAGATAAAGAAACTACAGATCAGTATCCCTCATGAACACTGATGCAAAATACTCAAAATACTAGCGAAAGAATCCCAGCAATATTCTAGGAATGCAATGATTCTCTGTTATCAACATCATAAAGAAAAACCACATGATCATTTCAACAGATGCAGAAAAAAACATCTGACAAACAAAATCCAACATCCACTCATCATTAACATATCTCAGAAAACTAGGGATAAAAGAATTTTCTCATCTTGACAAAGGCCATCTAAAAAAATCCTGCAACAAACACACAATGGTAAAATGCTGAATGTTGTTCCCTAATATTTGGTGACAAGGGAGGGATGTATCTGAGCTCACAACTCCTTTCCCCACCACTGGAAGCTCCAACAACAAGAGCAGGACAAGAAAAAGAAAGAAAAAGCACTGGAAAGGGAAATTGGAAAGGCTGGAAAGAAATAAAACATTTATTATAGCAAAAACTTGTAAATAATACGACTAAGCAGAAAAAAATTTAAAAACCTACATAAGTGAATTTAGTGTCAGGATACAAGGTCAATATTTAAAAATCAACTGTATTTCTAGTTACTATAAATGAACAACTGGAAACTGAAAATTTGAAGTAACACACAATAGCACATACAAACTTTGAGGTACTAATATATATGTGCAAGATCTGAACACTAACAAAACACTGATGGAAGAAATTAGAGACTTCTATCAGCGGAGCCATACACTGCAGTCCTGGGTTGCAGGACAAGTATATTAAGATGTCCATTCTCCCTGAACTGGCTTAGGGATTCAATGCAATAATCACAAAATCCAAACTGTGTTTGTTCTGTTAACAGGCTGATTCTAAAATGTCTATGGAAAGGCAAAGGCACTGAAATAGCAAGACAGTTTTGAAAAGAACAACAAAGTTGGATTACTTGCTTACACAATCGAGGCAACGCAGTATGGATGAAAGCAGACATAAACTAATGGAAGAGTTGAGAGACTAGCGCTGTTAATGTCAACGGATTTTTTGACAAAGGTGCAAAGACAATGATGCATATGTAACTTTTTATGTACCATATATAAAATCTTACCCAAATGGATCAGACCTAAATGTAGGGATTGAAAACTATTAAACTTCTATTGTCACTTTAAGTTGGGTAGATTTCTTAGATATGACACCAAGTGTTAACACATTAAAGTTGGTTAAGTGGACTTTGTGAAAATTAAGAACTTCTGCTCTTAAAAAGCTCTGTTAACAGAATAGATAAGCCTCAGACCGGGAGAAAATATTTGTAAAGCACATGTCTGGTAAAGGTTTTGTATCCAGATTCTACATATTAAGATCTGGTTGGAAATATGAAAAAAAAATTGGGTTATCACTGTTTACTTTTTCAAATAGACAAGGATAAAACATGCAATTTTGTTCATTAGTGAGCATGAATATACAGTTAATACCACATACCTTAAGACCACACTTATGTTGTTGATAGGCTCTTGGAACCACAGATAAACAATGGGTAACAAAGCCAGTTTTACTGGAGGCTAATTGATAAAAACAAAAGCAAAGTTCCTAAGGTATCTCATCAACCTTATAATGAAATGACATTATTCAAAAACCTGCTGCACTTGTGATGGAACTTCCACTTTTTGAAGGGGAATCTGAAAAATGTATTTCTAGGAATGTATCCTAAAAATCGTATATGTCATGGCTGGAACATATATTCACTGTTCCATATATCTACTTGAAAAAAACAAAAAGAAAAATCACTCTTAACAGGGACTGATTAAATATTGGATCATCCATAAATGTTAGGCTATCAAGACACGAAAACCTTGCTTAACAAAAAAATTTGATATAGGAAACTGCTCTTGTAGAGAAACATGACATTATCAGTTCCACTTTCTGCAAAAAAAAAAAAAAAAAAAAAAAAAAGTATACCCACAAGAGAATAATAAGAAATACATACAAATGTGAATGGGCTTTTTTTCCTGAGATTACTGGTGGGGGGTTTTTTTTCTTCACTTTTTTGAACATGTACTCAGACCAGTTTTAAAAGGAATTTAGGTATTAAATTAGCATAAATCTGCAACATGAAATTCCTGGTCTCCTCATAAGGAGCAAGCTAGCATGGCACGTGAGGGTGATTTTGCAATGGGGTAGGCAGACTGAGTAACCTTGCTGAAAGGGCAGCTCAGAACTCTCTTCTGTTCTATTAAACAGTCATAGCTGGCATTTGGGTTCTCTCTGCATTACTGGGCCGGCCCTGGAGGTCTCTCTCCAGGCTCATGATGGTGATAGTGGTTTTATTTGGGCAAAAATGTTTTTGGTTTTTCATTTATTTAGATCCTAATTTTGTTTTTAATTATGAAGCTCTTCCAGTAAAGAATGAATACCTGGTAAATGCTGTTGAAGACTTAACTGTCGCCCCCCGGTGGCAGAGTCCTCAAATAACTTGTTGCTGTTCACATGCTAGTAAACAAGACACATAGCCAACATGCTAGAATATTAAAGACACATACCTGGTTTTCCCGTTAAGCCAGTTAAGTTTTGTTCACCAACTGCCTTTTGGAAGAAACTAATCTTGGCAGTGCCTTCTGTTTGCTAGGGACTATGTTAGGAGGAGCTTTTTTTTTTTTTTTAAAGATTTTATTTATTTATTTTTAGAGAGTGAAGGGAGAGAGAAAGAGAAACATCAATGTGCAGGTACTGGGGGTCATGGCCTGCAACCCAGGCATAATGCCCTCACTGGGAATCGAACCTGCGACACTTTGGTTCACAGCCCGTGCTCAATCCATTGAGCTACGCCAGCCAGGGCAGGAGGAGCTTTTTTATATTATTACTTCAAGCCTATAAAGTGTTTCTTTATATAAATTGTAGGTTACAAAGTCTAATACCCAATGAAATGTCAAGTAGGAAAAACTCAACTTATCATTCCACCAAATACCTTCAGCATTTGAGAACACTCCAAGACTTTGTAAATTCACTAAGCATTTGAGTAATACTAAATTGAGTTGTAATGTTTGGTCACATAAACATAATTGCAGAATGAAGCAGGGTCCGTTTCCAAAGCTTTAGGGTTGGGAGAGGGTGTATAAAATACCATTTTAACAATGGTAAAACACCACAACTAAATCAAGGATCAGAACATATACCTGAAATAGTATGCTCTTAAATACTAAAGGAAAATGACTTGATTCTGGATTACCTAGCATACATTTTTCTTTCATGCGGTGGGGTAGGGGAAGCTTGGTTTTGTTCTTTCTGAAATCCACATTACTATCTCCACTTGGATTAATATGTGGTAGGAAAAAGGGCACTAGCATACATTTTTCTTTTATGCGGTGGGGTAGGGGAAGCTTGGTTTTGTTCTTTCTGAAATCCACATTACTATCTCCACTTGGATTAATATGTGGTAGGAAAAAGGACACTGAAGCAGTGTACCCTAAGCAGGTAATGGGTTATATTTCACTAAGAATACTTTTATCGGTAGTTTTACCTTGCACATGTAACTTTACAAGTAATATAAACACCTTACTCGTATACATACTGTTACACACTGAAAGAACCTGTTTTCTAGTTTTCTTTAGAACTGCAGCCAGAGAAATCCTTCCTTAATATGAAAGGAAAAAAATGTGTATCTTTTATTATAAGACTAACAGCTTCACAGGAGCTTAATATCCACTAGTTCTATAAATATGTATTGATACACAGAGACTTGTAACTATTGCCCAGCCACTAAATAAAGATTGAAGATTAACAGAATGACTTTTTTGTATCGTAATTTTTAAAAAACATTTATTTTTAAAGAAGGGAAGGGATTGGGTAAGGAAGACAGGGAGAGAAACATCAACGTGTGGTTGCCTCTCATGTATCCCCTACTGGGGACCTAGGCTGCAACCCAGGCATGTGCCCTGGGCTGGGGATTGATCCAGGGACCCTTTGCTTTGAAGTCTGGTGCTCAATCCACTGAGCCATGCCAGCCAGGGTACATATTGTAATTTTTTAAAAAAGGTTAAGAAAGAAGGGGTAGAATATGCATGTTTGTAGGTGTCAAGAGAATAGGAGAATACAAGCAACTTGACAAGACTTTATTCTAAGTGTAATTTTATTAATAAACAGATTAATCATGACCATAAGTGGCTGGGCTTAGTTTGCTACACCAAAGAAATTAAAAACTGATACTTGAGAATAGTTACAATTTATAATAGCATTCCTTTATAGAGGCATTTTAATTTCAGCAACGTTTCTCTTAAATATAGAAAACTAAACTTTAGTGTCATGAATGAGAATCATTATAGCTACTGCTGAATTAAAAAAGAATTTCCAGGAGCTGTTTTGGTGATGTTGCCTCAAGACTCACACCTCAACTTCTGGGAAACAATCTCCCAAAGAAATCAGAGAGAGTGCCCGATCAGAGACAGAGTATCAGTGTTTGATGCTTGTGGCAGGAGAACAGCCCACTTCCAAGTGTGAAGAACAAACAACACAAATTACGAATGCACCCAAGATCCCCAAATAAATTAGTAGAAGTGCCATTATTTTAAGAATTATCAGACATATAATCAATGTGTTCAAATACAAATTCCAATTTGTTAAGTCCAAAAGATACAGTAATTTTATTACATAAAATTTCTCCTGTGTGCTAAAAATGTTAACTTACAAGACATAATATTTGTATAAGTGTAGAGGGAGTTATGGTCAAATTGCTTCATCATTTTTCATTGATGAGAATAGAACAGTAGGTAATGGACATATATAGAAGCACTCAGAGTCCTCTAAAATTCAAGGCTGTTGTATTACTGCTCAAGCAAAGCATACTACCATTCTTTAATAATATAAATGCCTACTCAATTTATCTTTTAAAAATAAAGTCCATTTGTTCTCCATTAAAGCTTCTGCAAGACTGACGAAGGTACATTCTACCTATATAAAATAAGGGTACTCTTCTTCTTTGGATAAGGTATCACCACGCAGGGAAATGTAGTCCTATACAGATTACTCAATTTTATTTGAGGCAGCTGTTGGAGTCCATTAAGCACTTTTCAAACACTGTATCTTTAAAGTTTGTCTTTAATATTAATAGCTTTGGAAAACCAAAAATAGAGAAAAAACATCTATGGCAAAGTACATTTCATTTAATTTGATAGCAATAAAATACAAAAAAAATATTTAATGCAGTGTCAATTTTATCTATGCATATCACTTGAGGATAGTTTTGTGTTATGTTTTATGATTGACAAAAAAAGTTTAAACTTGTTAAAAAAAGTTTTAAAAGTCTGACTTAGTATTTAGGAATGCAAAAATGAAATTAAGTACTGTAAAAAGTCTTTTAAAATGAAGCTCCATAAATTTGGTTCCCATTTACAATTTCATTAACAGATGGGTTAAGTGTAGATACAATGTATCCAATACCCTTGTAACTACAGTTTAAAAAAAAAAAAGCCTCTAGTAGCATTTATAGGTTGTGAAATCCAATATATAAAACCAAAACCTCTTCTTCTCCATGTAAAAGAACACTTGTTAAAAATAACAGAAACACCAGTAAGACAATGGAAATTCATGTCATTTTGCCCAAAGTTATGACACAAAATATTGGCATAAAGAGGTAGATTAAAAGAAAAAGAAAACCAGATTCTCCATTCTTTGTCACTTTTATTCAGTAGTAGTTTTTTTTCCCTTATTTTCAGTGCCAGACATGGCAAGGAGTGATTACAGCCAACTGTTATTAAAACATTTGTTCGCAACATATACTCCCCTTTACCACTGACCCCAAACTGACTCCTTTTGTGTGCTTTCGTTCCTTCTTGAATATACCACCACCAAGACTGGGTGGAGGGGCAAGGGTGAGAGACGTGAAGGGAAGAGTCCAGGAGGCCAGAGAGGAGGAATGCTACAAGCCACAGTAAGAATGAGCTGTATTTAATTTAAAAAAGGGGGAGGGGTGTACCCCACAAATGATACAGTAATGAGGATACACAATTAAATCCCATAAGCATGACTGACAGCTTTCACTGTGTTTGACGTCATCACAATGCAAGGCATAGAAAGTGGAGTAAATCAATGTTGATACAGTCCAATCTAGTCCATTAGGCAAGATGGTGCAAGAAGTCATTTAAATTAAAAGTGCCCTAACCTTACCTAAATGGCTAGCAGACATGGAGAACACCAGTGAGGAATCCACAGAGCTTTCTCCATGTAGCTATACACATGTTGTCGAATGGCACATTGTCAAACACTGGAAAGGGGCACCACAATGGACCTCTCTCTGTTTTAGGTACATATGCTAGATTCAACTATCTCAACTAAGCAGGAAGTGGGCTCTTCTGCTGGGAATGCCAACCTAATTCACTTTGTCTTGAAATATATACAGATTGTTTGTAGTAGCTACAGCAATGATGTTCTCCTTGGGGTGCCAGGCTGTATGAAGTATTTTCTTGTTGAAGTCTAGGCTGTCAACACTTATTTCATCCTTCTTTCTCTTGCCACTTGCACAGACTTTGCGTGGCTTCAGAACCGTGCGGGGTTTATTGTTTTCCCGTGATGCTTCTAGGGTTATGTCTCGCTTTGTATTCCTGTCAAACATTCTGAAGAAATTATTGTAAGATCCAGTCATGACAACACTGTAAAAGTAGACAGAACATTTAGTCAAATGAGTGAGAGAGTTTGTTTTCAGTAAAATGATTCTGTGATGAACCTGGCTTAGTACTCCACTGGAAATAGCTATTTTAAGCAGATTTGGGTTTCAGGGTGAGGCTGGTGACACCGGCCCAGAAATACAGTATGAGTTAGCTTGGTTTTAAAAAAATCCTTCCTTTTCATGACTACTCAAACTATCACTAAAGTGGAAAGCAGTCTCAAGTAAAGATTCTTAGCAGTGCTGAGTTACCCTTGTTGAGTATCTTTACAACTATAGATTATGCGATCAACCAGATCAGCCAACTTCTAGAAATACCAACCAACAGTGGGACTCACAGGCTCTAAAACCACTCCCCCTCCCAAAAAAGAATGCATGGTATAGAACTGTTCACAAGAAACCAATGCTTTCTTTATGATTTAAAATATAAGCTATTTAATTGTTCACAGGTCACTGCCTAGTTTGGATAATCACGTCTTACGATGCTCATACGAGATATGCCTCAGAATATCAAGTAGTATATACAATTTTTATTAACCCAAAACCATTTTACCTGTAACACCAAAAACATTCTTAGCAATTTTTTTGGACAAGTATATTTATATCAGTTTAAGGAGTGCAAAATTCTTACCCTGCCCAAGACATGTTCTGTCTGTCCTTCTTGCCATCCATCACTGCTCAACACTTACTAAGTATCCCAGGGAGTAAAACTTCACACATTTGAAACTGTTAATTATTTGCAAAGGGTGTGATGCTCCCATTACATCATTCTCATATGGTTTAAATTATTATTGTAAATAAGATTACAGGATACTAAGAAATGGTTTCAAGTAAAGTAAGGCTTGAAAGCAACTCTTATTACAAACATTACACACCATACAGGTCACATTTAGCCACATCAAGTCCCCCAAAGAACAAATGACAACATTTTAATTGAACTCATAATGGTGCGTGTACCTAAAGGTA
This sequence comes from Phyllostomus discolor, assembly GCF_004126475.2. NCBI lineage: Eukaryota > Metazoa > Chordata > Mammalia > Chiroptera > Phyllostomidae > Phyllostomus > Phyllostomus discolor. The sequence continues at coordinate 55,207,008 of NC_040910.2, read as the reverse complement.
GATAATAAAACTGTATTTCTTTTAAAACGATTAATGTAATTTAGACTGGTATCCCCATGTTATATGAATTTGTGAAGTTTTATTAAATTAGAATATATGATCTATAGCTATTTGTAAATTTTAAAAGGTGTTATTAGGCCAGCATTTCTGTGGTATTCCTGTCAAAAATGTATAAGCTAAATTTAATCATGAGGAAACAGAAAACACTCAAATTAAAAACCTTCTGTAAAATAAGTAGCCTGTTTTTTAAAAATGCCAAGGTCACAAAAGACAAGGAAAGAATAAAGAATTATTTCAGATTAAAGCCTACTAATGAGATAGAACAATTGTCACATATACTTTTGGATTACATACTGAACCCCATTTATTTTTTTTTTCTGAGAGGACATGATTTCAGAATTGGTGAAATTTTAATGGAATCTGTGGATGAGATGGAAGTAATGGGAATTTTTCCATTTTAGAGGCTGACACTCATTGTATAGGTGAGGGTCTAATCTTAGAAAATACTCATTCAAGAATTCAGGGGCAATATGTTTGGAATTTACTCTCAACTGGTTCACATAGAAAGTGTGTTTGTGTGTAAGTGCCTGTGTGTATATGTGTGTATGGTTTGTCCAGAAAAAGCCAAACCATTGTTATTTTTCTTTTTCCTTTTATTCCCCTCAACCTGTACCCACTTTCCACCATCATTCCTCCAACCTTAGTTCATGCCCATGGGTCATGCATGTAAGTTCTTTGGCTTCTCCATTTTCCAACCATTGTTAATACAATGAGAACAGTTTGATGTAACTGATGTACCCTGGCAGCCAAGGAGAGTGGACTGGAATGTGCAAGGATAACAATGATGACTTGACTGTACTAGTCAGTGGGGGTGGTAGATGCTACTGAGTAAGCATGTGTACTGTGTGGCCATCACATTCAAATTGAGCGAGTAACGCAATAAATCTGCATCAAATTTTGCATTAAGCTTGAACATCACTCTGTGGAAATTGTTTGAGTCAGAAGGCTGCAGCTACGGACAACTGGTATATTGCAACCACGCACCCACTCATGTATCATGTCTCATGCAGAGTTTTTTCAGCAAAATATCAAATTACTCAGGTGACTTAGCACCCCTTTACAGCTCAAGTTTGGCACCCTGAAACTTCTGGCTTTTCCCAAAACTAAAATTGCCTTTGAAAGACAAGAGATTTCAGACCGTGGATGAGACTCAGGAAAATACGACAGGGCAGCTGATGACGATTGGGAGAACTGTATGAGGTCCCAAGGTCAGCCTACTTTGAAGGGGTCCCAAGGTCAGCCTACTTTGAAGGGGACTTAGATATCATTGTTCTATGTACAATGTTTCTAGTATCTTCTTCAATAAACTTATCTGTTTTTCATATTTCGTGGACTTTTTCTGGACAGTAAATTACCACTTCTATGAGATATTAATGTATTATCTGGAGAAATTGGTGTGTAACATTCCAAATGAAGTATCTACTGTCCAAATATTTCTAGAGTTTAATAGCAGAGTAACAACCAAACTGAAATTTTAATATTTTAACTGTTGGCATGTCAAACTTATGATTGATCTGGTTCATAAAAGGGGAAAATTTAAAGATAGTTAAATCACAATTTATAATCTAGAATTTCTGTATATTTTCACATTTACTTAGTAACATACAATGTTTAATTTTTAATCTGCCAATATTGCTATAAGATTACTAAATTTATTTCAAGGAAACCTGAGAAGAGGGGGGCAATGAAGTTAGGATTGGTTAAGTTATGTCAATCTAAAAAAAGTTTGCCATATTTTTAAATAAACATGGCAACCATTTCAGGAGGAGTGATGAAATATTTCATTTCTTTCCTGTAATACAGAAATTTTCAACTGGTGTGCCCCAAGAATTTTAAAACAAACATGTAATCCCTGACTATAGCCAGGGGCACTGACCACTTTTCCCTTAGACTGTCAAATAAGAAATGAAAATAGCCAAGACAACAATAGCTGTTCAGTGTGAATGAATCAAAATTATACTTATTTTTTGGTCAGATTGGCAAAGAATATACTTTTTGGAGTACTGTATAATTTGAATGATTAGTTATGTATGCCATGAGATAAAAAAGGTTGAAAGTCGTTGCTCAAATAAAATGAAATTTGAATGAGTTCAAATTAAAATCAATTACCTATCAGAGCCATTCCAACAACATTCGAATTTGTCAAATATGCAGTCATTTTCATACAGCGAACAAAGCTTACTTCTGAGGTATTCATGCACCTGGGGAAACACAAATATATATACATATATATATATATTCTTAATTGACACTCCAAGATTGACTAAAATAAGGATATTGATTTAACAAGTCTGTATTTTTGTAAAAAGGCATATTTAGTAACAATAAAGGCATTTATTCTGTTACAAACATATTAAGCCCCATTCAAGGAACACACATTTTACTCTTGAACAACAGAGAAAGTGCCCTTTTGGGCACCACATAGGTACTCTTTATAAGTTTGACTAAACCATGTAGGCCAGAAAACATTTGAAAATGGCTCAGATAAGAGACTAAAGATTACAGCAATATTTGAATATGCTACCACTTGGTGTTCAGTCTACAAGTTGCTGATAAAAACCACGCTATACTGTGCTTTACACTTCCTTTTAAAACCCCATTTTCTGGGCACAGGTGCATGTGTCATACACAGCACAACCATGCCCTGGTTTAGTTATAAATTACATGGTTACTCTAGGTGCGCATCAATAAAAACTTTCGTATGACTTGATACTACTTATACAATAGCAAAGCTAATGCAAATACACGTACACCCTGCTTTTAGAAATACAATTCTAAATATATAAATCTAGTATCTTAAACATATCCTGAGAAATGATACATTTAATGAAATGTATCATTTCTCAGGAAATGTATCATAATATGGTTAAATTACAAAGGACAGTTTTAAAATACATTTTGCCATTTGAAAGAAAAAAAGGAGTCTCTACCTCACTATCCTTTTTTACTTAAAAAGGACGTTAAAAAGCAGTGATGAGAGACAAGAGTAGGTGCCTTCTAAATGTTAGAATTCTCTGTTCTTTACGAAACAACCTAAAGTCACCTTAACTTTAAGCATAGTGGCATGACTTGTGCCACATCTATGTGACATCAAGTAAAAATCTGTTAACATGGAGGAATTACAATTCATACAGGTCAGGATTAAAAGTGAACATGTTAAGGTGAAAAACTAGTAAAATCACAATTACCCTTCACTCACACAAAGCTCATCAAGATGCTTATACAAATTCACCATAAAAAGCTCAATCTGAATACACTACATCTGAGTACAATGTGACATGATTTTCAATCACTAACCTAACTCAGTATAGGCAGAAAAACTGACAGTAAGGTAAAATTAGGTAAATTGTAACAACTGAGCCAAGTTTTGGAATGCATGTAGAGGGTTTCCCAACAATTTATGAATATGAAGCTAAGATTCAAATCCACTATTCTCAGTGAGAATGGAGCAGTGGTGGTGAGGATTGCTATGAGGCAAATCAGAAATCTGGCAGTTACACAATACAAGTGTATTGTGTCGGCCAAAGAGTTTGTTATGTTTTTTCCATACAATGGCTCTAGTTGCGCTTAGTTGTTTGTAACTTTATTTGAAACAATTTTGTTAGACTGCATTGTGACAACTGTCACATTGGTGTGCATTTCTTTTTAAAAAATATTTTTTATTTATTTATTTTTGGAGAGAGAGGAAGGGAGGGAGAAAGAGAGGGACAGAAACATTGATGTATGAGGGATATATTAATCGGTTGCTTTTCACATGTCCCCAACTGAAGACACAGCCTACAACCTAGGCATGTGCTCTGACTGGGAATCCAATCAGCATCCCTTTGGTTCACAGGCCAGTACTCAGTCCACTGAGCCACACCAGCCAGGGCTCAGTGTGCATTTAAAGTAAGACATCAAAATTAGTAACTTATTGTGAAACCATTTTAATATTGAAGATGGAAGAAAATATGCAGCATTTTTGGTGTATTATGCTTTGTTATTTCACAAAAAGTAAAAACACAACTGAAACACAAAAAAAGATTTGTTCAGTGTATGGAGAAGGTTCTATAACTGATCGAACACGTCGAAGGCGGTTTGCAAAGTTTCTTGGTACTAATGACATTGTGGCCAACTAACTCTTCGCTGTGAGGCTGTCTTATGCATTGGAAGATGCTTAGCAGCACCCGTGGCCTCTATCCACTAGAAGCCAATAGTGGGAGATAGCTGACACACTCAAAATAACCAAACCAATAAAGTCATTAGTGGAAATGAAAAAAAAAATTTATTTTTACAGAAAAACGTTAACAGACTTTTTGTCTAACCCAATAGTTTAAAAACAGAGTAACTACATCCCTTTGCTTTTGCTTCAACCTAATGTGTATTTGGAAATTTATGTTTGTCAAAGAGGTTTAAAAAGTTTGAGAAATACTATTCTAATTTTACTGAGAATATACAACATGAAGGTAAAATTCATTCATTCTTATTTCTAAAGCAGTGTTAAGTGTTTTCTATGTTGTAACCACCTAGGGCCTCACACAAGGTCTGGCTGCCCCCACCCTGTGCCTGGCCATGCATGTCTCCACTCTTCTCTAGAAGAGAAGGCAGATCAGTGGTAGTGGCTGCTGACAAGCGAATCCAGAACTGACATCCTACAACAGTCAGGCAACTCCTTAAGCTCTCCACTGGGCTTTCAAGCCCTTCTCCTTTAGCTTAAGACCCAACACAATACACAGGTCATGTATCATATAATATAAGTGTACACTTGAAACCAGTATGATCCTTTTAACTAATGTTATCCCCCAATACATTTAATTTAAAAAGGAAAAAAAGGGGGGTGGAGGGTAAATGCAAACTATAATTGAATAAAATAATTTAAAAAAGAAGAACAGTTGTTAGCCAAAAGGCAGGACGCCAATCCCTTTAACCTGGTATGCCAAAGTTAATCTCTAGTTCGACTACTATCGCACATACTCCATCCAGGATACTTTGATCCTAGGACTGGTCACTCTCCCCAACCCACAACCCACCCACCAGGCCATCAAAGAGTACTCTTCTGTCCTCACTTTAAATGCAGAGAGAAGCAGGGGAAAACAAGTAGTCAATATTGAATAAAATCAGTAGCAAAATGACACTTTAACTGCAAAATCACAATACAGCCTATAAAACTATATATATAAATTTAACATAAGGAAGAGCAAAATACTCATGGACCTCTGAAGAAAAAAGCCTAATTGTGAACACTGTATTACAATTAACATATAATATAATATCCTTCTCTATAAACATTTAAAAGTAAATAGGGTATAAGAATATTGAAAGAAGAAAGTACAAATACCTGATATGTTTCCACAGGCCTGTTTTCCATATTTAAGTCCCAAATTTTGACTGATAAATAGTCCCTAGTCATCATATATCGACCACTATGGCTGAATTTTACATCAGAAATAGAGGAGATGATTTCAGAAAAAAAAGATCTGTTACTGGGATCTTCAGGTTCTTCAAACACTAAAAACAAGCAAAAATAAAAATAAAAAAGAGGGCAATTTATATAGTATTTTTGGCTTGCAGAAAGCATTTGCTGAAACAGTTGACAAGTTTCCTAGGAGGCAGCTAAAAATGACAATCATGTAAAAATCTGAAAAATGTCTCTCTGGCTTTAAGATATCTCCCTAAAAGAAAGTTTCTTTCCTTTTTTTCAAAATTTAATCTAATTTAAAAAAAAAACAAAAAAACAATCCTCACCCAAAGAAATGTTTAGGGTTGGGCTGGAGAGAAAGAGAGAGACAGAAGCATCAATGTGAGAGACAAACATTGATTGATTGCCTCTTGTATGCACCCTGATGGGATCGAACCCACAACCTTTCGGTGTATGGGACAACACTCCAATCAACTGAGCCACCCAGTCAGGACTCCCTGAAAGTTTAAGAGAACACTATGAATACAAATGAAAGACAGAAATGTATTTATACTTCCAGTGTCCCATGGCTAATTTAACAGAACTAGCCTCGCCCAGAGACCCCTGCCTTTTGGTGCACCAGGTGTGCAGGTTCTGTGCACACCTCACCACCGCTGCCTGTGCTAGCACCACAGGAGAAACACCATCCTCACCCTTCAAATCCATGCCAGCATTTTATTTACTTTAATGGCCAGGTAAAATTATTCTGGTAACAGGCATGTACCAAGTTTCACAAATTTTAAAAATACTCAAAAACATGAATAATAATGCAACCCCTTAATTTAATCCAGTGCTTTGCAAAGTTTTTTTTAAAGCCAAGGAAACCTCCTCTCAGAAGAAATATTCCTAGGAAGCTCAAAATGGGGGGAAGGGAAGGAAAAAACAAACTGTTCTGTTCTATGTGAATACAGGACTGGGGAACCTCACCCCAAGTTCACAAAGAGTAGTATTCCGTTAAACATACATCCACTGGGCCTAGCCAAGTGACTCAACTGGTTGAAGTGTCATCCCATACACCAAAAAATTGTGGGTTCAATCCCCACTCAGGGCACATAAGGAAGGCAACCAATTGACGTTCCTCTCTCTCTCTCCCCCCTCACCACAAAATCAGTAAGCAAGTCCTTCAATAAGAATTTAAATAAAAATATCTATTTATCTATCTAGCTATATAGAGATATGTATCTGTATCTCTATCTATCTCCATTCACCCACTGGGACGTCAGCAGACATGTCCCTTAGAAAGCCTTCTATGCTCTTCCAGTAGAATAACCCAGGATGCCTCATGGAGAGTCAGCAGCTCACCAAAGGTACAGGAGGTCCTGGGCACACAGGTTTAATTAAGACTTGTAAACATATGAGGTGAACTTCAGACAAAGGGAAATATTATCATTTGTAAAAAGATGCAGTTAACTTACGTTTAGAATGTCTATCACAGAGGGCAGATGCCCTCATGTCACATAACCGGATCGTTCCTTTACTGCTGCTGTATACAAACGTGTTACAGCTGTTTGGATGGAACTCTGCTGCTGTAATAACCTCTGTCAGCTCTTCCATGTTGGCAGGCTTGATATCCACAATATCTGGATAGCATTTTATTAAGGAATTTACACTTAGAAAAAAGGGCAAATAAAATTGTACATTTCTCAAATCTGAAATTCATTCATAGGCTGAAGTGCTAGTATCCTGAATTGCATTCTAGTCCTTATATAATGCCAGGGGGATCAAAACCTTTAATGCTTGGGCACATGAGAGGCAACCACACATTGATGTTTTTCTCTGTCCTCCCTCTCTTTCTCTCTGTCTAAAAATAAATAAAATAAAATCTTAAAAACAACAACAAAGAACTGATTGATAAGTTTATCTTCCTAAATATTAAGAAAACCTAGTATACATTCCAAACACAGCAAAACAAAATCTTTAAGGGGAGCAAAAAGGAGAAAACTATTTGTACCACAAAGAATGGAGTTAATTTACTTAACATAAAAAATAAAAATATGCAAGGACTTCTGGCCAAGATGGAGGCATAGGTAGACACACTGTGCCTCCTCACACAACCAAAACAAGGACAACAGCAATTTAGAAACAAAAAACAACCAGTACTGACAGAAAATTGAACTGTATGGAATTCCGGCAACCAAGGAGTTAAAGTAGACACATTCATCCAGACTGGTAGGAGAGCAGTCCTGGCAAAGTGGTGACTGGCAGACCCCAGGCACATAGGCAGCATGTGCAGACCCAGAGAGGCAGCAGATTGTAGAACAGGGCACGGCGCACCCAGGGGTCCCACATTTGTGTGCAGATAAACCAGGCAAAACTGGAGAGTGACAAAGACCTCGCAACCCAGACTCCCAGCGCAGGGAAATAAAGCCTCAAAACAACTACTGAAAACACCTGTGGGAGTTGAGGTGCCGGAGAAACTCCCCGCCTCACAAGAGAGTTCACTGGAGAGATCTACAGGGTCCCAAGATCTACCCATATGGGAGTTAGCACCAGAAGGGCCCAGTTTGCGTGGGGGAAGTGACTGAAATCCAGCAGAGAGCAGAGTAAGCACCACTGTTCCTTCTGGGACACCTCCCCTACATACAGCCTCACAACCCAAAGACTGGGTTGCCCTGCCCTGGTGAACACCTAAGGCTCCGCCTCTCACTAAATAAGACGCATGTCAAGACCCAAAACCACAACAATAACAACACCACCACCACCCCCAAAAACAAAAAACCAACAACAACAAAAAAAACCCTCGGCCCAAATGAAAAAAAAAAAAAACAAAACAAAACAGATCAAAGCTCAGAAAAAATACAACTAAGTGAGGAAGAGATACCCGACCTATCAGATGCGCAGTTCAAAACACTGGTAATGAGGATGCTCACAGAATTGGTTGAATTTGGTCGCAAATTAGGTGAAAAAATGAAGGCTATGCTAACTGAAATAAAGGAAAATGTACAGGGAACCAATAGTGATGGGAAGGAAACTGAGACTGAAATCAATGGAGTGGACCAGAAGGAAGAAAGAAACATCCAAACAGAAAAGAATAAAGAAACAAGAATTCAAAAGTGAGGAGAGGCTTAGGAACCTCCAGGACATCTTTAAACATTACAACATTGAAATTATAGGGGTACCAAAAGGAGAGAAAGAAGAGCAAGAAATGGGAAAGTTAGTTGAACAAATAATAAAGGAGAACTTCCCTAATCTGGCAAAGGAAATAGAAGTCCAGGAAGCTCAGGGTCCCAAAGAAGTTGGGCCCAAGGAGGAACACACCAAGGCACATCAAAATTACATTAGCCAAGATTAAAATGAAGGAGAGAATCCTAGAAGCAGCAAGAGATAAGGAGGCAGTTACCTACAAAGGAGTTCCCATCAGACTGTCAGCTGATTTCTCAAAAGGGACCTTACAGGCAAGAAGGGGCTGGAAAGAACTATTCCAAGTCATGAAAGGCAAGGACCTACATCCAAGGACCTACATCCAAGATTACTCTATCCAGCAAAGCTTTCATTTAGAATGGAAGGGCAAATAAAGTGCTTCTCAGATAAGGTTAAGTTAAAGGAGTTCATCATCACCAAGCCCTTATTATATTATATTATATTATATTATATATTAAATGTTAAAGGGACTTATCTAAGAAAAGATTAAAAAAAATCACATGCAGTAAAATGACAGCAAACTCACAATTATTAACCACACCTGAAAAACAAACAAACAAAAAAACAAAGTAAGCAAACAACTAGAACAGGAACAGAACCACAGAAATGGAGATCACATGGAGGGTTATCAACAGGGGAGTGGGAGGAGGAGAGAGGGGGAAAGGTACAGAGAATAAGTAGCATGGATGATAGGTAGAAAATAGACAAGGGAGAGCAAGAATAGTTTGGGAAATGTAGAAACTAAAGAACTTATGACACATGGACATGAACTAATAAAGGGGGTGAATGTGGGTGAGAAGGGGTGTGCAGGGTGGAGGGGAATGAAGGGGAGAAATGAGACAACTGTAATAGCATAATCAATAAACTATATTTTAAAAATAAAAATAAAATACATTTAAAAATGCAAACCTAATGAATTAGAAAATAACATAAAAATGAAAAAAAAATGCTCATGTTTATTCAATTTAACAGGCATGCTAACCAAACAACAAATAGGGCTTTTCACTATTTGTCTATAGTGTGCGTGTGCCAGGTACATAAGTTTATATGCCATGTACTTGTATATGCACAGAAAATTTTCAGGACAATATAAACAATGAAAATGGGGTTTGGATAAGTATTTCTATTGACTTTATACCACCAAAAAGAAAAAGAAAATGGATACTAAAACTCCTGTCAGTAATTTCCAGATGCCAAAGATTGATCCGCAAATCATCTGCAGATAAATATGTTTCATAATCACTATTAATAGAAATCGAGTTGATGTGATATGTATGAGCATTGGCAAATATTCTCCGCGGACTGGCCTCAACCATTAGATCCATGGGCCTAAAGACTGGGACCTGTCAAGAAGACACATGAAAAACAGTTGTTACGAAATGTTCTTTGCTTACAATAGCCCTGAAGGTTTGAAACACTTCGTTTGTACAATTTTTGAGGGAATATAAAACAATATAATATTATACAGATTTAGGTTTAAAAAGTAACTTATGTTGATCCTCTGAGATTCAACTGAAAACAAAAAAATAGTTTGAATAATTTATCTTCTTTTACAGATAGCAATACTATTAGAATTTGCAATTCTTCCTAGTTCCAATCTTTTGCTTGGAAGACTTACAAAGCTATTAATGTTTATAGTTTAAATTAAAGTGGCTAAAAAGGAAATTAGCCCAAAGTGTGTAATTCTTGGTGTGTGTTTTTTTAAGCTGCAATAAAATTTGGTCCACTTCTACTTTTTCAATTTCCAAAGAAAATTAATCTTGAAAGTTAAGCTTGTAAGAGTTGATAGTGAAACCATGAGAGCAAGAGAACATGTGGCCCAGTGTAGAGCAGTTTTGTGTCAAGTCCTGAGTCTGCTCCTGGCCACAGCTGAGACTGCTATGTAGGCCAGGGTCTGTCTAACATAGGGGTTTTCCTCTCCTATCTACAGAACTGTTGAGCTGGGGGCAGTCTGTAATGATTCCTCTTCAGGTTCTGCTCAGGGTACAGAATATGTTAAGATGAACACAGAACACCATTCATACTTACTCGTAGTGTAGTGACTGTAGTAGGATCTCTATACCTTCCATCTTCCTCTTTCAAGTTATATCCTTCTGGTCTTTTGTCTCTTTCACTGATTTTCCATAATTTTATTGTTTTGTCTGGGGAGACAATAAAGTAAGTCCTGAAAAAAAGACTAATACTGGTAGGAGAAAAACACTTTACAGTATATTTAAACATGAAATTTCATAGTTAACCTAAAAAGATTCCAAGAATAAAATCCCTTATATGACTCAAAAAAAAAAAATAGGAATAAAAAAGCTCATTACCAGGTAAATAAAAAACACAAACAGAAATACAGTACAGAAATTATACTTTATGTTAATAGAACTCATAAAGTTCCATTTGACATTTAAATCAAGTCAGAGCCAGGTCCTTGTCCTTTAAAACTAAATAAAACCAGGAGAAAAATGCGTATGTATGTAAACACACATGTCTACACATACATATATAATCTCAGCATTTAATTTTTAAAGATTTTTACTTATTTTTAGAGGAGAACGGAAGAAGAAAGAGAGGGAGAGAAACATCAATGTGTGGTCGCCTCTCATACGCCCCCTACTGGGGACCTGGTCCACAACCTAAGCATATGCCCTGACTGGGAATCGAACCAGCAACCCTTTGGTTCACAGGTTGGCATTCAGTCCACTGAGCCACATTAGCCAGGGCTAATATTAAATTTTTAAGAGAGAACAAACAACAAAATAGTTTTGTACAGCCTAATTACTATTTAGAGTAAAAATGGTAAGAAATCTCTCTTTCTTGGTGCCACACTTTCTAGCAGATCCTACCAGAGTCCACAGATTACTTCACAGGTCTGCATTCCTCTGTTTAAATGCATTATTTCCCCATTGTATTAGGGATTTGTAACAAGAACAAGAACTGAAAAAATATTGAGAGATTATGAGCATATATGTCCCTGCCTTGGCCAGGTGGCTCAGTTGGTTGGAGGGTCATCCTGTACACCCGAAGATTGCGGGTTTAATCACCAACCAGTCAGGGAACATACCTATGTTCGGATTCTACCCTGGTTGGGGCACATACATTTCACATCGATGCTTCTCTCTTTCAGGTCAATAACCATATCCTCAGGTGAGGATTTAAAAACAAAGGCATATGTCCCCCAGTCCTTCAAGACAAAATTCTTACATATCAAGAATACATAAAATGCTATTTTTTAAAATAAACCTTTATTTTGGAATTATGTTGAATTACAGAGAAGTTACAAAGACAGCAGTGTTCCTATATACCCTTCACCCAGTTTCTTCTGATGTCAACATCTTATGCAACCTGATACATTTGTTAAAACCAAGAAATTAATGTTGTACATTACTATTAGTTAAACTCCAGACTTCACTCAGATTCCGCCAGACTGTCTAACTTTCCTTTTCTGTTTCAGGATTCCATCCAGGATCCAAACAATACTTTATTTAGTTGTCAAGTCTCGGTCTTTCTCACCTGAACAATTTCTCAGACTTCCCTTATTTTTCATCTCCTTGAAGTGAGAACAGAGGTGAGGTAATTTGTAGGATGTCCCTCAAGTTTGCTGCTTTCTCATGACCAGACTGGAATTGTGGGTTTTTCAGAAAGAGCACCAGAGGTAAAGTAAGGGGATGCATGGTATGGACAGGACTCCTTCACTCTGATCACTTGGTTAAGGCAGTGTTGTGCCAGGTTTCTCCATTGCAGCCACTATGCTCCCCTTACCACACTCTGTTTTTGGGAAGTGTCACTAAGTCTAGTCCATCCTTAAAAGGAGGATTAAGTTACCTTCCCTATAGGAAGTAGTATCCATTCACGTATTATTTGTGATTTACCTATAAGAAGAGTCTCTTCTCTCCCCCTTATTTGTTCAATCAATGATTTATACCACTGTGAACTTGTGCATATTCACTTAATACTTTGTGTTATCCTAAAATTGCACTCATATAAAAATATCACATTCTTAATGGTCTTTCATAAGCAAGCGGGCATAATTTTAAGTAGTGTATAAAGACACATACTGGCTTGGCCATGTCTCTCTGTCAGCTGCCCCTGTGGACACCCTCTGCAAGGATGAAGTCTAGACAGAAGGAACAGTCGACCCTACTGATTTGTCATCTAGTGTTTCATTTAAACCCTATGGAGTCAAGTTTCTAGTTATCTTAAAGTTCAGTGATATGTGTTTTCTGTGTGCTATTTAATTTATATATTTATATAATTTAGATAATAATTATATACTCTAGAATATTTTATCCCTAAACCTGTAATATAAGAGTCAAGCCTAAATTCTGTATTTTAGGAGAAATTATCACCTAAGAAAGATTAGAATGTCAACTTCCCCTGCCTACCACCCAATCCCCATAATTGTCTTACGCCTGTTCAAATTCATCAACCTTATTAAAGATCCAGATAAAGAAATCACAATACACTTATCAAACTTTCAAATGAGATGAAATTAGTTTGTTTCTTAATAGTGTTAACAGAAAATACTTTTAAAATTATGAAAAAATGGTAAATATTTTACGAAACAAATTTGAAAGCGGTAACACTTGTGATTTAAGGGGGTAAAAAACCATGTTTTTAACAGCATTAACACAGGACACAGAAGTGCTACATAATTTCAGTGCAGTGCTTGGGGACAAGGCAGGCTGGAAATAAAATGTTTTAACAAATATGACATAAAATTTAAAGAAAGTTTTTTCATTCATATGCTCTAAGGAAGTAAACTTTAAATCTGAAGTCTCTGGTCCACAGGTGGTGGTGACACATGACCAACCTCCATAAACAGGCAGGTAAGGTGAGGGGGCTGACACGCAGCTTTTCTATGAAGGGAACTGTAAGATGTGCAAGAATGTCTGTTACTTCCAAAAAATTAAGAACTTCTGCATCATTGTGATTCTCTGAACTGTGAACTCTAGTAACTAAAGAAGTGTTCAAGAAGCCCAGAAGTCCACGTGTGCCTCTAGCTGCAGGCTGAGGGGTGGGACAGGTAAAACCATGCTACCATGTTTCCTCTGGGGGAATGCAGTTTTATATAAGCTCCAAATAGCTTCTTATTAACAACCTGTTAAAAAGCAATCTATTTATGAGTGAATTTTGTATTACTCATGTATTCAAGACCCATACATGGTCAACAGGCAGACTTTTTTTGCAATGTGGGCTCGAGGAAAACTCAAAGAAAGGCAAAAGAAGATAAAGAAAATAAAATCAGTTGAAGATACATTAAATGAACTAAAGTTATAAGAGATGATTATAAAGTTATTTAAGTAAAAACGATCTGGGAAAACATCAAACAGTTTATGATGATCATATACAGCCAACTCAAATATGAAATAAAATTAGTTTTGGTGAATCAAAACTGAAATGTTTGGTCCCATTTTCTACCATTCTTCCACAGGAATTTCTAACCCCGTGAGTATAAAGACCTATTCATCACACATTTTGGAGGAAGAGGTATTATTACTCTATACTTCACAGAGAAAGCTATACACACTAATATAAAGATATTATTCAGGTTTTCCCATAATCACTTTCTCTCTTTTTAAAGAGTCATGCTTTTCAGATATAGCTCAAGTGCTACTCCTGCCATCCCTTTTCTCACACCACCATTCCCAGGCACAGCAGTCTGTACAACTCCCATTCCTATTCTATCCTTGCACATTGTACTCTACATTAGCACACAAAAATAACGTGGCCCTCTAACACCTGTGTGGTATTTAGTATTCATTAACAACAACAATAAAGACAAAAACCTACAATGCAGTGTGCAGTGCTCTTTAAAATAATGTTTATTATTAATCAATGATTTTTTAAATTTACACAGTAGCCTATTTAGGACACAGTGTTGATTCTGTCTATAAAAAAGTACTATACTACACAGATTCACACCCCACTCCCACCCCTGGGACTTCCAGGGTCTGCCCCCACACTGAGCCTTTGTAAAGTTTAGTCTAGAAAGGCTCATCTGGTGATACAGCGCCTTGCTTATTTCAAGCCACAAAGAAGCACAAGGAAGCCTGCAAGGAAGACACATGAACATAAGCTGAGAATTGAAAGCTATTTAAGATTTAATCCATAAACAAACTAAAAGGGAATTTGCTTTCAAATACAACTGAGAAGGAGGGGAAGGAGAAGGGTCTGAGAAAAGAGAACTGGCTATGAACTACAAATCATTGAAGCTGGGTGATGGGTACGTAGGTCTTCATTACACTATTCTATTTCAGCCTCTAGGTTAAAAATCCCCCTTTATAAAAAGCATGATAATTTAGCTACTAAGACGTGAACTAGCAAATTATTAGAAGCAAATACTTCAATACATGAACTGTGCAACACACTTCCTCTGGACATTTAATTCCAAAGGTAGAAATTATATAAATAGTAAAATTGTGCATTATTTGATGTCAAATAAAAAAACAGTATCTGAAATGCTATTTGAAATCGTTTACCATATAAACTAAAACTGAACCAATATTAGAAGGCAACATAAGTAAACAGCTCTATTTATGATGCTGTCAGAGCTATAAGCTTTAAGTCTCCCTCCCTCCCTACTTCCTTCCTTCCTTATAACAAGAGAGGAATGCAGAGCTTATACAAAAAGAGGGAGTAGAGAACACAAGTGTCAATGGGTTAGTGAGGGAGCACCTTGATGATAAAAAAAGGGGGCGGGAAGAAGCCGATGTCCGTGGTGTCAGAGACCAGCATTGTTTTGTCAAGTGCATTTTGAAGAACTAGATACAGAAGGTGATGGCACCTAAATTGGATCAAGGGGAAACTCAGTATTTCCACCATGTCACCGAGAAGCCACCTGAGTTCACGGTCTGTGAATGGTCAAGAATGGTAAGGTCCAAGTGCTAGAAGTCTGGTTTTATGAATAGTGAAGACATGAGAAAATGAGAGGTTTCCCCCAATTCTCATGCCAGCCTCACACAAGTTTATCTGCATTTTTACAGACTTTGAGTCCCCAGGACCTGGGGGTATCTCTCAGTTACTCTAATGACTCTCTTCAGCCTGCAGCCCCCTAAGGATAAACCAAGTAACAACAGCAAAATGGTGGGGGGTGGGGAGGAATCAGAGCAACAACAAAAAAGCTTAAGAAAAAATTCTTAACTTGTCATAAAGAAGTTTAAATTCTAGTAGAGTCATCACACAATTCTAACCCTCACTTAAAAACTTTTCCTGAGAAAACAAAATAGTGTAAGAAAAAAACTTTTTCCAGCCATGAGGCTTGTTGGGAAGATGGCAGTGCGTCAAATCCAGTCTGATGACAAGGATCAAATAAGAAAAGTGCTATTCTAGAGAGTATCCTTGAACAGAGGCCATATTTTGACAGAGTATTTTGAATTTATAGCTTGAAATATTCTTTGGTGAGTTTTGGCACACTCAAAAAGGGAGAAGAAAGGAGACTAACAGTTACTGAGCATATATTATGTACTTTAGGAGTTATTACATTACTATCTCCACCCTGCAGAGGAGGGAAGTCTGACCCAGTGTTAGTAACCTGCTTGAGGCTAAGCCAAGAAGTGGCAGGAACAGAGCAAGACCTAAAGGCAGTGGTAACAGCCTGTTCTTTTCACTACCAACTGTGTGTGTGCTAAACGAAAACCAACATTTAAAAATCTCTTTCACAGAATTTAAAAACCTAATGAGAATACAGAAGAAAGGACAAAAAAAGAAGAGTTTATGTTCCATGTGGGAAAGAAATATTTCCAAATCACTATTTTCAGAGATCTCTTAACAACTATTCCTCTTTGAAAAGGGTGATGTGTGTACATGGAAAAAAAAATTACACTTACCATTGGTAGACAATAAAAACTGAGCAGCATTTTTCTGGGGTAACCACCTAATTTTGTTGATCTTTTCTTCTATTTCTAAACTTTTCAAGTAGTCAAACTCTGGTTCATGGCTCTGAAAGGTGCTGTAAACATTATATTCTCCTCTGCTATGAGACTGGATTTTGTTCTAAAATGAAAACAAAAATATTTGGATCGCTGTTGAGAAATATTTCAAAATAGTAAAATGTAATCAGTTCCAACAGATCTTGCGGGTTCTGATTAATTCATTACCTGTATTACATATACAATTATATTGTGGTTGTTTAAACATTCAAAGAAAAAAAAAGGAAAAGCTAAATAAAGCCTAATGATTAAGCTGAATTTATTAGGCAAAGTGACATTGAAATATGGATCAATTTAATTACTAATGTACCATTATATTTCAAACAGCATATAGACTCAAAGTGACAAAAAGACCTGGGCATCCTAACAAGAGGGCTCATCTAAAATGCAAAGATTAAATGAGAAGAACTTGTCAGAAACAGCTGGCTAAGGCACACCTTCTTTCTCTTTAGGCTCAAGTCCTCAGTTATTTAATGATATATTGTCCTCCTTAGTGCTCTTTCTGCTGCCTGCCTTGAGGTAATTTCACTGCTCAGAAACTCTGTAAGAGGAAAAATCTCATATATGTAATGGCCCCATCTGACTCACCCCGACCAAGACGACAGTTACAGAGCTCTGTTACTCATGAAGTCCACATTCAGCATGACCTGGCCAATGTCACCCCACAGCCCTGTCAACACCTGCTCACTGTCCTGCAACCAGCCTTCTCCTGAGCCTGGCACACACTGATGATGTATTTCATTTACTATATCAGCGAGCATGAATATAGGTTAAGTGATTGGATAAAGAGACTGCTTGTGAACTTGAGTTAACACTGATACCTTAGCAAAAGTGAGAATTCTAACCATGTTCAGAATTTCATCTTTTAACCTATCATTGTATCATTAAAAATCTTTCCATCAAAAATAAAGTCTAATTCACAGAAGAACCTTTGAAACACAAGATATTATTGTCAACTATTTTAAACAGAAGTGAATTATCAAATAAAATGTTTAACATATATTTGTTATTATTCTCCATATAAAAGAAAACTTTATTGAATCATCATCTTAAAAGTGTGCTTTGGGTTGTGTTTTCCAGCAGCTTATCTGGATCGATCATTCATGGTTACCATCATATTTGGACCCTCTGATGGTAGTATCAATTGTTATTGAATAGGGTTGCCAAATGTTAAAAATGCAGAGCATACCACAGAACAGAGGTAAAAAGTCAAAAGAGAACCTTTGTCTCATTACCATACTCTTCTACCAAATTAGACAACCCAATTCATTAAACACACACACACACACACACACACACACACTAATACCACTTTAGGAGAAATTCCAAAAATCTTCCACCTAAAATAACTCACTCAATCTCAAAAGGTTTGTCATGTTACTCTCCAAGAAAACTACTATAAACAGCAACTGAAATTTTAATACGCTATGTTTTAAACTTAGCAAGAGACTATATAGCACTATGTACATTAGGTCCTACCTAGAGCTACAGATTTAATGACACAGAATCTCTACCTCAAAGTAACATATGTATGCGAAACTTTAGTCAAAAACAGACATAAAGGTCCATATGATTCAGATAAGCAATACAAAGAGCCAAGGGCATGCACACATCATTCTATATTAAAAATCTTGGTCAACACAGGTCGTGTTTTATATGATGCTAACTAAAGAAAAGCACAAATATATGAAAATATTTCCTAAAAGAGAAAAAGAACATAATCCTAAAGAATAAAGAGTAACCACACACGTCTATATAAACATGATCCAAAATAAATCATGGAGGTGTTTGGCAGTTTCAATAGAGTGCAAGAAGCAGTTTCTTTGCAACAGGAAAAAAAACCTATCACACAAGAAGTTCCGTCTAAAGGTTAGAAATGCCAGGCTGGGCTCATATATTAACATCTACTCTGTCCTGAGACTCCACTAAAATTACAGTGAAGTATAGGGAGCCATTTCTCGTGGCGTGGGAATGTAGCTCAGCCCCCACTTGGAAAGGCCAGTGGGGTACGAGTCAGCACACAGGAGCCACACCCAATGGATAGGTTTTCCCGTGGGGAATCAGGCCTGCATTGTACGTAGGCCACTATGAAGCTTGCTTTTCCTAAAACTCCCTCACCCTGAATTGAGGTAGCAAGCGCTTACTGCAACTTCCTAAAACCTGAGCTAAACCTCCCAAGTATGGAGTATAACCAGTCCAACCACTTTTCCCTTTACATTTGCAAATATCCTTCTTTTTTGATGTAATTAGCAACATCTTCTCCTTTGTTATCTGTAAAAGGTAATCACCTAATGTGCACCTGTGCGTAGTAAATGAGGACCATCCTCAATGTAATGTATCCAGAAAAACAATAACAACCTGTCCATGCAAGGGCCAGGGCCCCCCCTTTCACTTAGAGAGCGGCCATGCTGTCCCTTTTCTCCACAGGACTTCTGTAGTCCGTGTGAATTTGTTCACAGCTGCCACAACACACAGACCCTGCCGGCCAGGATCCACATCAGTGAAGGACCTCAAAAGACAAAATGACAAGAACAAAGACTGACAGCAGAGATGACAGCAGCAGTCACAAATGGAAGAGGCCATAAAACAGATGTGAATGGTAAGTGACTCAAGGGACTGCAGAGAGCTGAACCACAGCCAGCAGTAGGCTTTGGGGAGGGGTGTTTACATTATAATGATCATAAAGTCTTCTTCTCAGGATGAACTAATAAGTACAGTGAGCAAATATTAAGAAAAGGAAACATAATTCTATGTTCACAACACTGTGCCACTAAAACAAGAATGCATCAATCAAAAAAAGCTTTTTTGTTTTTATTCTAAAAACTCTTCTACAGCCCTGGCATAGTGACTCAGTTGGCTAGAGCATCCTCTCATATAGCAAAAGGCTGTGGTTTGATCACTAGTTGGGGTGACTGATGTTTCTCTCTCTTTCTCTAAAATCAATAAACATGTCCTTAGGTGAGGATTAAAAAGGTAAACAAAAATTCTCTCACAACCAGAGAATTGTGACACATGGAGGTATTATAAAATACCTCATATTTAGATTTTCTTGCTCAGCTCTTTGCATTTCTCCTTTTTTCTTAGCTAGGCATTATAGTCACTAAGAGAGAGCCTACTTTCTTAACCACACAATCTATTTATGTGAAATTTTCTATAATAAATGTAGAAGTGCTTTTATCCCCAACTCCTCCTGCAGTAGTGTCTGGCATGTAACAGGCATTCAAAGAAGGTTTTCTAAATGCACAAAAATTTCAGCAAAAAGAATGAACAAACCAATGGTGCTGGTATGGTAAGAAGAGGTTGGTTGGAATTAACCTGGTTAATGGAATATGATGCAGAAATTAGAAGGAATGAGTGAGATACACATACAGCAAGACAGAAGGGTCTTGAAAACACAGCTCTTATTGACAAAACTACAACACAATGAGATGAGACATGGGCTTCTTCACGTACACTGAAAATACAGTACACAAAAACAAAATCACACATTGCCACAGAGATGCAAAAAGACCCCATGAATATATGAAGGATATTATATCACTTTAAAGCAAGAGTAATGCAGATAGGCTGGTACTCATACACAGACTGACAAATATCCCAATGTAGCAGAGCCCAGAAACAGGCCTGAATTATGATGAAGGTGGCACTGTTGATGGAGCTGGGGGTCTTATCTCTGGATGATTTTCATGCGTGGCAAAATGGATCTTGACCCGCATTACCACAAACCACCCCAGTAAACTGACTGCAGGCGAGTTCCATGTAAATATGAAACATTCAATAATTAGGTTCTAGGACAACACTGTCCAAAAAGCAGCTTTCTGCATCGACAGCCTGTATCTGTACTGTCCAAAATGGCAGCCCCTGGTCAAGTGGCTACTTAAGCAACTGAAATGTGGCTACTATGAGTAAAAACCTTTAAATTTTATTTAATTTTCATTAATTAAAATTTAAATAGCCAGCCCCGGCTGGCGTAGCTCAGTGGATTGAGTGCGGGCTATGAACCAAAGTGTCGCAGGTTTGATTCCCAGTCAGGGCACATGCCTGGGTTGCAGGCCACAGCCCCCAGCAACCGCACTCTGATGTCTGCCTGTCTGTCTCTCTCTCCCCCCACTTCCCTCTCTAAAAATAAATAAATAAAACCTTTTAAAAAATGTAAATAGCCACACGGAGCTAGTGACTACAGTATTAGAAAGTGCAGATCTAAAAGATATAGGGAATATAAATCCTTCTGGATCACAGGGTAGAGAACATTTCTTACATAGGACAGAAAAAGCAGTAAACCTAAGAAAAGCATTGATGTATTGTATTGTATTAATATTAACCACCTCAGCTTGTCAAATTATATACCATTCAGAAAAACGAAAAGGCAACTCATAAAATGGAAGATATTTCAAATAAATATAACTGACAAAGGGTTCACACTCAAAAAGTAAAAAACAAAACAACCCCCCCCACAAATCAGTAAGAAAAAGAATAGCCAATTCAGTAGAAAATATATGCAAGAAATTTTAGTAGATACTTTACAAAAGATCTCCAAATGTCCAATAAACACAAAACTCAACCTCAGAGTTAACAAAGTACAAATTAGCCCTGGCTGGTGTAGCTCAGTGGACTAAGTGTTAGCCTCTGAACCAAAGGGTTGTTGGTTCGATTCCCAGTCAGGGCACTTGCCTGGGTTGTGGGCCCAGTCCCCAGTTGGGACATGTGAGAGGCAACCACACACTGATGTCTCTCTCCCTCTCTTTCTTCCTCCCTTCCCTTCTCTATAAAAATAAATGAAATCTTTTTAAAAAGGTACAAATTAAAAACACACTAAGATGTACTCATAACCTCTACAATGTTTGAAGTTTTAAAATAAGTGACAATACAATACATTGGCAAAGATGAGAAACAGCCAGAATTTTCAGATATTGTCCATGAGAATAAAATGGGCAAAACCCCTTTTACTGTGCTGTCTCCTATAACTGAATGCCTACACAGTGACCCATTAAGTCCATGCATGTCTATGTACACCAAAAGAAAAAACAAAAAGAAAAAAATCAAGAATGTTCATAGCAGCATTCTTCTTAATAGCAATAAACTGAATAAATAAACTGAAACAACCAAAATTTATAACACAATGGATAAACTGCAGTACAGAAATAAAAAGAACATTTTACTGCAATGAAAGTGAGCAATTTATATCTATACAAACATAATACTGACCAAAGGAACCAGATACAAAATACTGTTATGACTCCATTTATAAAAAGCTTTAAAATTTTAGCCCTAGCTGGTGTGGCTCAGTGGATTGAGGGCTGCCCTGAGAACCAAAGGGTCTCTGGTTCAATTCCTAGTCAGGGCACATGCCTAGGTTGCAGGCCAGGTCACCAGTAGGGAGCGCATGAGAGGCAACCATACACTAATGTTCCCTCTCATTCTCCCTCCCTCCCCCTCTGTCTAAAAATAAATAAATCTTTTTAAAAAGTTCCAAAACTTTAAGCCACATTAAAGTGTTAGAAGATAAGCTTAAGGTGAGGAAGGAAAAATTATGGACTGGGAAAAGGAATGAGAAGGATTTATGGAAGGATGAGTTCTATTTCTTGATGTAGATGTCTGCTCTGTGATAATCCACTAATGTTTTGTGTATTTCTGTGTACATTTCAAAAGAAAAAAAGCAAAAAGCAAAACAAATACAATGCAGCTGCTCTGAAAACAGTATTGCAGGGGGTTCCCCCTCAAAAAGCTAAAAATAAATGTGTAAGAACCATCAACCCCACTTATGGGTATACATCCAAAAGAACTGAAAATAGGATCTCAAAGAGATTATTCACAACAGCTAAGAGGTAGAAGCAACCTAAATACTCACTGATGGATAAATAAAGAAAGAAAATGCAGTGATTGGCATACAAAATAGAGTATGATTCAGCCTTTAAAAAGAGCTCCCAATATATGCTACACAACATGGATGAACCTTGAAAACATTATGCTAAGTAAAATAAGTCAGCCACAAGAAAAAAACATTGCATGATTGAACTGATATGAGGTATCTAAGGTAGTCAATCTCAGAAACAAAAAGCAGGAAGGTGGCTGCTGGGGGCTATGTGGGGAAGAAGGTAGGAAGTTCAGTGGGTACAGAGTTTGCCATGCAATAGTGGGAGGTGCTGGAGATCTGTTGCATAACAATGTATGTGGTTGGCAATACTGTTCAGTACACTTAGAAACTGGTGGGAGGTTGAATGTGGTATTTTACCACAATTAAATAACAATACAGCCCATAAAAATACTATTGAAAGAACACATTCCAATGGTTATCTAAGTAGGGAAAGGCACATGGGAGCAGGTCAAGTGAATAAAAGGTAATGTATGTATGCCCACACACCTGCATGCGCATGTTTGTTTGCATAAAGAGAGGGCCTCACCATGACCTATAATGATAGTATGTCATGAACTCAGTATGCCCCCGAGGTTCAAACAAACCAAAACAAAAAATAAAACAGTAAAATCCAAAGGTGACAGAACTAACCAACCACTTGGAAAGAGAACTGGAATTTCATTTCTTACACAACAGTAAATTCCAGAAGGAATACTTGAATGTTTACAAATAAAAGCAGCAAAATAAAGTACAACAGGGGGTTTTCTATGCAATGTTCAAGTTTGAAAAAGAACTTGTAAGTACAATCAGCACTCATACTGACAAGCTTAGCAATCAGCAAAGGTACTTTATATTCCATTTCTGGAAAATATAATACTCTAATGAGCTGGAGCCTCAAAAACTTGTAGGTAACTGATAAATATGTGATAGCTAGTTGGGTACAAATCCAGACAACAGATGGCTGACCAAGAGAGGTGGCCGGATGAATTCATGAACAAATACAAGTGAGGACTAGAACTCAAGTCTTTCCCAACTTTTCCTTCTCTCAACCTACTATAGTTAAGGTATTTTTTAATGGCAATTTTAAGAAGTCTAAGGATCAAGTTCTTTCCTCATCACTATAAAGTACAATAAAAAAACCCTGATTTTTGTGTGTGATCTATATCATCTCAGGCTTATTACTTACAGATTTTTTTCATTTGTTAAACAATATCCAGCATTGTGGATATTCATTACAATTTACACCGTATTTACTTTTTAAAATTAACTTTTAGAGAGAAAGGAAGGGAGAGATGGAAAAACACAGATTTGTTGTTCTACTTGTTTATGCATTCATTGCTTGATTCTTGTATGTACCCTGACCAGGGATTGAACCCACAAACTTGGTGTATAAGGACAACACTCTAACCAACTGAGATACCCAGCCAGGGCACAGCATTAATTTTTACCCACTTGACTAGGTGTGTAATCTTAGAAAAGTTATCTTCTTTAAGTTTCAATTCATTTATAAGTTTGTAACAAATCGAGACATAGATAGTAAGTGAAGAATTAGATAGTAAGTCATTATTTTTGTGTGAAGATTAAGTCACATTTAGGAGCTGTGGCAGATAAACTATTGTTGCTATACCCAGGTAAGAATGGGCAAGGAATCAGAACATGTGGGCTCTAGAGTAAGGGTTCACCTCTTTGTTAACTGTAAGGACTTTGGATGAGTTAACCTATTGTCTGGGTCCCCCAGTTTCTTAATAGGTAAAAGGAGATTACATTAGCAGGTGTTGTAAATTTGGGGACCATAGGTTATGTGATCTCCACCCTGAGATTTTGTGAACATGGATACAGTGAAAACTAACATTTATTTTCACTAACCTCTAACTGAAATTCAGCACTTCTGATTATGGATGTAGGCAACAAACCACAGTATTAGCAACACCAGTAACTTTGTCACTATAGAAATGACATGTTTTAAAAATCACATTCCAGCACAAAAACACATTATTCAAATACCTTGAAGAACATATTTCACTATTATTTCCTTCAAAATCCTATGCATTTCATGTAATTAAAACATTCTGAGAAGCCCACAGTTTACTGAAGGGAATCAATGGCACAAGAAAAGTTAGGAATCCTTACCCAATCCTATAAATTTTACCTCTTAATTTCTATGAATATACCATGGAGTGGCAGAGAGGGCAGTGAAGACTTCTGGAATGCCAGTAATAGCCTATTCCTTGACCAGGGATAGTTACACAACTGTGTGTGTTTTGTGAAAATTCATAGACCTATTCACTTATGATTCTGTATGTTTATCTGTATGCATGATCTATCTTGGGAAAAATGTTTAATAGTAGTTTTATTTTTTAAACAATTTTATTTAGAGAGAGGGGAAGGGAGGGAGGTGGAGAGGGAGAAAAACATCAATGTGTGGTTACCTCTCACATGCCCCTAACTGGGGACCAGGCCCTAACTGGGAATCAAACCAGTGACCCTTTGGTTCATAGGACAGTACTGAGTCATCCACTGAGCCATACCAGCCAGGGCTAATAGTATTTTTAAATAATATAAATCTGAAACTGTATTTTGGAGCTTTTATCATTATCCTGGTATTGGAATACAGACAATTTTAATTTTACGTTTTCTATCAGGTGAAGTCTCCAAGAGACTTTTTTTTAAAAGATTTTATTTATTTATTTCTAGAGAGGGAAGGGAGGGAGGGAGGGAGAGGGGGAGAGAAACATCAATGTGTGGTTGCTGGGGGTTATGGCCTGCAACCCAGGCATGTACCCTGGCTGGGAATCGAACCTGCGACACTTTGGTTCACAGCCCGCGCTCAATCCACTGAGCTATGCCAGCCAGGGCCCAAGAGACTTTTAACAAAAGTGAAAATGTTGGCATCTTGGGCCTCCCCAAATTCTGATTTAGTGGTTTAAGGTACAGTCTAGGAATATGCATTTTAAATACATGCCCCAAGTGATTCTAACATTTTTATACTCTGAGAAGCACATCAAAAAGTGAATGAAAAATGAACAGATAAGGCTTAGAAAAGGAACCTTATTTTATAGATATTTTGATTTGGAAGAAATCACAGAGTTATTTTCTTGAACTTCTTGCATATTCCTTCTTCCTGGCAGAGGGGCATCTAATTCTTGTGTGTTTATTTCTGTATACAAAACAAACCAATTTCTTTACACACAAATCCCTAAATATCAAGACTCTTCATAGTCTTTTTTGGCCATACAATCTCTATCCCTTCAACCACTCCCCAATGACATATCTAAATTTGTTACTCTGACTGCCACACAGTAAGTACCAGGTTAGGTGAATGCTGCCACATCACCCTAAAACAGGTCCATTCTTTCACTTAAATCTACATCAAACTAAATCAACCTCTCTGTATGATATTGAATTCTGTTAAACTGCATCCTGTTGATTTTGAGCCCCATTCTAAGTCTTCACAAAGAAAGAGAAAATACATATTAACAATACTATCACTTTTTTTGTGACAAGCATGCTAAGGTTTCTTCTATACCCTGTTAAGGAGTTTTAGGAATATCACATTAAGAACAAAAATATGAGAAAGGAGTCCTAGAAAGTTACCAGCAGTCCTAGAAAACAGAAAACAAAGGCTGTATAAAGAATCCAGGAAGAAATGAAAATTTCTTCCCACCTTTCTCCTTAATCATTCCTTTAAATTAAAAAAAAAAAAAATCACAAGAAAACAAAACTCACACACACACACACACACACACACACACCCCACCACGTACCTACCTTGTTCTCAAAAGCTATTTTATATAAACTATGAAAACAAGGAAATAAAGATGGGTCACCTACTTTGGACATAGATTGGTATCAAATTTGGACCCCTTATTGGGGCGATCATTTTGTAAAGTATATAAATGTCTTATCATTATGTTGTACACCTGAACCTAACAGAATATTGCATGTGAACTGTAAATGGAAAATAAATTAATTCTTAAAACTTGGACCCTTACTGACCACGTGGTGGGCATGATGCATTGTAGAAATTATTTTACCCTTCTGCCCTGCTTCTATTGTAGAGAATCTGTCCAACAAAAACTACTCAAACGTATTAGTTATAAAAATGCTATTAAATGACACAGGATCACCAGTTGAAATATATTTGAACTGAATGAAGACCCTCTAAATGACTACTGGGATTCTCTGATTGGGGGACAGATGGACAGGCAACAAGAGATCCCCACTGGGATTATAGGTAGGGGGTCTGCCATGTCTGAAGGGTAAAAGAAGTGAGACAGAAGGTGGATTAAAGATGTAAAAGTGTGATGTGCCATGTTCACTACTGTATGACCTGTTGTTCTTAATTAATGGAGGACAAAGTGAGCAAGCAAAAAATGGTTTCCAGTCAAGCGAAGTTGGGAAAGAAACTCTGCCAACCTTGAAGTAGGAGGTAAGAGGATAAAGTCTCAATAGTGCAAATGTCACTGTGTTTTGCAAATAGTGCTAGTGCCATTATCAGAGATGAAGAAATGCTCACTGGACAGGGAGCAATGTGCCCTGGAATGTGCTAGAATAGCTGTTGGTGGTTAGAAGAAGCTGGATTGAAATTTAGAGAACCAAGTTCTAATTCCAAAGCTTTGCTATTAAACTAAGAAATATTAACCTGGTGTTATAAGCTTTTCCTGGGATTGATCTGAAAATTAGAACAGACCATCTCTAAATTCTCTTCTTTCCAAAATGCAACACTATTTTACAGATGTCTATATAGCACCCAGCAGAAGTAATGCCTGCTTTAGTGTGGTTAGTAGGGTAATAATATGGGTATAATAATTTATAAATTTTAATTTGAACATTTCACCTAAAAATATCATATAGTATGCTTGAGTGTGATACTGTTATGTTACAGAGTTACATGCTTATGATTGTATAATAAAAGATTTTATAGTAAAAAAAGGGGGCATTATTTGTGCTGGACCCTGTATACAAATTCATAAAATCTAATCTATGTTATGCACTGAATGAAACAAAGGCACCAGATGAGGTGTGAGGTGCATACATTTATAATCAGTGACATAGACATTGACTGTGCTGAAGACAACAGAGTATTAGAAGCTCCAGCATAAGAGAGGGCTTAAAAATGTAGAAAATAAATTAGCTAAAACGCACCAAATTACTATTAATAAAATCAAGTTTCGAGGTTGGGGAGGGGGGATTCAACTGTTACCATGATTGTTATTTAATCTATCACTTAAAATACAATGATATTGATTGAGCGCGGGCTGGGAACTAAAGTGTCCCAGGTTCGATTCCCAGCAAGGGTACATTCCTGGGTTGCAGGCCATAACCCCCAGCAACCGCACATTGATGTTTCTCTCTCTCTCTCTCCCCCGCTTCCCTCCCTAAAAATGGATGAATAAAATCTTAAAACAAAACAAAACAAAACAAAAATACAATGATATTTACTCTAATTCTCAAAACACACACTGCAGACTGGTATAACCACTATGGAAAACAGTATGGAACTTCCTCAGAAAACTAAAAATGGATCTGCCTTTTGACCCAGCAATTCCACTGCTGGGACTATATTCTAAGAACCCTGAAATACCAATACAAAGGAACCTATGCACCCCAATGTTCCTAGCAGTATGATTTACAATAGCTAAGTGCTGGAAGCAACCGAGGTGCCCATCAGTACATGAATGGATCAAAAAACTATGGTACATTTACAGAATGGAATTCTATGCAGCAGAAAGAAGGAAGGAGCTCCTACCCTTTGCAACAGCATGGATGGAGCTGGAAAGCAATATGCTAAGCAAAATAAGCCAGGAGTGAAAGACAAATACCATATGATCTCACCTTTAACAGGAACCTAAACAACAAAACAAAGAAACAAGCAAAATATAGTCAAAGACACTGAAACAGAGGACAGGCTAACAGTGACCAGAGGGGAGAGGGGCGGGAACTTCAGGGGAGAATGGGAAGGGTTTACAGGAACAAATATAAAGCACACATGGACAAAAACTGGGTGGGTGGAAATGGGAGGGAGGTGGGGAGACATGGATGGGTGGACTAGAATGGGAGTCAAGGACAGAAAAATGTACTTGAACTATGATTAAAATAAAATAAAACACACACACACACTAATTCTAGATAATGAATGTCTTGAATTCTTAAATGCAGTTAAGAATGCTACATGAAAAAGGAACTCCTTTTTCCCTACTAATGGCCCTTTTCAAAATGTCAGTCACTTTGCTAATTCCTTCTTAGAGTATATATTTTAAGTATTAGTTCTTTAAAATCTTCGGTGAAATGTCAGAAAAGAATCACAGGGCATGATTATTCTTTAAAATTGTTGGCCTTTTCCCAATACAAGTAAAATGTGTAGCAGTTTCAGTAACTCTATGTTAGACCTTTAATTCCAATTCATAATATTAGTGACAGACCTTCAGGAAAATAGTAAGCTAATTGCTTAATTGCTTTGACTATATTTATTGAACCCCTATTAAAGTAGACCTCCTCCATTAAATGAGTCATTTTTTCACATTTGACTTTAATAACAAACCATCTTCTACAGAAGGTGAAAATGACCTCATTCTTAAGCAAAATATTTCTAAATTCGTTTTTAATTAACATCGTAGATTTTAAAACAACATAAAACCCTCATTAAAAATGTAGACTCTCTCAGAAACCCCCAATGTAAGCCCATGTAATATCTTTCAAGATGAATTGCTTAAAAAACAAAATTAATTTTAAATGTTTTTCTCCAAACACCTTTTTTAAAAACAAAAGTGAAGTGTAGAAATCCATTGACTTTCAGTTGTTAAAAACAAAGAAACTCAAGGGCAGGAAAATGCCTATGGGAAAGGCAGTTCTAAAATCTGAATAGCAAATTAACATTCACATTTTGGTTATCAAAGCACATTGGGAAAAGGATGCACCAGAAATTCTGGGTTCCATCGCATTATTAGGGCTGTCACTAAGTAATCAAGGGATCTCTTAATACCTTGACCTTCTCATTTGTAAACATAGGGAAATTATAATGATCTGTAAGGCTGCATTTCAACTCTAAGTATTTCAAGATTCTTATGGTCAAATTTTTAGCTGTTTGAAAATAGGAACAGAAAACAGATTTTGCACACTTACTCCCACAGAATATTTTTTGTAAGAAAAGCTTTAGCCTTATTTTCATATTTTTTCCAACCAAAAATAATGATAAATAAAAGGAGATACATTTAGTGTATGTGCATCTTCTAATCAGACACTATTAATCATTTCTTTTAAAATTAAATTACCTACCTCACTGGGGTGTTGTGAGGATTAATTCATTAGTGTTTGTAAAGCACTTTGAGATCCTCAGGTCAAAGGCGCTATAGAAGTGCAAAGTAGTAGTATTATTACTAGATTCTTTGCTTATTGAAGGAATTTCACAATCTTTTAAAACCTAACTCTGTGTTATGTTTTAGACATCTATTTGTAAAACCATGTAATTTATCCATATTACTCTTAACTCTTTTTAAATATAGAGAGGGGCAGGATACATCAAAAATAATTTTTAAAGTTTAACTTTGATCTACAAATGGAGGGAAAGAGTATGGGAAATCTAGTGTGACAAATTTTGTTTAGATAAAATTTTAGTGAGAAATCTTGTCAATCAGATTTGGAAATGTGCCTGAGAGTTTTATACCCCACACAAAACAAAACCTGCTTCAATCACATATTCCTTCCTTTAAAGAGAAAACAATTTGCAAATCAGTTCCACTTTAAAAAGGGCAGTGATCTTATAAATTACATAAATATGCATGCAACTGTCATTTAAAACCTTTATATTTAAACCAGAGTGACAGTATCAGTATGGACTGACACAAAATAACTGAGTGACTTTTTCTTTAAGCTGGCTTCCCACTCCTAATCACAAAAGAGCGAACTAAGCAGTGAGAAGAGGTCAAAGCAATTTTGCTTTATGGAGTTTTTAGAGAAAAAAAGAAGGCCAAGGCTTCAAAACCAGTTAATATCTTGGATTACTCCACCACTCTCCACCCCTTTCTCCCAACAAATCTTTTTACAATGAGAAGCACTGTGTATTAAATCAAAGCAACATACACACACACACACACACAAAAGCTAAGAGAAACATGGCTATCTATACACTGGATATTCTGCTGGATAAAGACATTTCTTTTAAAAACGGCCAATGACCTCTGATGAGATCCTCCAGTGCAACAGAAGCTCCAATCCCAAGAGCAAACTGAAAGTTACATTAAAACTTGAAACACTTACCTCCTGCTCCTGTTGAAAGATGACAACTCGACCACCTTTATCTCCTGTTGCTAGTAATTCTCCAGAATGATTAAATTCTACTGTAGAAATTATATCTGCTGTATAATTGAAACAAAAGAAACAAAAAAAGACATTAGATTTTCTTTCCCAATTCAGAAAAGTTTTAGAACTGAACATGTTTTTCCTAACATATTCCAACTCTACATATCAACCTGTCATCAGAAATAATGTAAATCTAAGGTTTTTTCATGAATATTTTGGCTCATCAAAAAATTACTCTCCAGAATAAACCAATGTGACACTATTTTAACAAACACAAAAAATAAGAAATACTATTGGTTTATTAATATGTCACTAAATTCATGAATGTAGAGAAATCAACTTGTGATACATTCTATGAAACATCATTAAACATTAATAATTATCTTGCTAATTTTATTGTATATACTTTTAATAAGCTCTTTATACAAACCCAAAGATGGACTCTAAAACAGTTAAGTGTAAAAATAATTTCAGGCAGAATTTTAAGTCATAAAGTAATAAGTTCAAATTATGGCCTCTCAAACAAAAATGTGCAAATAGAGCACATTTACACCAGAAATGCTGTGTGCCATGTGCCTTCAGTGTGCACAGCTCTTCCTGTGCCTCCCAAACATTACAGAGGTACAAACTCGGGAATAATGCACCCAAAGTTGGTGCTAACTTCATGGTCAAGTTCAAATGTAATTTTGAGGTTTTTCCCTTGCTTCATGACACCAGAGCCATTTTCCTAAGGAAAAAAACTAAGTTGCAGAATTTGGCATTAAGATAAAGCAATCCACCGCACAATTCATCATTGTTATTAACAAGTTCGCCACTATAAAGCATTATGCCAAATTAGGAAAGACTCCACCATATGCATTTTAAATAAATAAGCCAACTTTTTCTACCATTCAAGGGTTATTTTCTGGTCTACATTAGCTCACTCTAAGAATTTAACAACATGGGGACTTCTGGCCAAGATGGAGGCGTAGATAGATACATTTTGCCACCTTGCACAACCAAAAGAAGGACAACAACAAATTTATAACAAAAAAAAAAAACAACAACCAGAACTGCCAGAAAATCAAACTGTATGGAAGGCTGATAACCAAGGAGTTCAAGAGGAAACATTCATCCAGACTGGTAGGAGGGGCTAAGACAGGTAGCCGGGGTGGAGAGGACTCACAGCAAGGCAGCAACTGGAGGAACAGGTGATAGCACACTTGTGTGTGGATAAACTGGGACGAACAACTGGGGAGCGAGACAGACCGTGAAACCCAGGTTTCCAGTGCAGAGAACTAAAGCCTCAAAACCTCTTACTGAAAATACCTATGGGGGTTGTGGAGGCAGGAGAAACTCCCAGCCTCACAGGAGAGTCCACTGGAGAGATCCACAAGAGTCCTAAAACATACACAAACCCACACAGCTGGGAATTAGCACCAAAAGGGGCCAATTTGCTTGTGGGTAGTGGCGGAAGTGACTGAAAGCCGGCCAAGAACTGAGCAAGTGGCACACTAATTCCCTCTTGGACCCATTCCCCACATACAGCATCACATTGCACCAACATGGGTTACCCAGCCCTGGCAAGTATCTAAGGCTCCACCTCTTACAATGTAACAGGTATGCCCAGACAAAGAAATATGGCCCAAATGAAAGAACAGATCAAAACTCCAGAAAAAGAACTAAGGGATGAAGAGATAGCCAACCTATCAGTTGCAGAGTTCAAAACACTGGTATATCAGGATGCTCACAGAAATGGCTGAGTACGGTTGCAAAACAGAGAAAAAAGTGAAGGCTATGCAAAGGGAAATAAAGGAAAATATATGGAGTGGGGGGGGAGTGGTGGAGGGAAAATAGAGACAACTGTACATGAAGAATAATATAAAACATAATATATGAAAATAAAATAAAATAAAAACACACAGGGAACCAACAGAGAAGGGAAGGAAACTGGGATTCAAATTAAAAATTTGGAAAAGAAATAAATAAATATTCAACCAGAACACAATAAAGAAACAAGAATTCAAAGAAAATGAGGAGAGGCTCTGGAACCTCCAGGACAACTTTAAATATTCCAAAATCCGAATCATAGGGGTGCCAGAAGGAGAAGAGGAAGAGCAAGAAATAGAAAACTTAGTTGACCAAATAATGAAGAACTTCCCCAATCTGGCAAAGGAAATAGACTTCCAGAAAGCCCAGGAAGCTCAGAGTCCCAAAGAAGCTGGATCCAAGGAAGCACATACCAAGGCACATCATAATTACATTACCCAAGATTAAAGATAGAGAATCTTAAAAGCAGGAAGAGGAAAGGAGACAGTTACCTACAAAGGAGTGCCCATAAGACTATCAACTGATTTCTCAAAAGAGACCTTACAGGCAAGAAGGGGCTGGAAAGAAGTATTCAAAGTCATGAAAGGCAAGGACCTACATCAAGGATGACTCTATCCAGCAAAGCTTTTATTTAGAATGGAAGGGCAGATAAAAGTGCTTCCCAGATAAGGAAAAGGTAAAGGAGTTCATTATTACCAAGCCCTTATTATATGAAATGTTAAAGGGACTTATCTAAGAAAAAGAAGATCAAAACTATGAACACTAAAATGACAACAAACTTACAACTGTCAACGAATGAACCTAAAAAGAAGAAAAACAATGAAAACAAAAACTAAGCAAACAACTAGAACAGAAACAGAATCGGAGAAATGGACATCACATGGAAGGTTTTCAGCAGGGAGAGGAATGGGATAGAATGGGAGCAAAGGTACAGGAAATAACCGTAATTGGTAGGAACTATCGACAAGGGGAGGTTAAGAATAGTACAGGAAATGGAAAAACCAAAGAACTTTTATATATACTACCCATGGACATGAACTAAGGGGGAGAATACTGGTGGGAGGGGTGGTGCAGGGCAGAGGAGAATAAAGGGGAGAAATAAAACAGGACAACTCTAATAGCATAATCAATAACATATACTTTAAAAAAGAATTTAACGATATGACTTTCTATAATAAAGAACACGATATGGCCCTGGCTGGCGTAGCTCAGTGGATTGAGCATGGGCTGCAAACGAAAGTGTCACAGGTTCAATTCCCAGCCAGGGTACATGCCTGGGTCGCAGGCCATAATCCCAGCAACCGCACATTGATGTTTTTCTCTCTGTCTCTATCTCCCTCCCTTCCCTCTCTAAAAATAAATAAATAAAATCTTTAAAAAATTTTTTGAATTACAAAAGCTGAACGTACTTGAAACATTCAATAATTAGGAAGTATAAAAGTAACCTCTAGTAGACAGACTGAAAAACTGTGGCCCACCACTGGTTTTTATAAACCATTCCATGTCCCTGGGTTCTACACCTCCTACACCAGTAAAACATGGTGTAGGAGGTCTAGAACCCAGCCATGCCTATTTGTTTATGTACTGTCTTTGGCTACAGGGTTGATAGCTGGGACAGAATGAGAATATTTACTATCTGGCCCTTTACAGAAAATGCTGGTTAACCACTGCTCTTGTGTATTAATTGTGTATTAACATTAAAATAACAAAATGGTTTATGTGGATACAAAGCACACATTGTATACTCAGATTTGTACACCTAGAATGTGCCAAGTGTTGTGCTAAATGAGTGTTTACATATTTTATCATCTAGTCCTTACAATAACACTATCATGTAGATATAATTTTAAATTTATACAGGAATATAGTGAAGTCCTGAGAGATTAAGTAATTTGCCTATTACACCTCTACCAAAAGCCAGAGCCAGGATTCAAATTTAGCAGGTGTGAGCAATCACATGGGGCAGGCAGCAGCACAGAATTCTCTACATCACTGAAAAATGAAGAGAGGCTGGCCAGTATGGTTCAGGTGGTTGCAGCATTGTCTTGTAACTGAAGCACACAGGGCACATGAAAAATGAATGGAATAATAATGTGCAATGTTCAGTTTACTGCCTCTTTTTCATTGCCCCCCCCCAAAAAAGCCCATGTTCAAGAAAAGCATCAAACTACATTGACTTTACACATTTTCTAATGACCACATTACAACTATTGCCTGTCTCTTTTTTTAGCACCTGCTACATTCAAGACCTGATTCTTTTATTTTTCAGAATATGATTAGGCTTTAAAGCTAAATAATATAGAAAAAAATTTAAATGGTTGGAACTCATAAAATTCTGTTAAGTATTTTGTAAGTATTACTGCAGCAAATAAACTCTAGAAATTCAGACATATCTGCCTTATGCAACCCAAGACAGCATAAACATTAAAATAATGAAGAGGTTCACAAAAATTCTATGAATAACCATTCTCACTTAAAATTCTGCATTCTGGATGTTATCTCAGAAGGGACCGCTCTGGGAACAGAGTGAGGGTCCATAGAAACTTGCTACAATTGCAGTTGCCACTAATGTGGTATTCTAGAAACACCTGCAACTCTCATTTCTGGAAGTAAATGAACTTATTTAGCAAGTTAGCCATACTGAATCTTATCTTTTACACATAACATTTGATTTCCCACAAAACACTACCAAGTAATCAGTCTCCTCTCCTGTTTGTTCTATTTCAGTAAAAACAAAGATTAACAAAGAACACTAAAACTAACTGCATAAACAAAGGTATGCAAAAAAGTAACCAAGAGAAATGTACAGTAACCTGGCACTTCCTTTCTAAAAGGCTGAACTGGGAAAAACAAACAAACAAACAAACAAACAAAAAAGCACCAAGTAAAAATTAAAACCCTGGAGTTGGCCTTCTGTGCTGGCCAATAGGGAATAAGACAGTCTGGATTTATCCTCTTACTAGGAATGACTAGAAAACAAACAAAATACAGGAAAAAACTTTTTTCAGACAAAGGACAACATGGAGTGCAGGACTGGCAACCCTTGGAGAAGGAGAAGGAAGTGAGCCCTGTATTTGCCCCAGCTTACTGACTGGACAGGTGGTGAGTCAGAAGAGCTCAAACCCAGACCAGTGATTTGTGGATACAGACACTGGGGGTAAGGGAAAACTGAAGCAGCCAGAATATGTGGGTAGGGAGTAGAGAGAGAAAGCTCAAGGGATCACTTAGAATTTTTGGTTGATGGATCTGAGGATATGTGGTTGATAACCCACCAGCCATAGGAAAAATCACCAGAAAGCTTATGAGGGCTTAGAATACAAGGGGGCAATACTACAATACAATAAATACAACAAATACAACACAACACAATACAATACAATACGGGCCTCCCTGCAAAATGGAAGTATCTTCTGGAGGGCAGGCTCACTGTAAAACAGGCTCCCTCCCCACCCGCTAGGTCAGTGTTGTAGGAACCCATCTGTATCAGTGTAACAGCTGGTGGTGGTGTGAGAGGCTGAGTTCTGCTTCAGTAATTTTTTTTAAAGACTCTTTGAACCTGTCTGCCCATTTAAAGATGGGCAATTTACAAGCACACCTGCCCACACTGCACTGAGCATTCAGCAGCTTTTGACCAAAACCAGCATGACCCCTGTGCTCCACCCTCCCTATTCATCCATTCTCACCCCAAGCAACTTTTTGTTTCCCCAGATAAAAAAAAAGCCCTCAGAGAGAATGTGGAAGAGGTAAAACAAGAAACAGCAGAAGTACTAAAAGGCATCAATGAGTTCAAAAACTGCTTTTTGAGCAGAGGAAAAAAATGCCTCAATAAGTGTACTGCATCACATAGAGAGTACTTTTAAGATGGTTGAAGTTTAAACATGTAAGAACATACAATTTTTCATAAATTCTATTTTTGGGGTCCCCCCTGTAGTTGGGGCTCCTACCCATGGGAATCAAGAAATCTTATTTAATGAGGCATCAGGTAGAGTCCTCCAAAGAGCATCACCTTAGTAGTTGGACTAATCAGCACTGAAGACTGAATTTGTCCTAACAAAACTTAAAAGCAAACTCTAAAAGGATCAAACTAATCTCAAGTAACTTAACTATGTGCTGAAACAAAATCCAACACTCAACAATGTAAATCCAATAGAATCCAATCTAAAGTCATCAGGAATGTAAAGAAGCACAAAAATATGACCCATAACCAGAATAACATCAAACCAGTTGAAATGCAACCAGAAATAACAAAAATGACAGAATTAAGGTCTGAGAAATAGCTTTTCTAAATGTGTTCCATATGCTCAAGAACTTAGAATTAATCATGAACATGATGAGAAATGAAAGATAAAGAACATCTTACAAGTGAAAAATATATCACCTAAAATAAAAAATACACTGCCTGCCTTGGTTCACACCTCAGTCTCTCCTGGGCACCTCCAAGACCAGCACAGGTAGCAATCATCTGCAGATTGCTTTGTAGCTCTTGCCAGGTGGCCTTGGGCAGAACACAGGCAGTGGTTCACCTTGGCCTGCACCTCTTGGGAGGTCCCAGAGCCAACATACCCTGTGGACAGTTTCGGACCACATTGAAGCATCACCACCCAACCACCACCACAAGTAACATACTCATGGGACAAGTTCAGCAGGCACCAGAGCCCCACTTAGTAAGTCCTGTTCTGTGGGGTGGGCCCCTGCACAGCTGATCCTCCACAGTGGTCAGCCAGTCCTTGCAGTTGATTAGCCTGGGGATAAACCCTTCCCACTGACGTATCAATAGCAATCAAGGCTCAACTACAAGAGGAAGGTGTACAAAGCCTACACAAGGGGTGCCCAATGAGTGTCCACCTTGGGTGATAGGGGAGGCTGTGCCACTGGACCCTCCAGGACACCTACTACATCAGGACACTCTACCAAGCCTGGGAGACACAGCAGCTGTACCTAATACAAAGAAACAAACACAAGGAAGCTGCCAAAATGAGGAGGCAAAGAAACATGGCCCAAGTGAAAGAACAGATCAAAATTCCAGAAAAAGAACTAAATAAAATGGAGACAAGCAATCTACTAGATGCCGGGTTCAAAATACTGCTTATTAAGGATGCTCAGTGAACTTAGTGGAGAACTCAATAGCATAAATAGGACCATAAGAAATGGAGGATACACTAACTGAAATGAAAAATAATTTAAAGGGAATCAGCAGCAGAATGAAGCCGAGAATCAAACTGGTAATTTGGAATATAATGAAGCCAAAAACACCCAATCAGAACAGCTAAAAGAAAAAAAAATAATAAATAAGGATAGTGTAAGGAGCCTCTGGGACAACTTCAAGCATACAAACCATATCATGAGGTCCAGAAGGAGAAAAGACAGCAAGAGACTGAAAACCTATGTTAAGAGATTATGGCAGAAAACTCCCCTAACCTGATGAAGGAAATACACATGCAAATCCAGGGAAGCAAAGAGGGTCCCAAACAAAATAAACCATACAAGACCCTTGCCAAAACACATAATAATTAAAGTGGTAAAGGTTAAAGACAAAGAGAGAATTTTAAAAGCAGCAAGAGAAAAGCAGTCACCTAACAAGAAGCTCCCATAAGGCTTTCAGTTGATTTTTCAACAGAAGCTTTGCAGGCCAGAAAGGATTTGGCATGAACTATTCAAAGTGATGAAAAGCAAGGACCCACCCTACAACAAACATGACTCTACCCAGCAAACCTGTCACTGAGAAAACTGATGAACACATAAAGAGCTTCCCAGAGAAGAAAAAGCTAAAGGAGTTCATTACTGAACCAGCATTATATAAAACGTTAAAGGATATTCTTTAAGAAGTGGGAAAAAAAGATAATATGAACAATAAAATGGCAATAGATACATATCTATCAACAACAGAATCTAAAACAACAACAACAACAACAACAACAACAAACGAACAAGCAAAAAGAGACCTATAGATACAGAGAACATTTTAACAGTTGCTAGATGGGAGCGGGTTTGGACGGAACCAGTGAAGGGATTAAGAAGTACAAATTGGTAGTTATGGAATAGTCACGGGGATGTAAAGTACAACATAGAGAATACAGTCAGTAATAGTCTGATAACTATGTATGTTGTTAGGCTGTTAGATGGGTGCCAGATTTATTGAGATGATCACTTAAGTTATATCTAATCACTGGGGTATACACTTGAAACTAAAATAATGATGTTTGTCAACTTTAATGAAATATAAAAATGATTTTTCAAATAATGAAAGATACACTGGATGGGATTAATAGATCAGGCACTGCAGTAGAAAAGATCAAGAATTTGAAGGCCTAGCAATGGAATAAAAGAAAAAAATGAAGCAAAGGTGGGAAAAAGAACAAAAAACCTGACTTGCAGGATAATACCAAGTGTTGTAATATTTTTTCATGGAGTGTCAAAAAAAAAAAGTGGAATGTATTTGAAAAAATGTCAGTATATATGTGCTCAAGCACCCCGGCACTGTAAGAAGAAAAGTCAAATCAAGTATATAGTAGGGACAACTCAGAAACCATCAACAGCCTTGTACTAGTGATGTGACTTTACAAAATAATGAAAACTTCTTTGTAAAATTCCAGTATTTCACAGCATAATCTTCCCTTGATTTACACAGTAAACTTAAGCATATACATTAAACCCATGCAAAAAATACTTAATAAAACAAAACTGAGTTGAGTTTTAGGCTTAGAAAATAACAGTAGTTTTCTAGCACCATGAACATTTGGCAGAAGATTCTGAGTCATGCAGACGAGAGGACAATTTTCTCTTGTTCGTGATTGTCCTACAAACTGTCAAATAGCTAGCACACTTGGTCCATGACTAGTAAATGGCAAATCACTAGCAAAATTACATAGAAAGAGTTTAATAGGACAAGAGTTTATTTTACATATGAGTATACCTATATAAAATAATAAATAAGAAGGTACAGGCATAGAACTCATAAATATGCTCAACCAGATGTTTACTTTATGTATTTCAGGCTTCTTAGAAATAGACGAGTTGAACAGAATCATACACTGTCTCCAAAGAGCTATGTAATTTTAAAAAACTCATACACTGAGCCAGAGTACCTTTAAGTTTTTTTTATCCTCACCTAAGGACATGCTCATTGATTTTAGAGAAAAGGGAAGGGAAGGGAGAGAAGGAGATGAAGGGGGAGAGGGCGAGGTAGGGGGGTGCAGAAGTACTGATGTAAGAGAATCATCAACCGGTTGCCTCTTGAACACACCCAAACTAGGACCAATCTGCAACCTAGGCATATGCTCAGACCAAGACTCAAACCTGTGACCTTTCAGTTTGCAGGATGATGCTCAACCAACTGAGACAAACAGGCCAGGGAGAGTCCCTTAAAGATTTCTAATTGTCTAATTATAAATTTAAAGACCATAATTTCTATCCACAATAAAATTATAGCTAAAGAATAATAACCACTGGTTCTCCTAAACCACTTGGTAATAATTATAAGACACCAAGGGCAAAGAAAAAAATCAGTACTGCAATAAAAATACTTTTAAAAGATTTACAGGAATCTAAGTACATAAATATTTAAAATAGCATTGTTTTGTAAAAAAAAAAAAAGATACGATGATCACTATAAACTAACCAACTTAAACTGAAAGAATAAAAATATTGAAATAGCACCGAGATAAAAAAAACCATAGATGATAAATGAAGTCTTTTAACAAACTCATGTAAATTGCAAAATATATATCAGATGTATTTACATACATGGTTTCTATAAAATCATTTAATTCCAGATTAAAGGATTAATGAAAATGAGTTTTACTTTTTAAAAAAATTACACAAAGTACTCTGTAAACAAAATAGATAATCATCACTCTTTAAAGTGAGACCCACTTCTGATAAAAAACCACTATGGTTATTTTAGTATATATCCTTCCAAAGTTTTTACATGTGTACTTTACATGCTCAGTACAAAAATAACAGATTTGTATTGAAAAGGAATGTTGTCTACCTTTTATCAGTGAGTTTAAACAACAGTTAGAAAGCACATTTGATTCGATTTATATAATGTTAACAAAACCATCAAAGTACCATGGAATTAGAGAGTTCCATGTTACTAGCCTCCATGCTTGATATCTATTAGCATAATAGTAACATGAAAACTCACAAATGAACTTCTACACAGTAAAGAAAGGAACAAGATACCACTACACACCATTCAAGTGACTAAAATTTTTTAAGAAAGAACAATCCCTAGTACTGACACTGAATAACTGAAACTCTCAGAGAGCTGATAGGGCTGTTAATGAGGCAACCCAATTTGGGGGAAAAAGTGTGGCAGTTTCTTATAAAGTTAAAACAAACACCATGTGACCAAACAAAGTTATTACGAGATATTTACCCAAGTCAAACAAAAACTTATGTGTGCAGGAAAATCTGGATGCAAACGTTCATAGCAGCTTCATTGCCAAAAACCACACACTACCCAAGTGATCCTCAACTGAGGAATGAATAAACAAAATGTAGTATATCCACACAATGAAATGCCATTCAGCAATAAAAGGAACTACTGATACAAGCAATAACATGGATAAAATTCAAAGTGCATTATGATAAGCAAAAGACCACACTCTAAAGGCTACATACTATGTGATTCCATCTGACATCCTGGAAAAGCTGTAACTAGAGACAGAAAACAGGTCAGGGGTTGCCAGGGGCTTGTGGTTGACTACAATGGGACCTGGAACTTTTCTGGAGTGATGGAACTGCCTTTTCTCTTGACTGGTACGTAGCATGCTTTTACCAAAGCTTGAAGAACTATGCTAAAAAGGATGAATTTCACTGTCTGTAAATTATATAGTAAGAAAACAGAATTCACCTAGCTGGCATAGCTCAACGAATTGAGCGCAGGCTGAGAATCAACGTGTCGCAGGTTCAATTCCCAGCCAGGGTACATGCCTGGGTTGCAGGACATAACTAACTAACTCTCTCTCTGTCTCCCCCCCCCCCCCACTTTCTCTCTCTAAAAATAAATAAAATCTTGAAGAAAAAAAAAAAACAACAAAAAAACCCACACCAGAATCCAGACACTGGAATCTCATCTCAGACATTTCAAAATCCTAACTGGGTGTTTTATTTATTAGTTACACAATGCTTCCTGCTCTAAAACTTTCAAAAGTCCTCTAAGGAGTACCATAAGATTTTGGGTAATCTTGGCATTCCATCTCCTCCATAATATGAACATTGAAGTATACCATCGTACTTTCTAGTACCACAGCTTTCACCAAATTCTCTATTAAGGGTAAATATTTTATACCTCCCACATATGACTATTAGCTCAGGTGTATTATCTACCTTGCCCAAAATATCTCCTCTCCTTTCCACCTCTTCCCATTCCTTCAGCTCTTCTTTATGTTGCTCTTGGGGGGTGGGGGGAAGGGAATAAAATTCATATATCTCTGGAGCAGTAGTAACACACCAGAAGGATAATGTCTATAGATCTCATAACAAAAAAAATGTGATTTTTACACAATAACTAAATAAAAGACAAGTGGACCAGAAAAAATGACTGTATTTCTAAAATCAGTTCATATAACATAGGAAGACAATTCACAGAAAAATACTAGCAGAATGTAAGGAAATATGCAGTCGAATAAAATTTTTAAAAAATTTAATAGGACACTATACTATCACTTAAGCTACAGGAAAAATACAAATTGTTCAAAAGACTGATGTTACCTACATTGCAGACAATACATATTACCTTGGGGACTTATTTCATAATTTGTATCAAAAGCCACAAAGTATTCACTCTGTTGGAACTTTTGTCAGTTCCAGAAGTCATCCTACTGAAATAAAAATTTTTTTTTGTTTAATATATTTTTCAAATATATTTTATTGATTATGCTATTACAGTTGTCCCATTTCCCCCCTTCACTCCCCTCCACCCCGCATACCCTCTCCTACCCACATTCCCGCACTTTAGTTCATGTCCACATGACATAAGTTCTTTGGCTTCTACATCTCCTATACTATTCTTGCCCTTCCCCTATTTTCTCCCTACCATCTATGCACCTTTTCTCCCTCTCTCCTCCTCCCACTCCCCTGTTGATAACCCTCCATATGATCTCCATTTCTGTGGTTCTGTTCCTCTTCTGGTTGTTTGCTTGCTTTGTTTTTGTTTTAGGTG
Source organism: Phyllostomus discolor (assembly GCF_004126475.2). Lineage (NCBI taxonomy): Eukaryota > Metazoa > Chordata > Mammalia > Chiroptera > Phyllostomidae > Phyllostomus > Phyllostomus discolor. The sequence goes on along the minus strand of NC_040910.2, from coordinate 55,164,325 downwards.
TGGTTATTAATTGTGAGTTTGCTGTCATTTTACGTGTTTTTTATCTTCTTTTTCTTAGATAAGTCCCTTTAACATTTCATAAAATAAGGGCTTGGTGAAGATGAACTCCTTTCACTTGACCTTATCTGAGAAGCACTTTATCTGCCCTTCCATTCTAAAAGAAAGCTTCGCTGGATAAAGCAATCTTGGATGTAGGTCCTTGCCTTAGATGACTTGGAATACTTCTTTCCAGCCCCTTCTTGCCTGCAAGGTCTCTTTTGAGAAATCAGCTGACAGTCTCATGGGAACTCCTTTGTAGGTAACTGTCCCCTTATCTCTTGCTGCTTCTAGGATTCTCTCCTTCATTTTAATCTTGGCTAATGTAATTATGATGTGCCTTGGTGTGTTCCTCCTTGGGTCCACCTTCTTTGGGACTCTCTGAGCTCCCTGGACTTCCTGGAAGTCTATTTCCTTTGCCAGATTGGGGAAGTTCTCCTTCATTATTTGTTCAACTACCTTTTCCACTTGTTGCTCTTCCCCTTCCCCTTCTGGTACCCCTATTAATTCAGATGTTGGAACGTTAAAGATGTCCTGGAGGTTCCTAAGCCTCTCCTCACTTTTTTGAATTCTTATTTCTTCATTCTTTTCTGTTTGATTGTTTCTTTCTTCCTTCTGGTCTACTCCATTGATTTGAGTTCCAGTTTCCTTTCTATCACTATTGGTTCCCTGTGCATTTTCCTTCATTTCACTTAGCATAGCCTTCATTTTTTTCATCTAATTTGTGACCAAATTCAACCAATTCTGTGAGCATTCTGATCACCAGTGCTTTGAACTATGCATCTGATAGGTTGGTTATCTCTTGGTTGCTCAACATTATTGGCTCTGGGGCTGTGATTTGTACTGTCGTTTGAGCCATTTTTTTTTTTTTGGATCTTGCTGCACCTGTTATGTAGTGAGGGGCGGAGCCTCAGGTGTTCTCTAGGGCGGGGCAACCCTATTCCCTGGGTTGTGATGTGTTATGTGCGGCGGGGTCCAAGAGGAAACAATGGTGCTTGCTCGTCTCTCCGTTGGATTTCAGTCCCTTCCGCCACTTCCCGCAAGCTAACTGGGACTTTCTGGTGCTAATTCCCATGTGGGTGGGCTTGTGCACATTCTAGGACCCCATGGGTCTCTCCAACGCACTCTCTTGTGAGGCTGGGAGTCTCTCCCTGCACCTCAACCCCCACAAGTGTTTTCAATCAGTGTCACAAGGTTCTACTTCCCGGCACTGGGTTGCACAGTTTGTCTCACTGCCCAATTTTGCCTGGTTTATCTGCCCACAAATGTGGGATCGCCTGGACAGCCAGCCGCCTTGCACACAGTGCCCTGCTTCACAGTCGCTGCCTTGCTGGGTATGCCAGCCGCCTGTGCTCTTGCGCTGGGGATGCCTTACATGCCCAGGATGCCTTATGCGAGCGTCCGGTATCCATCAGCTGCTGCCTTGCGTGCCCGGTGCCACTGCTTTTTGTGCCTTGACCCCTCTCTGCCCAGCTGCCCGACTCTACCCCTCTTACCAGTCTGGATGAATGTGTCTATTTTAACTCCTTGGTTGTCCAACTTCCATACAGTTCAATTTTCTGTCAGATCTGGTTGTTATCTTGTTTCTAAATTGTTGCTGACTTTATTTTGGTTGTGCAAGGAGACACAGTGTGTCTATCTATGCCTCCATCTTGGCCGGAAGTGCCCTGAAATAATTTTTTAACGTATAAAGATGCCCACTAATGTCCTTAAATTATCTAGAAATGTAAGAGAAAAATCAAATGTTCTTATCCTACCAATATCCTTTCACATTTTGTTCTAATTTTTCCTGAAATCTTCCTACCTTTTCACTCCCTTTTCTACAAGCCTTGGCCTTTTATTAACCATCAGGAAAGTACAAGATACCTGGGGATGTAGTCTCAGCCCTATTTAAATAATAATTTGACCAGGAGTAAGCCAGTTAATGTTTATGAACTTCGATTTCTCATTTGCAAAGAAACACAAATGATCTCTAACTTCAGAGAATTTCTTTCACAGAGCATATGTCCAAGCACCTAAACAAACTCCACATTTCTAGGGGAGGAAGAAAACAACAACAACTGGAGAAAAACAACATGCCTTTATAAGAAAACTTCAAATATGGTAAACTAAAGACCCGCAACTATAATATATTGCAAATACTGTGTAACTCCACCCATGGCCACAAATCTCTGCTAGAGATCTCACCCTGACAAAAATGGGTCCCAGATTTGCTTCTTTTAAACCTGGAATTCATCAGCAATAATGATTTAATGCAAAGTACTTTTAGTAAGCTACAAGCCAATCAACTGTGAAATCAGAATAGAACCAAGACAATGAAGCGTGATCCTTTCTGTTCAGCTAAATGTGCACGGCAGCTACAGCAGCAAACCCAGGTACTGCAGTCTCCTCAAAACACGTTTAAGAGATGGGATCTTCCCAGCTTTTATAGAGAATGCATATAAACTTAACAGAAAAGGTCCCCATTTTGCAAACATCACTGAGCAAAACTTCTATCTGAATCTTTTGCTTTCTGTAAATTTATTTTAGCATAGTTTTAGACATACAGAAGAGTTGCAAAGATACCGCAGAGCATTCCAGTCTACCCCTTACCTAGTTTCTCCTATTGTTTACATCTTACAGTACTACGGTACATTTAGAACAAAGGAACCAAAAATGAAATATTATTACTAGCTATAAACTCCACACTTTATTCATATTTCACTAGTTTCCCCCTGGTGTCCCTTTTCAGTTTCAGGATCCCACACTACATTTAGTCATCATGTCTCTTTAGCTTCCTCTAGTCAGTGAGAGTTTGCTTATGATGAGCGTGGCAGTTTTGAAGAGTACTGGTCAGGCACTTTGCCGTATGTCCCTCAAATTGGAATTGTCAGGTGTTTTCTCATGGCCACACTACAACTATGGGTTACTGGCAAGAAGATCAAGGTGAAACGTCATTCTTACCACATCATATCAAGGGCATATCCTATCAATATGACTTATTAATAAGAGCCTAGATTATCTGGCCTGGGTACAGTATGCCAAGTTTCTCCATTTAATATTACCTGCCCCCACTCTCCCAGTGACGTCCCCACCTTGCACCAGCCCATGTAAGGTACTCTGGAAGTCACTAAGTACAGCTCACATTCAGGGGATGGGGGTGTTAAACTCCACCCTGAGTACCTATATAAATAATCTGGCGTTTTTCTGTATGGGAAATTATCTCCTCCCCCCCATAATTTATTCAATCACTTATCAGTATGAACTAGTATTTATTTTGCACACTATGTAATTTAATGTGTTGCTCTAACTGCTCCGGATTTGGCCATTGAAAGCTCTCTCAGGTTGGTTCCTAGGTCCCTTTGCCATGCCCCCATCCTTCTGCTTCTTGAGATTTCCAGAGTTTTAAAAAGATGTGTCACTTTCATATATTCTTAATATTACCACAAATTAAGTTATTTTTAAAATATTTTATTTTTAAAGAGAGGGGAAAGGAAGGACAAAGAGAGGGAGAGGAACACTGATGTGTGAAAGATACATTCTATCAGTTGCCTCTCACATACACCCCCGCCCCCCCACAACTAGGGACCTGGCCTGCAACCCAGGCATGTGCCCTAACTGGAAATCAAACTGGCAACCCTTTGGTTCATAGGCCGTACGTAGTTCAATCCACTGAGCTACACCATCCAGGGCAAGGTTTCTTTCATTCTATAGTTTATACTAAGTTTTAAGAACTGAACTCTCTCAGTGAGTTGTGAAAAGGAGTACCTGACTGTGACTTAAATTTCTGTCTTGGAAAATTTTCTCATTTGGCCAAATGAAGTACTAAAAGTTAAGAAACTGTATGTGTTAACCCTCTTAGAAGTTCTGACACATGTTGGCACACTGAATTTCATAACATCAACCTTTGGGTACTCACTGCACTATTCTCCCAATGGTGGGAAGGGAGATTGAGAACACTCTGGGTACACTGATCGTTTTATCTCTGTCAAAGGCAAGGGCCTGCTGTCAAAGCATGCTGGCCCATCACAGCTCAAAAAGTAATTCTCATTTGAATCTAGTGTGTTTCAGATTTAGGGCTCCCATTAAGAAGCATGATATTTTGTTTGGACATGATCCATTTTCATGACCTTTTCTATGTTATTAGTTTAGTATATGCCCTATGTGACAAACTTCAGGACTGGCCCAACATAGCTAATTAGAATATGATTAATTCAAATTTCTTCTCCAAGGTAACTAATTACTACCCAATATAAGAAAACACTTTACAGGACCATGCATCTATACAATGTTAATTTGTTTTAAAGGGGCAGGCTAACTTCAGGTATAATTTCCCTATGAATCACCATGATGCTCTTTTATTACTGTTGACCTCTAGAGGGAGCTCAAAGTTCTTGTTACTTTTCCCCAAATATCAGGCAGGACACTCCCTCCCACAAATGCGGCATATTCAAAATTTAGTAACATATCATTATGGTACTGAAGAGCAAGTTAAATGTGTGCCATCATTTTAGGAATGTATTGCTCCTCAGAAGTCAATAAGGCTTAACCTGCTCACCAGCTCTGGGGCAGGGCAGGCCCCAGCCAGATCTCTCTCCCCCATACTCCCAAAACTCTTCTAACCTCTCTTCCCCACTCTGCATTGAATAAGTATACTCCTTACTGCAGCCTGAGAGGCTAAAGGGAGGATAGGTGTAGTCACTGGAGGCAAATGCTCCTTCTTGCTGACCCTTGGTACTTTCCGTGTAGCAGGCCAATGCAAGTCTACTTTCCTCATGTCAGACACACACACAATCTAGTATTTCTACGATACCCCAGTACAAAGTGGAGGTGAAGCTGCTCATATCTGCTCGGGAACACTACTGGGCCAAACCCCCACTCAGGAACCACCCCCTCCTCTGCCAAGGGCAGTTAATAACCCTGTAACACATTCTTGGGCTACATCTGTAGGGAAGTTGTGCAGGAAATGACAAGAAGTCAGACTGCCAAATCCCTTCTCCACCTGTCTATATGACTCTGAGGAACTAAGTTTCCTAAAGACTCAGTTTCTTCCTCTTTAAATATCTACCTCATGAAGTTGCTTTGAGGGCCAAATACACAATAAATACAAAGAAATGAACCTTGTATGAGGCACACGGTAGGCACATTAATAAGCATAACATACTAGCTGGGGTTTGGGCTTTGTTACAAAGTAGAAACAAGTGTTTAACCTCACTTGTTTCTAGGCTATTCAAATCAATCTAGCCTAGGAAACAAGGTCTCCAAATGGTCCAGCTTAGCTCACAAGAGCCTGAGGCTAAAGCCCAAACAAGTAGTGACAAGATTTCCACAATGAAGTAAGTGCTAATGCCCTTTATAACCTTTTCTAAACCTCTGACCCTGAACTGAAACAAGGTATGTGATAAGCTCAACAAAGATCACTCACTGGCTATAGATGCCCATACAGAACCTACATTTTAATGTTGCCATGAGAATCAGGGTCCATAGGGTAATGTCCAGAGATGTGATCTGGAACCAGTCTCCCTTCTTTTTAACTTGTTCCTGGATAATCTGATATCATGTTTGGATAAAATGGAATGGAACCATACCCTCCTGCAACAAAGAACAGAAAGATAAATAGTTGCTAATACATCTGGTCTAAAGGTGTGAACTTAACAAACAAGCCTTGGTGTATTCATGTTACATATAATGTTAAAAAGATGAGCTGTAAATGAGTCATTGTCAAACTAAAGTTACCATCTTTGTTACATGTTCACCAATTTTTAATTGGCTCATAATTACTTCCACAAAGCAAATCACCTCATTAAGTTTCCTTATCAAATATAATGCAGTGTTTCCTAGAGATTAGACAAAGAAGCAGTACTGCACAAGTTCCTGTACATCTCTACAAGCCTTAAGGCATTTTTATAGCCAGAATGGGTATCTGGTTAGTAATATCTGCCTAAAATCTCTATAAACTAAGTTTGTTTGGTCCACACTATCAGAATGAGAAAGCACTTCATTGTCTATTTGTCGTGGTAGAGGTCACACTCAAGTTTGTTTTCTGACAGGATTCCTCTAGCTCACTTACAAACTGGGTAAAAAATGGCAGAACTATTCAGAGAACGAGGCAGGGGGTCTCTAAGGTATGTTACAGAAAAGTCTCATCAACTTTATCCCAATGGCAAAATGGAGCCCATTAGGGAGTTTTAAACATGAGTAATCCAACTAGATGCGCTCTAAAATTACCCCCCTCTGAAATGAAAGGGACCAGGAACGGGAAGATGGGTAAGGATAAGTCTGGGAACCAACCTGGGGTTACTCTGGAAATCCTAGTACACAATGACAGCGATATCATCCAGTATTGTACAGCAACAATATTATCATAAGTAGCCAACATTTAAAATGCACTTTATAGTATGTTACGTATGTAATCATCACAAGAAACCTATGAAGTTGGTTGTATTAACATATCCATTTAACAGAACAAACTAAAGCATAAAGACAAAAAAAGGGGACAGAAGTGTACAGATTTGAATACACATTTATAAGGCATATAAGGCAAGGCTTGGTAATTGATTAAGGGATGAACTGCTAAAGATGAAAGCAATAATATCCAGGTCCTCATGCTACCTGAATGTACTTGATACAATTAATAAATATTTACCTTATATTAAACTTATTTAACAGGATCTAAATGACAAGTACAACTTCTGGTTAAAAAAGAAGTTAATATCCATTGGCTCAGTAATACAAAAGATTGTATGAGATCTGTCCAAAAAAAGCCCAGCCATTATTAATATAACAAGAACAGTTTGTGTGACATGGATATAACCTGGCAGCCAAAGAGAGTGGACTGGAATGTGCATATGTGAACAATGACTTCACTGTGCTAGTCAGTGGGGGGTGGTAGGTGCCATTGAGTGGACATGTGTACTGTGTGGCTGTCACATTAAAAATGACTAGGCAAGCAGAGCAACGAATCTGCATCAAATTTTGCATGAAGTTTGAGCATGAAGTTTGAATAGTGCTCGACACAACTATTCAGATGATTCAGAAGGCCGCAGCTATGGGCAACTGATGATCAGCAACTTCATCACCACAAAATGCCTGCTCATGCATCATGTCTTGTGTAGTTCTTTTGGTGAAACATCAAATTACCCAGGTGACTCAGCCCCCCTAAGCCCAGACTTGGTGTCCTGTGACTTCTGGCATTTCCCCAAACTAAAATCACCTTTGAAAGTGAAGAGACTTCAGACTTGTAGATGAGATTCAGAAAAAATACAATGGGGCAGCTGATGGAGATTGGAAGAACTGTATAAGGTTCCCAAGGTGCCTACTTTGATGGGCACTGCGGCATCATTGCCCTATGTACAATGTTTCCTGTATCTTCTTCAATAGATGTCTCTAGTTCTCATGTTACATGGCTGGACACCTTCTGGACAGACCTCGTATATCATGAGTGACTTCATCAAAACTCTTAACCAAAGAAATACATCATATACTATTACAAAAAAAGAAACTTAAAGAAAATTTTTTCTGTTCATATTTCCTTTTTTATCATCATTTTCCTCTTGGTTCTGGTAGGCTAGTTTGTTCAAGGTGGTAATTTCCTGATCTTGTTTTCAATTGTATTCACACTACAATTCATGTTTCCATTTAAAAAATTATAATCATTTTTTCAAGTGATTTAAAGTTATTTTCACATGATTCTATTTCCAAAGATGCAATTTATTTCATGAATCTCACTGAAAAAAGAAAATTAAACATTTAAGGTTTTGTTTTCTTCACTTGCTTGAACTAAAAGTTTATTTCTCTAATTCTAAGAAACTGACCTTATGTTTTATAAATGTTGCTATATATATTTGTTGTTTTGTTCACTCTTAAGAGAGTCATTCCTTCAACAAATATTTTACTGAATATATACCATATGCTAGACACTCTAGCTCATGCTAGTATTTCTAGGTGCTAGGGATGCAAAACTACGTAAGAGACAACGAAGTCTCTGCCCTCATGGATCTCATATTCTAGTGATGGGGGCATATTGCAACAAGTAAGAAATATTAAATGTATGAGGTAGTGCTAAGAACTACGAAAATGTAAAAGACCAACAGAGAACAGAAAGTAATGGGGAAGGGTGGATTTCAGGTCCTTAGGCAAAAACCAAAAGGAACAGGGAATTAGTCATCCAAATTTGTAAAGGAAAGTATTCAAGCGGAGGACCTAAGCAGAAATGGGTTTGCTAAACTTGTGAAAGACTAAGGCAGAATAAGGTGGTAGAGGAGATGGAACATTTCAGCAGAGGCCAGAATACTGTAAGCCATGGTAGAACGACTGTAGATTTGTTGTATGAGTGGTAAGAAGCCATTGGAGAGTTTCTAATTTATGTTTTAAAGTGATTATCTGTTGTTTGACTACAGTGCAAACATGGAAGAACTGTTCATAAGTTATTGCAGTGGCCTAAGCAAAAGATGATGATGGTCTGAATTCAGGCTGCAGCCAGAGAAATGGATGAATACAGAGTATGTTCTGAAGACAGCACTAGAACTTGCTGATGCACAGAGGATGGTCCACGGTTTTGGAATCAAGCCCTATGGAGGAAAGGCAGTGCCATTTACTGGGGAGAGAGACACCCGAAAAGAGGGGTAAGAAAGGAGCCAAAAGTTCCATTTCCCCATCTTTTGTGTTGATTTCAAGCAGACATGCAAGGAGAAAGATCACAGAGGCAGCAAGACAGATTTCATAGTTTAGGGAAGGAAGAAGAGATATAATTAGAGTATTATCAGCTAACAGAGGGCATTTAAAGACTAACTAATTTCCTAGTGAGTGATTGCAGATTTTTTTAAAAAGAATTTTTGTGTGTCTTTTTTTTAGATTTTATTTATTTGTTTGTTAGAGAAAGGGGAGGGGAGGAAGAAAGAGAGGGAGAGAAACATCAATGTGTGGTTGCTCCTCATGTACCCCCAACTGGGGACCTGGCCTACAACCCAGGCATGTGCCTTGACTGGGAATCGAACCAGCAACCCTTTGGTTCATAGGCTCGCACTCAATTCACTGAGCTATACCAGCCAGGGGGCAGATTTAAAAAAAAAAAAAAAATTAGGTAAAGCAAGAAAAGAAAAAAGGCTCTGGCTGGTGTGACTCAGATGACTGAAGCGCCATCCCATACACCAAAATGCTACAGGTTCAATTCCCAGTCAGGGTGCATAGGAAGGCAACAATGAATGTTTCTCTCTCACATTAATGTTTCCCTTTCCCTCCCTTCCTCTCTCTAAAAACAACAAAGGAAAAAAAAATTTGGGGGTGACAATTAAAAAAAAAAACAGAGGAGGAGGTCTGGTCTAAAGACTGAGCCTTGAGGCTCTTCCACATTTAAGCACTAAGAGGAGGAACCAGTTAAAGAAAGAGATCATGGGGGAACTACTGGAGAGGCAGGAAGAACACTTCAGGAAACCAGGCAAAGACAAGTATTTCTAAAAGCAGGCAGTGATGAACTGTGTCAAAAAATGCACAGAGATCAAATAAAGTGAGGTCTGAGAGTTAAACTTGGATTTGGTGACATAAAGATTTTTGGGGGGATTTCAACAAAAGTGGTTTCAGTGGACAAGTATCCTTAAAATAAAACCTGTTGTCTGTGGCTTCATTTTATAGTTGTGAGCAGCAGCAGCTCTGGAGTTGAGCTGTCTAGGTTGCAATCACTGTTCTGATGGTCCAAAGTTGGGCTTTTAAAGGGTATCCTCTACATATCTGCCATTCATGAAAATTTTCCTTTATTTGTGCCTTTGGCTATTCCGGAAACAGAGGGTTGAATGAAACAACTGTGAAGCTGACTCATCATGCTTCTGAGTTGCTGACTTCTCAGTTGGCTGGATGTAATGAGAGTAGTTTTTTTTTTTTTTTTTTAAGAAAGTAACTGAGTGATACACTTTTGAGTCACTGCAAGCCTGAAAATGCCATTTTCTCGCCTTATGTGAAGGAAAGTTTCATCAGTTTAGGATTCTTAGGTTGTAATAACTTTTTCCTCAGTTTTCTAGGTGCTATTCCGTTTATTTTTTATTACAGTACTGTCCAACAAAATATTCTGTGGTAACAGAAATGTTCTATTCTGCACTGTCCAAACATGGCAACCACTAGCCATATGTAGCTACTTATTCAACTACTTAAACTGTGAGCAGGGAAACTGAAGAAATGACCACTCACTAGCTGGACAGTACAGTTCTAGCATACAGAAGACAAAGTCTTACCTGATACACCTTCCTATGCAAGTAACTGATTTCTTGTCTGGATATTTATATTATTTATGTCTATATCCTAAAACTTAAAATCCCACTAGGCATGAATCTCATTTTTGCTTGGTATGCACTTTAGTTACCTATAAGAGAATAATATTAACAGGCACTACCACACAGAAGTTGTAGAGATTTTTAAATGAGCTCTAACTTGCCAAATACTTGGCACATTAATAAATGTTCAATAACTCAGCTATATTCCATGAGCCATTTAGATCTTATTCTCTCTGGCTCTGGAAAATTTTTAACTGTCTGACTTTATCTTCTATCTGTTTCCTCTGACCTCTCATTCTAAACTTTTATTACACACTGGATCTATTCTTTGTGTTTCTTATATTTTTGTATTTAATTTTCATCTTATGAAATCTCTGAATTGTGGGAATATTTCTAAAGTCTCTAAAAAGTCAGTGGTTCAGAATTACAAATCTCACTTAAGAACCTTCCTGCCCTCTGACTTTTTCTTCCAAGGGGGACTCATGAGTCCCCTTGGGAATACTAATTAGTTGTTCTTTAAATTTCAATTTTCTCTTGTTTGTACAGTAAGTCTGCTGCACAGGAAGTCACCTGGTCACACTGATCACCTTCTTTCAGACTACTGAGTCTGTATGTGTCTGCCTTTTTGTGTATTGTATTCAACTTTAAAGAGGTCTATGATTATGAAATATTGGGAACTGTACAGGGTTCAATCAGAAAAAAAATAAGAATGAAATTCAAATCTTTTTTTGGGACAGGAGATGATCACACTATAACTTCCTGTTATTATTGTTCTCAACTGCTATCTACAAAATAACCCCAAGTTTAATAGTAGCTCGAAACAACAAATGTGTTATCTTAGTTTCTGCGGGTCAGAATTTCAGTGTGGCTTAGCTGGGCACATGTAGCTCAGGGTCTCTAACAAGGTTGCATCAATATATCAGCCAGGGCCTCTGTCATCTCAAGACTTGAAAAAAGAATCTCCTTGTGATTCACGCTCACGCACACAACTGTTGGCAGGCTGCCAGACAAAACCACTAGCTCCTTGCCACGTGAGCTCCCAAGGGAAGCTCACAAAATGGAAGCTGGTTTCCCCAAGAGCAAATGAGAGAGAGTGGCCCAACACAGGGCCAGAGCCTTTTGTCACCTAACCTTGAAAGTGGCATCCCATCACTTTTACCACACTTGTAGAAGTAAGTCACTAATTCCAGCTAGACACTCAAGGGGAGGGAATGACACTCAAGAACATGACTAGAAGGAGGGAGAGAGTACCTGAGTACCTTCCGTGGGCTGCCTGCACACTTCCTGGGTCAGCTTACAGATCCAGCAATATGGAGTGGGGCAGTAGGGTTGCAGGCCAAAGAAGGGGGCTTGGGAGCAGGGAGTTTCAACTTTGTGCTTCATTAGTCTCCCCACTGCAACCACTAGTTGTCAGCCTCTCTTCACTGGTCATATACCCCTTGGTAAAACCATTTGGAGTCATTCCGTTTTTAATCCTTGCTTCAAAGTACAAAATATGGACCATCCTCAATTCTATTTCAAACCTCCCAAAGTAGGTCCCTTTACTCATACCCCAGGAGAGCTTTTCAATCACATAAATGAACACCAAGCCAGCTGGTAAGGACTTACCTCACTACATTTCTCATTTGTACCTTTTCCTGCCAAAATTCTTTTTAGTTTAGTTATGGCACCCTTCCAGGGTTCCCACGGAGACTGAACTGTCCCCATTATGCTGCTGGTCATTTCAGTGTGAGTCTGTTTGATTTAACACACAGGCTTAGATTATATCACCCTTCACCAGAAGTCAACATTGCTATTTTTTAAGTAAAGCACTTTTATACATTTCTTTAGAAGACTGTATTTTGATAAATATGACAAGAAGTGCTTGTTGATATTCCTAGCCATATAATTCAATTTTATGGTTAGAAAAAACAAAGGTGTTTTAATCCACACCATCAATTCCCAGCATACACTCTTAAAAAAAAAAAAGCAATGTCTCCAAACTTAGTTCACTCTGAGATATGACTAATTATAAAACTTGATAAGCACAGAAACTTTAACAATGCACCTATAATCCTAAAAGGAATCAGACATATTTGTAAAAGTGGGCCCCAGTACTGCAGAATGGACATATTTATTCAAAGACAAACCTTTAGTCAGAATACCAACAGTATTCCAACGCACAAACCAAAGTACACAATTTTGATTTAATGGAAAAAAAATTCCTATACTCTAGTACTCTCTACTCCATCCTCATTCCCCTAAGAAAATTTATTCACCCTATTTCTTTAGAACACTAGTAGAATCAACAAAATCTAACACAAATGGTAACAAATCTTCTGATCTGTTCCTCTAGTACAGGATATCTAGTCCCCTGGATAACCAGGATTCAGGCTCTTTGTCCTCTGCTGATGAACTCAAAGGAAACAAATGAAAAGGGACTGAACACAAAGCCACCAGGTACTGCTACCCGATAATCTAACCTACACAAGCAGCCACATCATGCACAGACACAGTGGGCCTCAGGATTCAACCCCATATCTTATCACAGTTCTTCATCAAAGAAAAGGGATTTTCAAACATTTTAGCACTTTACTTAAAGAATAAAATTATTTTGAGATACAAAAATCAACACACAAAAATCAGTTGCATTTGTACACATCAGCAATGAACAATCCAAAAAGGAAATCAGTAAGCAATTCTTTTACAAAAGCATCAATAGGAATAAAATATTTAGGAATAAAATAACGAAATAAAAGACTTATACACTGAAAACTACAAAACATTCCTAAAAGGAATTAAGAGTACAAATTTAAAAATTCATCCTAAAATTTACATGGAATCTCAAGGGACATGAAAAGCCAAAACAATCTTGAAAAAGAACAAAGTTGAAGATCTCATGCTTCCTAATGTCAAGGCTCACTACAAATCTACAGTAATCAAAATAGTGTGGTAGTGCAATAAAGACAGAAATACAGACCAATAGAATAGAGTCCATAAATACATGCTCTATTCTACTCCACATATGGTCCTTTTTTTTGACAAAGTCTTTCCAACACATGGTGCTGAGAAAACCAGATATCCCACATGCTAAAGAATGAAGTTGGATCCTTACCTTACACCATTTATAAAAATTAACTTTAAATGGATTAAAGGCCTAAATGAGACCTAAAACCGTGAAACTTTTAGAAGAAAACACAAGAAAAAAGCTTTCCGACATTGGATTTGGCAATGACTTCTAGACTATAATACCAAAAAAAACCACAAGCAACAAAAGAAAAACTATACATTTTAATTCAACAAAAATCAAAACTTTTGTGTATCAAGGAGCACAATTAAGAGTGAAAAGGCAACTCATAAAATGAGAGAAAATACGTGGAAATCATGTATTTTATACCAGATTAATATCTGGAATATATAAAGAATTCCTACAACTAAATAATTTAAAAATAGACAAAGAGCATGAACAGATATTTCTCTAAAGATATACAGATGGCAAAACACATGAAAAGATACTCAACATAACTACTCATCTGGGAAATGTAAATCAAAACCACAATGAGAAACCATTTCACATCTATTAGGATAGCTAGTATCAAAAAAAATAGTAATCATAACTTGTGTTGTTGAGAGTGTGAAGAAAGTGGAACCCTAGTGCACTGCTGGTGGGAAAGGTAAGGGTGCAGCCACTGTGGAAAACCATATGGCGGTTCCTCAAGAAGTTAAACGTGGAATTACATTGTGATCTCATAACTGCACCTCTTGGTATACTCATATACCCAAATGAAATCAAAGCAAGGACTCAAACAGATATTCAAACACTAATGTTCTTGACAGCATTACACCTAATAGCCCAAAGTGGAAGCAATCCAAATATGCATCAACAGATGAATGGATGTACAAAACACTACATACATACCATGGATTATTCAGCTTTAAAAAGGAAATTCTGACACATTCTACAACGTGGATGAACTCTGAGGACTGTTATGAACTGAACATTTGTATTTCAATTCATATGTTGCAATCCTAATCTCCAGCGTGGTATTGGGCAGTGAGGCCTTTGGAAGTTGATTAGATCGTGAGGGTGGAGCCTTCATGAAATAGGATTAGTGCCCTTATAAAACAGACCCCAAAAGAGACCCAAAAGAGTTCTCTCATCCCTTCTGCCATCTGAGAGCACAGTTAGAATCAAGAAGCAGGCCCTCATCAGACACAGAATCCACAAACGCCTGATATCTTGGGCTTTCTAGAACTGAGTATTGCTGTGTAAGCCATCCAAGTCTATGGCAGTTTGTTACGGAAGCCTCAGTGGACTGTGACAAGGACATTATGCCAAATGAAATAAGCCCATCACAAAAGGAGAAATACTGTAATTCTACTTTTATAAGGTACCCAGAGGAGTCAGATTCATAGAGAAGGAAGGAAGGAGAATGGGGATTGCCAGGGACTGGTAAGTGAAAGACCGGGGAGATACTAATTGAATGGTAACGCAGTTTCAATTTGGGAACATGAGAAAAGTTCTGGAGATGGACGGTGATGTATGTATGTACTTTATGCCATTGGCCTAGACATTGGAAAACAGTTAAAACAATGTCTTATGCTATGTACAGTTTATCATAATAAAAAATTTATCTGTTATCTCCCGTAACAAAAAATCATTAACTCCCACAGTCCCAAGGTAGGGACATTAAATCCAGGGTTAGTTAATTCACTGGTTTATTTCATCAAAGATCCAAGTTTTCTCATCCTTATCTGACAAAAGACAGCTACAGGGCTGGGAATCAGGGTTCTCTGTGGGACAAAAAACACACAGGGGAGGTAAGGAAGAAGGCTTTGGTATTCACCCAATATTGGCAGAGCAGCATAAACTGGTATTTTAAAAATTTTACCAGAGATTTCAATCATATACAAAAATAAGTATGCATAGAAGAGCAGAGTTATCATGTTTCCAGTACCTGGTTTCAGCAATTACGAACTCATGGCCAATGTTGTTTCATCTGTAAAGTCACCCCATATTATTTTATGCACATCCCAGATATCAAATTTATTATTTCCACCCATAAATATTTCAGATGGTATCTCTAAAAGAACACAATTTTTAATAAAATTAAATATTATCATAAATCAATAGTACTTTCTTAATATTAAATATACAGTATATTTAAATTTCCAAATGTCTTATGTCCAAAAATATTTTTTAATTGAGTAACAATCCAGTAAGGTTTTCAAACTACTATTGATTGATATATCTTTTAAATCTTTTTAAACCTATATATTCCTCCTCTATTTTTTCCTTGCAACTTGTCTTTTGAAGAAACCAGGTACTGTATATAGTTCATCCTATATGAACTCATAATTTAAAAACAAAACCGCCAAATTCTTTTAATTTACTAGCTCTGCCTAGAAAGCAATGGCAGGGCCTAGAAATAATTATATTCCAGTAGTAAATAACACAGCACATAAAATGGTTTCGAAATACCATTCCCTACTAACAGAACCCATGGATACTTAAAGAAAAAATTAAATCCAAGTCTGGACATTAAAAGTACAATTGGAATCATCTTGTGTCAGTAAAAGAGGAAGTGATCAAGGACTGACTGAGACATGTAAACAAAGGGATATGATGAAGTCTATCATTTGGCCAAATTCAGGACAATTTGAACATCAAAGGAACAGTGGCATCAATAGACTATTAATACACAGAATTTACAAAAAAAAGAACCTATCAGTCCATAGTGATATTAAAAAGGAGAGGAAAGACTAGGAAATTAGAAAATCACCACTCTACAGATGATGTATTATAGAACTGTACACCTGAAAGCTGTAATATTGTTAATCAATGTCATCTCAATAAATTCAATAAAAAAGAAAATCACCGTTCTGTGTCCACCAGAGCAGAATGCCTTAGGCAAAAATCACCAATGAATGTTTAATACTTACAAAGGAGAAAAAAAGGGTACTTTTTTGAGATATCTGGCAAACACTACATGACCAAGTGATCAAACTAAGAATCATCAATAAGACAAATTTACATGGTTTCATGCACCCGGACGTACACATTATGTACACTTATATAATGTCTTGTGAAATATATTTAAGTTGGATTTAATTACTTAACCTGGATTTAAAACAGTTGGTGAAATCCAGAAAGTGTTATTTTATATATAAGATAACAAGTCTCGACTTCTTTAAAATCAACCAAATGCTCTGCCTGGATCCTGGTTTGAAAAAACATTTTAAGGACAGTTCTTGAGCCAGCTGAAGTTTACATATGGACTGTGCAACAGAAAATATTTCTGAATTAATGCTAAATCTCTTGGGTATTATAATAGTATCATGGTTGTGGTAAGAGAATATTCTTGTTATTACCAACTTACTTTCAAAAGATCTGGGTCCACAAGTGCCAGTATGTGTACAGACATAAAGCAATGTGGGCAAAATGTCTACAACTGGTGAATATAAAGAATAACTAGCCATATTTACTTTTCAACTTCTTTATGGGCTTAAAATTTTTCAAAGTTAGTTAGAAAAGGGAATAATAAAGGGAAAGAATATAGCAGCTCCAGTTATATTCTCATACACTGTAGCAAAAAAAAAAAAAAAAAAAAAAAAAGAGAGACTCTCTTCCTTGTGTTTCTTTTTGAAGGGCTCTAACACCTTTCACAGAACTACCCATCCCTCTGGCTTCTGCCCCCAGCAGACACAGCTCTTCAAATTTCATTGTATAGGTCTAATATTACCTGTCTGACTTCCTTTCATATTTAGCTTAGTCCTAAAACCATGCACACACCTACAATTTAAAAAAATGCCAAACTGGGCCCTGGCCAGGTGCTAAATTGGTTAGAGTATTGTCCCGAAATAGGAAGATTGAAGGTTCAATCTCCAGTCAAGACACATATAAGATGCAACCAATAAATGCATAAATAAGTATAACAACAAATCAACATTTCTTTAAAAAAAATAAAGGAAAACTAGACAGGCCTTCTCTCACCTAGCCAATATGATAACCAAAATCTAAGATGGCATGTTTTTCTCCAAACTATTACTCAGGCTAATTAATCCCCCTCTCCCCCATTATAACCAGGCTACAAGGAGCATTCAAAATACAGGAAGGAGTGCTCATGCATCTTAACAGGTATATATATAGGTCTTTTCCAGTCCTCATCAAATAAGACATAATCAAACCAAAGTTGAAGATTTTTAATTTTTACTATTGTTACTGTTCTAGAGCCTATCCCATTCTGTATCAATCAACATTTTATCTGACAATGAAAGTTACAATGACATTTTATTTTTTTATATCTTGAAGGAAATTCCTAGTGCTAGGTGTAGATGAGGTAAGAAGGAAGTCAACAATCCTGAGTAAAAGTTCTAAAAATGGCTAGCTATAGCAGGGACTAATTGTCCCTGCAAAGTGGCCATTTCTCCCTTTTTCTTTTTACTATTAAGAACCCCTTGGTACCGACTTTCCCCCAGCAAAACGTCTCATAGAGCTTTAATAGGAAATAAGAGGCTACATTTCTTGGGCTCCCCCAAGGCCATGTGACCAAGTTCTGAACAGGGGGATCTGAGTGTAAAATTTCCATGTCACATTCTTAAAAAGAAGCGACTTGCCCTCCTTTTTTGTCTCCCCCACCCCCCCAGGCTGAACACAGGTATGAGCGAGATCTGACCATGCAGACCAACAGCAACACACTACAGAAAGGTGAACAGCAAGACAGAAGAAAGCTGGGATGCTGGACAATCTTCTCCAGAAGCAGTTGATCCACTTCAGACTCTCTACCACTGGCAGGCTACATGAAAGAGAAATAAACTTTTAATTTTGGGAACCACTGTACATTAGGGTCTTTTACAGCAGCTTGGCCTGTATTAATAGCTTGTGTGACTCTGGGTACTTTTCTGGGCCTCATTTTATTGATTCACAAAACTGGAAAGGTTGATGAGTCTTTTTTTTTTTTAAATATATTTTATTGATTATGCTATTACAGTTGTCCCATTTCTCCCCTTCTCTCCCCTCCCCCCTGTGCCCCCCTCCCACCCACATTTCCCCCTTTAGTTCATGTCCATGTGTCATACTTATGAGTTCTTTAGTGTCTACATTTCCCGTACTATTCTTGCCCTCCCCCTATCTATTTTCAACCTACATTCTATGCTACTTATTCTCTATACCTTTTCCCCCTCTCTCCTCCTCCCACCCCCCTGCTGCTAACCCTCCATGTGCCCTCCATTTCTGTGGTTCTGTTCCTGTTCTAATTGTTTACTTAGTTTCTTTTGGTTTTGCTTTAGGTGTGGTTGTTGGTATTTGTGAGTTTGCTGTCCTTTTACTATACATGTTTTTCTGTATCTTCTTTTCTTAGATAAGTCCCTTTAGCATTTCATAAAATAAGGGCTTGGTGATGATGAACTCCTTTAACTTGACCTTATCTGAGAAGCACTTTATCTGCCCTTCCATTCTAAATGAGAGCTTTGCTGGATAGAGCAATCTGGGATGTAGGTCCTTGTCTTTCATGACTTGGAATATTTCTTTCCAGCCCCTTCTTGCCTGTAAGGTCCCTTTTGAGAAATCAGCTGACAGTCTGATGGGAACTCCTTTGTAGGTGACTGTCCCCTTACCTCTTGCTGCTTCTAGGATTCTCTCCTTCGTTTTTACCTTGGCTAATGTAATGATGATGTGCCTTGGTGTGTTTCTTCTTGGGTCCAACTTCTTTGGGGCTCTCTGAGCTTCTTGGATTTCTTGGAAGACTGTTCCCTTTGCCAGATTGGGGAAGTTCTCCTTTATTATTTGTTCAAATACGTGCTCAATCTGTTGCTTTTCCCCTTCTGATTCTGGTACCCCTATAATTCGGATATTGGAACGTTTAAAGGTGTCTTGGATGCTCTTAATCTTTTCCTCAATTTTTTGAATTCTTATTTCATCCTGCTTTCCTGCTTGGTTGATTCTATCTTCCTTCTGGTCCACTGTATTGTTTTGAGATTCATATTCCTTACTTTCACTATTGGCTCTCCTCCGCGTGTCTTCCTGCATCTGTTTTATGGTAATCTGCATTCTTTCATCTAGATTTCGTCCAAAATCCACCAGTTCCATGAGCTTTCTGATCACCAGTGTTTTGAATTGCGCATCTGATAGATTGGCTAATTCTTGGTCGCTCAAAAGGATGAGTCCTGGGGGACTGATCTGCTCTGTTGAAAACATGGTTGTTTTTTTTTTTCCCCTGTCTCTCCTTTTTTTTTTTTTTTTTTTTCCGGTCTGGTTGCTCTTGTTACGGTGGGGGGGCGGAGCCTTAGGTGCTCACCGGGGCTGGGCACCCCGGTCGCTAGATTGTGACGTTATATGTGGGGGTGGGGCGGGGCGGGAGAAAACAATGGCGGTAGTTCCGTTCCCCTGGTCCACAATCGCTGCCCCTCTGGGTCTGCCAGCCGCAGCTTGCGTACTCAGGGATCATCGCTGCCTTCTTACACGCCCGATGGCTTTTGCGCCAATTTCGCGCCAAACCTTCCCCCGATCTCCGCGCGCCGCCGACCCGAGCCAGCCCCGCGCCCACCGGCTCGTCTCCTCCTACCAGTCTGGATGAACGCGTCTACTTCAACTTCTTGGCTGCCCGACTTCCATTCAGATAAATCTTCTGCCGGATCTGGGTGTTATTCTGATAGTAAATTATTGTTGTAAATTATTGGTTTTCTAATCTTGGTTGTACGAGGAGGTACGGTGCGTCCACCTATTCCTCCATCTTGCCGGAAGTCCAGGTTGATGAGTCTTATTAAACTTCTTTAGCTTACTGCATTTCCTTTTTTTTAAAGTATTATATTTAGTAAAGTAAAAAAATTAAGTTTCAAGTATTTAAAAATGGGATGACATGTGGAAGCACCTTGTGCAATTTATCGATTCAACAAATAATTACAAAAAGCCAAATAAGTGCCAAATACTATTATGTGCCTAAAACTATTAAAGACACTAAGAACAAAGTGGTAGAAGAAATAGTCTGTTCCCTCATGCATGAAACTTAAAATCTGAGAGGGAGCCTAAAAGAAACAAGCAAGCAACAAGCAAGATTTCAGGTAATAATAAGGGTACTGAAAAGGGGAAAAGAAAAGCAGATAGAGTATACCTCGGGTTTGGAAGGGGAATCAGTTAATTTACACAGGGTGGTGAAGACGACGTAAAACCCTGGGTAAAGTATATTCCAGGTTCAGAAGGGAAAGTTCAAAGCCTTCAGCAAGAACAAGACAGTGTATGTTCCTAGACCACCAAGAAAGCCCCTGTGGCTTAGGTTATTAGTGAGCAAGGGAGAGAAGGAATGTAATGATTTGGGAGGGAGAAGAGGCAGCCTGGTGTTAAGCATACAAATGCTATGTTATTAACTTAACGTCAGGGGATGAGTGCTCCTGAGAAAAACTATTACTCCCTTAATTCTGTATCTTGGTTTCAGAAACAAATGATATTCCTAGTAGAAAATTATGATTTCAGATGCCCTGCAATCAGTAAATGACTATAATCTTACATTTTATTTTAAAATGTCTTTACTCTGGAACAAGCATTTTAATTAATTGATTTAACAAAGAGTCATTCATTTTTAATAAAGTTAAAGCTTTCTCTGACATTTTAAATGTGAAAAAATTTCGTATATGATTTTAGCCAACAAGCACTTCGTAAGTACCTATGTATATCAGACACTACTGCAGGTGCTAACAATGGAGAAGGGAATAAAGACCCAGTTCTCTCAGACTTTAATAAATCAGAATAAATTTCAAAGTGCAAGAATGGTAATAATACAGTTTTAAAAACCTCAATGCTTTTGACTGACTCCTTAATACCTAAAATTTAGGTTTAAAAATACAAGTTGCTGCCTTTATTTTAATTTTTCTCATTTTTTTTTTTTGCTGTAATTGTGGAAAGAATCCAACAGTTTAACAAGATTTAGTGTATTAGAAACAACAGCACACATAATTTAGATCTAAAAAACAATTACCATATTTTGCCACATATAATGTGTTTCCATACATAATGTACACCCATGTTTTTGGTCCAAACTTTCAGAGCAAAAAAAAAAAAAATCATTTGTTTTAATTTTTAAATTCAATGATTTGTTTATATTTGAAACAAAATCAATTATCATATTCCAGGGTATTATATTGCACACAGATATCACTATTGCTCTCTAGAGTTATAATCTTAAAGCATAAGCATAAATGAAAGAATTACAAACATTTATATAGACACAGAAGTAGTACTACTCATGTTTAATGCACACCCTTATTTTTCCCTCAAAAATTTGGGCAAAAAGGTGCGCATTACACACAGCAAAATACAGTAAATCTACTTTCACATAAAAATTATGAATGTTTTCTGTGAATTCTCCCTTTCTATGGTAGAGAAACTGATTACCAATTGTGCTGACACATAATGGAAACGGAACTCATTACAATCATTTTATTGAGAATACACTTGTTAAACATGGAGATTTAAAACACTTCCATTTATCTCTCCCTGCAAGACCCCACTAGAAGGACAATAACTGAATAAAAAAGTTTAAAACACTAAGAACAAAGGTAACATGCAGGACAGCAGAAGGAACCTAAGGGCAAATGTGCTGGGAAATGGAAAGCAAATAACTTAGCAGGGTAAAGGAAATTTTGACCTAAAAAGCATGTGGAAGAAGCTGCTAGGGAGAGGCAGGCAGATTCACTCTGCAGACTCCACAAATGGTCAGGGAAAGGCCCACCATGAGACAGGGGGCTCCAAACAGGGATACTGTTGAAACATCTATATGATGCAAAGAAGCCTCACTCTGAGGAAGAGAACTATTTTATTTTCTGAAGAAACTGAACCACAGTAGAAGTCAGTGAAATAGCAAACTGAAAGCAGTATTAAGAGAAAAGATTCATGCTGAACAGTGAGTTGTTCAGCTGTCTCCCAGGCCCCCAGAATGTCATCATGCAGGCATGAGTAGGACATCTCCCACACACACTTCCTTCTGAAACAGGACACAGCAAGTTCCTTCTCACACTGAGACAATGAGAGTCCACGACTCACAACCCTACATCGAAGTCCACCACGTAATTAGCTCTTCCAGTGAACACAACATTTCCAATCTACCTTTTAGCACCTCATTCTGAAATGCAAACAGACAACCAGGGATCACCAGACATTGCAGTCTACCAACACAAGAAAAAAATAATTCAAAGGAAATGGGCTGCCACAATTTAAAAATTTAAAATAAAATTAAGCTTCTCAAAGATACACCATTTACAAAACAGAGGTTCCCGAAAAGGGAACACTGGGGATTAGGGGGTAGCAGGGGGAGGCTTTTAAATGTAACTGTAACAGTTAGTGACAGAGCTGGAAACACAAGAGAAACTCCACCAGAAAGGACAAAATGTGAAGATGATGGAAAACAGAAGGAACAAAAACACTAGAGCAAGGTCCCCAACCCCTGGGCGATGGACAGCACTGGTCTCGGCCTCTTAGGAACAGAGATGCACAGCAGATGTCCTTAAATGTAATGCACTTGAATCATCCTGAAACCATCCCCCACCCCGTCCCTGGAAAAACTGTTTCCCACAAAACCAGTCCCTGGTGCCAAAAACGATTGGGGACTGCTGCCCTAAGGATCAGTGCAGAAAGTCCAAGATCGTTATATAATAGGAGTTCCAGGAAGAACAAATAAGGAAGAAAAGAAAAAAATTGAAGGAAATAAACTCACAATTGAAAGAGGTCCCAATGAGTACTACTGGTCCAATGAATGAAAACGACCCACACCAAGGCACAGCATTCAGAGAGGAAAAAAAAGAAGAGTGAATAGAATGGCATCAGGCTTCTCATATCCAACAGAGGATACCAGCAGACAAAAAGAAATGCCTTCTGAATTCTGAGAAAAATTATGCAAACCTGGAAGTGTGACAATAGAATAGAGTCATCTTTTCCAGACAGGCAAGGTCTCAAAAACTGTGCCACCACGCACTCTTCACGAAAAGCTGGATGTTGGGCACCAGTAAATGAGGGAGTAAACCAACAAAGACAGACATGGGTTCCTAGAACAAGGAGATCCAACAAAGCGGCAAAAGGATTCCCATAACGGTGATGTAAAAATGCTAAGAAAAAAAAAATCCAAGGATAACAGCTATGCAATAAAAGTAGCAAACCTACAGGCCAGACTGAAGGAGCATGGGAGGCACAGAGCTCAGGGCAAAAATAAGACTGACAGAACATCTGCAGTGCTTTAAGATACTGACAGGAGATGTGAGGGTGATTTAGTGACAGAGTCACAGAAAATGAAGGAAGTCACTCCGGACTGAAACAACAGGATGGAGAACTTGGGTGGGGGTAGAAGGGGTTGATAAACTGATGGATTATCTGATTCTTTTATCATGTAGATAACTACATTGAAACATACAGAAAGAAAACAGCAATCGTAGAGCAAACAAACCAAAAAATGGAAAAACAAGGTAATTATTACTCTAGAGAAAACTATATTGTGACAGCGAACAGAATTTATACAAACATAATAGTAGCTATTCTTGTATTAGTTTACTATGGCTTGTTGCAAGAATTTACCACAAATTAGGTGGTTTAACACAAGTTTATTCTCTCACAGTTCTGGAAACCAGAAGTCCAAAATCAGTGTTACTAGATTAAAGGTGTCAACTAAACTCTCTTTCTAGAAGCTCTAGGGGAGAAACTGTTTCCTTGCCTTTTTCAGCTCCTGGAGGCCACCAGGCACTCCTTGGCTTGTGGGACCCTTTCCTGGCACCATTCCAACCTCTTGCTTCCGGTATCACATCTACAGCTTCCCACTTAGATCTTATCTCTCCCTCTTTTCCTTTACAAGGATCCTTGTGATTACATTTAGAACCTAACAGGATAACCCCCCCCCCCCAAAAAAAAACCCAATTAAAAATCCTTAATTTTACCACACATCAAGTCCCTTGGCCATACTAGGTAATATTCACTAGTTCTCAGGATTGGATGTGATTATCTTTTCAGGGAGGAGGGCATTATTCAGCCTGTTAACAACTCTGAACATTGGTTTAAATAATATTAATCGTATAAAAAGACTGAGAAAACGGGAGGAGCAGTACAGGGGGCAGAATGGAGCTGAATTTTGTTACTATTACATCTGAGGATGTGAACTGATTTAAAAAAAAAAGCTGTCAGAGCATGTTTGGAACTAGGAAAATAAATACAAGGAGGAGCTATAAAGAGTTCAGGGAAGGGGACTCAAGTTCACAGTAGGTAAGAGGGATAGAAAACATAATTTTCCTCACAAGCATTTTAAAACTACTGACTGGTTAAACTACATGCATGAGCTATACAGATAAAATCGAAATCAACCTAAAACAAAACAAAGATTAGTAGTTGGGGAGGGAGAGAAATCCTGATTGGAGACTGAACAGGTACTTTTCAAGACTAATAAAGCAAACAAAATCACAAACATAAAAATTAAAAGGTTACTCATTTATACTAATTTAAAACCTGTCTTTGAGGTTATGAAACAACCAATTCAGGATTTCCTAAATTCATCCTTTTTACAGCTCTGGGGGACAATCTATTTAAAAAAGCAAATTCCTAGCAAAAGAAAACATTACAGTAGGACCTGAACTAAACTTGAAATGCAAACACAGACTTAACCTAACAATTAGGAATGGCTAACAAGTAGTACTATGATGCAAGTTATTCTTTTAGCTAGTTCAACACTCCCCAGGAGGTGTTTATTCCTGTATTGAACAAATGTTAACTGATGTGAGAAGAGCACAATGGATCTATCCAGTCTGCCAGAAATGCTGAGTAAAAGAATTAAGACACTAACCTGCCTGTTCCCGCCTCTCCTAAAAAAACCCATGAGCTGCCCTGCTGCTCCAAGTGCAGACCAAAGACCATCAGAGCAGCAGCAGCAACAAAGACCTCACTGGAGGTGGTTAGAAATGCAGAACCACAAGCACCACCAGAGACCTGCATGCAGAATCATCATCTGCATTCTAACAAGATTCCCAGAAAGTTCATAAGCTCAAGAAGTATTGGTTTTGAGCTAATACACCTTCCTTGACAAAATGAAACACTGTACACTTCTGACTAAAGAATGAAAGGGATGAAAAAGGGTCCACATTAGTAGAGTAAAATTTGCTTTCTCTTAAAGGACTCCTGTAGAATTTTTTAAAAGACTGTATTTATTTTTAGAGAGGGGATGGGAGGGAGAAAGAGATGGAGAGAAATATCAACATGTGGTTGCCTCTCGAGTGCCCCCAACGGACATGTGCCCTGACTGGGAATCGAACTGGCAACTCTTAGTTCACAGACCAGCATTCAATCCACTGAGCCACACCAGCCAGGACTTCCTGTAGAATTTTTTACGGGCTCTACAATATATTCCTTAGCATACTCAAAGTCTGGTAAAGAATTCAGATAATCACAGAAACAGGTGAGTGGTGGAGGTAAGAGTAATAAGAAAGTATTTATCATGTGAAATAGTATTGCACTTACAATGTTGTCTTAGGCAACAAAAGGTGGAGCAGGGCTTTTGAAAACCTCAGCAGTTCCAGGTCAGTACTTCTACTGGGATTTTCTTGAGATCGCACCTTCAGATGCTCCCAAACTCCTACCTTCTAAGGGAAAATGAAAACTAACAGCAAAGGATGCTTTGAGCACCATTGCATGTTTAAAGTCCCCCCTCGGTCCCCATTTATATTATTCTTGAGAGCAGATGTAGAGTATAAAATCACAGGAAAGAACAAAACACTGGAGGAAGCCAAAAAAAAAAAAAAAAAGGCAAAAGGAACAAGCTGAAACTTTTGTTGCCACACATTAATTTTAAGTTAGTCAAATTTGGTAGTCAAAATGTGAGACCCCAGGGCACCTAATCTGATGAAACTAATCTTCCTACTTCTCTCCTTGGGTTTCCCAAACTCCTAACCCAACCAAGCTAAGCTGTTTTCACTAATGCAACATATACTTATTGTAAGTGCCTATAACCTTCTCCAAATCTCAACAAATAGTTGATCTTGATTTGTGGACTGCAGAGGGCTTTTATTTAGTCTTCTGTTAATTGTTAATCTGTTATTTCTGTTAATCATAAATTAAATAACTAAATAACTGCATCGACAAAATTTTCTGAGTGATTAATATGTGCTTAAACTAAGTGTTCATCTACATTTAATCCTCTGAATAAGACAAGACTATTAGTTATCCCCATTTACATATAAGAAAGCACACAGTAGTTCTCTGTTTTCTTACCCTCTGCCTTCCTTAGCCTGTCAAGAACAAAAACAAACAAACAAAAAATCACTCTATCTAGAAAACTTTTGCCCTCTACTTTAGCCTCCAAATTATTTCTTCTTTGAGCATTCATATAACTTTCCTCTGCTATAAATGGGGTGGGGGAGGAGGAGGAGGGCTCTAGTACTACAAATGACTAAAACAGACAAGCTTCCCCCAAGAACGAAGGATATGCACAGAATCTTCACCTGCAAAGACACTCAAATAAAGAGGTGGGAAAGATTTTTCTGAATGGCAACGCTGTGCCCAATATATCAACAGGTCAGGAAATGGGTGTTCCCACTCACTGCTGGGGGAAGTGAAAACCAACACCAACTTTAAGGCAATTTGTTAATACATACAATAAGCCATTAAAAAAAAATCACACTTTTTGACCAGCAATCCCACTTCTAGAAATATAGCCTGAAGTAGTAAGTCTCACAAGGATGTTCATCAGATTTATAACAGCAAAACTCGAACCTAAATGTCCAAATTAAACTCACTAGATATCCAATTAAATATCATACAACCATTATCTTAGATGTTACTGGGGATAAAAGCATAATACAAAACATATGTACTGCCAGTTGTGAAAATATATATATTCACCCAAGAAAAAGGACTATAAACTGTAAAGATCTATGCCAAAATTTTAACAGATGTCACCTGAAAATGGTAAGATTATATGTGATTTATTTTTTCCATTTACTTATAGTGGTTTTTAAGTCAGAAGAACCAAGGTTCAACCCCCTGGTTCTCCCACTTACTGTATGACCTTGGTCAAGTTACTTTAATGCTTGATTTCCTTGTCTATAAAATGAATATAGCAATAATACCTATCCTCGGAAGCTGGTTGAGAAGATTCAGTGAGATAATGCAAGTAAAGCACTTTCTTGAGCACTTATTTTTAAAAGTATATCATACTTCTTTATGTTATTTTCCTTAAAGAATTAAAATTCTTCATATTAATAAATGCCTGCATGGCAAGAATTTAATGAAGCTGCCATTTCATCAATCTGAGTATACATATCATGACATTTTGGCACTTGAAACAATGTTAACAAAATGCCCAAGAAATTTGGTTGAGAGTTAGATAGCGTGGATGTGTGAAGAAAAGGACCTACCTATGTTTAATGAGCAGTCAAAAATATACATTAGGGGAAAAAAGATACGTTAGGTCTTCAGTATCTAGCCTACTCTATAATGTCTAGGATAGCCCTAATTAAATAATGACCAAAAAGACCTGGTCATTTCAGACACCATCAGGAACACTATGATTCAACTGGAGAAAGTTCAAGGTCTAATTTAATAAGGGATAAGACACAAAGTCCAGGCATTAATGAACCAAATTGTTATTTTTAAAGACAACTATGTATATTTCAGATATTAGTTATTACAATTTTACTTAGCTTTTATTTAGAATCCACTAATTGCATACATAGATACACACCCCAAACATGTACCACCTCCTCAGCAATTATTCAGATTGAAGTCAGAAAACCACAGGCCAGTTAAAAGACAATGATAGCCACTTAAGTCAATTCCTCAGACTCTCTCTATGGCAGAGCTTACAGATGATTTCTGGAATATATTTTCCATCTTTCAAATATGAAATGATGAAAATGCTCTGGTTAAGTGAAAACATGCAAGTATGAAATACTTCTGGAACAAGAAGTTTGTGACAGTACCTCTGGGAATACAAACCTGGGAGAATGGGTAAGAGGGTAACATACTTTCACTGCATCCCTCTTGTGTTGTTTCAATTTGTGTGTGTGTGTGTGTGTGTGTGTGTGTTTAATCCTGGTAGTAAAGTATATAAATAACTGCTTTATATTTGGTTTGTAAGAAGCATACACAAACTAAATTTGGTTAATCCAGTGGAGAAAGTCAGAGATGTGGTCTATGTATGAGATGGAAGTACTGAAAAATAAAAGCTTTTTTTTTTTTGTAAATGCCAACGTTTTTATTGGAGCTAGAAGCTCTAAGAAAGGGAACCCTACCTTGTCTCTCCTGGTTGTTTTTTTTTTAATCTCACCTGAGGACATTTTTTTTTTTTATTGCTTTCAGAGAGACAGGAAGTGTGGGAAGAGAGAGACACTGACTTGGTTGCCTTCTCTTACGCACCCTGACCATGGATGGAACCTGCAACCTGGGTGTATGTGCCTGGGTTACGTGCCCTAACTAGGAATTCAACCTGTGATCTTTCAGTCCACAGAACAAAGCTCCAACCAGCTAAGCCACACCAGCCAGGGCTCGCCTGTTTATTTTTTAGTTTACTATTATTTTTTTTTCAAATTCAGTTACTATTTCACAGCACTGAACAGAACCATCATCACAACCTAATTCTAGAACATTTTTACCACTCCCTAAAGAAATGCTACCTGCTGACAGTTACTCCCCTTATTTCTGGCCTCGTACCAGCCCTAGCAAATCTACTTCCTTTTTTTCAAGATTTTATTTATCTTCAGAGAGAGGAGAAGAAAGGGACAGAAACATTGATGTGTGAGAGAAACACTGATTGCTTCTTTTGTTCACTTCCAACTGGGAACCTGGCCCACAACCCAGGTATGTACCCTGACAGAGAATCGAACTAGCAACCTTTTGTTTTGCAGGCCATTGCTCAATCCACTGAGCCACACCATCCAGGACTACTTTTTATCTCAATATTTTGCCTATTCTGGACATTTCATATACATGGAATCAAAACTATGTATATGGTCTTTTGTAACTGGCTTGTTCATTTTGCAGTGGTATTCAAAGTTTATGTTGCAGCATTTATCAGCACTTCATACATTTCTATGACTGCATAATATTCCATTATATGGATATACTCTCTCTTTTTAATACATCGTCAATTGACGAACATTTGGTTTGTTTCCACTTTTTGGCTATTACAATACTGTTGCTATACACTAAAGTTTTGCAAACAGCCTGGGCTGGTGTAGCTCAGTGGATTGAATGCAGGCCTGTGAACCAAAGGGTCGACATATATCGTAATTACACTTTATTCAGAAAGACCTGAGGTATATGGGATTCTTTCATTTAACCCCCTACATCTTCAAGATCAACTTGGAAAAAAGAAAATAATTTACTACTCACATTTTGGCATTATCTGTGAAATTTCTGCAGATTAATCAAGGATCTCCCAGTGAAATGAACAGAATATACCAAAAGCCACAAAGTACTAAGGAAAATGTTTATTTTAATAAAACTGACCTTCTTAATATACCTAAAGTGAAGGAAACGTATTTTCTATTTCCTTCACACTCTCCATAGTGCTAGGCATTCAACACACATGTGTTGACTTGTGGATGAATAACTACGGGCTCGCCTTAATCGACCCCCTCCCTATAAAAACCAGAGATTTAGAAATAGTATTTTCAAAAATTGAACCATACAGAAGCAACATAGGAACATACATAGTTTTACTAACTTATAACCATAGGTCAACTTCACTCCACTTCTTTGAGCTTCAGTGTGCTCAGTTACAAAATGACAATAATGTCTACCTCAAAAGCTACTGTAAGAAATGCAACCCGGATCATTCCTTATCGTGACAATTTCATTACAAAGAAATGCAAGGCAGTTATCAATTTTCCTATAATGCTGAAGACTTTACTTAATTAAAACACACATGAACATACTGGCTGTCTTTATTTGTTAATATAAAGAGATATACAGTAAGGAAAAGTGATTTATAAAATCTATGGGATTTTCTATTTTTTAAACCAGAAACAGTACAAGTGAAACTTTTGTCAAAATTTGGGATTTTGCCTATTTTATCCTAAAAGAGCCTGTCAAATAAGGTAATCCAGTTCTAATGGTCAAACTGTTAATCTAGGATAATACATTTATTTGTCTTACATCAGTACCAGTCTATGTTCTTTAATATCCTCTGACATGTTACTTTCATGTTCTGCCTAGGGCTCTTCCTGCCCATCTCTAATCAATTACAGGAAGTACAATGCTTGAGCTGCTCCTTCTCACAGAACCCCAGCTATACATAAAAATACAAGGAGTACACAATAGCTAAGAGGTGGAAGCAACCTAAATTAAATGTCCATCAACAGGTGAACAAAATATGGTATACACATACAATCTTCTAAAGTAAGTCTTGTCACATGCTACAACATGGATGATCCTTGAGGACAAAAAATCCAATCACAAAAAGACAAATGCTCTAAGATTCCACTTGCATGAAGTATCTAAATTAGTCAAATTCACAGAAACAGAAAGCAGAAAGCTGGATATCAAGGGCTTGGGGAGGGCAGAATGGAGAGGCGTTTAATGGGTCCAGTTTCAGTTTTACAAGATGAGAGTGTTCTAAAGATCTGTTTTACAACAGTGTGAATATAGTTAATGCCACTGAACTATAACTTAAAATAGTTAAGATAGTAAACTTTATGCCAAGTATTTTTTATGATAAAAATGCATTAAAATATTAGGGAGTTAAAAAATATTTGACCTGAGGAATTAGTTCTGCTGCTAGAAAAATATAAGTAATTCTCTCTTTATGTGAAGGGGAAAAAACCTAGGCACAATCCTATCTATCTCTACTACCAATTTCTGTAATAACCGTTTTTGCGTGTTGCATCTCTAAATAAGGACTATTCATTGCCTACAACAGCCTGTGTGTCTTGAAATAGAGCTTTCCCAATCTCTTCTATTAGCCACAAGAAAATATTTAAAATTCGTCTTGTGCTATCTTAGAAACATATCCATTCCAGGCCCATAAAACTGTTACCTATGAGAAACTGACAAAAAATAGAGACACAGGATAACACTAAAAGGTTCTATTCCTGCCCTGGCTGGAAAGCTCAATTTGTTAGAGCATTATTCGGATACATCAACGTTACAGATTCCATCCCTGGCCAGGGCACACAACAAGAATGAACCAATGAATGCATAAATTAAGAGGAACAACAAATCAATGGTTCACTCTCTCTCTGTCTCTCCCCACCCCTTCCCCCTTCTCTCTAAAATCAATTTCTTAAAAAAGTTCTACTTTTACACAGAGCAGACCTGAAACTCTAAAATGGCAAGTTCCAGATCTTTCGAACATTTTTTAAAATTTCCCACTGATCCCTGTTACCTACTTTGGTTTCTCTCAATTTAGATTCCTTCTAAATGAAACAGAACACAAGCAACTGGTTAAATATCCAATATATTCCTCTAATGTTTTTACCTATGGTTGAAGTGACAATAGTTTTTCATTTTAAAAAAACTATGAAGGGAGCCCTGGCTGGCGTAGCTCAGTGGATTGAGCGTGGGCTGGGAACTAAAGTGTCCCAGGTTCGATTCCCAGCCAGGGTACATTCCTGGGTTGCAGGCCATAACTCCCAGCAACTGCACATTGATGTTTCTCTCTTTCTCTCTCTCTCTCTCTCTCTCTCTCTCTCTCTCTCTTTCCCTCTCTCTCCCCCCTTCCCTCCCTAAAAATGAATAAAATCTTAAAAAAAAAAAAAAAACTATGAAGGGGATACATTAAAGCTGTCAAGTCCAATACCTTAGAGAAGATTCATCTCTTTAACGTTACATCAGGAAAAAGAAGTATTAAGAGAAGTCCTAAGAAACAATACCTTTTAGTAGGCTAAAAATTATCATTAACATGTAAAAAATACCCTCGACTCCTCCAAATTTCAGTAGGTGTATAACACAGGCAAAATTTTAGATTAAAGCAGAGGTTCTTAAACAGGGTACACTGGTTAGTCCACCCATGAACTGGATAAAGGAGATCATTCATAGACTCCAGAAGAGAAAAATCCCAGTTGACACCTGAACATTCAAGGAAGTCAACCAATAGAACACACAATTACAAGAGAATATAACCCCTGGTATAGTGACATGTGGAAGCATTCAATAATGACTTGCCAAGCACTCCACATACACCATGGGCAAAGATCTAAATGGCATTTTAATCAACTACTGCTAATATTAACTAAAAATAACTCATATGAATAAAAAGAAATAGCTTTCTTTTTAAATAAACCCAATGTTTGAATATGGAAAAAATTGGTACAGCAAGCTTTAAAAGTCCTACATACTTTGACAAAATTTTTTTAAGGACAGAAAATATCCACAAAATTACTGAAAATACTAAGCAATAAATAATTGATGCTGCATTCTTAGAATGGGAAATTCAGTGATTTTAAAATAGAATTATATTGTACTTTAAAGTAGAATTTAAAGAAAAATACTATTCCTTCTCCTTCCCCTCCCTTTAGTAGTTACAAGAGTTGGGAAATAGAAAATACTATGCCAATTTTATGCCTTTCTTTCAGGGAAAACAACAATAACAACAAACTGCAACCTGCTGGGCTCAAAACACAGTGTCAAGGGCATCAACTCTTTTCTAATGACAAAGCAGCCAACCCAGAAATGGCACTAGACTAGGCTCTGAGGAGTTCAGTAATCTTACATTAACTATTAATGACAATTGTACATAAGCAGAGAATGGAAAATGCCCCAAAAACCTTTTAGAGCTCAAGTATTTTGGCAAAATATATACTGGTATTTAATCTAAGGGACAGTTAAATTTAAAAAGACACATTTTAGTCCTAAAGGTATCCTTTGGATCACCAGATGAAAGAGTTTAAGGTAGATCTAATTTGGTATCTAATGAACAGAAAGGGGGTAGGCTGAATCAGTCTCAAGTCATAGGAAAGCTTTAAGACATTCACCCACAAAAGCAGCACACTATTCTATTCTGATCACTTGTCTTGTGTTTTATGTGTCTTTCCATGCATTTGTACAATGAAATCTATTAACAGACTAAACCAACAGTTGTCAGGTATTTCTACATAGCAGGATTTCCATTGCATTTATTGAAATCGGAAGATCCCCGAAACCTTTACATTTTAAAATACATATTCATTTAAAATAGTAATAATTAGCCTTAAACATTAACAAAGTTATAAAAAATAACTATGAAAAGCATGACACTGTTTTATATTGCCGCAAATCTCCCCCATGTCTGATTTCACAGAAGATGCCTTGTTTCTCTTAATTGCTTCTGCATTCAATATACTACCCTTGTTGTGCCGGTTAAATGTATGAAGAAAATCTAGCCTCATTCAGGTATATAGTTGGAAAGGGAGGAGTACTTTAATAGGCCTTGCAGGTAGTTATGGATATCTCTTTGATACTACACCAAAACTACACATGTAGTAGTTTCTTAAAGGTTTTGGAACCTAAAAACCCATTAGTTGTCTGTTACATTCAAATCCAATGTTCTATCTTGCACTTCTACTTATGCATGATTTTTAACATCACAGGCATTGGTCATTTGTAAAATATTGATTCAGTTATACAGATCTTCGAAATGCTGTCATTATCAAAAATTATAGCCATTAATATTACTACTGATCTCATCTGAAAAATCTTTAGGTACTGGGAAATTATCAAGCTCAGGATGGCAGAAACCAATTTCTAAAATTCTTATTTCTCACTGGAAAGCTCAAATGTATCATGGGCAATAAATACTGTCCACTGAAGCAACAGATTCACTGTTCATTTGAAAAAACGCCTGCCAAACATCCAAATCTGAATTACCAGTTTGACAGTAATTCCTACTAGTAAAAATCATGTTCAATGAAAAGAGCAGTTACTTCAATCTGAAACTCAAACAATGATTTATGCTAATGCTCGTCCTCCAGACAGCCACTGTGTTTCTGGTCTGTAGCAGAAGTGTTTTAGGTGTACTTCCCATTTTGTCACACAGAAACAGACACATGCACTCTGCAGTCAAGGTTTAATGAAACTAACAGTTTTTACTGTTTCACTAAGGGCATTCTTAAATAAAATTAGCATCTTATTTAATAGTAACTGCTAGTACATAGTGATGAAAGATGACCACAACTAGTTGCTGGTATTATTTGGTGCCAAGGCTTTGATTCATATTAAGATACCAACAGATTCACCGAGGTTGCTTTTGTACCACTGGTGCAAGTTCATCTTTGTGTTATTACAAAATTAGTTTCAGCTCCATAAACGTTTTAGAAGAACTGAAGGGTCACTCAGACCACACTTTGAAATGCAGTAAATGATAGCTGTTTTGTCCATGGTTATGGATCCTCTCTGACCAGAAAAATGCACATAAGTACAAACGCACAATACAATTTTACCTACAACTTCAGAAGGTTCACAAAGCCCATCTATAGCATGTTCTAGCTTCAGAATTCCACTAGTAGAAAATTCAGGAGGTCTCCAAATTGGATTCAATTACTTCGACACAACAATAATCTACTAGGCACTATAAATTGTTATAACCAACTCAAATTGAAACAACTTCAAACACCTTCATGTGAACTAAAAGAAATAGCTCAAGTTCTGAAATAAATAAAATTACATGAGGAAGTAAAAGGTTTGAGTAAGAACCCCAACTCCACCACCTGCTCAAGGATACAGTTAGTAATAGCCTACTTTCTCATCTGTAATATGAAAAATCAACAGTGTCTACTTATTTCATGGAGTTTTTGTGAAGATTAAAAAGATATATGTAAGACTCCTGCCCTGGCTGATGTAGCTCAGTGGGTTGAGGCACATGCCTGGTTTGCGGGCCAAGTTCCCTGGTGTGGGGTATGCGGTATGCAAGAGTCAACCAAACAGTGATGTTTCTCTCCCTTTCTCCCTCCCTTCCCCTCTGTCTAAAAATAAATAAATAAAATTAAAAAATATATATATACACACACACACACGTAAGACTCCTAAAACAATACCTGGCACATTGTTAAGCACTCAATAAATGCTGGCTGCTGTAATGACTTGGGATGGCCATGCCATCTCCTCCAGATACAGACTCCTAAAGTGGTAAAAATTAAATTCAATTACCTACAAACAATATAATTTATATATTACCCGGCATTTATTTTTCTTTCCTTCTACTAAAAAAGCAGCTTGCAGACCCTTGATTACTTAATTATAATTTCCATTACCACCTAAGAGAAGGAGAAGAGATTGCTGTTGAGGATGTCAGCTGAAATATCTATCTCTAACCCTTCACTTTTCCTATTTAATAGCATAAGAAACTGAAAATATGGTTTACCTTTCTTCCCACAACTCAACTAAACTAGGCAATGTATGTAAACAAATACATAATATATGGGAATCTTTTTACTAATAAAATAAATTATTTGCTGCAAACCTTTCATCGTTCTGCTTATTTCACAATTTTTAAGAATTTTAAAACTTAGTTCACCAGAAGAGAGTATAAAGAAATAACAAAGTTTAATTTCCATTTTTTGTTTATTTTAATAATCTGAGACAAAATGTCAGCTAATACTCTTTCAAAGCCATTACCTCATCATTTTTATCAATAAAGAAATAAAAAAATTTAGTATCTTAAAAAAAAGAATAAGGATAGTGCCTAATACTAGATAAATATGGTCATCAATGTTATTTTATGGGCAAACTTACACTATCGTAAGTAATTGTACTGCGTAAAGTACTAGACTTCTATCAGTAGTAATGCTAGTGTTAAAAGAAAAGAATAACACATGGGACACAAAGTAAAAATGTTAAATAAAACCAATGCTTTGGGTCATTAGGTTTTGGAATATAGCTAATGTGCCAATATTTGAAATCTACAAATAGGAGTCCACCATTTTTTCTGCTAACTGAGCCTAGTGCCTAAATCTAACATGCGTACTACTCTAAGAAACATGTAGCATTACATACAGAATGGATTTAAAACCATTAAATATTATGTGAAACCCCTAAGATTATTTGTTTCACAAAATTTTATATATGTCCTTATTTGGGGAATACGTCCACTCTAGCACTGAATTTTTTTTTCTGAAAACCATCCATAAATGTCTAAATCCTACCAAAAATAAACAGGAAACTGTTGAAAAGATGCAATGTATCTGGATCCAAGGTTCACAAAAACAGGCTTGATATAATAAAATCATATTCTAAAATAATTTCCTATGAAAATTTAAGACCATCAAATATGAAAATGAGAAAAAATATATTTACATTAAAATAAAAATTACTTAATACTTAATAATGTTACTATTAAATTTATGAGAATTCTAAGCCTTGAGTATCTAAGTCCAGTAAAGACCTATTTTTAAATTAAGGCTCCCAGAGAGTCCAACATCTCAAACAATTTAACTTACCAATAGTAATGTTAGGCTGTTTCTTTCTAAAACATCTTTGAGAATTAACAAGATTAGAGTAGAAGGAACAATAGAAATTACTTATTCCAGTCTTGTCATCTTAAGGTTAAACATGCTGGAACCCAGAGGAGTGCTTATTTAAAGTGATATATACTAGTCTTTTACTAGGATAAAAACCTAACTCTTGACTTCCTTTTATTACTCAGCTGTATCTCATCAATCCAATTATAAAGCCTACCAAGTAAATATACGGATGGTGGCCAGAAGGATCACATCAGCTTACCTTTCTCCTGTTCTTTCATGACCTCATAATAATAGTAACTTTTATATTCTTTTATTCAACAAATACTGAGCACCTACTATGTGTCAGGCATTGTTCTAAGCACAGCAGTTTTTATATAGGATGTCCAGTATAGCACAAAAAGATACATTAGTTCTGACTAAGCTTACAGTATCACAGTAGAAGTTTGAGGTACTAAATATAGGTACAAAATGTTATGATGGAAGATTTTTAAAATATTTCCAAAAAAAGGGAGACAAGGGATCCTAGATGTGACTTGAAAGACAGATAGGCTTAAGAGAAGAGAAAACCTGTGGGAAGAGTGTCAGGCATTCCAAGGAGGAGACAGCAAAATACACAAAGACCCAAAAGTAAATGTACAGGACTTGTTTGAAGAACAATATCCACTTTGCTGGACTGAAACCATACTACCAAATAAACTTAAGAGATGCAGAGGCCACCCTGACCGGTGTGACTTCAGTGGGTTAGGCAACATCCAGCAAAGAGAAAGACTGCTGGTTCAGTTCCCAGTCAGGGCACATGGGTTGCGGGTTAGGTACCCAGATGAGGCTCATACAAGGAGCAACCAATCAATGTTTCTCTCCCTCTCTTCCCCTCTCTCTAAAAATAAATAAATAAAGTTAAAAAAAAAAAGTAGAGGCCCCAGTGGTTAAGGGTCTGAAATATCTGAAAGTAATTCATAATCCTGTAGATGCAGTGACAACTTAAGATTTCTAAGGAAACTGCACTTAAGGTTAACTTAAAAGAAAACATAGCACAAAAAGCAGGTAATCATTTGGAAGTTGGTGCAATCCTGTGGAGACATATTGAGAGCTTGAATTAGGGTGAAAGTAGGTATATGGAAAGATTAAAATATTACAGAAGTAAAAATGGTATGCCATGACAGCAACCGCAAGCAGGAAGGGAAAGACAGACAATTTGGAGCTTTGATGGGAAGAGAACTTGGGATATATCATTAACAGCAAATAGGCAAACTAAACTAAAGGCTGAGCTAGATGCAAACCGGTTAGAGATTGGTATAATAAACCAAGGGTTGGGGCGGTGGGGGGACATGGGACAATGTACTAATCTTATTTCAGAAAAGCAAATCCTCCCTCAGTAAAATAAACAGAATAGACTATGATATGTAAAGTACAGCATGCAAAAATACTCAAATTCAATCAGTGTAATTTAAAAATTGGATGCTTTTCATACTTAATACATTTGTATAAACACGGGTACTAGAACAGGTCATATTTTTATTAAAATATACATACTAAGACTCAGCATGTTAAGACGCTAGAAATGCACTGTATGTTGAAGTAATATTTAACAACCACAGAAGAAAATCAGTTAATGAATCAGTAGCAAAATGAAGCTAAGTTGTAGAAGAGAACAACTGACCCATTATACGTACCTCAGTCATTTGGTCCAGTAAGGTGAGTCTGTAATAATCAATTTCTTCTGATTAAATAAAACCCATGTGTCTAATTTGAGAACCCATCTGTACCACTGCCTTCTAAAATGAGCCACAAGGGTTTAACTGAACTGACATTGTCAGGAATGAATGGTTGGTTCAATGAAAAAATGAGGAACTTACCAACATAGCTTCTGGAATGTAAAGCTTTTTATTCATAGTTTCAAAGGCAGGGCTGAAGAGGACCAAAGTTTTGTCACCCCAAAATATTCCTTTTGGGATATTGACTTTGAGCTGGTAAGTTAGGAAATAAAAGATTCAGAAAGAACCTTTGACCCTTCCTTTACCTGCCTAGAGGAATTCAGATAGAAAACTGGGCTTAAAGGAAGGGAGCAGCACCCTAGCATTACCACAGAGACCAACTGTGGCAGACAGACAAATCTAGCAAAGCCTGTCAGCAGAACTTCCCTCTGGGTACCACGGCTTGTGAGTGGCCCAGCAAGAATCTATTTCCATGTCCACTCTCTCATCAGCCTGTATGTAAACTGCCTGTTTTCTGTTTTCCCTTTGGAATCCCAGACCCCTGACCACCATTTTCCTTTGTCCAGAATGGCACATAAACCTCAACTGCCCAATGCGTTTTGATCTCATTTTCTTATGACACCTCCTTATGTACTTCTGCTATAAATTTTGGACATTTTCTCCTATTTTAAAAGACAGATGAACAGACTTTAAAAAACATCCATCCATGTAGTCATTCTGCCTACCATTTAACAAGAAAACTAGGAGCTCCTTCAGGGCAGGATTTATGTTCTAAGACACCTCATAGCTCCAGTGCTCACTCAGGTTTCAGGCAGCCCCCAAAGGATCACTGATAAAAGGAATAAATGAAAATCAACCAAGGAATGTTTTTCAAGTATACACACTTTCAAAACTTGGTATTACATAAGAGCACAGAGCTAATGATCCAACATTGGAGTGCCTACCATTCAACAGGTACTGGAGTTACAAAACGAGTAACACAAGACTCCTCCCTTGAATTCAGAATTCATTTCTCCAAAGTCCAACACCAAAGGTCTCACCAGAAAACCTTGATTTGCCCTATTTGTGTGACCATCAGTGAGTCTCTTAACTTCCTCAAGGTTGTTTCTCATTTGAAAAACAGACGAGGACGATTCATATGAGAAGACGTGACAGTGCCCTATGCAGTATCACAAGCACCATGATGTAGGCCCGCTGGCCTGCCACAGGGCTCACCAGACTCGGATCCAACACATCATTAGAAGTGACACTATGCATATCCAACCATTCTAGTGGCTCAACACAAAGCATCATCTTATCATCACGTGGAAAGATCCTCAAAACAACAGTACTGAATCAGAAATAGGGTGTTAATATGTGGACAATATAATCTTGATAAAAATTATTTATAAACTTTCTCTAGACAATTTTTAAATATTAGAAGTACATTTTAATTCTCCTGAGTTTTGCTGGAAAATTCCTACTGTAATTTAAGACACAGAATATGATTAAAATTCAAACTTTATATAATATTGCTGAATGATGAAATAATGCCTCCTCCACCTAAGACCATCTCAAATGAGTGCAAAATCCTAATGTTTCAAAACTTTAAACTTTTGAAATATACTAATAAACAAATTTGGAGGAAAAATTAACACTTAAAGCACTTCAACTGACCAAATCCAGCTTCCACCTTCACAAGAATAAGCTTCCCAGAAGGCATGTGACATATCCACAGCCCTGTTATTTTCTTACCCACCTAAATTAATCCTTACAAGAAATAAATGCATCACCGAGCCAGAATTTCTTAAAAAAATATGCCAATCAACACCACTCTCAAAGATAACAAGTTAAAAAAAAAAACAAACACTAAAAGGCTTCCCTCAAAAATAAAAGATGCTGTCAACATGCTTCCGAGCTAAATGTCGACGGCACCCATTTCAACTTAATTGTCTAAAAATGATGTACAAACATGAAAGTGCATCACCATTTACTTGTGCATGGAATTTACACATCAAGGAAAGCTTTATCACATGAACCTTGGATTCTTTTGATGGTTTTATATATATATCATCTACTGCTCCTTTCACTTAATTCAGAGAAAATTAAGAATGAGACATCAAGAATATGAGATTTAAGACTATTTTCCAGACAGATGACTTTTAAAACTGTTCTTCTATTGCTTAGACGATACAAAATGTTCTTAAATTATAACAAGACGCATCTGCAAAGAGGTGCTTCAGTATTCAAGCTTTTGAAGATTCTATATTCAAAATTTGCATTAGTAAATGTTCTCTTACCTTCTGCTACATCATCGTCTACTGCTCCTTTCACCTGAGAAAAACACCACTGAATATCGTTCCCTCCTCCAGCTCCTGGAAAAGAACACATACCAATTAAAACTGCGTTCTGTTCATGTTTACTCTCGTAAACACTGAGACGGTATCCATGGTTGGCATACTAATAGCCTAGTACTGCCCACATATACAACCAGTACCCCAGCACACTAACTTGAACAAAAATTCAACAACCCAATAGTTGGTACTGCTTTAGGGGGAAAAAGAGATTACAGGAATGAAATATTAAAAGGCCATGTACTGTCATGAACATTGTACATGTGCTCAAAACTTCCCTTCCATTTTCCCTTCCCCTCAGATACAGTAAAAGCCTTACATATAAGCAAAACCTACCAGAAAAAGGAAAACTCTGACTTTTGATATTTGTTTTTAAGTGTACAAAGAGCCTGCAGAAGATTCAGTAAGACTGAAGTACCACTGAAACGTGGAAGGAGGAGAAAGCTTCAGGAACATTACTGCCTGGGTAAGGAATGTAATGATTCCTAGGCAGCCTGTCACCAAAGCACACAGACAGCAAATACAACATGCAACACCCATCTCTTGTATTTCGTTCCCAGCAAATCAGTGACTCCACAGAGGAAAAGCCACAATGAAGGCTGGTGAAGAGATCGTCAGGGGAAGCTTGTTTTGCCTCCCTTCACCTTATCCCTCAGATTTCAAAGGACCTTGCAGAGAACTAATTTTGCTTATTTGTCATCATCTAGTGCAAAACAATTTTAAGTTTACTTAACTATTCAACAAGACCAAAGAGCAACTTGTGTATAGCAAACTGTAAGTCAATCCAACTTGTTAACTTTGTCAAAGGCTTTATCCATCCAAATATTGAAAAAGCCAAAATTGTTTTGGTCCCTGAATGTTTCTATTTCACTTCTAAGTACTGAAGAGGAAATATCCTGGATCTATGGAGAAACTGAACCTAGTTGTAGCACTGATTCAACCAGCTATTTAGCCACATCAAAATGTACAAAACTAATCCTCAAAGAAATTACCTTTCTCTTCCTTCACTTAACATTCCTTGCTTAATATTCTAACCTGTTTTTCTCTATGCATCCTGCCCCCCTCGCAAGCTTTTACCTACATCTTTCTCCTCTTGGCTATTTATATCACTTAACTCCACAACTATTTTAACTAACTCAATTGAAACCCTTTCGGGAGAACGACATCTGCACAAGGCTAACATGCAAAACGGAAAGTTGAAATCACATTTTTCATGCAACTTGCTGTATCAAAGGCCTTGCACTCTTTGGACATAAAGGGTATCAAACGAAAAAGAGATGGTTCGAGACAAAAAAAAAAAAACAACCCCCCAGGTTTACAGTCTCAAAAACATACGTGCACACAGTGGGGGGGGGGGGGGGAACATTATATTTTAACTTGTAACGCACTCTTCCTTCTCAGTGCAAAATATATTTGTATAAACACCCAAGAAGGCTTGCAGCAGGGAAAAACAGTAATTAAATGAAGAAAGATCTGCCAAAGAGCCGGAGGGTGGGGGGCGGCTGGAGGTTACACCAGGCTCCAAAGCAGTAGGGACAAATCTGCACTCGCCCCCACCCCGCCCCACCCACGCCTTACCCCACAGCTCGCCGGCACACACCCCACCCCCACCCGTGCCAAGGTTCCAGCCCTCATTTTAAAAGCCATTTCGATATCACAGCGACCGCTCGCCGCACCAGAACCCTCCCCACTTCCACCCCACCCCACTTGATCAATTCCCCGAAATCCAAGGGGCGCCCCGTGGCTCCACGACAGGCACTGACGGTCGCTAGGGGGTGATGGAGGGAGGAGGAAGGAAGCGGTGCCTTGTCAGTGGCCGAGGGTGATTTCTCCTTTACCTGCCATGTTGCGCTGCAAATGGTGACCCTGCTGGGTTCCTCGGGGTCTCTGCTTCCTGAACTCACCCCCCTCACCTGGGGATGGGGGGGTAGAGAGGGCGGATGGCGGCGGATGGCACCTGTGGGGGTTAGGGGCGGGGGTCCGGGGAGAAGGAAGGAGGGGCGGTCAGACGAGCCAGCAGGATGGTGGATTTCACTCTGGGGCTTCCCCGCTCTTGCTTTTTTTCCAGCAGCGGCGGCGGCAGCTACAACAGCGACGGCAGCGGGAGCAGCAGGGGCAGGCGACTCCACTTTCAAAATGGCGCCGGCTGGCCTGGCCAGTGACGTCACCCGGGGCGGAGCCGCCGGGCTGGGCCGGAGGGGCGGGGCGGGGCGAGGGCTGGGGCGGAGAGGAGGAGGAGAGACAGGGGAGCTTCTGGGCGAGCTCTTGGCCCCGCCTCTCCCTGCCTCCCCAGCTCCCTAACCCCGGCCAAGCTGCGATGTCCTGGTTGGAGTGGCTTCGTGCACCCTGACCCCGCGCGCTAGTGATCTGGCCTCTCGCAGTGCCGGGGTGCCTGCTTTCCTGTTCTTGCTGCACATCGGTGTCCCAAGCCCTCGCTCCAGTGTCCGTACTCTGGGGTGGGTTCAGCTGTCCAGCTATAGTGCTCGCTCGCGGAGAGTCTTTCGAGCCTGTGTCTTTTTAGCGCATACCCGTATTGCTCCTTCAGATAGTGACTCTGTGCGTTAGCCCTGAGGCCAGTGAAAAAAAAGGGACTGTGGTGCAAACTCCTTGGCCAAGGTGAAAGTTCGCGGAGCCAAGAAGGACGTAGCTGGGCTGGTTCCATCTGGGTGACCCAGGAACTGAGGCGAGAGTCCTTGGGGACTGAAAGCGGTTAAGAATGTTTCTAAACAGAAAAATGCGTTTGCTAATAGCAGAATATGGCTGAAAAAGTGGCCCAGCTTTGTCCAGCTAAAAGTGTAGAAACAGTAGGTAAGATCTGGGCTCTGAAGCAGGCTACCAAATGCCGATTCCACACAGGAGGTGATGGTAACAATCCGTC
This sequence comes from Phyllostomus discolor, assembly GCF_004126475.2. NCBI lineage: Eukaryota > Metazoa > Chordata > Mammalia > Chiroptera > Phyllostomidae > Phyllostomus > Phyllostomus discolor. Next base: position 55,120,752 of record NC_040910.2, on the reverse strand, counting down.
CTACCTTGTAGGATTGTTTCAAAGACTAAATGACTTAATTCAAGTGCATGATAAATGTTAACTGCGGTTATGATTAGATTTGTATTGAAAGCATCTTCAACAGAGTTAAGAGGTGTAAGGAAAAAAATACACAGGAAAGCAGTCATCAGCCAAGATGGGACGTGTAGTACTTCATTGAAAAATGCATTCATGATGCAGTCCCAATGTACGTCTTGCTGAATCTCCACAATAACTCCCAGAAGAGAGACATCCACATTTTCCACACGAAAAATAAAAATAGCCAGAATTTGACCTTAAGGTCAAAATGAGTGATAAGGCATTTGGAGACCAAGGGGAAGTTTACAATATTTGCATCTCCTATTTATTATATCCATTTTCTACCTTATTCTGGATCTCCAGAGAGTTTCATTGTAAAATTTCCAAATTTCTCCACAAATGAAAACCTGCACTGTTGTCTTACTATTCCTCCATTTCTACATTAATTCTTTTTCTTTACTAATGGGTAAACCAAAACTAAAAATCCACCCTGTATCTGTCATCTTCCAGCTACCTGTGCAAACAGGTACAAAACTTCAATGCATTGTGTGCTGTAGGTACTTGTATTTTGGTTAATTTCATCAATGTACTTCTCTGCCTATGCCTTTACTTCTTCTTTCTCTTTTCACTAGTGATGACTCTCCACCTTAACCAGAACTCTGAGGGGACAGAAGAGAGAAGGAACAGACCATTAAACTGGGGACTGGCACCCTGATACACAAATCATTTTTCTTTCTTATACTTCAGGTTTTGCCATGTGTAAGATTTGAATCTTAACACATCCTGAAAAACGATTTGATCTACATAAATAATTTATTCTTAGAAGCCAATAAAGCTTGCCTAAAATTAGGATGACTATAACAAAAGTTCATATAGCACGGACAATGTTCTGAGCACTATTCTAAGAATGTTGTATAGAGTCCTGAGATGAACTGCTTATGAGATGAGCTAAGATGGATATAATAATCAAAAGCCTGTGTGTCTTGGTACCCAGCTACAAGTGGACCTGGCACTTTTGACCCTGAGCAGTCATTGCAGCCCACCATAAACTGCCTCCCTTTCTTCTGAATGGCTCTTAGGAAGAGAGGCCAGCATACCCACTAGCCCAGAGGCAATGGTTGCTCTTGTCTATCTTTCCTTCCATAGCTTACATTCTATCTTCTATCCTCTGCACTAAGACTTCTGTCCCTATGGTTTCTGTCAAGGTCATTAACAACCTTCAGTTTACCAAATCCAATGGTTACTTTTTTTTTTTTTTAGATTTTATTTATTTATTTTCAGAGATAGGGGAAGGAGAAAGACAGGGAGAGAGAGAAATATGCTATGAGAGAGAAACATCAGTTGGTTGTCTCTCACACACCCCTGACCAGGGACCTGGTGTAGCCCAGGCACATGCCCTGACTGGGAATCCAACTGGCAACCTTCAGGTTCACAGGCTGGCACTCAATCTACACCAGCCTGGGCCAACGGTTACTGCTTCAGTTTTATCTTTCTCTGCTTCCCAAAGGCATTTGAAATGGCTGATCTCTCCATGCCCACTGAGGTCCTTTTTTCCCTTGATACGTGATTGGTTTCCTTCCAACCCTTCTAGTCACCCATTTCAGTTTCCTTAGCTGGCTCCTCCTTCCAGACCACCCTCTAAATATTAGGGTGATCTTTCTCCCTGACCACTGTCCTGGGCCCCCTTCTCCAACTGCATACTCTTCCAGACAACCTCCTACAGTGTTTCCAGATATTAACAGATGTAAATATCATGTATTTACCAGTGGATGCCAAATTTAGATCTCCACCTCTGTCCTCATCCCAGAACTGCAGACACAAACACCTACCTGCCTACCTGACAGTTTTACAAATTTATGATAAGCACGTCAAAGAAGCACCACCAGAACACAAGTCTTGATTCCATGTCCCCTCCACCATGGCTTAGACTATCTCTCTGCCGGGAACAGCACCATCCCTCACCCCAGTATTCTCCCATACCCACCCTGCTTTCCTTCCTCAGCAGGTAAATGGTTCTTCCAAAACCAATTTAGATATAACTGCCTCTAGGAAGTCTTCACTGATATTTTTTTCCCATTTCCTACCCACCTTAAAACTGAGCTGGTTGCCTTTCCTAAGTATTCTCACAAAACCTTCACTCTTACTGACTTATGTTTAAATTATCTAAGTATATGTCTGTTGTTAGACTGAGTGCTTTGAGGGTAGGAAGTATGTCTTATTCACCTGCATATCATCATCCATAGAGTTTGTTGGATTAATGGATGACTGAATAAATCTCTCTGGCTTGGGAAGAAAACCGGTGGAATGTTGGCTTGTTAAAGCCTGCTGTATCATAAATGTTTTTACTTACCCTTCTTATCCCTCGAAAAAAAGAGGCATTTTACAAATTATCTTGGTCATTCTGATCTACACTTATTAGGCCAAAGTTGGTTAAATATGTACGTTGTATATAGATAGATTCACAAGAAGGAAACCCGCTATGGGTTTTCCTGGTGAAGTCCTAGAGAGTCTGTAAGTCCTGGAGGTGTCCTACTTCCAGTTCGAGCTGAGTAGCACCAAGGACACCCACAATCTTGCCAGCACCATAGAGCTCCCAATACTCACCTGTGGGTTTTTGCAAGACAGCTCTTTATATTACATGACGAAAGAAGAATAACTTGAAAGTTGTTCTTTTTTCTTGGAATCCAGATGCACACAAACCTTCCTCTACACTGAATAAGAAGAGACATTGTTTGGATGCTCCTTTCCTCTAGGAGGAACTTGTTTAGAACTTGGTGGGAAAAGAGGGTGTCTAGGAAAGACCATGAAGTCAAGGGTAAAAGAAGTTCCTGTTTAGAAAGTGATACATATTGGCAAACCACAGCTGTGCTTTCTGACATGGAGCAGGTTCAAGGGTTTTATAAGGGAAACTATAAGAATATTTTTATGTATTTTCTTCATATCTACAAATTTGGCCTGGTAGTTGGTTTCCCAAAACTCTACAAAATCCAGACTATAATGACAGTTCACATCACAATGTTCAAGGTGTAAAACTCACCATCAAATCACCAAAAATCCTACACTAGCAGGTGTTTAAGAAAAATGACAGTGAATCCACCAGGTAGATTATTATGTAATCAAACTTTTGTTTAAAAAAAGAGGAAATTGTTTGTGCTTTAGGTACAGGATACAAAATGCAAATACAATATTTTTAAAAGAACAATATGATCACAAGTATGTACAACAAACAAAGCATGTGGAGCCGAAAAAGACAGGAAGGAAATGTACCAAGGTGTTCCCAGAAATGTCTCTGGGCAGTGACACAATGCGTAATTTTTCTTTGACATTAGTGTTTCTCCAAATATTCTATAATCAACATATATTAAGGGAAAGAATAAACTTAATTTTAAAAGTCAATTTTAATGTTGGTATTAGAGCATGATGATAAAATCTGTAGCATAGATTTTTCACATTAAAATTGTAGTCCATTATAACTGTATATACAGATGTAATTTAATCTTTGGTTTGACCATAAAACAGAGAAACACTCTCTGTTTTGGTTTTTCAACAGTATGCATATATAACAAGGAAGAAAAGTTTAGTAAATTTATGCCATTATCTTCTATATGTAAGTTGCAACCAAAAATCTTATTTTATTTCTTCATGGAAGGTAAAGTTCATAAATTTATAACCTGAATTTATAATCTATATTTCTTTGGTATAAAATGCAAACTCGATGAAATTAAACATTATCTCTGAAATCTATTTTCAGTGTTCTTATTAAGTGATCTCAAATGACCTGAAATGTAGGCAAACTATTATCCAAGTAACCTATCTGATTGAAGTATGTATGAGTCTACTTCCTCGCTGCAGATTTTTTATCTGGCATTGGAGTTTAACTCGACCCTGGTATGTGTCTTATGCTTAAATAACAGAAACGTATAGGCTCAAGGTTGGAAGGAACTTTAGGCACTAACTACCCCAGTTCTCACAATGGATACTTAAATTGCATATTTAACATGCCTTCCCACGTTCACATAGCCTCCACTTAAAAACTTCCATTCTATAGTGAAGTGTTAACTTAAGTTCTTCATTTAACACTTCGCCATATTTCACCACATTTCGCCATATTCTCTTCACAATTTAAAACCTATTTTGCTGCTATTCCTTTCTCTTTTTCCCTTCCATAACGATGCTCTGCTCTCACTCATGGGCGTGCTGCAGCCAGCTCACAGGGCTCTCAAGAGCTGGTTGTTCAATGACTAGGAATTTTGTGAGCTGGTTGTTAAAAAACAACCATTATTAAAAATTAAGTTTTTAAAACATATGATTAAATTGTTTATATTATAAACAAAGGTCATAAATCCTCAAATCTCATCACTTCCTAATTATTTCCACTACATTTTACTATGTTCAATGCTCTGGAGGTTCTTTTTTTTCTTTAATTTTAATCATTGTTCAAGTACAGTTTTCTCCCTTTTACTCCCATTCCAGCCCACCCACCAATCCCTCCCCACTTCCCTCCCATTACCACCCTCCCCCTAGTTTTTGTCCATGTATCCTTTAAATTTGTTTCTGTAAACCCTTCCCATTCTCCCCTGAAATTCCCTCTTCTCTCCCCTCTGGTCACTGTCAGCCTATCCTCTATTTCAGTGTCTTTGGTTAAATTTTGCTTGTTTCTTTGTTTTGTTGATTAGGTTCCTGTTAAAGGTGAGATTATATGGTATTTGTCTTTCACTGCCTAGCTTATTTAGCTTAGCATAATGCTTTCCGGCTCCATCCATGCTGTTGCAAAGGGTAGGAGCTCCTTCTTTCTTTCTGCTGCATAGAATTCCATTGTGTAAATGTACCATAGTACCATTTGAAATGTACCATTCATTTACTGATGGGCACCTAGGTTGCTTCCAGCACTTAGCTATTGTAAATCGTGCTGCTAGGAACATTGGGGTGCATAGGTTCTTTTGTATTGGTGTTTCAGGGTTCTTAGGATACAGTCCCAGCAGTGGAATTGCTGGGTCAAAAGGCAGATCCATTTTTAGTTTTCTGAGGAAGTTCCAAACTGCTTTCCATAGTGGTTGTACCAGTCTGCAGTCCCACCAACAGTGCACTAGGGTCCCCTTTTCTCCACAACCTCTCCAACACTTGTTGTTTGTTGCTTTGTTTATGATGGCCATTCTGACTGGTGTGAAGTGGTATCTCATTGTGGTTTTAATTTGCATCTCTCTGATAACTAGCTATATTGAACATCGCTTCATGTGTTGTTGGATCCTCTGTATGTCCTCCTTGGAGAAGTGTCTGTTCAAGTCCTTTGCCCATTTTTTAATTGGGTTGCTTGTTTTCTTAGAGTGGAGTCGTGTAAGTTCTTTATATATTTTGGAGATTAAACCCTTGTCTGAGGTATCATTGACAAATATGTTTTCCGATACAGTTGGTTCTCTTTTTATTTTGATACTGTTTTCTTTAGCTGTGCAGAAGCTTTTTATTTTGATGAGGTCCCATTTGTTTATCCTTTCCTTTATGTCCCTTGCTCTGGGGGACATGTCAGTAAAAAAGTTTCTGCGTGAAATATCTGAGATTTTCCTACCTACATTCTCCTCAAGGACTTTAATGGTGTCACAGTTTATATTTAAGTCTTTTATCCACCTTGAATTTATTTTTGTATAAGGTGTAAGTTGGTGCTCGAGTTTCATTTTTTTGCATGTAACTGTCCAGTTCTCCCAACACCATTTGTTGAAGAGGCTATTTTTACCCCATTTTATGTTGCTGCCTCGTTTGCCAAATATTAACGGACCATAGAGACTTGGCATTTCTGGGCTGTCTGTTCTGTTCCATTGGTCCTTGTGTCTGTTTTTATGCCAGTGCCAGGCTGTTTTGATTACAGTGGCCTTGTAGTATAGTTTAGTGTACTATAGGTATTGTGATCCCTCCTACTTTACTCTTCTTTCTCAAAATTGCAGCAGCTATTTGGGGTCATTTATGGTTCCATGTTCTGGAGGTTCTTTATGTGCATCATATCTGTGAAGTAGAAATTGGTCACGATGGGCATATTTACACCTCAGAAATCAGCAAATACTGAAAGATGGTTTTTAAGCCTTTGCCACCCCTTGGAAAAGCTGGTTGTTAAGCCTTTGCCAGCAGATCTCTGCCCATGAATTCATGCACTTCAGCATAAGTAAGTCTCTGCCCTAAGATTAGATGCTACTTTTCCTTCTAATCAGCTTTTTACACTAAACCATTTCCTCACATTGACACCGGCCAGGTATGATGACCCTCATCTCATTGATGAGTCTGAACTTTTTATTTTAAAATTTCAGTTTTAGGATGTTTACTAAAATAAGCCCGCACTTTGGATGTGAACCTTTGTTTTCCATGGAGATGGTGAAATAGTGAGGCTACAATGAATGAAGACTGACCAACCAACATCAGAATAAACCTATGTTCACAAAGGTTGTCTTGAGTTGCAACTAAGATTGACAAGACATGTTCGAAATTGTTACTTACTCATTTCTCACCATGCTGCCAGTCGCATAGCTCCCATACTTCCCCTACCAGAAACCAGTCCACATCTCTGCCCCAAAGTTTGATAATGCATTTTAGGGCTTACTTAAGCATTTGTTTGTGTGCTTTAACCTTATTTTGGACCTCCATTATGTTAGGTTTGTGGTATCTCACCATTATCTACTCCCTACTCCTATCTAGCTCAGGGCATTCTGCCACAAGTCATGAGAAATTCTTCAGTGCTAATGGTTCTTTCAAGCCTCACAGCTGGACATTCTGTACTATCCCTGATTATTTTGCTGGACTCATTGACAATACGGGTGAAACAGTACTTCTATGAGCCCCTCCTCACATACATTTCCTTCCTTATACAAATTTTTAGCCATGGAACCCTGGACCCTAAATACTAGATCCTTTGATGTGCTCCACCAGTACTTCTATTCATCAGCTTCCTGCTAACTATGTGGATAAACTATTACATCTGGTACATTAAAGAATCTAGGGGTCCATTAATATTAATTACTGAATCCTATTCTGTTATATCCAAGTTCAATGAATCTAAGCCCTGTTGCTTCTAAGCCCTTCAGAGCAGCAAACAGTTTGTCATTTAACCATACAGAAAATGGCCTCTGATATTGACACACAATTCACAGTGTCCCATCTTAATCATAGCACTTTCAACTTTGAATCCTGGTCCAATGTTCAGTCTGCCTTAAGCACTGAGAGCCCTTGAGGTGACTGCAGAGAGGGGCACCAATGCAGGTCATCTGGTGCTTACCTTCCAAATTTTAAAGCCCTGCCCACTTCTGTTTTTACCATAGTTCAGGTTTCAAATCTCCCCTTGCAAAATATTATTATTCATAGCAACAAAATCAACAATAATATTTTGCACTGGGGCAGTATGCTAGCTTTGTTTGTTATGTGTATATATATTATCTCAAAGATGTTTGTAAGAGAAATGAAAACACTGGGCTTCTAAGTTGTTATTAAATGCTGACAGATTTCTGTGGTCACCCAGCTAGTTAGATAACACTCTTTTCATGAGCTAACCAATCTGATTATTTCTCTACCATTTATCTTGGTACTTACTCTGATCCAGTGCATTTATAGAAGATAGGTCCTTCGAGACACACTTTTTTTTTAGAGAGAGAGAGAAAGAGAAGAAAGAGAAGGAAAGAAACATCCATTGGTTGCCTCTCATAGGAGCCCCAACTGGGGACTGAACCTGCAAACTAGGCATGTGCCCTGACCAGGAATCGAACTGGCAACCTTTTGTTTTGTGGGACAACACCGTACCAGCTGAGCTACAGCAGCCAGGGTAACACATGTGTTTTAAAAACAATCAAACTATAACTGGCTAAATATTAATAAAATTTCCTTGGATATAAAACATGTAAACTCTCCTATGAGGTGTCAAAACATGGCCTACTATGATTGTACCTCACATCTTTAGGAAAGACTACCTCCCCCCAAATAAGGTTATGAATGCTTCCACAAATACCTGAAGATGGCTTGGAGAAAATTGAAAGCTCAATGAATCAAACCTGGCTTACACTTAATAGATCTGCAAAAACCTCTCTGACATGGTATGTTGGTAGCTTTGCAATAAAAATTTAAATTTAATAACTTCTTAATTTGGAAGGCAATAACGCTACAACAAAAGTTGAACTTCAAAATTGCTTTCAGCAAGGGAAATTAGATGAGGCATCATCACTCTGCAAATGCTATTTGAGGCACCCACCTCCACAATCTAACCTCCTCCACCTTAGTGACGTTCACAATCCCTACCAAGTTGCAGAATGAGAAATATGTGATTCTTTTGAAAGTCACATGAGAATGCTATTTATTGGGTGTCCCACCTAGTTTCCCCATCAGAGTCCTTTCCAACCTAAAGATTTACATCTAGCACAGGTAGCCATCTGCACAATTTAGCCTCTTTAATCACCGTGGGCTTCATGGCGCCAAGTAACTCATCCAGGGGAAAGTACTGCTTTGTGTCTGGAAAGGGAGGCTAATAAAAATCAACAACACGATAAGATAGTAAAAGGTCCAACAAAGTTGGGACACAGTGCCACGGCTACAGTTCTGACACATCTAAGAATAAATAGGGTGAAGTTTCTTCCATATAGCAGAAGTCTACAGTAACAGCAAATGAACTGAAGAGTACCAACAGTTGGAAAGCTACTAAATTAAGATAATTGAATTAACCAGCTGCTGTGTTAAGAAATCTGAGGATGAGGCAGCAACAGTTGGGTGAATGGTGAAGTACTGATAACTGGAATCTATAGATTTTACAGGGATGGTTTCCCCTTGATTGAGTCCTGCCCCTGATTAATCCCAATCTTGATTAGAAAGGAGTCCAAAGAGTCAATCTCAAGAGTTTCTAGTAGGAATTCATTGCATATCAGTACAGAGAGACAATAAAGGGGCTTACCAAGCATCTCCAAATCTGGAAACTGCCTTGGATCTCTTGGAAAAAAATTCTGGTGGTGCAGGAGAGATACCTGATTAAGCCCCACTCCGCCCCACCCCCCTCCCCAAGACAGCACTCCTCTCCGGCAAGGAAGCAGCACTCTGTTCCTGGTGGGTCCCAAAGGAAAAGTGTTTAACTTAGGGAGATATAAGAGCACCACCTGCAGAAAACTGACCTACAGCTCCACCTTTGTTAACTAAACAGGGTCTAAACTGGAAAAAGGGGAGATCTGTCTTTAAATAAGCAATAAAGTTACAGAAATCAAAGCACTGCCTTCTCACAAAGGAAACGTAATGAAGGGAGGAGAAATAGTGTGCTCCTGGGAAGCAAGACTGTCTGGAAAAGACAGTTCACTCAGAGAGGCTCTCTTCCGTGCAGGTCAAACCCATTGACACTCTGCAGGAAGGGAAGTGGACAGCCAGGTGTAGGAGGCACATCTGAGACTCCCACCATAGGGGTGTTTGTGCAACTGTTCTCTCAAGAGTCCCTGCATTACTTTACAGGAATGCTAGCATGCAGAGGCCAGACAGGAAGGAGAGAATTAACAGGAGTTAGAAACAGGCAACTTTTCTTTTGATTGACACCTTAGCATTCTCAACTAGAAGGGCTGGCAGGTGAGCTGAAGGTCATTGAAAAGCTTATAAAAGCCACTGTCCACACAGAAGTATTAGTGACAGTGGAATTATCAATAAGGTGACACAAGAAAGATGGCAAATGGGTTTTAAAAAGAAATAAGTCCATATTTGCCTATTGTCCCCTTTCCCTTTCAGAAGTGTCTAAGTTGAGATCCTAATGCATATGATCACCTTACTAATGAGTTATGTGAGCTTCCTCAGCTCACCTGGTCTCTCCTGGCGACACCAGCTCCTCTCAGCCTGGCATCACAGAGGATGAGAGAACACTCTAAACTCAGGCACCCTAGGCCCACGCCTGACCTTGCCACTACCAGCTGAGACCTCAGGCTGGGACATTATGAACCTGGGTTGCTTTCTCATCTGTAAAATGAAAGAATGACACTTGAGTATCTCAGTGGTCTCTTCTAGCTCTAAATTTATGACTCTAAAGAAAAAAATACCTTTTTTTCCCTGCCTACTTAATCCCACCTACTCAGCCATCTTCATCGTACCTTCATCTCCTATAATAAAAGGAACATCCCCTCTTAGAGGTCTATGCCTCATCTCTGGATTTCTTCATGCATGCAGATTTAACTGAATCATCGGCCTCTTTAAAATCAGCTTTAAAAAATGTTTTGGCCACCACCTCCCTTTTGTCTTCTGCTCTTTTGGTAAAGCACACTTAGGAGAGCACATGGAGTTTAACAAGCCAAGGAGGTTTGTATTTTTATTTCTGCTTCTTTTTCTTCCCACCATAACCTCTGATTAAAATGAAGCCTTTCTTATGTGGTAGTTGAACAGTACATTTTTTAGTGACATACGAAATGATATGAGGTGCAAGCCAATAATTAACTTAAAGAGGAAAGTGTTATACCCCACAAAGAAAGGACACAGAAAGGAAAACAGAGGGCCTGGGATGCCCAAATTATCTGAATTGTTCTTTTAATAATGGAGAGCCAGTGCAGAAGTGTTTCTCAACCTTGGTCAACCATCCATGTCATCTGGGAGCTTTAAACGCTACTGATGCCTTGCTCTCACCCTACAGAAATCCCAATTTAATTGACCTGGGGTATGGCTTGGGCACATAGTGGAATTTTTTATAGATCCACCTATGATTCTAACATAGGGCCAAGGCTGAGAACTATTGCAAGAGGAGGAGTTAAAAATATGATGGCAAAAATAATTAGATTCCCAGGGTTTGAGGTTTGTCTTACAAAGGTGTGACCCTAGAATTTGGCATTTGAAATGGTCACCATGGAGATGAGACTCAAAGAATTTTGGAAAGAAGATTCATTCCACAATTTTCTTTTTCTAATTTTCCCAGGTGCATAGTGGGGGAACCTCACTTGAGATCAATAAACCCCATGACATTGCATGCAAACCATCCTATGTGTATGTGAATGTGTGCTATTCCAAGCAGAAGGTCCATAGGTTTCATCATACTTTTGAAGGAGTCCATGACCTAAAATATTAAGAACTACTGACTTATTGGAGAAAAAAGGATTATATGAGATGGCCTTGGCTGGTGTGGTTCAGTGGGTTGGGCATCATCCCACAAAGTGAAAGGTTGTTGGTTCAATTCCCAGTCAGGGCACATGCCTGGGTTGTGGGCCAGGTCTCCAGTTGGGGGCATGTGAGAGGCAACAGATCCATGTTTCTCTTGCACATTGATGTTTCTCTCCCTCTTTTTCATCTTCCCTTCCCTATTCTCTAAATAAAATATATATTTTTAAATTTTATTTTAGACAGAGGGTTAGCGAGGGAGAAAGAGAGGGGAGGAAACATCAATGTGTGGTTGCTTCTTGCTCCCCTCCTCCTGGGGACTTGGCCCACAACCCAGGCATGTGCCCTGCTTGGGAATCAAACAGGTGACCCTTTGGTTTCCAGGCCAGCATTCAATCCACTGAACCGCATCAGCCAGGGCTAAAATCTTTTTTTTTTTTTTTAAGAAAAGATCATATGAAATGAAATAGTTAGGATAGCAAATATTCTTATATTAGTAGAATACTGGCTCTTTAAGGTCAGTCCCTGGGAGTCAGTGCTCTTGGTTAAAAAGTATCACTCACAGTGGAGTATTGTATTTTCGTTAGACCCTATCGCCAATGTAATGGGATTAACAGATGCCCAAAAGTGCCCAACAGATGTGTCCTGTGAAGCATCTGCATGGCCAGGTTTTGCCCTTGGGACTCAGTGAATTGGGCACTTTCAGAAGGGAATGACAATAGCAAGAAACACAGCAAATATTTACCTTGAACTCATGAACAGCTCCAGATACTGATCTACACCCTTGACGTATATTAACTGCTTTATTCCTACCACCCTACAAGATAAGTGGGAGCACACAGAATGCAAGTAACTTGACAAAGCCTCACCGCTCCTAAGGGACAGAACTGAGGTTCACACCCAGGCAGTCTGACCCCAGGATCCAGCCTTCACTAAGTGTCACAGAAATGAGAGGGCTGACTGGACAATTGCTCATAAATGCTTAGAAAAACTTTCACTGCTACAAAGTAAGTGTTCTTTTTCAAACTCATTGTTATTACTAGGCTATAAATTTAAGGTGATGATAATAGATTTGCATGTATTCAGTGACAATATTATAGTTGTGAGAAATGGAGTATGATGCAAAGAAATGGTTCTATTTCTAGTTAGTGACCAAGAGTTTCCACTCACTTCAAAGTTGCTGCTGAGAATGTGACCCCTTTCCTAAGTGCCCATGGAAGATGAGTTTTTGAAGAAAGACAGAGTGGTTACTCCAAACTTTGAAGATGGCAAACAGGCTGCTTTGGCTTTATACGGAGGAGTCATTCCCAGCCTTCTCTGTCATTGGGTTGAATCCTGCTGCAGAAAATCTAAAAGTGCAGTCATGAAATATGTGCCATTTCATACCACCCCCATCAGCTGACACTCCATGACTGATTCCAGGCTACATACAAGTACTACTGGTTACTGTAGGAGCAATCTCCCCCAGGGCATGCTGAGAGATGGGCTCTGCAGGTCTGGATCTCAGAGAAGGAAGAACCTGGGTGTCCTTTATGCCGAGCTTCTGGTCCTTCCTAAGAAATTGACTCTATGGCCAAATCCAAAATACCTATGCCCTCCATCATAAAAATGGGTGGAAAGTGCATGTCTCTTTCATTTCGTTTGGTTGGCCCAAGCTTTGCAGTTTGGAATAGCAATGTGAAACCCTGAACTTTCTTCTACAACTCAATGGCAAGCACCTGCTTGGCCAGCGACTCACCAGGAGACCTCTGTCCAAAGCCCCTATGGCAGCAGCATTGAAAGATATGCTTTCCTCGGTCACAAAACAGGACATGCCAGGGTACCATGCAATCGTATCACTGACCTTATCTGCCTGTGTTGACCCCAGAAGTCACATCGTGACATGAACAGAGACTGGGGGTATGTAAAGGCAGACATGTAACCCCCTCATCCCGGAGCAGTTGAATGTTTCTGTGTCTGAGCTGTCCAAAGTTGACCTGACTGACCTTGATGTTATATGCACAGTGTGGGTTTTCTTATTCTTCAGTAATGATGTAGAAACAGCAGTATTTTTCATCAAAGTAGAAAAGGGAAACAAAGAATAACTACAAACACACTGGTTTAATTCACCGGTGATCATAGCCTCTTCACTGTCTCACTCCCACCGGACTGTCACTGAGTTTATTTACATCCCTGCTCACAGGCTTTGCCTTTCTTTACGCACACGTTCTGACTCTCCCTCTTGGCCTCGCTCCTGGGAGATGCCGAATGTCTTGGTCTCTCTTGGACTCTCACCCTAGTCACTTGGCTTCTTAGCAGATGCCCTGATTACTGAGTGGGAGGGAATTTGAACCAGTTCAAAATGGACCACTCCCCTCCTCTACCCCCAGCCTCCTTGTCTAGATGTACAACAGATAAAGTCCACAACATTGACCTTACTGAGGTTTATGTTTTGTCCTGTACCAGCATCATCTGGGAGAGAGAGAAAAAATATCTGTGGGGCATGGAAGTGATCTTTTGTCATCTGATTGGTATGTCTCAAATGCAAACAGAACTAATGGGCCAGTTAGCCAGCTAGCTACCTGGGACATCAACCTAAAAGGTGTTGTGTCCAACCATCACTGGAGTAAAGTAGAAGGATCCCAGCCACTAAGGCAGGTTTCTGACCTAAGTGGTGAAATACACAAAATTGGTCTGGATACCACAGAAGAAGAGAGTGCCTTTGAAGAAATACAAAACCTTTCCTGGTGTTTGTGCCCTAGGTAACTTTAGCCTTTTGTGGCACATGCATGTAAGGTCCTGGGGCTGCTTTATTCAGGTCCTGTCCCAACCTTGAAGTAATGGATGACATCGTGTTGTTTACCTGATATCATTTATTTTTATGTAAATTTGAAACTGTGCTATGTGCCCCTTAAGTTGTCTGGTTCAGAAATGCAGAAAAAAATCCAAAATCTGTCATAAATCTCTTATTTGAATGTAAACAGGTATGCAATGTGTATTTATTTCTTTAAAAATTAAATTATTCTCTCACCCTGGCTGAGTAGCTCAGTTGGTTAGAGCATTGTCCTGACACATCATGGCTGTAGGTTTGATCTCTGATCAGGGCACATACAAGAATTTGTCAATGAGTGCATCAATAAGTGGAACAACAAATCAATTCTCTCTCCCTTCCCCTTCCTTTCTCTCTCTTTAAAAATCAATAAATACAAATTAAAAAGCAAAAAATAAAAACTGTGTTCCTGTCTAAACCCTCTAAATACATGATTTTAAAAAATATGTACTTTTAAAGGATGTATGATGACTAGTCTGCTGGAGGCACTGTTTATTTAAATCAAATTTTATACATTCACATTGTATCAGCCTAGTAAGACACTCTGACGACCTGTTGTTTTTGAAAACAGTCAAATGATACATCAAAACACACTCCTCTTGAAAATGTTAGAAATACCTGGTACAGTAACATCTACATTGTGTCCTGTCCTGGAATTGTCTGGAAAGCTTTTCTTTTTTTAAGTACAAATGTATAGGTCTTAGCTCAGACCTCCTGAGTCAGCCAGGAATAGAGTCCAGCAATTTGTACCTTTTAAAATCCCAGCACAGTTCTGCTGTGGTCCATTGGAGAACCAGCATTTGAGAGCCACTGACTGAGTCCACTGACTCTGGTGACCCGATCTCACACAGACGAGAAATGCACTGCCCAGGAAGGTCCCAAGGCCTTCATTTGACACATGTCTATTGAGTGCCTGCCATGTGCCAGGCATTATCCCATATTTAGAGGCTACATCAGTGAACAGAATAGGCCAAAATCTAATAGTTTGAAGGCTTGTTCAAAGCAATTCATTACACAATTATTATATACTTACAATGTATTTTGTTAAACTAAGTTCTAGAAATATAAAGATAAAAGAGGCATTGTCCCTGCCTTCCGAGGAGCTTATAGTCTAGTGAGAGAGACAGGTATGGGAACAGATAATTACAAGACTGTAAGATAAATCCTAGCCCTGACCTATGAGGCTCAGCTGGTTGGGTGCAGACCTGCAAAGTGAAAAGTTGTGGGTTTGATTCCTGGTCAGGGCACACACCTGGGTTGTGTCTTCAGTCCCTGATTGGGGCACGTGAGAGAGGCAACCGATCTATGTTTCTCTCTGACATCAATGTTTCTCTATCTCTCTCTCCCTCCTTTCCAGTTTTTCTAAAAGTAAATAAATGAAATCTTTTTAAAAAAGATAATTCCTGTATAGTAGAAATATATGCAAGACAAAAAAAAGAAATATATGCAAGACAAGATAAAAACAGTAGTGAGAACAGAAAGGATTAGAGGCCATTTTTACCCACAATGCTTTTAACTTCAATTTCCATTTTTAGGCAGTTTTATTATTCTGCTAGGACAGCATTTAGTTAGTTACTTGAGAGCTACTAATGAGATGTTAGGCTGGAATGCTGATTCACATTTTTGGTGTCACTGAGGAAATGAAGGCTACAGGATTAAACCACAAAGAACGGCATAAAATTCAGTGCTAACCTGGTGAAGTGATGAAAGGTGCCGGTAAGGGACAGGCAAACTATAGTGTGGGTGGACTGATTGGGGAGGTGGGGTGGTCCAAGATGGGGGGCTTCCTTACTTGTTTACAGTGCTCCAGGCACTTCACACCTGCTACCTTATTAAATCCACATTGGAACCTTCAAGTCATTTTTAAAATGAACAATCCTCCCTTTTTTATAGAGGTAGATACAGTGGTTCAGATTGGCTGGGTAACTTACAAAGATCGCCCAGCCAGTCAAGTGAGAGAACTAGCATACAACCTCAGGGCTCCGGGACCACCAGCCTCAAGCTTCTCCCACTCCACCTCCCAGGGTCCTGCACTTCACCCGGCCCCGGAGCCGAGGCTGGACTTTGCTGGTCTAACAAAGCTCTGAGCACTGCCCTCTACATTTAGTTTATTGTTTTTTTTTTAATTGACTGGAAGTTGCATCCCTGAGGAGATCAAACAATGCAGGGGTGCCCCGAACCTCTGAGCGTGGAGCTTTCCTAGGCAATCAAGTCATGACCCAGGCAGGGTTCAGCCAGAGGAAAGCATTGTTTGAGGAACCAGGCCCCGGAGATGGCCAGTGAGAGATAAGACTGCTGACAAATGCTCACTGCAGAGCGGCTGCTGCAGGGGCCTGCTCTATTCCATTCGGGCAGGAAAATGTGTCACTTCCTCCCAGCTCCTATATCGTTTCTCTGCGTGGGAGGAAGGGAAGGGATCCAAGCCTTGAAAGAATTTAGAATGGGTCCGGGTGGGGTGAGGGAGGAGGCCAGTCAGAGTGGAAGAGTAGGATTTAACCGGCTCTGGCTACACCCTATTTAAAAGGCCCAGCATATTTTTATTTCTTGGCTCATTCTCAGCCTACCCTTCTAACTGCATCCTCATCCTTATTTTAATTCAGTGCTGGAATCTCGGCACATTTACTCCTCCCCCACCTCCTTCTCATATGCAAAATTTCACTCCTCAACCTTTGCTGCATCCATTTTTCTGCAAAGCTGAAACGTTAAGAGCTGGCTGAGTGCTTTTTCCCTCTACATAGCCCAACCCAATAAAACTGTGTACACACACACAACACACCCAGTGCCTGATTCCCACAGAATAGTTACTTTTTTGAGTACTGGTTTAACAGCCACACTCAGCCATACCACCCTCATTGTTTTACTGGAAATGTAATGAAAAACAAAGAAAAAATGGGGTCCATATTAAACCAATTTGAGTTTGTAATGGGGCTACCATATTTGGAGATAGAAGAGCTTCTGTGTTTAACTTTCTGCAGATGAGAAAGCTGCGACTCACAGAGACTTATTACAAGTCTCCCACCTGGTTAGGACCCAGATGGGAGCGTGAGGCCCCTCAGTGGACTTTGCACTGTTGTCAGACTGGGCCAGAGGCACCTTCCTCATGCAGACATGTCCTGTCCAAAGCTTAGGTTCTTTGTTCTGTAATTCACACATGTGCATCACTGTACCACCAGGGCTTCTGTGAAATCAAGGGGCCTTCCTGGAACCCTCCTTAAATCACTTCTTTTCTCAAACAGCCCTAAGAGCTGGGCATCTTGAGTTTCACAGGCCAGTAACTCCTTTAACCTCTTGCATTCTGCGGCCACCCAGACTTTGGCAACAACAAGTTTCCTTATTTGCCATGTTCCTTATTTGGAAGGAGCTGAGCTTTCCCCAAAACATGTTAGGACAATTCTAATTGGCAAGATGTGTGTCAATACTTCTAAGCTCACTGGCCAACTTGCATTGTTCACTTTTCAAAGTGGTTCCAGGAGAGGAGCCGGTTCCCTTCCCAGCTCTTGCTCGATACCACACACACCCAACCCACGCGATCAGAAGGGCTTGTGCAAGGAGAATTTCCTGCTCTGCTGACTCATCTCCTGCAACGAGATGGAAGACACATTTATATTTTCTTTTCCAGCTTTTAAAGGGAAATGGGAGTCTTACAAGCTCAGATCTCTTTGAGATGAAGTCAAGAACAGGCACCACCTGGCACACAGTAGGACTGAATCAATGAACATTGACTGTATTTATGATGGCCCAAATAGCTGACTCAGAGTGGTAAGCATTCAAATGAGGTGCAAGGGATGGAGCGGCCTCTGTGTTTCATTTTGGAAGGAGACTCCTGACTCTTGGCCAAGAGGACAGTCTGAAGGGGACACACCTGCATTTCACTTTTGAGTGGGTCACAATGCAGCAACCAGACTTGATATCCCAGATGCTTTCTTTTTTTTTTTTTAAGATTAAAAAAATTACTGATAGAGAAATAAGAGGAAAGGAGTGGGGAAGGAGAGAGAGAGGGAGAGACATTGATTTGTTGTTCTATTTATTCACGCACTCAGTGGTTTCTTCTTGTATGTGCGCTGACTGGAGATTGAACCTGAAGCTTTGGTGCATCGGACAACGCTTCAACCAACTGAACCACCCGGCTAAGGCCCAGATGCTTTCTGACTGAGAACAAAACCATTCTTTTTCTTTCAGCTCAGCCTAAATAGAGGGAAGGATGATTCAACTCAGTGTAGGAAACAAAAGGAAATCCGTCAATAGCATTTACCTTTGGGAGTCAATAGAGCCAGGCTCTTGCCAAACAAGATAGGAATTAAGGGGCAAAATAGGATCCTGATAAGATTTGTGCATTTCATTGTATGTAAATTTTACAAATATACACACACACACACACACATAAAATAATGGAGTAGGGGGTGGGGACTGATGAGTATATGAAAGTCCATTATGATATTATGTTTACTTTGTAAATATTTGAAATTTGTTATAATAAAAATATTTTGAACACTTGGATCCTATTTTTTGTTCTAATTTTCATTAGTTGTTTATAATCTTTATTTCTATTTTTCAACATCTTCTGTAATACAAGGATATCTGTATGCGTCACAGGTGGGCACAGGTAACCAGGTTCTTAGTGATCGGGACAAAGAATTGAACTGAACACCCAGAGTTCATAGAAGAGAACATGGAAGCAGGCCAATTCCAAGCAGAGATTGACCTCATGGCCTAGAGGGACTCTATTCTTACATGGTGGATCATTCCTGGCTAGTTTTGGTGGGCTTTTACTGAGTATGTACAAGTAGTTGTATTACTTTAAAGCAACTGTACATGTGGCCTGCCATGATCCTCCCCAATTGGCCACCAGGGAAGAGGGTCCCATAGTGCTGCCGAATTGACCCCTGTTTCTCCTGGGGTCCCCTTGTACTAGGTTCACCTTTCCCTAAGTCAGAGAATTATAGCTTTCCATGTTAGAGATTGGTGAAAAAGAAAGGAGTTATTTGTTCAAGTTATACAGACTAAAAGTAATGACTTAATGTCTTCGTCAAAATCCCAAAGTCCCTTAAAACACCCACAAACACACACAGTCCTTCCTTCCCCCCTTTGCCCAGTCTGGGGTACCATATCTCAGGGAAAGAAATAGAAGTCCAAGGCTCAAGCAGCTCGCGGTTCTTCCCAGTAATCCGTGCTCGGCTGGTAGGCCTCCCTCGGTTCTCAGCACCATCGGCTGTGTTGCCGGGATCTCCAGCTAAAGCCACGTGGTGGTTCTCTGCTGAAACTGTGTGATGATTCTTTGCTAAAGTTGCATGGTGATTCTCCTCATGGCTTCATGGGGGGTCCCCCCACTCTGGCCAAAACACGTGGTTCTCCTCGCTGCCACAGCTGCATGGTCCCTCTCCTTACATGGCTGCAGGAATCTCCATTCAGCCAAAACTGCATGGTTCTCTTCTCAATGGCCATCAAGCCTGGGTTTAAATATCCTTCCAGCTTTACTGGGCTCCATCATGAGTCTGCGCAGGGGTGGCCCCATGTCGTGGAGCCAATCATCTCCAAGTTCTCACGCAGGCACTGTAACTAGGGGGAGTTGCCTTCCAGTTACTTCTTGGGGGGAAGTTCCTTCCATTCCCCTGGCTCAGAGCATGGCCACAGCTATTTAACATATCTATGCAACCAGTTAAAGGTTATAGATATGTTAAATGACCATGCCAGAGGTTAGCTGCAAAGGTTAGTTGCTATGCAAAACAGCTCTCAATGGCCCTGCTCCATGTGTCCCTTCCCCCAACTCATACCTGTGGTGGAGGGTGAGGACATCCTATATATCTTTCTAATATTTCCTGGACACCTTGAGTTCTGAACCCCATTCCAAATCCTTCTTTTGGGGGCCCTCTGGCTGCACCTTCCTGCATATGTACCACTTCTTTTTTAAAAATTGTGTCTTTGTCCATTACCATCAATCCCCCCATACCCTCTTCCATCTGAATGTACCACTTCTTTTTTTTTTTTTTAAAGATTTTATTCATCCATTTTAGGGAGGGAAGGGAGGGGGAAAGAGAGAGAGAAAGAGAGAGAGAAGCATCAATGTGCGGTTGCTGGGGGTTATGGCCTGCAACCCAGGAATGTACCCTGGCTGGGAATTGAACCTGGGACACTTTAGTTCCCAGCCCACGCTCAATCCACTGAGCTACGCCAGCCAGGACTTGAATGGATCACTTCTTGATAACGATGGTCAGGGTGTTTGTGAAACCATGTCTATGAAAGTACTTGCCAATTATCTTGCTCTATTGATATGTGGCAGTTAGAAAAGGCTCATGATTACATTACCATGCTAAAGGCCCTCTGAGCCCATTCTAAGAAAAAATTCCAGCCATACAAATGTTATGACATGAGAATTTCCCTCGCTCAGAACTCTCCTTCAGAAGCAATTGCTGTTATCATAGGAATTCTATGGAGATGAAACTTCATAATTTCATACAAAGTTTTTTAAGTAACTTGAAATTCTAGACCAGGGGCCTCAGACTTTAGAAAAGATCCATTAAGAACTCCACATTCCAACTAGCCTTTCAGGAACTCCCTGGGGATCTTGTTGAAATCCAGGGTTGGGGCCTGAGATTCTGCATTTCTAAGCAGCTCCCACAGGCTCTGGTCCAGGACCACATTTTGAGCATTTGAGGATTTCTAACTCTGCCTGGAAAATTCCTTTGGCCTAGTCCAAATACTGGCAGTGCGGGTGTAAAGAGTTCTAAGAATCAATTTCATTTTTCTGGGTTCTACAATCTAAAGGTAAAATAAAATCCTCATTGCCACCCAGCTGGTGTCTCCCAGGTATAAAATCATACTTTTGTGCCAACATACAGCCCCAGTTTTTTCACTTCATTGCTGTTCTCCAGTGACAATTGATCTCAAAAGATCTTTTGAGCTTTAGCCTCAGTTTTTTGTGGGTTAAAGTTGAACTAACAGGTAACTTTCCCACTATATATATGAATTTCATGCACATACATATATGAATGAAATTTTGGGCCCCTTGCAGGGAGGGAAGAGATTCATTTGGCATTACTAATTAAAGTTTGGGGAAACATAAACAGCATCTCCTTTAATACTTGAAACAACACCTATTCAGTAATCCAAGTTATACCATAGTGACATACAATTATTTTGAGCTGAAAGCATTTGAGAGTTAACAGATCAGGAAGAGGCTTTGTCTGAGCGGCCCTAACTGCCCCCCCAACACACGCCCCCTTCTCTAATGAAAAGTGAAAACTTCTGGGAGTGAGGCTGTCAGAATTCCCACTCTTCAGGACAGTTTCACTCCCAGGAAGAAGACCTAGAATGAAACTACCATAAATCCCCTCTTAGGGGAGTTTCATGCAGAAAGAAGAAGAAGACACTCGCCGGCATAACCAAACACTATCACAAACTAGTGTATCTCCCCTTTTGTGCTCCTGAAACCCCCATTTGTTTTTCGTCAAGAAACCCATTTGTTCCTCCCACAGGAGGCAGTTACTACTTCCTCCCTCTTCCCTTTTAAATTAGGTTTATAAACCCTTAATTTCAGTCATTAAATTGAGCCCCTTTCTTTGTGATCTTTCTAGTATGTGAATAAACTCTTGCTAATTTGGCTTTTGTCAATTTCATTTACAGGGCTCCAAGAACTGACATAAGAATCTTTCTTCCCTGACACCAATTTGTAATATCTCGTATATGATAGAAAATTCTTGATGGAGAGCATGTATTACTTTTCTTTTTCAAAAATTTTGATAAAATACACATAACAAAATTTACCATTTTGGTTACAATTTACCATTGTAACCATTTTTAAGAGTACAGTTCAGCATTATTAAGTATATTCACATTGTTGCACGACCAATCTCCAGAACTTTTCATACCACAAAACTGAAACTCTACACCCATTTAAAAATTCATTTTCTTCTCCTTCAGCCCCGGACAATCACCACTTTATTTTTTGTCTCTACAAATCTGATGGTTCTGGCTCCCTTGTGTCGGTGGAACATTACAGTATTTGCTCGTGTCTGGCTTGTTTCTTAGCATCTGAGTGTGTCTTTGACATCCATCCATCTATTTGAAATTTTGTAACAAAATACATAGAGATATTCCAGAACCAGTGTTCCACGGTTTCCCGTGTTGGATTTTATTTTTGGAAGAGGTTTTAGCTTCAGTGTGCCTGTGTCTCTGTGCACAGGTGTGTGTGCGTGTTCACGCCTCCTGCCTATCTGTGCAGTTTGTTTTGTGTTTCTTGTCAAGGCCAGTGCTTCACCACCCGAAAGGCTTTAGGTGATTCATGTCATCTTACCTCACACTATTCCTGTTAAGTCATGAAGCTAAAATAAACAGACATTTCAGAAGCAACTGAGTTGCTGTTTGAAAGTCAGACTGCTGGGCTGTTTGTGACTGAATTGGCTCCAATGCTGCTCTAGGAACGTGAACTCTTGGTTTCAGTCCAGAGGGAGTCAGCTTTCTCATGTGTCCCATGTTCATTTCTGGCCCCTTCTTCCAATTACAAGGGGGTGCGTGACCGCAGGAGGGCTATCTATGAAATCACGTGAGACCCGTGTCCAGTGGGCTCTGGGACAGTGGCTATCATCGCTATGAACAAGAACACATTCACGTCCTTGGCTTTCTCCCAAATGTCCTTTGCTGCCAGAAGGAACTGAGAAAAAAAAGAAACTCCATCTTCCTGGAAATTTTCTTATTTTTATCTCCCTGAATGCTGATCCTCTGAGGCAAGGCCAGCAGACCCCCAAGGGGACTGTGATAGAGGGCTGTGGGAGAGGGCAGACCTGGAGTTCTAGCCCTGACACTGCCACTCGTGTCCCTGATGAGAACCCACTCGTGGCTATACCCTCGTGCTTGGGACAGGCTGGGCACGGGGCAGATACCCAATACCTACTGATGAAGAAAAATGACTGCACTGTCCCACGTGACCCTGGACAAACCAGTTCACCTCCCCAGTCTCCATTCCCATCTCTGTAAAATGGAGTAACTGGCTACAGCTCTGTTTTTCCTCTCAGCCAGAGTATTCCTTGATTTGAGAAAGAACTTTCTAAATTTAACTGTTATCACTTCTATGTCAGCATGTTCTGGGTAGGAATAAATACCAAGAGAACAGTTTTAAAACTTTATCTTCCCAAAGAAATAAAATTGTTTTTTTCCTTAGGGTAACACTTTGGAGTGGGGGGTTGGGGAGAGAAAAGGAGCAGAATTTTGGAGATTAGTCATCAGCCTAGAATAAGAGTCTATAGATGCTTGCCTGTCACTGCCTCAGGTCACTTTGGGACATCAGGAATATCTTGGTAAGAAAGACAGAAAGATGTCTATTTAAAAAAAATCTCATTACAAAAGAGAAGAATCAATGATAAAACTATCCATATTATCTAACAAGGTTGATATGTACCTTTAAAAGGCCACCATGCTTTTTATAGATTATGAAATATGTCAGTTACACAGAATTTTGATAAAGTTGTCCTTAAAACAATTTTACTTTAAAGGAAAAATTTAAAAAGGCAAAGTTTTCCTTCTCTGATGAGCGGATTGTTCTGTGAAGTGCTAGGTAACTTGCCACTGCTGCTGCCTTGCAACAGAACAATGACACAGCCTGTCAGGTCCTGCTTTATAGCTGGGGCATTTCCGATATAGGCAGGTTGGGTATAAAATGAACACATAATTGCACTGTTGTTCAAATGATGTTCTTTTGACTCCTGGAGAAGAGTGTGTACTTGTTACCAAACCCTAAGGTGGATATAACAGAGCTGAAGTAAAGACATTTAGTGTAACAGGGGGTCTGGCCAGATCACTGGAGAGCAGGGGAACCCTGGTCTGGCATGAAGGACTGTGCTCCTCCGAATGGGCGAGGGAACCCTGAGACAGCGAGAGAGTCTGCCTTCCCCAGAGAAAGGGGAAGAGTCCCAGGAAACCCCAAGGCAGTGGATTGAAGACACAGCCTTACCCCTGGGTAGGGATGCTGTGTTCCTGCATGACTAGAAAACTCTCCTACCCACTTCTGGATCATAGCAGCTGGAGGAGGGGCAGAGACACCATGTGGGCTGACGTATGTGATGGACCTTAGCCTGAACTGGCTGAGAAGTGGACACTCCCCCGGCATGTGGGATTTTAGGGCAAAAGATTTAAAATGGAGGGTATGCAGAATCTTGTCCCTTTTTTGTATTCTCTTCACCCTGTCCGGTGGGGGGAGACGGGTGTTTACAGCCCTTGCTTTGCCCTGCTTGCAAGATCAGGAGCAGGTTCACATGGGATGCACCCTACTGGTGGCAGCCCTTGGGACTCTGCATCCCCACACAGCACAGTGCATGGGTCCTGGACCACTTGCATTCTCTTGCTCTGAGAGCAGTGCACAGTTCCCATGTGCCGGGAACATTTGTCTGCCTGGGGGTGTGAGCAGTCTTGGGTGTGGGCTGTAGACAGGGCCCCCTCACACAACCAGCTGCAGTGACCTGGCAGTGCACCCCAGCCCTGGCACAGGGAGGAAGCTGTGGTGGGGCAATGGAGATGCTGGCCCCACAGAGAGAAAGACCCTGGAGCTGGAGAGATGGGACCCATAGGTGAAGCAGCCTTGGACTCCAAAAGGGTAGATAAGAATGGGGGGCGGTGTCTCTGGGCATGGATATGGCTTTCAGTGTTTTGGGAACAAGGGAATTTCTAGGTTTTGCAGAAGAGAATGGTTTAGAGCAGGGAAGCCCCCAGCTCCCCCAAACTGGGCAAGCTGTTAATAAAAAACTTTTTCCTTCCTCACTAATTATTGTGTTATGCTTGTGTACAGCAGCAGGTGGCCAAATCCCACTTTGCCTGGTAACATTAGGAGCCCTGATCTGAGCACTATCTCTTTCTGCTTAATTGTCAAACACCTTCGTTATTTAAAAGCTATAGAAGGAGGTATAGACTTTTGGTGGATGGATAGTCAAGGCACTTAGCACAGAGCCCGTGTATGGGGAAAAGAGGCTGAAGTCATGGTTGAGATATAGAAACTTAGCTTTCATAATATACTTCTTATTTATGAATTTTGCAAAACCACGTGTGTATAGTACAATTTCAACTTTTACAAAGAGGTATAAGTCATTATTCAAGCCTTCAGGATAAAGATTGGTTTAAAAACATGTATTAAGTTGCATAATAAAGCATAATGAAACTGTATAGAACAAAAGTTGAAAAAGACATCACAGCACAGTAAAAGCAATGTTGGAATAGTGGTCATGAAGGACTCTACTTCTGTCTAGTTTGGTCATCCTGACAGATTATTTCTCTTTTTCAGTCCTCAGCTGCCCCATGGTATGATGGGTTGGTGTAGGTCAATGGTTCTCAATCCTGGCTGTATGGTAGATAGTTTTTAACACCAGTGTTTCTTGCCTCTGGCTGGTGTGGCTCAGTGGTTTGAGCTCCGGCGTGTGAACTGAAAGGCTGCTGGTTCGATTCCTGGTCAGGACACATGCCAGGTTGTGGTCTAGGTCTCCAGTTGGGAGCATGTAAGAGGAAACCAGTCGATGTATCTCTCACACATCAGTGTTTCTCTACCTCTTTGTCCCTCACTTCCCTTCTCTCTAAAAATAGATAAATAAAACCTGAAAATAAATAAATAAATAAATAAATAAATAAAACCATTGTTCCTCGGATCCCACTCCTCATAGATTCTGATTTAATTGGTCTGAAGATACTGTTTTATCAATGTTTCTCAACTTTTTAAAAATTATTTCTCCCCTAAATGGCCATTTTAAAGAATATTTTTCTTAATTGCTCTCTCATAATATTTTAATACCACCAGATATATCATCTATCTGCTTACATACCGTATGTATATCTATGCTTTTTACATAAAAAAGTAAGCTTCTTTTTCCCTATGCTGAGAATTCATGATCTAGATCAACATTGACATCTCCTACCAGTTTAACAATTATGTAATTCTCTAAGATTAACTTATCTGGAATAACGTAAGAAAGAAAGGAGCAGAAGGGTATCCTACAGTGCAAATTCCAACATGGTTTACACTGCATTTTGAGAGTTGGTGGCATAACCCCACATGTGTGTTTTGTGCTCTGTTGAGTAGGACCTACCTTGGTGGTTAAAGACATTGCACTCAATGAAGGAAGCAGGGGGAAGCAGGGAGGGAGTTTCAGCCAAATGTTGAGCAGGTCCAGCTCACCCCCAGGAAGTTCCAGAGCTGTGCAGCAGTGGATGGTACTGCCTTACAGGAGTGCTAAACTGACACTGGGGGGGTCCCACAGGGGCCCATATAAAAGAGAACCCCAGAATTTGTAGGGAGTTTGAGCTAACTAACTTCTAACTCTCTTTTAAACACAGTTCTATGCCCAAAACAAATATAAAAGATAAAAGAGTTGCCCCTCTCTGGGACTTCTGTGCCCGGTGGATATGCATTAGGTCACAGGTGACAAACCCAAGGCCCTCGGGCCGAATCCAGTTTCCATCTTGTTTTATCCAGATAGCCTGGCACCTTGTTTCTACCTGGCGGCAGTGCCAAGCTCCTTGCCCTTAGTTAAGGAGTAGTTACATTTATACAGTACTGAAATTATATTCAGCCCTTTGAAGGCAACCCCCAGTGAAAATGAGTTTGACACTCCTGCACTAGGTGGTATTAATCACTTCCACTTGTACTGGGGTTCTTTATAAACATGTCTATGGTCCTCTACGAATAAAGGCAGAGTGAGATAACGTCAGTTGCTGCCCATTTAGTGGGTGTGACAAACAACAGCTGCAGTACTAGAAGAGTGTGGAATGACCTCCAGTTAATGCTTTAAATTAAGTCTTCTCATTATGAAGGAACCTTTTATACACAGTCTGGACCCCTTCCAGGAACATTTGTTTGCTTTAACAACAAAAACAAAAAGCTCAGAAAAGCCTAAAAGCTCTAGATATGCATTTATAGATACAGACAGAGTCCAGATTTTAGAAGTCAGGTTTGATCTGAGATACTTATCTGAGACGCCATCTTTTCTGGACATTGATCCTAGATGCTGAAACTTTCCTTCCTTCTGGCTGAACTGTAGCTCTATGCTCTCATCTCATTTTCATCTGAATGCACCCAGGAAAACTTTTTTAGTGTAAGCTTGAAGATTCAGAATCAAAGGAGAGAGTGGGTGGTAGAAGGGAGATGTCAGCCTAGAAAATGAGGGGAGAAAAAAAGAGCAAATAAACAACAATAATGATAATAAATCTGGAAACTCAGGTTGGCCTGTGTGCCCTCAAGGGTCTCACAATGCAGTTGGTAAGCCAGTTTATTTCTATGAATAGTTCAGTAATGATAGAAGGTATCATTAAATAGGAGGTACAGGCAATAAGAAATTTAGGCGTGGGCGTGCTCCCTGAGAGCTGGTGTCAGAGACACGCAGGAATGCTGGGGGTGGAAATACCTGCATAGCTATAGGGCAGGAATAAAAGCCAGCTGAAGATAGAAAAGGTACAAAGTAAGTTGGGTTACATGATTCAAAAGAAGTTTAGAATGAAGTTTCTTTTCTAAGTTTCCATCCTTCAAGCCACTGCTTCTGGAGCTCTCCCTCTGCCTCATAGTGTAAGTCCAGAAGCAAGTGATGTGGTATTTGCACAAATGTACTATGGCCTCCAGATGGAAAGAACTCCAGTGCTCAAAATGAGAGTCATCAGCTACTCTGTGGTAGGAAAAACCTAGGAAATGTCACTGGGCAAGGGATGCCTCTCTCCTTTACAGGGAGTGCCCGATGTTCACCTATTCAGCACAATGATGAGGAAGCCAGACTGGATGAGACATCACGCCGCCAACAGAATCAAGATTACATGCCAGACACGGTGTATGTGGGGTAATGCAATCCTCTCAGATTCAGACACGTTAACCCAGGTGAGGCTGACAATTTATTTTACACAAGTTACTCACAGGGACTCCGATGCTTTTTCTTATTCATTCGTTTGTTTGTTTATTTATCTATCAGAGAGAGAAGAAAGAAGGGAGAAAGAGAAGCAGAGAAACATCAATTGGTTGCCTCTCATATGTACCTCAACAGGGAACCAAACCCACAACCCAGGCCATGTGCCCTGAATGGGAAGAACCGGCAACTTCTCGCTTTGCAGGACAATATCCAATCAACTGAGCCACACTGGTTGGGTGTGGCGAGGCTCTAATCCTTTTGTTGGCAGAGGTGATACCATTGCTCATGCTTACGGACTGCAGCTGGCATTGGAGGAGAGTTGTGTTTTGATGATGAATCTGGATTAAACACGTCAAAGACATAAAGTTGTTTTTTGTTCCTGTTCACGAGCTTGGCCATTCCAAAAACCCAAAGGCTCTTATGTTCCCCCTCTGCAGTTATGTTGACCCCAACAGATTTCCTCCCCCACTGGTGACAACCGTGACATTCGGTCTCTCTGTGAAGAGCGCAAAAACACCAACCTGTGTCAGATCCTCACACTGTGGAGCCAGCCACCCCGGCCCCAATTTGAGTGTTGATGCTCTCACTACATTGTAGGGAAAATCTTTTTCTTTAAAGATGGGTTCTTCTGGTGGAAGCTTTTTGTCAAGCCATTTATGTCATTAGAGCCAGAAGTCAATTTTTTCTTTTTAAAAATGACAAGTACTGGTTAGTCAGTGGTTGAAAACCACAGCCAAGCTATCCCAAGAGCACACATTGGCTGGGC
Organism: Phyllostomus discolor; assembly: GCF_004126475.2. Taxonomy (NCBI): domain Eukaryota; kingdom Metazoa; phylum Chordata; class Mammalia; order Chiroptera; family Phyllostomidae; genus Phyllostomus; species Phyllostomus discolor. The sequence goes on along the minus strand of NC_040910.2, from coordinate 55,092,212 downwards.
TTCCCTGACTGTGAAGAGGTTTGATGCTGCTATTTTTAATCCACTCATGTACAAAACCTACCTCTTCGTGGATAAACAATAGTGGAGGTGAGAAGAGAGAAGACCTTTGTTATCTATACTGCTAATGGAGAAGTTTCCAGGAACTGGGCCTGAAAGTGATGTAGTCTTCTACTCCAAAAGATACAACTCTATCTTCTAAGGATGTAATCAACTTAAATATGACAAACTATCTAATTATGTCACCAAAGGCTGGAAAGCAATGGTGGTTTTGGTTGTTAGGAATAGTGTGCATGAATTTACTTCAGCTTCTTATGTATTTATTGCATGTGGGCTTGGTGCCTAACATGCCTTGATATAGTGGTATTTAAAATAAGAAGGTAAGGTTTATATACAGACTACAGAATAATGATTATGACAAATATAAACTGAATTTTAATAACACTTTTCAATTTTGAAAACCTCCAGGATCTAGTCTCTTCATTTTCAATTTATACCATTAAGTTTGAAAATAGAAACCTTCCAGGGCCGAGAGGATACCTTTAGAAGAACGTGCAATAAACTGGCTCCTAAAATCCTTGGACTGAAAATTTATAATTATCCACCACCCCCAGCTGACCAAAAATTAAGAAGTGATGTTTCAATGACCATTACATTTTCAACAAGGGTATCATTGTATTTATTTTTTGTTTTTAATATTCTATTTATTTGTTTTTAGAGAGGGGAAAAGAGGGGAAAATAGAGGGAGAGAAATATGGATGTGAGCGAGAAACATTGATCGGCTGCCTCTTGTACACGCCCAGACTGGGGTCCGAACCTGCAACCCAGGCCTGTGCTCTGACAGGGAATTGAACCTGTAATCTTTCTGTTTATGGGATGATACTCCAACCAACTGAGCCACACTAGTCAGGGCAAAAAGGGAATCTTTTGAATTAGGAGTAAAAGTAAAATACACGTTAAAACTTAAAGAAAAACGACAATTATGTAAGTAATATTCTTAAACAGTGATAATACAATTTTATTTTGTTTCAGGATTGACTTTCTTAATACTACATATAAAGTGTATATAAATGAAGACCTTGAAAGAAAAAAAAAAGGCAGCTGGATCAGGGTTCTGTCTGGGTCCTCTAATCCTGTGTTAGAAGCAACAGTCTCATGTTTGATTTATTTGGGATTCCGGTCTCCACTTCGTGTCCACCCCTGGACCTGTGGCAGCCTCAGCCTTCCAGAGATCAGCTGTGGCCTTTGCTGGTGGACATCCCCATGAGGTACTCCCAGGGCACCCGTCTCCAAGAAGCAGCATGGAACATTCGAAAGCTGTTTGGGGGCTGTGTGTTGGCCAGTTTGTCTGGAACAGATGGTTGTGGTGGTTTGCAGTCGAGCTGGGAAGGGAGCTCAGAATTCTCCTGAGGAAGCTTCTGACGCCAAGCCAAAGACACAGCTCTTGGCCTGTAAGGCTCAAAGGTACAAGAGAACGGAGCCTCCACCTCTAGGTACTGTAAAGAAATAAAGCACTGGGGAAGGGATGTAGCATTAACTGCTGACATCCAGGGCCCCTACCTAGTTGTTGCATCTTTCTGCCCAACTTTGTAGTCAGGCTCTTTGGGAAGGAAAGGGGCCAAAGTCTGATGTGTTAAGTCAGTTCTCCTAATGTATGGGGCAAATCCACATTTTACAACTGTAGGCACTCAGGGTGAGAAGGGGCCTTCATGCCCTTTTACTCTATGCCTGCACCCATTGTTTAAAAATCTGCAGCATCCAGTAACAGGAATCTGGCCCAGGCTTGAACCCTCCCAGAGTCAGGTGGCTGCCTACCTCTCAGAGTGTGAACTGTAATCTCCATCAGTTTCGAGAACTCAGCCTCCTGGGAGTTACAGAGTGAACCTCTAATCCCTTCCCCACAGACAACCCGGTCTCCTGCCCTCCACCACCCCCAGGTTTTCTCTCCATGTCCCCCTCGCCTTTCCAGGTGAGCATCTGCATGTCCTTGAAACACTGCTCACATGACCTGATTTTTGAGTCTCCCCACTCTCGTTCTGGTTCTTGTACTATCTTTCATTATAAAGAATAATATCCTATGGTAAGAACTGGAGCAAGCATTTACACAGGTTTAAAATTTTTTTACATCATACAATATACACCAAAAATTCACCCACTGTAAGGTGAATTTCAGATGAGATCAGGCACGTTCAGTGTGGATGGCTGTAAACTGTAAGGTGAATTTCAAACACTTCCATCCCCTTAAAGTTTCCCTTGTGCTGACTGATAGTCACTTGCCATTCATAGCCCCAGCTCTAGGTTACCTTCTACCTTCTGTCTCTGTAGTTTTGAGGGTTTTTTTTTAGGGCTGCTTTTTTACATAAAATTTTTTTCCTATCAACCATTTAAGAGCCCATGGAAACAATTTGCATTATAGAACATTCCTTTAAGATGGTCTTTTTTACTATAGATGAAGATAGGGTTAAAAATTCATGAATGATTGTTCCATAATGGACTATTACATAATTTATCTTCCTAATTGCTAAACAGTTATCCAAATACTAGGACCAGAGGCTCCCAAAATATCCCTGGGAGCTGCTGTCTCTGTACAGAGCGCTGAATGGGCTATTGATCCAGCGCAGCAGTGCAGTGCTTCATAGGAGTCTGATACCTCGCGTGGGGTCATGGACTGAGGATGAAGACCCACACAGGGCCCTCTCTGCTCTCTTCCATCCTCTCTAAGAACCTCCAAGCTCAATCCTGCCTTTGTTTCCATAGTCCTCCCTGCAAGGAAGGACTTTCCTCCTCTCTCCCACCCTGAGTCCAACCCCAGCCTTTCAGACCCAGCCCTGCTCTGACCACACACTGGAAAGGTTACGCTCAAGCTCCACGGATTTCACAGCACTAGACCCAATCACCACGCATTTTATGACACTGTGTCAATGACTTAAGAGGGCAACCTTGTTATTAAATCCCCCTCAGAGCTCCTACGGCTTTAGACGAATGGGCTGTCTTGACCCCTGGCCCCTGATTTCTCCCTCCTTTGGGTCCCTTGAGGCCTTTTAACTTTATTATTTTCAGCCTTACTTCATATGTTGTGAGTGTGTCATTATGCTGCGGGTGTCCTGTGGGCTGTAGCTTACTCACCACTGTCTTCCTTGGGGCCGACATAGTGACTTGTACATCATAATAACAATAAAATAATGACAACCATCATTTGCATATCGCTTTGCAGTTTCCAAAGTCCTTTCATATCCATTCTGTGTTTGACCCCAAAACCATTCTGTGATAAAGGTATGACTATTACACCCCCTTCACTGACAAGAAATCAGTACCCAGGGTGCTGCTTCTCAGATTTCCTGATGCAAAATACTGTGCTCTGCTACAGCTCCCCTCTTCTCCCCACCCCACAGCTCAATATATCTTTGTTGAATTGATTTAATGCTAGTTGATTGGCAGCATTGGTATGGATAAAGGCACAGGAAGAAAGAGGCAGGGTTGGACTGTGCTTTGTTGTAAATTTTGTTGCTGTTCATGTATTCATTACATATTAGTTCATTTATTCATTCAGTGACAAATATTGAGGGTCAACTTCGTCCCAGTGCAAGAAACCAGTTAGTCACTGGGAGTGCACAAGAACATTTGGTGGCTGTCCTCAGGTTGCTCACCGTGTGGCGAAGGACACCCAGAAGTAAACCAGCAACTGAAATACAAAATTGTATAGTGTTAGGGCTGTGGGAACCTTGAGCGGCCTTAGGGCCAGTCAGCCTGGGCATGTCGGCCAGGGTGTCTCAGCAAAGGTACCTCCTGAACTGAGTCCTGAAGGGCAGGCAGGAGTCAACCAGGGTTGTTTTGAGATAGAAAAGGGTGTACCAAGCTTGATGGACGATAGCCCTGCATACTGTGGGGAGCTGGGGTGGGTGGTAGGGGTTCGATTTACTCTAGGACAAATCAAAATTTTAGCAGGATAGGAAGCAGGGTAGTCCAGCAGTTTAAAGTCTTCAATGTCAGATGCACCTGGATTTAAATCCCACCTCAGCCATTAATTAGCTGTGTGACTTTGAACAAGTCACATAAATTCTTTTTTTCTTGTCTTTCTTTTCCTTTTCCTCACCCAAGGACATTTTTTCATTGGTTTTAGAGAGGGGAGGGGTGGGAGAGAGAGAGAGAGAGAGAGAGAAGGAGAAACAAGGATGTGAGAGAGAAACATCAATTGGTTGCCTCCTGTATTTATCCTGAATGGGGACGGAGCCCAAAACCCAGGCATCAGCCCTAAATGGAAATCAAACCGCAGCCTTTTGGTGTACAGCATGGTGCTCCAACCAGGGTAAGTCACTGAAGTTCTTCCTTAGACTTTTAGCTTGCTGATATGTCAACCGGGTAAGAAGTGTTCTCTCAAGGACTGTTGTAAGGAAGGCAAAGCACTCAGTGCCAGTGTCTCATGCAGTGGAACACTCCATAAATGAGAGGAGACAATGTTTCCTGGGAAATTGCGGTGTCCTCTGTGCTACCATTGGAGATGGGATTAGCCAGGGGGGCGGGGAGCTGCATCGACCAGCCACTACCTTCTGCCTCTGCCTTCTCTGAGAAATACAGCACCTCCTGCCCCCATAGCCCTCACAACGCAGAACCAAAACGTCCACCTGCAGCCTGGAAATGCCCACAGCAGCCAAGAGAGGAAGAGGAAAGGTGGGGGAATGATTAAAATACAGAAACACAGGCTGAAGCAATGAACAAAATAGAAAGCATAAAACTGAGATTAAGGACAAAAAGAGTGGGAGAAATGGGGTGGGAGCGAGGGTCTATAAAGTTCAAAAACAAAACACTCCTTTTCCTCTGAGTTTGAGGAAAGTTTTCAGTAAGTCTTTCCTTTAAATGATAAAATGTGATAAAATTGGCCCTGCGGTTCCAGGCTTTGGGACCTCAGGTCCCTCTTGAGCACTTTCTTCTGGTTGGCTTATGGGTCCTGTTTGCAAAGCTCGGCCACGTGCAGCATCCCACTGAAACCACGACTTTGCGTCATTGTGACAACCCGGCTGCTGCATTTCGCAGGTGTAGAAATTGGCTTAGAAGCCAATTCTGTGATTTGAAGGGAATCTTTACGAGGTTCATCCTGTCATAGAGATTCCTGAAGAAATATCCTGTAGTTACCAAATGGGGCACACAGGGCCGATTCCTAGGCAGGGAAAATTCTTTGAATCCGAACAACAAAGGCTGGTGGAGAAAGTAAGCCTGTTCCCCCCCATCACTGCTGAGTTCACAGCTCTTCACACACATCTGTTACCAAAGGCTTCAGCAGAGTAAACTGTCCAGGCAGCACCCAGTCACTAAGGCCCGCACTTGACCTGTGCGCTTGAAAAGCCCCTCTTCATCAGAAAGATTGAAAGGTCGTCCGACTTTGGCTGGCTTTTAATGTGCTTTCTCGGCTTTATATTCGTTAAAATATTTTTCCAGCCTTAATGTTAACATATAGCATTGTGTAAGTTTCAGGTGTGCCACGTGACAGCAGAATGTTTGCCACAATAAGATGAGTTAACACATCCTTTACCTGATATAGTTACTATTTGGTTGTTACAGTGAGATCACTGAAGCTCTACACTTAGAGCAGTTTTCAAGTTACAATACAAAATATCTTTAAAAGAACAATTTATGGCTTAAACAATTTAGGAAACTCCCCTGATACGGTCCCATAGTCACCCTGTGGAGTAATCTATCTGCCAGAAGCAGGAAAAATAGGAGCTTTGTAGGTATGCATGGTGTTTTATTTCTGTGGCTGATACTGTATGTAAGATTCAGTGCCTTCTAAAGCAATTTATGTGTTTGTCTCATGTAATCCTCATGGTAAATCTAGAAAGTGAGATTTTTTTCTTTTGTAGAAGGTGAGAATTTTTATCTCCACTTACAGGTAAGGAAACTGAGGCCCAGAGAGGCTGTTACTTCTTCTTCTTTTTTTGTAATTTTTAAAAAATCCCCACCTGAGGACATGCTTATTGATTTCAAAGAGAGGTAGAGAGAGAAAGAAAGAGAGGGAGAGAAACATCAATGTGAGAGAGAAACATCGGCTGCCTACCTCATCCACTCATCCCGACAGGGAACTGAACCCAAGACCCTTCAGTTCATGGGACTACACTCCAACCCACTGAGCCACACCAGTCAGGGCAGAGGCTGTGACTTCTTCAATATCCCAGATGTTTATGTGGCAGCAGTAGGATTCCAAATGAGGCCTGTTTTTTCTCCATTCATCATCTCCCAAAGAATTTAGCTCTTGGTTAGAAACTTTGTGTTATTCTCTTACTGTTCTTTGACTTTATGCCTTATAGTTCACCTCTTTTTCACCACAGGGCATAATGATGAATTTTAAAATATAAAACTAACTTTTATTAAGAAGGTGGCATTTGGCAATCACTGTGCTAGGCAGTTTTTACACTGTCATTTATGAGATTGCTGATGTTGGTCATTGTATCCAGTTCCAAATGAGACAGAAGTACATTGAGTAGAAATAGAAGCTGATCAGTTCCCTTCTCTTCCCTGAAAACTAACCCGTTTTAGTGGATTTGTGGGTATTATCCAGATACTTTTCTTCACACTTGAAAATTTGTGTTCAAGACAGATACAAAAATATATTGTGTTATTTCCATTTTACAGATGAGGAAACTGGGGTTTAAAGAGGTTGAGCTATTTCCCAAGATTGAATTGTAGGCCAGTCATGGAGCTGGAATCAGAATTTGGGTCTCAACACCACCTCCCGCACGAGCCTTCAGTCCCCACTCTAGAGCCAAAGAGAACATTGCTCTTGGGTCACATGTCGGCTTGACTAGAACACATGCATTGTTGTCTGATGAACTACTTAGGGTACCCCGTGGACATTCAGTTTGTCTATTTGAGGGAAGAAAGCACACACTCCTTCACCGTGCTTCGACCACAGTGGTGCTGAGAGAACTAATTAAATAGTGTCTCAGGACATGCTGAGCTCCCTGGAAAAAGGCCCTGAGCCGACACAGAAGGCATTGGTGGGGACAAACCGTCCCCTCATGCAGACAGGCCGGCGGCCTCCTCTGGAGAAGTGCAGTCTTGTTCTAGGGTTTCTTTCCAGCTGACTCATCCTGTGACCTTGAGGAAGTTCCAGTCTCTCTGCTCCTTTTTTTCACACTCAGCTGTAAAGCAGGGCTAATAATACTTTCTACCTTGTTCCTAACAGAGAGGAAACGAACAGACCAGTCCTAGTATATACTCCTGCTCAGCTGGGGCCGGGGCCTTGGCACCTGCCCCAGTCAGGTGAGGCGGCTGAAGCACCAAGACTGGAACAAGTGACTGTGGAAGGAAATAATGCATTGCAGCAGAAACATGTTTTTCTAAAGAAACTGAGTGTTTCATAGAGCCTGACTTTTGTGAAAGTTTTCACCTCAGGCTTTTGTTAAAACATTTGCTTCTCCTGCAGTGTGCTCCCCCATCTCTTGTGAAATTATCCCTGTCATCAAGGCCCTGCTGAAATATCACATTTCAATGAAATTTGCCTGTATTCTTTCAATTTAGCACTATCTCTCTCCTTTTTGGACTCTCTGAACACTGTTTATCTTCTCTTAATCTCATATTCTGTCAGCAAATTGTTTTTATATAAACCTCATTCACCTAGTAGATATAAGTTTATTAAAGGCAAGAATAACACCTTATTTCTATAACTCCTTAAGCTACCCACATAACATAGTACACGTAGTAGTTGTCTAGTAATTAATTGCTGAATGAATAAATGAAGAGATGAAATATTTGTAAAGGAAAAACTTAAAGTAGCAGTGATCGTCTGATGAAGCCTAACACCACAAAGTGTACCAAAGAAATTTTGCTGATTAGTGCTGATCTGTTACCTCCCTGCCTATCCATCAGTTGTGTGAACAGATACTACCCTGAGCATCTTCGGGTGCAGGATGCTGCGTAAGGTGCTTCTGCAAAGAACTTGGCAGGTTCTCAGTGCGTGCAGGGAGTACTTGCTGCTCTTGTTCTAGCTCGGGCCTCTGGACAGAGTGAAGGAGCAATGCTTGTGTCAAGACACCTGGGTTCTAGTCTTGCTCCTGATCCATGTTAGCTCTGCAGCCTTAAGTGGGTCACCTCATAAACCTCACTTTTGGCTCGTGTATAAAGTTGAATTGATAAAGAGGGGATAATTCCGTAGTGCTTGTATGTCAAGTACAGTAGGGAAGGTGCAACAAGAAAGTGAAATTTTTTGCCTTCTCTAAGAGCATTATAAAAGACAGACATATTCATGCATAAACATACATATATGTATACATGCAGATATATTAAAATTAAAGAATGCAATGCATCATACCTATGCAACAAATTATAGACAGTGCCATTAGGTGTCTTACAGAAAACTCAATAGGTCCAATAATACAAACTTCACACTGCAAACGGTACATGACAATTATTTATTATAGGTTTTTACAGCAAAAACTAAAAAGTATTGAAAAAACAAGATTCTAAATTTCACTGTAAAGTATCCATTATTAACGTGGTTCTATGACATGAGTTTTCTGGTCATTGTCACAGTGCTTACAGAGTGTCACACACTTGCAATCAATGTGTACGTTCTATTTGCTCTACTCTAGTTTTATTTTTAGGATTATTTTGAATAGACCTTTCCATATATATAATTTTACTGGCAGTACTATTACTCTATCATGCTCTCTATGTGTCCAATACAAGAATTTATTTAAATCTTTCCCAATTGTTGGTCATTTGAGCAATTTTTAATTTTTCATTATTACGCACGGCCTATTTTTAATCACATCCAGATTCCTACTGGCCACCTAACACATTCTTGGCTTGGCTCCCTCTACTGTCAGTTGATATATACCCAAGAAATGCCAACTCATTTTATTATTAGCCCAAGCAAAACAGAATTAGGAAGGAACTACAAATGCGTTATTTTTAAAATCAGATTTGGTGTTTCCAAGATGGTCTGTGAGCGATGTCCTTCTGGAAAAGCGAGTTCTGGACCCTGTGCCACAGCTCTGGTCCTGCAGGGAAGGGGAACCAGCAGCCCTCCCTGTGCCAGGACCTGTAGGTAGGTAGCAAACACGGCCTGGAAACCTCCAAGATGCCAGAAACTGTCTCAGGTGGAGGGAAATTGTATAGTCTCTACCCTCAGGGAACTTATAGTTTAGCAAAAAATCAAGACCAGTAAGCCAGCAATGGCAATGCAGGGTGACAAGTGCTGTCAGAGCAGTGATTCAGGGCACACGTGAAGGAGCAGCAGAACGATGCTAGTTTCGTTGGGGCTCCTGGGGACAAGTGTCTCGGAAAACTGAGGCCTGAGGGCCCGTGGGCATAAGCCTGGAGGGGAGTAGTCCAAGCCTGGGAAACAGTGTTTACACAAGACCAAATGAGACTGTGAGATTTTTTGGATGGCTAACTGGGGCATAATTAAAGTATACAGACTGAGTTGAAAAGAATTCAGTTGTTGAAGATAAAGGTGGAAAGACAGGCTGCAAATGGATTGAAAGGCCTTTGTAAACCACATTAAACAACCTGGATCTAAAATGTCTGGAGGTGATTCCGCGACTTTACAAAACAGTTGGCAATTTCTTAAAAAGTTAAAGTTCAAAAAAAGTTAAACCCAGCAATTCTGCTCACATCTTAGCCAAGAAAAACAAAAACATATATTCATACATGTGAATGTTCATAAGCAGCATTATTTATAATAGCTAAAAATAGAAACAACCCAAATGCCCATCAGCTGATGAATAGGTGAACCAAATGTGGTCCATCCATACGGTGGAGTAATATTCAGCCATTAAAAAGGAATGAAGTACTGACACAGGTGACTACACGAATGAACTCTGAAAACATTATGCTAAGTGAAAGCAGTCATTCATAAAAGACCACATATGGTATAATTTCACCTATATAAAATGTCGGAATAGGCAAATTTGTAAAGACAGAAAGTAGATTATTGATTGCTAGCAGCTGAAGGGGGTGGTGGAGCAATGGGAAGCAACTGCTGATGGGTATAGATTTCTTTTTAGGTAATAAAGATGTTCTACAAATGATCATAGTGATGGCTGTACATTTCTTAATATTCTAAAACCATGGGACTGTATGCTTTAAATGAGTAAATTTTATGATATGTAAATTATTTCTAATGCAGCTGTTTAAAAAACCTGGGGGCAATAAGGAGGTCACTCAACTTCAAGAAGAAAAGCGCCATCATTAGATCTGTTCTTCGGAACATTTTCTCTGAAATCAGTATGGAGTTTGGTTGGGAAGGTAACAGGTCAGTGGGGCTGAGAAGAGGGAGGTTGGTAAGGAGGAGGCTGTGGTAGTGGGAGAGGCATTGGTACCCTGAACTAAGGCTGTAGTTGTATAGGCGGAGAGGAGTGGACACAGCTGAGACATGGAGGAACAAAATGCACAGGATTTGGTGAGTGTCAGAGGTAGGCATGGACAGTTAGGAATCTCACCACAATTACTGTCTGGGGCCCTTGGAAGGTTGGAGGGGGCTATTTGCTCAGATGGGAAACAGGGAGGAATAAATCTGGGGGAAATGCTGGGCTTGGCTCTGGACATGATGAACTAGAGGGACCTGTGGGGCATCTAAATGGCATTGCTTCTATGATTCTGGAGCCCGGCGGAGAGAGCTAGTTCAGAGGTGGTCCATAGTATGTCATTTCATTCTGAGCACCCTAGAAGGTAGCCACATCCACTGGACAGGAATCCAGCTATAGATGCTGCAGCATATAGAGTATGCTACTCATAATCTAAGAAAGATTGGCTCTCAGACCCCTGCCACCAAACTCTAACATAAATATAGCAATATCTCTTAACTCAGGGGCTCAAATTAGTTTCTTTTATTGGCTTATTGTAGCCAGTATTTGAATAGCTTCAAGGGCCACATTTTTTAAAGCTTAAAGTAAGACCTCTGTTCTATCAAAGATTGAATAAAGATGAAATGAAAAGAAAGATTTGAATCCAAAAACTCACTTAAAATGTAGACTCTTCAGCCACAACCTGTATCTCTCTTGGTAGTATATATCAGGAAGCAGCCTGGCCTGTTGGACAGACAGATGGAGCAGTGCTCACCGTGTGCTTGTGTGAGCTTAGCAAGCTCTCTGATTCTTAGATTTCTCATGAGAAATAGGAGAATGACTATATTTACCATCTTATAGCATTACAGAGAAAAATGTTGTAAAGTGCCTGGCCTGGCACAGACTATAGGATCTCAATAAATCCTGGTTATTATTATTAATATTATGATCTTACTAAAGACTTTTAAAGAGGTTTGAAATAGTGCCATAAAGTAAACTGATTCTCTATCTTTTTACTCTCTTCTAGTTCCTAGATCTGTTCTAGCTGCATAAATCAATCCTGCCTCTTGGTAAATGTTATTTTAGACTAAGTATATTTTAAGTTTGTTCCCTTAGTGAATTGCATGATTTTAAAAACTGACAGCACTTTGATCTAATTTGCTGGCAGATTATGCAAGAAATAAATATTTTATTGAAATGCAAAAGCTAGTCAATTTTTGTGACAGCCCCCCTTTTCTCTTTCTCTGCCTGTGTTTTGCAGCAGTGAGGAGTGGGGGTAGGCATGAAGTGGAGGAATAGCTTTTGTTTCTGATTCAGACCCAGATGGCACGGCCCTCAAGACCTCTGTGTACTGTTTGAACTTGGCTCTGTGTTCTTCTGCACCTGTTTCTGCACTGTCCCTAACTTCTCTTCTCTGTATTGAATCTTGGCCTCCTCTATCCTTTTCTCTCTGGGGTGTCCACTACAATCTGGGATTTTCAAATGGCCCAAGAGGGCAAATCGGGGTCCATTCGGACAACTGTAAGGTCAGAGGGGAGTAGTCAGGACTTCAAGCCTGGGGCAGGAGGCAGGCTGGTGGGGGAGAGCCTGACACTCCCTCTGAAGGTCCCGGGGGGGCCTGGCTGGCTTGGCAGCCTGCCTTTTGTCTTTTCTCCAAAAGATGCTCCTGGGAGCCGACCAGAAAGCTTTCTGTGTTCATTTTGTATCCTGGGAGCAAATACATGGCTTTGGCAAGGGAAGATCAGGCCTGTAATAATAATACAGTTCTCTGACATTCAAGTGCAAAAACATTTTCCATGACAGCTTAAAATTAATCACCACCACTTGCTGCTGTAGCTCCCTCTCCTGCGTGCAGTGCCAGCTTTGGGACAACTGTTAAAGCAACCACATGAGTTCCAGGGAAAGAGCGTGAAGTCTGCAGAGATGACCTGCAAAGCTGATTTTCTCCCTTTTCCCTTTTGTCCCGGGGAGTGTAAGCTGGGGCTGGTAATTGATCACGGAGAACGATGAGCCACACTCAACTCTTAAGGGTGGATTACAAATGCGTCTGGAGCTCTTGGTGACATTGATAAACCACCAGAGGTGCCTGCTGTGCAACCAAATGTCCTGGAAATTGCTCCTATGGTCTTTGAACTCACACCAAGGGAAAGAAAAAGAGCCTCTGTATCCTTCTCTTTATCCCACTGATGGAAATTAGTAACCACATTCAACCTAGACAATCTCAAAGTGAACTGCTCAACAGATCTTTGTTTACTGTATTATTAAAACATTTAAAATTAGTTCCTGCTGATGTTAAACAGTTCAAATTGTAGTGGAGGGTAAATAGCATGAGAATTCTCCCTTTCTCCTCTGTCCCAATCTGTAAGGGTTATCACTATACACAGTGTCCTGTCCATCACCCAGGAAATTGTTGTTGTACATACAAGCCTGTGTGTGTATATGTGTGCATCTCTGCATGTTTACATGTATACCTTTGCACTATATGGCTGGTTTTTGCTTTTAACAATGTATATTGGATACCTTTCCGTACCAGTACCTGGAGATCTACTTCATAGTTTTTAATGTTACATAGTGTTCCTTGGTGTGCATGGACTCATTTATTTAACTGAACCTCTCTCTAATTCTGGACTTTTCAGGGGGTTAGTTTGTTTGTTTGTTTTCTTGGTTTGCTACTGTGAACGATACTTCAAATCACATCTTTTTGAACTTATGTTTTGGCACACTTTTGCAAGCTTATCTGTAGCATAAGTTCCTAGAAGTGGAATATTTAGGTCAAAGGGCATGTGTGATTCCATTTGTGAAAGATTGTGAAATTGCTCTCTAAATGATGATAAACATATACTGAATGCTTTCTCCATGCGAAGCATGTGCTGGGTGCGAGGGATAGAAGGTTACAGCTCTTTCCTCTAAGAGGTTCATGGGAGAGACCCAACCAATAAATTAGTATAATATAATGCAGTAAGCACTATAAAGGTTTTATAACACCATTGAATTGTGTTACCTACTAGTTTTATTCCTCACTGCAATTTTTTATAGATTTTTGAAGTGTTTTTTATTCCAAAGTATTTTTTCTTTTTTATTTAATTGTTGTTCAAGTACAGTTTTCTGTCTTTTACTCCCATTCTAGCCAACCCCCCATACCTTTCCATCTCCCTCCAATTTCCACCCCCACCGTTTTTGTCCATGTGTCCTTTATACTTGTTCCTGTAACCAAAGTAATTTTTTAGACTGTGATATGTTTCTAGGTTAAAAAACTAAAACTAACAAATGACAACAACAACATTGAAATGGACTTGTCAGAGACAGCATGGGATGGTTATATTGGTATTTGAGAGCTGATCCAGGGCAAACATTCTTGTGCCTATTATGTCATTTAATCTTTGTAAAGTTACAATTCTTCCAGTTTTACTAATGAGGAAATTCAGATCAGAAGTAGCTAGGGAATTTTTTCCAGAGTCATACCGTGAATGAATGATGTAATTTGGTTTGGAATTTGGGTCTCTTTGACGGCAAACCCGAGGCCCTATCTACTGAGCGAGCAGTTTGGCTACAATGCAGTGAGTCACGTTGTCCTCAAGGATTCTAAACCATAGCTTTCGCAATAGCCAAGAGGTTACCGAGCAGAGGCAGAGTGCCAAGAACAGAGAAAAGTGAGTAGGAGGAAAGCCCACTCTGTTACATGGGAAAGAGAGGTTTCCATCTTGATATATATGAACCATATGATAATCATTCAAATTGACATCATTCTGGACCAATGCAGTGGCCCTGAGGAGAGGATGATTCCCTTATATTAAGAAAGTTGGTTGGGCCATGACCAGTGTGGCTCAGTGGGTTGGGCGTTGTCCCACAAATTGAAAGGTCATTGGTTCAATTCCCCGTCAGGGTACATGTCTGGGTTGCTGGTTCAATCCCCTATTGTGTCACGGACAGGAGGCAATCAATTGATGTTTCTCTCTCACATCAAGGTTTCTCTCCCTCTCTTTCTTCTTCCCTTTCTTCATCTCTAAAAATAAGTATATAAAATCTTTTTTTTTAAAAGAGGAGTGGTTTGAAGGATGGGAGGGTGTTTGGGGAGGAGGGGAGCACAGAGCTGATGATGCAGCATGGGCAAGGTGTGGGGAGGGCCTGAGTGACCAGGTGGCTGGATCTTGTTGTGCTTGGGGGTTTATGTGGAAGATAGGTCAGGGAAGTTAAGCTGAGGGCATGCTGTGGAGATGCTCAAGGCCATGGCCAGGAGTCTGAACGTTTTTTTGTTAAGTATGATAGTTTTTTTGAATAGGAAAGTGACACGCACTAGTCTGTTTTGTGGAAAAATGGAAGTCAACAGTATGAAGGGAAAATTAGACTGAGGAGCACTTGGAGACAGGGAAATCAATTGGGACCACTGAGAAAGCCCAGTCATAGCCACGAATGGGCAGGGATGGGTTTGGGAGGTGTAGGAGCTGGATTAGACATAATGTCACTCAACAGGGAGTTTGTTGAACGAAGGAGAGAGAACAGGAGAGATTTCAGCCCAGGGTGAGTGTTAGGCTGGGGAGGATGTGGAGTCCAGCTGTAGTGTGAGGGGTCTGGCACCATGTAGGACATGTCTGTGGGATGCCCTCAAAGCACCAGGGAAGCACAGTCTGGGGATGGGAGGAGCCCCAGAGGCACAGGTGTCAGTTCCAGGGTCATCTCTAGAGACTATAGTTAAAACCAAGGGAGACAGTTCAGAAGAAGAGGACCAAGAAGCAGACCAATGGGAAACTTAGCAGACTAAATTTAAGTGATAATTAGGGAAAGAAACTAAGGAAGAAAACTGAGAAATAGAGAGGTAGGTGAGGATGCAGGTAGTATAGAAACCAATGGACAGTTTTTAGAAGAAGGGGTGATCAATAATTTATGTGTTGCAGAAAATTTGAGAAGCTATGAACTGAATGTCATTAATTAATATGTTGAGTGTCATGATGAGGAAATCTTTGAGATAACAGGTCTACTGGAATGAAACTGAAGAATGTTGGAAGAAAGGCTGCAAGTGGGTTGAAGACAGTGGGAGAGGTGACTTTACACCCTCTCTTTCCTGGGGGTTGGAAAATGGAGTAGGGCTGAGATTACCTAAGCCACATCTGGCTCAATCACGACTGGCTCAGAAACTGGGCCAGGACAGAATTTATGGTTGGGGACATCTGAGGACCCAGCTAAGAGGACCGAGTCTATGGCACAGAGCCCAAAGGGTATGGGCCTGCTTCACTTAGATTTGAACAATACTTCAAAGCATTTCTAAGAAGAGGCAACTGGTCATAATCTAGCAAGCCAAGTATAACTGATGGCAGAGTCTGAGGCAGCTGGCCTTGAGTCTGCAGGTGGTGTGTGATGATCCTGGCCCAACAGGCCTTTCTGTAGGACAGTGTTCCCACTGTCATCCTAGGGTTAAAGGTGAGCACTCCAGGCTCTGGAGAAGGGAACTCTCAAGAGTAAGATACAGAGCAGGGACAAAGCAGGAGCCCTCTTTGCAGACCTGGGCCAGGGATGTGGGAAAATTGAAGTCTGTGAATAAATTGACTGTGGTTCCAGTTGGCAGCAAAAGAATCTCTAAGGGCATGAGAACACAGAAGAGCATCTAAGTCTGGGGAAGGGGTAGGGGCTTCACATACCCCAAGAGGAAGATGTACACTCAAGGTAACAGAGCTGAAGGCTCGGGGGCCTCTCACTTGCCTCTCACTTCTAAGACCCTGTTGAGGGAGGGTTAGCAATGTGTTCACATGGCCGTATGCTTTATTAGACTTTTCAAA
Organism: Phyllostomus discolor; assembly: GCF_004126475.2. Lineage (NCBI taxonomy): Eukaryota > Metazoa > Chordata > Mammalia > Chiroptera > Phyllostomidae > Phyllostomus > Phyllostomus discolor. Next base: position 55,076,164 of record NC_040910.2, on the reverse strand, counting down.
ATCAAGACATTTTTAGCTGTAGTTGAGTGAGATTGCAGTCCTTTCTATTGGTCCTGTTCTCTGTCATGTTTCCCTTGCACTGGTGGTGCTGGAATGGCTGTGGGCATTTTGAGGGATCCAGCTAAAGGAAATTTGATTTGTGAATACATTTCATCTGAATTTAATGGGATATATTTATGAGGTTCACAGCCACTTCCATGTGACTTTATTGCTGAACATCCAGGTATGGTGAGAATTATTAATGATAAAAAAACAAATTTCAAAAACTATGTCAGGCCTTGGCCACATAGCTCAATTGGTTGGAGTGTTGTCCTGATATACCAAGGTTGTGGGTTCGATCCCCCATCAGGGCACATATGCAAGAGTTAACCAATGAATACATAAACAAGTGAAACAACGTATCAGTGTTCCTCTCTCTTTTCCTTCCTCTTTCTCACCCTTCCCTTCTCTCTCTAAAATCAATTAAAAAAAAAACCCATGCTAGAATAAAAGAGGGATTTAATGTTCTATTCTCTCTACAAATTATATTACAAAATCAATGCCAGATAAAGAAGTGATGAAAGACAATACATTAAAAAATGTAGGAAAAATAGAGGGCTATTATGCAGCAAATTGATAAAAATATTGTATTTCCCTTTCTGGATTTTGAAGTTAGCTTTTCTAGATGTATGAGCTTTTAAAAATTGTGGAGTAACATATCAAATTTGTTTCTCTCTCTTCCCTCTTTCTCTCTCACTGTCTCTGTCTTTTTCTCTCTGCCTTCCTCTCTTTCTCTAAAAAAAAAAGGCGTGGGTTCTATTCTACTGTGACCTCCTTACTTGATACCAGAGAGAGATGCAGATCTATGATTCATCCTGCATGATAATGAAGCTATTCATCCTCCATAGTAATGGCTCAGAATAAATTCTAAAACACTTCAATAGGCAAATTTTTTGGAGCAAAGGTGCACTTGGCACAATTAATATCTGCTGATTTGAGGAAAGATGGTATGTAAATATATAGTTCCTATTGAAAAAAGGTGGAAACTTTTCATTTATGGGAAGCTAGTAGCTGGTTGGTATAATCAACATGGTTCCAAGTGACCTTCTCCTTCCTTCTCATCGTCTAGTCTCTTTTCCCTTAGCTACCTGGTATCCTAAGGTGAAGGGCCAAGGCAATAGGGCAGAAGAGATTACAATGTGCATTCATTCGTCAAGCTTTATTGAATATCTACTGAAGCTAGTACAACCTGGGTCAGCAACTTGGGTGTGCAAATGTGATCACATCTCTTCTCTTTTCCCAGTTAATCATTCAAGATCTCAGATGCTCAACATAGCAAGAAGAACATCCTCCACCTCCTGAGGCATTTCTGATTTGTCTAAGAGCATCAGATACCTGCTCAGTCCAAAAGGCTAGGCTAGTCCTGGTTCTGCCAGGCAGAGAGAATAAACAGTAGTTGAATCTGTGTCCTGCTGATGTTTTGTTCACAGACTCATTATTGCTGTTAAGCCTGGTCTCACTCATAGCTATGGATGCTCATCCATTTTGTTGATAAGAAAAGAAAAGCTTCTTTCCTTTTAAGTGGCTTAATCATTTTCTTGTCTAGGCCCCCCATTAGTGGTATTTGTGTCTCAACTTTGGACTCCAAGTTTAGAGCCCTTTAAATGCACACTTACATACTTAGGCATCATTCCCAGGTATGACCCTGTTGCTCAGGAGGTTGCGTCTGGAGGTATTTTACAGTGTTAGCCACCCTTCTAGGCACCAGCCCTCCCACAGGAACATGGATCTAGTTCACTTCTTTCCCCTACAGCTGTGCACCTCTAGGGATTTTCCTGCCAGCATCAACTTCATCAGAGAGGCTCTACTAATGTTGAGCTTCAAAGAGAAAAGAACAAGGTCTCAATCCATATGTTGGCTATCAAAATACCCTTTGAATGCTTTGCAGATTTATTCATTTTATCTCCACTTACCTCCTCCAAACAAGAACAACCACAGCCCTACAACTGAGGGTCTTTCAATGGAGTTGAGCCCATTCAGCCTACTGTTTGGCAGTCTACCACACATACAGAAATAATAGGTTCTGAACCCCCAATCATCCCTTCACATCTACTATAGCTTAGGCTCTTGGGTTGGGGATAGAAGATGCAATCTAAGAACACACTGCCTATAAATAAATAGACAGTTTCAGTGAAGTGTAATGCATGAATATGCAGCCTGCAAAGTGTGTGTAGGGTGCTAGAAACCACAAAGGAGGGGTGCTTAAATCAACCAATCTGAGTGACAGACACTGTGCTGAGCTCAGAAGTGCCCCTCCCGCGTGCCCAGACTAGCCTGTTACCTTCCAACAAGCCAACACACCTCTACTCCCTTCCTGCAGGTTCCTTAGCAGGTCCTCATGATGATGCTAGAGGGGTGCCTTCAGGGCTGGAAGTAGGGAGAGGAAAAATTTAAGGAGATGCCAAAAGCTCCAGTAATAGAGATTAATATTTTTTAAAGTAGCTGAAAATTACAGCTTATAGGCTAGCTGCCTGGTTTTATAAAGTTTTATTGGTACTAACATCAGAATTAGGGTAAGGTGAGTAAGGCAGGGTCATGAAAGATCTTTATGTGTTCATCATGAGGTTTTAAAATTAATTTTAACTTTTAACAATATTGTATGAAAATAAGATTCATCTTTATTTCTGAGTTTTTGGTGCCTCTGAATTCTGTGCCCAAGGCAAGTGCCTCACTTGTCACGTGCCAGTCTTGGCCCTGCGTCCACTCCCACCAGCCTCCCAGACTCATTTACTCAGGTCTGCATTGTGGATTAAACACAGCTGAGGTGGCTGCTGTGAGTATGGAATGGCAGATATGGTAAATTCTATAAGTGAAAAGGACAGGCTACTAGGAGAGAAAATAACATTAAATAATTACTTTAGACTTGATAGTTTGGAAGAGTTCTGAGGAAGTGACATTTGAAATAAATTTAAACTTTGAGAGACATTATAAGAATGACACAAAACCCTAAGACACCTTTTACCCAGATTCAACAGCTTTTTAAAAATATATATACTTTAAAAATGCTTATTTTATTACTTGATTGTCAGCTTTAAGGGATGTTGCTTTGACTCCTACTTATTACAGATAGCAATCACTAAATTTATTCTACCTCTTCCCTACTTTCCCTCTTCCTTTACCAATATTTGTTAACAACATAGTTTATGTATTGTCAGCACACATAATTTTTACATCCCTTTCAATTACTCTGTGTATAATTATTTTAATTTCAATCTACAGTAAATGTATTCAAAGCTTGCTGCCAATCTTGTTTCCATAATTTCTCAATTATCTATTAGTTGACTGATAGTCAACCTCCAGTAATTTCCTCAAGGAAAGGTTTGTAGAATGAATATTTTCTGAATTCTTTCATGCTCAAGACTATTCGGAATCATTGCAGTTCAAAGACAATTTGGCTGGATATAAAATCATTGGGTAGCACTTTTATTCCCCTTGAAGATCTTTTAAGCACTGCACCACAACCTTCTGGCACAGGATGCTGCTGTGGACACCCCTGAGCTCAGCTTGATCCTCTTCCCTGAAAAGGGCTGGACCATTTTGTTTGACAGCCAACAACTTTTAACATTTTGCCGCATGTGCTTTCTCTCTCTTTCTATTCCTTCCTTCCTTCTTCCCTTTCTCCATACACAGACCTGTACATGTGCACACTTTCACACATACACATTATTTTCAAAATAATAATTTCAAATGAAACATGGAGCTCTGGCCGGTGTGGCTCGGTGGATTGAGTGCCAGCCTGCAAACCAAAGGGTTACCAGTTTGATTCCCAGTCAGGGCACATGCCTGGGTTGCAGACCAGGTCCCCAGTAGGGGCATGCAAGAGGCAATCATGCATTGAACTTTCTCTCCCTTTCTTTCTCCCTCCCTTCTCCTCTCTCTAAAAATAAAAAATAAATAAAAGAAAACAAAATATAGTACTTACTAGCATGTTAGAATCTTATAGGAATTAATCAAGTCAAGAGAAGAGACTGAAGATTAAGGAAAGGTAGGTATAAAACAATAGTCTGAGGTCCTTGAAAAAATGAGAGGAGATGGAGTAGAAGACTTACCTGAAGGAACTGGCTTCTGAGAGAAGGGGGGAACTCTTCTTTGCCTGAAGAGTGAAAAGAAATAAATGTAGTAACAGGTAGGTCTGTGGATTTAGTGGTGGAAAAGTTTTGTCTGGTGACTTATATGTTCTAGATTAGAAATAAAGGCTAGGGACTGAATGTATCTCCTGGAAAATCATAAATTGATGCTTAACATGCTCTCTGGTGGTATCAGGAGGTGGGCGTTATGGGGAAGTGATTAGGTCATGAGGGTGGAAACTTCATGATGGGATTAGTGCCCTTATAAGAAGAGACAGAGAGAGCTTGCTTCCTTTCCTTCTCCACTATGTGAGGACAAAGCCTGAAGGAAGAGTCTCTCGTCAAATGCAGAATCTGAAGGAATGAAGGAGTTCAAATTGGCAGTTACAAAATAGTCATGGGACTTAAAATACCACATAGGGAATATAGTCAGTTCTACTGTAATAACTACATGGTGTCAGAAGGGTACTAGACTGATTGGGAGGGGATCACTTCCCCAGTTCCATAAGTGTCTAGCCTCCGTACTGGATGCCTGAAACTACTATAATACTGAATATCAACTTTAATTGAAAAATTGAAAAAGAAATTTAAAACAACAACAACAAAACACAGAACCTGCCAGAACCTTGATCTTCAGCTTCTTGTCCTCCAAAACTATGAGAAAACAATGTTTGCTAGGGGTTCGTAAAGGGCAAAGGAGGCAAACATATGGTGACAGAAGAAGATTTGACTTTAGGTGGTGGGCACACAGTACGATGTACAGACCAGGTATCAGAAATGTGTGCTTGAAACCTATGTAATCTTACTAGCCAATGTCATCTCAACAAATTTAATTTAAAAAGAAATAAAACCATGGCCAAATAACAACAAAAAGTTTGCTATTTAAGTCACCCAGTCTGTAGCATTGTTGCTACAGCAGCTCAAATGGACTGCGATAGTTTTTTGCTGGGGGCAAAGGGATGTGGATAAAAGATATGAAGTGGTTTTTGTGCTAAGGAGGACAAAAATCACGTCAGAAAAGCACGGTGACCTTGTTAATGGGCCTTGAATGCCTGTCTGACGTAGGTGATCAAGAATTTAAAGGGCCACCCATCTACCAGCTTGTGTGACTTTTCTCCTGCCACATCCAAGGCACCCATGTAAGCTGACACAAAGCAAATTGCTGGATGCATCAGGGTGGGGCTGTCCCAGAGGAGTGACACAGTGGCAAGACAGGGTCTCAGAGAGTGTGACTGTGATGCTGATCAGGGTGTCACTCCCTGTGTTTCTCCTGCTGGACGGCCCGATATTCTGAGGCCAGAAGAACAAACCCAGGCCGGATGTGGGAATCCCTTTCGTAAAGTTAGGATGTGGGGGAGGAATGCTTTGCCAGAACAAGGCTTCCCTGACAACAGAGACATTTAATTGGGGCTTCTCTCCCTTTCAAGCTTTTCAAGGATGTTTATATTCCTATCTGGAATAAAAATAATATGATCCCATTTCTCATAACCATATAATTGTTTAAGTCTTTCTTAAAAGAGTTGGAAATGTTTCCCAAAGATCATATTGTTCATTTTTACCCACCAATGAGTGAGGAACGTGTATTGATCATTTCAAAGTGGGGAAATTGAGCATTGAGGTAACTTGCCTGATGGTATGAAGCAAAGCAGTTACAGAGATGGTAAAAGAATGTAGACATTCAGCTTTCTGGTTTCTATTTACCACCTTATATTTCCATGGAGAAAAATTCAGAGAACTCCAACCAAACAGACGCTGAGCTCACATTCTATTCCTAAAGCGGCATGTGGACCATGTTCCTTGGGTGTGCAAAGCTTGCAGAGAGCTAGTGATGACTGTGGTGGGGGCGTGAAAGACAAGGTAATTTTAGTTTGATTTTGGAAGGCATCCATCCCACCTTGTGAGACTCCAAATTCAGTGTCAGTTTGGTGTTTGCTGGGTGGAGGCTTTCAATAACACCATGTCAATCTTGCCCATCAATCAACCTTTTACCCACTCTGTCCTTTCTTTTTTCTCTATATGCAAATTTGACTTAGTTCCTCCCTCAAGAGGCTCTCTTCCGAAAAGCTTTTCCCTGAAACTTCACCAGGGCAGCCCCTCCTTGGGTCATGCTAATATGGCGGCCCTCTGTGCTATTGAAGAGCAAGCACCGAAGTCCCTCCTGCTGTGTGCTTGGAGGTGGGGCACACTAAGTGGCATTCGAAGACATGCTAAATGACCAGCTCTTCTTTAAAAAACAAAGCCCTAACTTGTAGGGTTTGCAAACTTCCATGGTGTAAATTCTCCTCATGACTGGTCCACCCACGTGACAGCACTGCACACCAATTCAGGGAGGAGTGTGCACACCAGGATTTCGAGAGGTGGGGGCAGGTACAAGGTAGCCCTAGCAGGCCGATGGTGTACTAGAGATGCTGGGCCTCTTCCCATTTCTTGGCCTCCCCCATTGCTTGGACCCACAGTTGCTCTCTCTACCTCAGCTTCTACCACTGACTAATGTGGGCTATGGTTTTATCAACTGAAGTTGACAAGATGCCTACTCCGAGCACCATATTTAAAATGGGTGTTCACAGTTCATTCGACATTCCTAATCCCCATACTCCATTCTTGTTTTCCCAGATCCCTGAAAACTGTCATATAATTTACTCATTTATTAGATTTATTGTTTTCCATTTGTCTTCCCCAAATGAATTGCTGCCCCCGAGAGGGCAGGGTTTTTTCTGTTTTAATGATACCCCACATTCTGTGAACAGTGCTTTGAACACAGGTGGTGCTCAGTAAGTATTTGTCGAATGAATGAATGATTGAATGGGAGAGGATGGATTCTACTCTTACTTTCCACCAACCATCGAGGATGGTGCGGATAATACAGACTAAGTAAACGCTGTTGGCCAATCATTTCTGAGAAGTTGGAGAGCAAGTCCTTGACAACCAGAGTGGAAAGTTTCCATTAGACCATGAAACTGCTATCATGGAACAAGCACAGAAATCTTCAGCAGAGGAAATCCAGTGCCTTCCAGTATCAGAGAGCTTGCCAAAAGATTCTTATTCACAGGTTATTAAAGCACTATCTGACTCCCCTCCCCCACTCCTTGGCCAGGAATGGGAGAAAGAATTCATTAAGGTCTCATCAATTTAAATTTGTCTTCAGTAAGCAAAAATCAATGTCATTCTTAAAACTCACTTGGGCTTGCAGGCTGAGCATTTTGATCCTGTAGACTCCTCCTGCTGCTGAACTGATTGCACCTAGCAATGGGGGCCCCAGCAAGACACCTGAGGATGGCTTGAAAGCAGGTGGGCTGTGTTCCCTTTAGACAAGAGGGTGGAAGATGAGGGATGCTCTCAGAACCAACAGATGATTTTTGTTCTGAGGTTTTTATATTTTTTCTGAGGCAACATTTATTGAAGATCTTCTATTTGCTTAGTGGCTTGACTTGCTTGTGGAAAAAGTTATGATCTTAATTTTACAAATGAGGAAACTAAGACTCAACTGAAGCTCTAAAGTGTTTATAGCTACCTAATAACCACATTGAAAACTAGAGCTTAAAAATAACCACTTACTTATTTATCAATTTGCTTATCAGCAATGTATGCTGGGCCCAGACAATTGGCTCCTCAGTTCTCACCTGGACCCATACCTGCACTACTACTGGTCAGCTGCAGGGTATTCTGGCCATTGGCTGAGCTAATGGGGCAACTGGGCTATGTGTCTTGGCTGACCAGTTCCATCCTATTCCATTCTTGCCCTCAGTGGCTGATAACTCCCTGACCCTGGCTGTTTAGAGAACCACTGTTGGCCAAGTCTTGGGTGCCCCTAGCAGCAATGAGATGAAGGGAGGGGGGAAGAGACAGAGAGAGCCTGAGGTAGGAAAGAGGGCAAACCAACAGCCCCCCCCCAAAAGAAAGAGCTGGAATTGGTACCATGTGGCAGTCTGCATTTTACACAACACGTTCATATATGTTATTTGAGCTGTCTAGCAATTTGGGAGGAAGGTGTTATTTCCCCATGTTTTAGGTGAGGAAACTGATGCTCCAATGTGGCAGTGGCTTCACTGGGATCTCAGAGCTGGTACATGGTGGACAGGACTTGGACCCAGTTTCCCACCTGCGCTCTCCACTGCATTGCACACGGGTGGTTCGGGGGGAGGTGGGAAAGGGCCACCCACATTGTGGTGAGAGTCAGCAACAGTGTCACTGGCCACCCCCAGTGAGATGGGCCGGGGCGGGGGTGGGGGTGGGTGGAGATAGGTGGGTCTGGGATGCAGAGGCCAGAGGAAGCAAAGAAACCAAATGGTGTGTTAACTGGGCAGTTCACTGGAGAGGAAAGCAAAATCCACAGCCCAGTCAGCTCTGTAATCCAGGTGAGGGCACGAGACTGCAGCCCGTGGGTAATGCAAAGCCCTCAGGGAGATTACCAGATTTGCTGTGCATCTTTGATCCCCTGGCTGCGGTGTGAAGAATGGACAGGCTAGGGCCAGGACAGAAGGCAGAGAGACCAGGTGGGAGTGGGCAACCAGGAGATAAAGACCCCACGAGCCCAGAGAGGAAACTGAAAGAGGAGCCGATTCGTCAGAGTGACACAGGGAGGGTTAGGGAGATCAGTTCAGGTTGGAATGTAATAATACCTGATGGTGTCAGTCAACACTTACTGTAAGCTATGTGTTGTGCATGTATTGTCTCATTTAATCCTCAAGATAACTCACATTTCTGAGCCCTAGTACATATTCCAAGATCTTGCCAAGAACTTTACATGAATTGACTTTTTCAGTTACCTTATGAGTTAAAGTATTATTATCCCCCATTTTACAGAAGGGAAGACTGAATTTCAGAGAGTTTAAGTAACTTTTCTAAGCTCCACAGTGATGAAGTGGCACAGTTAACACTAGAACCAGTTTGCTAGAGCCGTTCTTTTTGTTTCTTTTCTGTTAGAGCTATTGAATTTAGTAAAGTTGCAGAATAGAAAATCAACATAAAAAACCCTGGTGAATCTATACACAAATAATATGCTACCTAAAAATAAATTAAGAAAATCCCATTTATAATAGCATCAGAAAGTAAAATATTTGCAAATAAAATTAACTGAGGTGATGAAAGATTTGTGCACTGAACACTATAAAACATGGATGAAAGCAATTAAAAAGGACAAATGAAAAGACATCCTGTGTTCATGGAGTTGAGGAATTAATATTGTTAAAGTATCCATAATACACAAAGTAATTCACAGATTCAATGCAATCCCTATCAAAATCCAAGGGCATTTCCACAGAAATATAAAAACAACCCTAAAATTCATATGGAATCACAAAAGACCATGAATCTCTGGAGAGCCCTTGCTGTTAATCACTTAGCACATTGCCCCATGCTGCATATTCAGGGCCCGTGGAATCCAAGATGGGATGTCAGATGGGCAACATGAATGAACTCCAGCAGCAGCGGTTGAAGCTGTAAGACAGAAGCTAGGAGTATAGGCTTGTCATTTATCTGTCTACAGGTGGTTCTCAGAGCCATGGAGGCGAGTGAGCTGAGCAGGTGGCCAGGAGAGGGGTATGGGACAACCTCTGAGGAGTCCCAGGGTTCCCAGGCCCTGACTACAGAGGGAGTGGGGAGGGGACCCTTTCAGGGGATATGGTCTCACCAATCAATACTCCAAAGACCTCAAGGAAGATGAGGTGAGCAGAAGAGGGTCTCAGCACCGTGGAAGTGACCTTGGAAAGAGCCATTGTGGTGGAGCGCAGAGTGGGTTCCCTCAGCAAAGGAAAGGAAGGGGCAGAGAGGGGATTGGGGGTCATTCTGTCACTATTCCAAAAATTGTGGGTGTTTTGAGAAACAGAGTGTTCCCCTTGTAGCACTTGGGCAAGAGGGGGAGGCTTTTCTGCAAAACGGGAGATCTGAGCCCACGCGGGTGACACTGAGTCAGTGGACAGAAGGTGAAGATACAGGAAGGAGAGATTTAGAAATGCAGGGAGGTGTTCTGATCCAGAGTCCAGGTCCTTTTTTGGGGGAAGGGTTTAGATAAGGCAGTTCTTCACCTCTTCCACTGTGACTGGAGGAGAGAGGCATGTGATGGATTGAGACACAGGGGCAGGAGGAGGAGGAGAGGCCCTGTGCCAGGTCTGGGAAGGGAGGACCAGGAACGAGGCTGGGTCCTGGTGGTGAAGGAGGTCTGAAGCAATGGGTCAAAATAACCAGTCTGTTGGCTGGGTCAAGGTCCTGATGAACAGGGAGGCCATGTCAGAGTGCTTATTGGCTCATGTATGTGAGGACGCCACCAGCACTCGACTGTCTGGGTGATGAAGTCTGTTGGTTTGTCCCAAAGCCTTCTCCCCGCTTCAGGGGGGCTGGGCACTAAGACAAAGGAATGAGACTACTGGCAAAAGACTAGGTGAACTGGTAGACCAGATGGGGTCTAGAATGTGAGTGGAAGGAAATGAGAATGGAATGGGGCTGATAGAGAAATTAGAAATTTCAAGGGATTAAAACATCAATGAATCAAAGAACAGGTGTAGTGGGGATTAAAAAGGAAGGACATTGGTAACTTAAAATATGTCTACAAATTCTTCAGCCTGTTCTCCAACAGGGCGAGCCCAGTTCCTCCCTCTTTGAGTTGGGCTGGACCTAAAACTTTCCTTTCAACATGTACAATGAAATCTTTATTAGGTTATAAAGGGCACCTCGCTCTTGGGTGACCTGCTCTGCAGGACTGAGTTGCTTTCATTGAGGACACTGAAGAGTCCCGTGGAGAGGGCCACCTGGTAGGGAAGTGAGGCCTCAGCCAACCACCCCGAACACACCGATGTGGAAGAAACTGACTGCACAGGAGGGGAGAGACGCCTCCGGCTCTGTCGTCTGGGCTGTGGCCAACCGACGGACTCCAGCCAGAACCACCATGTTCAGCTGCTCCTGGATTGCTGACATCAGAAACTCTGTGAATTAATATGCTTTTGTGGCTTTAAGTTGTTAAGTTTTGGGGTAATTTGTTTTGCTGCAACAGATAACAACACAGGCACTGAAAAAGGGAGAATGAGCAAGGGGAGGGAACGTTTGAATTGCTGATTTCAGGGGTTGAACAGTGCTGGGTTCATGGCAAACGGGTCTGACGTGGACTGGAAGTGATGCACACCAGAGTGAGACGTGGGCCGGGTTGTCTGAACAAATAGTGAAATCCGGAGAGGGGCAGAGCTCAGCTTAAAGAAAGGCTCTGAGTCACAGGCTAGGTCTCGAATGAACAGGAATAACTGGGGTGTGGGTAGATGACGCGGGTGAGCTGGGGTAGCTGGCGCGAGCAGGAATCTTTACACCACAATGAGGGAATGATGATGTGAATGCCCCAGAAGCTAAGGAGGAGGACCCCAGTCTCTCTCTGGATTCCAGGTCCTCGAGTGTGGCAGAATGTGCAGAGCACTTAGGAGAGACTTGGAAACTGCTAGGTTTTCCTTAAAGCCAAGAGGCAGGAATCCAGTCAAGCAAGAGGCTAACAGCGTACATGCAGGAAAGTGTGTTGGCTGCGGTGTGGGAGTGCCGGAAGGTAGAGAAGGAAAAGAGGGAGGGAAGGCAGGTGTGTGGGTGCGGGGGAGGGCTGGGGGAGGCCCGGCAAGACGTGTGGTGGTAAATTAAAGCTGAAGCACACTGGAGAGCTGAAGGGACTGGCCTGTGGGTTTCCCAGGATTGGCCTGTGTCCCTGCACCGTGCCAACTTAGTTTATAAGTGGTTCATGCCTATCGCATGCATATTACTGGGGTGCCACAAACACAGGGGCCCCACTTGTTAAACATAGCATTTGGGTCACCCTCATTCAAGACACTGAGCTTACTTTCTCAGTAAAAATTAAACTTGAAGTTTGTTTGCTTCATGTAAAAGATTGTTCTTGCAAAAGCAATTTATTTTTCATGTTGTTTGAAAGAATATATCTAGAAAACAGATATCTAAAGGCAATTTTCCAATTATATATAGGTAGATAATAAATATTTATTAAGGTCTGGTTTTACTTTTGGTTGAAGAAGGTATTCTTTTTATTTGTTTTTAATCCTAAAAGTATCCTATAGAAAATAAGTCAATGTTTGAGACTTAGGTTTTACAGAACAAACACATGTTGCTTAAATATATAAGTATATGCTTACATAACAGGAATATTCTTCAGAGCTGGAGTTGCAATATGTGAAACCATATAAAAATATAAACTTAAAGAAATACCCTAGGTGCTAGTTCTGAAAATGAATAAAAGAAGATATGAGATAGGGAGGGGGAGGTTACTTAGGGTTCACTTAACATGTAGAAACAACTAGAACTAAAGAATCCATTGAGTGCTTTCTGAAAGCAGAACAATGTAGCAGCGTTCTAGACGCTGTGACATCACTTGTAAAAATAGCTGCTTTCACCAACAGATAGCAGTTTATAATGAAGACAGTTTTTTATTTCTTTTGGGAAGAGGGAGGGAAAAGTTGGGGGAAGGAGTGACTACTGACTAAGTGAGATAAATGTTCTAATTGTCCCCAGTCTCTGTGTAAGTAGAAATGTAACTGGCACGAAGCTGCAAGGTCACGTGCATGTTCTCTCATTAAAATATTTAGCAAATAGTTCATTCGATTGTTCTGTGACTGGAAAGTCATTAACATGATGAATTTTATTATCAGCTTACTTTAAACAGATTAGAAGCGATTGACAGTAACAAGACAAAAGTCTCCATGGATGCCTCTATGATGACTTTGATGAGGACGATGAAGCAGTGGCCCCCAGAGACTACTTTGGCCAGGGCTGTGCTGTCTCAAGGCAGAGGGCTGGCACCCACCCTGGACTAGCCTCAGCCTGGCCACATGGTTGGTGACTCTGCTCTCAAAGGTCCTCTGTACCCCATGCTGTCTGCTGTTGCTCGGTGTGTAAAAATCCTCCTTTCCTCCCTTCTTCCTTTCCCTCCTTCCTCCCTTCCCTCCCTCCTTCCCTCCTTCCTTCCTTCCTTCCTTGTGTAAAATTTTGTTGCTTTCAGAGTCACAGAGAACCTTGTTGCTTGTGATGTGCTGGGAAAGTTGGCTCTTGAGAAAGTTTCCACAGTAAAGATGCTCCGGGCTATGGCTAATTTCAAGGTCCCCAATTGAGAAGGAGTTGGGAAGAGCCTTTCATGATCAGCTCTTGAGAGCCAGCAGGCTTTGGCATACCTCCCGTGCTGTGCCTGCTCCACTCCAGATGGCCCCTGCCCTCAGGTACACTTACCAGTCCACAAACAGAGACTTACTCAAAAGGTTTGTATTCCCTTCAAAATAGACATCTCCCTAGAAAGGCTGGAGGCATAGGAGTTCCTCATCCTCTTTCTTTTGCTTCTTGCCTTCTTCCTCCTCCTTCTCCATCTCCATCTCCTGCTCCTCCCTGTCCCCCTCCTCCTCCATCCTTCTCTTCCTTCTTCCTCCTCCTCTTTTTCTTCCTTTCCCTCTTTCTCCCCCTCCACTTCCCCTCCTCCTCCTTCTTATGCTCCCTTTCAGAGTTTACCCAGGACAACTCTATTCCAGACATTGTGCCAGGCACCAGAATGCAAAGTCTGATCAGGATTCATCTCTGGCAGTAGGAGCCCATGTCTAGCTGGTGGAGACCAGCATAGGAAGGCAATTAACATTTACACATTCAGTGACAGAGGGCCGAACAGGGCACACTTGGACTCTGAGGGCAGTGGTTAACTCAATGCAATGCAGAAGTGAATATATAAGGAAAGACTTCAGGGAGGTGCTGCTGCTTGAATTCAGTCATCACAAGTGTCCACATTTGAATTTGTGTTTAAGATTAAATTCATTTCAAGTGGAGCTGAACACTAACAACAACAGTAACAGCAGCTGTCCCTGAGCACATCCTGGGAGTACTGTCATGTCATCCTGACAGCATCCTGAGGAAGCTTATACTCTTAGTATTCCAGGTGAGAAGATTGAGGCACAGGGAGGTTAAGTAGCTGGAAAAATGTGCAGCCAAGATTTGAATTCAGGTACTCTGACTGTAGAGCACAGTATCAACCATTTACAATTTACTGCCTCTGATACTGTCTTTGTAACTAAAAGTTTTTCAGGAGTTCATGCAGGGAAAAAAGGGAGTGACTCAAACCACCACACACGTGCCCCAGAAGCCCTGGGCCAGGGCATCAGTCTTGTATTGGCAGAATGATTCGATGTTGCATGTGGAGCCCGACCTTGGACATATCCGCCCAGCAACAGTCCCTTAGCTCTAAGTGTGGCACTAAATGGCCATGAAGAAATTTTCTGTAACCAATTCCAATAATAATTGCATTAGATACTTATTAAGTGCAGATTACAATAAAGCTGCTGTGTTAACTTCATGTTCAAGTGAACAGAACTGCTTCACAGAGATCAAATGACATTGCATGAAATCGGCATTGAAGATTGCCCGCTGGCCAGGTCTTGGTTTAGTGTGGGCTGGATTACCTTGAACGAGCAAACAAAGCTTTGAAATTATGAATGCCATTTGTACAACATTCCAGGCAAATAGAGGTTCTCTGCCTTACTGTTGTGAAAGTCAAAACTAGGACAGTTTAACTAAAGAGCAGGACCTGAGGCTACAGGGTCTTATGTTTAAATGTGTGTCAACTTATTTAACAACATCTGAATGAGTTTAGCAAAACATGATCTACTAGGTCATTGAGTTGATAATGTTAATTTAAATATTATTGATTTTGTATCTTGATTTGGACTTAATGTGTACATTTGCCTTGGCTTTATAGTTTCATAAAAGGCATAAGATATTTTTCTCCTTTAAATGAATATTACAAATTCCAACTTCTGTCTCATCCTTCATTTAAAAGATTTTTGTTTTTATAGTTTTTTCAATTCTTTAAAACTGGGGTTTGACACTCAGCTAAGATGATCTGTACAGAGCATGGTTCTTGTTTTGGAAGGCTGCCTCTGTCCCTGGTGCTTGCAGGTCACCCCTAAAGACAGTGGTTTCCAGTGTCCTGCTGTGAGCGTGTAGATAAAGCACTTAGAAGTGCATTCAGAGTGGAGAGTCCAACTCCCAGTTACCAGGGCCTTCAGGAAGGTATATGTTTTCAGCTGAGGATGATATTTTCCTAAACAAAGTCAGGGTAATGCTGGTAAGGAAGAGGTAGAGGTGGGTATGGGGCCCTAAGGCACCAGGAAGCAGCAAAGCCTGGTGAAGTGAATGAGTAAATGAGAGAAAGTCAAAGCCACTGTTATGTTTCTCTCTGTGCAATCCCTCCTTCCCACCATTCTTTCCTTGGCACCTTAGAAGCAGAGGTGTGCTGCTAGGAGTAGCGCATGAGGCTCAGTGGGAAGGCGGGAGCCCTGATTTACAATGTTTGCCAATTTCATGGTGGGTTTCAAGCTACCAATGTGCTGTCACCAAACGCAGTGTCGGGAGACATGCTCAATCACACACCATCCCAGGGATATGGCAGGAGTCAATAACCTCAAGTTTACAGAAAATAGTGTGATGTTCTAGTTTGCTTGGGCTGCCACAATAAAATACCATGGACTGGGAGAACTCTCCTGGGCCTGCAGGTGGCTGCCCTCTGGCTGCTTCTTCACATGGCTATCCTGTCTCCCTGTGCATGTCCAGGCTTCCTAGTCTCACAGGGACATTGCCAGATTGGATCAGGGTCATCCTAAGGATCCACTTTCAACTCAGTCATCTCTTTAAAGATCCTGTCTCCAAGTACAGCCACATTCTGAGGTGCTGGGGGTTAACACATGAGTATGGGGTGGGCACAATTCAGCCCTGAGTAAATGCAATAAAATAATTAGGAAGTGATGGGTTTTGAAAATTTCCTTTGTTTCATTTTATTTTTATTCCCACCCAAGGACATGCTTATTGACTTTAGAGGGAAGGGACGGGAAGGAGAGAGAGTGGGAGAGAAACATCAATGTGGCCTCTTGCACGCACCCAGACCTGGAACTGAATTTGCAACCCAGGCAGGTGCCCTGACCAGGAATCAGACCCACCACCTTTTGGCTTACTGGACGATATCCCAACTAACTGAGCCATACTGGCCAGGGTTCCTTTGTTTTTAATAGCATTTATTGAATTACAAGTTTATAGAATTGAAGTCTTAATAAGGGCTATGTTTAACAGCTGACTTAAAAATCTCCTGAAGATATAAAGATCATCTCTATGAGGCAGTTTGAACTGATTCTGGCTCTGCTTTAAAAGAAAATAAAAGCTTAAGCAAACCCCCTACCCATGAGGGTGTCAATTTTTCTAAGGGTTTCTTTCAGGCAATGGTTTCATTATTGTGAGGAAATGAAATAATTCCCAGGATCATCTAGCTGTAATATTCTTTCATTTTTGTAAAAGATACTAATAGCTAGAAGTTTCATGATGATGTACAATAAAACAAAAAACTCACCTTATCCCACATGGTATTTATTTTTTACGTTTATTTTTATAAAAGATTTTATTTATTTATTTTTAGAGAGAGGGGAAAGGAGGGAAAAAGAGAGGGAGAGAAACATCAATGTGTGGTTGCCTCTCGCATGTCCCCTACTGGGGACCTGGTCCACAACCCAGGCATGTGCCCTGACTGGGAATAGAACTGGTGACCCTTTGCTTTGCAGGCCGGTTCTCAATCCACTGAGCCACACCAGCCAGGGATCACACAGTATTTAAAAAGTCTTTACTGAGTATATGCTATGGGCTGAATGTTTGCATCAACCCCAGTTGAAACCCTAATTCCCAATATGATAGTATTTGCAGGCAATTAGATTTAGATGGGGTGATTTACATGGAGTGTCCATGAATTGAGTTAGTGTCCTTACAAGAAGTGACATGGGAGAGAGTCTCTCTCTCTCTGTTTCTGTCTCTGCCTCTCTCCTTCACATGGCAGGATATAGTAGGAAGTCTGCCATCTGAAAACCAGGAAGACAGCCCTTAACAAGAACCCTGATCCTGGACTTTGAGCCTCCAGAATGGTGAGAAATGTCTGTTGTTCAAGCCACTCAGTCTGTGGTTTTCTGTTGCAGCAGTCGGGAGAGACTAAGACAGTGCCCACCAGGCACCATGTGGACAATGGAGATACAGAGAGGACAAGGCAGACAGACATGACCCCTCTTCTGATGGAAGTTACATCAAACAAAGAGTCATTTAAGTAACACATGATGGGTGTTCTGGCTGCTGGCAAGAACAGGTACAGAGCCCTGTGCAAGCATTGAATGGGAGGAGCTGATTTCATGTAGGAGGTCATGGGAGACTTACCCTGGGAGATGATACTTAACCTGTGTTATGGACCGAATTGTGTTCTCCTCACCCCAAATTCATGTGCTGAAGCCCTGCCCCCTGGACCTCACAGTGTGACTGTCTTTGGAGATAAGGCCTTTAAACAGGTGTAATGAGTCATTAGGGTGGGCCCTGATCCATCTGACTTGTGTCCTTATACGAAGAGGGACTTTGACCACACAGAGGAGATACCAGGGACGCACACAGGAGGAAAGGCCATATGAGCACACAGAGAGGTGGCTCTTTGGAAGACTAGGAGAGAGGCCTCAGCAGAAACTGAACCTACAACACTTTGATCTTGGACTAGCAGCCTCCTGAACTGTGAGAACATATGTAGCTGTTGTTTAAACTGCCCAGTCTGTGGTATTTTGTTACAGCAGCCCAAGCTGACTAATGCAACCTGCAGTCCTGAGCTGAGTAGGGGCTGGCTACACTCAGAGGTGACAGGAGGGCCTTCTAAACAAAGGAAGACATTTGGTGGTGACAGGGGAACTCAAGAGTTAAAGATTTTAGCCTTACTCGACAGGCTTAGTGATTAATGCCTGTGGAAAGCTGTTCCAGGAACTGGAGTGCATGACCACATGACTCCAGGAGGTTGGCTAGCCATTCAAACTTTGTGCCCCAGGGGGTCTGCAAGGGATGGGGATGATAGCTGAGTTGTTGATCAACAGATAAAGAAATACTAGGAAAGTCCTCCCCAGAGTGCAACTCTTATCTGATTAGTCTTTTTTCCCCAAACCCCTTACTTAGCCTTTTCTTCTCCTTATAAAAAGTTGGTTTGAGCTGTGATGTGAAGGTTTTTGAGGGTGCACAACCTGCTGTCTTCTCAGACCACTGGCATCTGAATACAGCACCCACAAGGATTCAATGCTTGTCTCTACTTTTTGGTTCTGGTAGTGACAGGCATCATGAATGCCAACTTTTCTGGTTTCGGTGGGATCTTCAAAGCAACTGATGAAAGGTTCATAGTCTAACATAGAATCGTGGTTAGAGTGTGGGCCCTAAAGTGGAAAGCGGTAGACTCAACTCAACGTTGGGCGAGTTATCTGACTCTCAGTGCTGCTGTTTCCTCATTTATGAAATGCAGCTGATACTGGATCCTGTTGTAGGCTTGCTAAAGGGGGGATTGAAGTGCTTAGCTGTAAACTATTTAGCTCAGTGCCTGGCACTCAGTGCTGGAAAAGTTCAAACAATGTTAGATAGTGCTGATTACTGAGAATAACTCATCATCCTGAACGTTTAGTTGGAACGTTACCTAGAGTGTCAAGTCTTTACTGGTACCATTCCAACCCGAGTAAAATCATTTTCTCTCCCTTATTGGGAAGGAAGACCATCTGTTCCAAAAATCTGGATTCTCCATTTTGTGTGACTGTGGGTTTGGATTTTGTCCTGGTGTCTTTTGCTATAGGCCTGGGAAAACTATCGTTTGAAAAAAAGAAGTAAAATTAGGCCTTTGAGGAGTGAGGACTAGCTAGGCTGTGGGTAGAAACCCTGACGGGGAAATGGTACCAGGAGATGGACTTAAACTCTGACAGGAAGTGCCAAGGGGAAGGGGATAGCGACTCTGGGGGCACCATGCAGTGCGAAGAGCGTTAGGGTGCTCTTGAAAACAGCACCCTGTGACACCAGAAGGTAGTGAAGAGAGCATGGGCTTTATTCACTCATTCAACACATTTACTGAGCAGCATCCCATGTATTTATGGGCTAGGGGGTCTAAGGATCAGTTGCTCCCTCTCTGCATTTCAGGTTACACATGTATAAATTGAGGACAATTGTACCTGTTGCCAGGTTGGTTTAAAGTTTAAGCAGGGTGAGGACATGGAAGCTTGGCAGGTGTTAATGTCACTTAATCCTCTCATCAGAGCCAGTGACAGCTGATTATTTCATTTCTTCCTTGCACAGACAATGCGGGGAGGGGCTTCTGAAACACTGTCCACACCCTGCCTTGGTTCATTAAGTTATTGTGAAATGAGAGGGGCAGGACTTCCCTGGGGCAGTTTCTCCTGGACCTGGCACATGAACAATTCGCAGGCAACTGCACTGGCCTCTGGAATGACTGTGGCATTTTAATAACACAGGAAAGGTGAGATTCATGACATAACTTTTCTGCTTCTGGCCATGGTCTCTTCCTGTACCTTGAGCAAAACAAGTTCCCAGTAACACAGGATTATGTTGTTTCAACATACTTTTTCTATCAGTTAGAACTAGGTTTATCTGCATGAAGTAGAAACACTTCCTGCACACACACACCCTCAATTTAGTCTTATATAAAGTACAATTCCATTTCCTTTTCATGTAGAAGATTAGAGGTAGGCATTCCAGGGCTCATGCAGTTAGCTCCATGAAGCTGGCAGACTGGTGCCAGCCTGCAGCTCCACCCTAGAGTGGCCTCCTGGTCCATGCTGACTACCAGTGCTGCAGTCATCATATCCACATTCAGGCAGCAAGATGGAGGAATAGGGCCCTGGCCAGTAGCTCCGTTGGTCAGAGCATTGTCCCAACATGCCAAGGCTGTGGGTTCGATGCCCCTGTCAGGACACATGCAAGCAGCAACCAATGGATGTATCAATAAGTAGAAAAACAAATCAATATTTCTCTCTCCTAAAAATCAATAAGTAGATTTTTTTTTAAAAGATGGTACCTGAAAAGCTGGAGTTTGTGCTGCCTATCACTACCAGACCCAATAAACAGAGACAGGGATTGAATCTTCATAGGCACTCTATTCAGTTGGTGGGTGATCTGAGAAGATGGCGGGTTTGTACCCTAACAGACCATCTTAAATTCCACTTTCAACTGACCCTTTTTATAAGGAGAAGAAAAGTGCAGGTAAGGGGTTTGGAATTCAGGGGAAAGGGTTAACCAGATAAAAGCAGCAGCATTCTTTCATTTGTGCTCTGGACGGTTGTCTTTATTTGTGTCCTGGGTGGTAGCTTTCTTGCCCTGGAGCACAATTGCTCAGATACAATGTTGATTGCTTGCAGTCCTTCTGGATGCAAAAGTGGAACTGCTTATAGTCTCCTGGAATCAGGGTGAGTCATACCTTCAGTTCCTGAAACAATAGCTTTTTACATGCATTGATTGCCAAGCTTATTAGCTATTACCCGAAACTAAAAGTTTTCCAAAACTTGAGTGCCCCATCAGATGGAGGAATGGGGAGAAGAGCATTCTTTTCTTTAAAAAAAAGGCCTTTTCTAAAAATAAGTAAATAAAAATAAGACTTTCCCAAGTCCCACGCACTGCTTCTAAGGCACATGGCCTCTGCAAAGAAGGCGGGCAAATGAAACCTAGGATACTAACTTGGAGGAGGAAAGGGAGGAAAGTTGGCCAGTTGCAAGCTCTCTCAACTCTTCCGTTCCGGAGAAGACCACCCACAGCTGTTTTTCCCTTCTGGGTTTCTCCTGGCCTGCACAGAACAGAAACCATCGTTCACGTCTAGCGGTCTTAAACTGAGGGAAACGGAAGTGCCGGTACTAATGTTTTTCTTCCTAGGCCAAACAAAAGAGGAAGTGACATCATTCCCCTGCCTACGCACTTGTGGTCTCCTCCATGCAGGTGTGCAGAGCTCCCATTAGAATTGCCCTCTGAACCACCATCAAAGGATTGAGTCCTGACATCAATCCCTGGGCGTTGTGCGCTTGGCCCCTGGATGGTTGCTGCTGTCACAGAGCCAGAGCATTTCACCTGATGCAAGAGTGGCAGCTCTCAGGACAGGGGACCATGTCACACACTAGGGTCTCCTGGGTGAAGGACCGGGTTCTTTTGGGGCCTGGACCTGCATTTATTCACTTAATGATTACATCTCAAGAATGAATGTTCACTTCTTCTCTTTCACACAATAAAATAAAGATTAATAAAATAATTGGCAGGTGTGGCAAATTCAAAGTCACAACATTTTGCAGGATCCCCATTATGTACTAATCCAGTTATGGGCCACGGTAGAATCGAAGCCAGAATTTAAGATGGTGATTGGGGTGAGCGAATGGGGATAAGAGTCAGTGCCAGAAAGCCTGGCCAAGACCTGGTGTCGTCAATATGCTCTGGGTGAGCTTTGTCAGGGTAGTTGGGGATGCGGGCTGTGAAAGGACTCACAAAGAGAAGAAAGTGTAGAGAGGAGAGAGGGCCCATTGGAGTGGAGAGATACACCAGCATTGAGGGGTGGGAGCTTTGAGTTTTTATTGGATTATAATTAGATTTTAAAAAGGCCTGGGGTTACTGTTGTGTGTCCCTGGGCTGTTGGGGCACTGTACCCAGAGTCTGCAGTTCCAATATTGTCTTCCATCTGTGGCTGTAGGGGTGATGAGTTATGTTCTTGCTTTCCAGTAATTTCCAGTCCTGTAGACGGAAGCCTAGTAGAGTAAAACAGCAGTCATGTTTTACTGGGTGAAACATGGCCTGCTAGGCAAATGGTGCCACAATAGCAAATGGCTCTGGCTTTGTCCTTTCAAACATGAGCTGTTGTCTTCATCTTTAGAATGATGATACAAAGGTCTAGTTCACAGTGCCATTTTAGCATTAAATTAGGTGACACGTGGGAAACCCCTAACACAGGGTCTGGTCCAGGAGAATTCAATCATCCCCCTCCACCCCAGAGTGACAGAGAATAAAGGAATATGAGTGAAAGGAGGAGAGGGTATGAATAGTTGAGGTGCAAGCTGCTTTACATGGGCCCTGAACAACCCACAAGTCGGATTCGGTAAACCTCTTGGATGCTAGCAAGCTAGCCACCCATTCTATGTGATTTCATTCTACTTTTAGACCAGTTCTGTTCAGCAGACATAGCTTGTTTATAAGACATGTCGAAAAGTTATTTTTTAACTACTGTACTTTAAATTTTTTAAAGGTTATAAATAGTATTTTATGTTCCAAAAAGGAAACATATAAAAAATGTCAGTGAGCGCATTGAACCCCTGATCGGTTTTTCCCTTTCCCCCTCATGTCCCCACCTCTCCCTACCCCCAGAGACAGTGGGTGGCCAGTTTTTTAAAGTATTTGGCTCACAAAGGTGCTAACACAGGACCCAAAATGAGCTCCTGTGAAATGCCCTCCCCCCACCCCCAGACACTGGGAGTCTCTGGCTGTCCCTGGGAGCCCCCCTAAGGAGCACACTGTGCTACCTGTGCCCACCTTCTGCCCCGCACTGCCCAGCTGACTCACTGGCTCACTCACAGTGGGTGTGTGGGAAAGAGGCAGCCAGAGCAAGAACCCAAATGACTCAGAGCAGGAGCATCATCGCACAGGACCTGCAGACTTGAGCTCTCTAAGGACCAGGAGCATCGTTTCCCTACAAATACCCTGTCATGTACTTTTGGGTTTTCATCTGAAGAAGGGGAAATTAGCTGAGAGCTCCAGATTGTGGTGGCTGTTAAACAGGAGACTGTGTGAAGGGGCCCGATGTGGCGTTTAGTGCGGAGAGAATGTGCACGTGGCCTCCAGCCCCCAAATGCAGCCCTGGATCCTCCACCCATTCCTTCGGCAAGTACTATGGAAAGCCTAGAACGTTCTTGGTATGATTATATACCCAGGTGGGCAAAAGTAGGTTTTATCCCTGCATTATTATTTATTAATGATTGTGTTATTTTCCATACAAACAACTGTAAACCTACTTTTGTCCCACCTCGCACATTACTTTATCTAACCCTCAGAGTTGTTGACTAGGGTGAGTTGAATGAGGTGCTCACCTTTTCTGCCAAATTAAAAAAAATTATTTATTGATTTGAGAGAGAGGGAGGAAGGTGGGGAGAGAGAAAAAACATTAACTTCCTGTTCTACCTGTTCATGCACTCACTGGTCAAATCTTGCATGTGCCCTGAGGGGGGAGCAAACAACAACCTTGATGTAAACACGCAACACTGACCAACAGAGCTGCCTGGCCAGGGCTCTTCTGCCAAACTGAAGGGAGGAGGTGCTGAAAAGCCCACCTCAACTCAGTAATCAGGATAAATAATATTTCAATGCAATTTTTTACTCACAAAATAAAAATTAATGCCAAAAAATCAATGATGAGAAAAATATGGAGACTTTAAATAAAGACAGGATATCTGTCTTAGTGACTTTTTCCTTTGGCCCCAGCTCCGCAATGGCTGTGCACGGCCTTGTTAATGCTCTTACACCCTGTGGTCAGACCATTTTGTAGATTGGAACTCAAAAGAGCTGAGTAACTTCTAGTAACTGGAAG
This sequence comes from Phyllostomus discolor, assembly GCF_004126475.2. NCBI lineage: Eukaryota > Metazoa > Chordata > Mammalia > Chiroptera > Phyllostomidae > Phyllostomus > Phyllostomus discolor. The sequence goes on along the minus strand of NC_040910.2, from coordinate 55,052,671 downwards.
GGAGGAACTTGAACCCCATTGTCTCTGCTTTTTTCATAGAACTACAGCCACTTCGTTTCTTAGGGCTGATGATGTTTCTAGGACCCAACTCTGCCTTCTCCAAAGGATGTGTGACTTTGTGTTCCAGACAACTGGTCCTTTTAGCCTCTGGAGTGGCTGCTTTTCAGAGGAGCTGAAACCAGGAAATCCGGCACTTGTGCTGCCTATCACCTACCAGACCCGATAAGCAGAGACAGGGATTGAATCTTCATGGGCACTCTATTCAGATGGTTGGTAATCTGAGAAGATGGCAGGTTTGTACCCTAACAGACCGTCTTAAATTCCATTTTCAACTGACCCTTTTTATAAGGAGAAGAAAAGTGCAGGTAAGGGGTTTGGAATTCAGGGGAAAGAGTTAACCAGGTAAAGAGCTGCAGCATTCTTTCACCTGTGCCCTGGACAGTGGTCTTTGTCTGTGCCCTGGGTGGTGGTATTTATCTGTGCCCCAGGCTGTAGGCATCACCCCCTACAGTACAATGGCTCAGATGCCATCTTGATTGCTTGAGACCTTCTGGGGCACAAAGATGGAACTGCTTATGGTTTCCTAGAGTCAAGGTGGGCCATACTTTCAGTTCCTGAAACACTAGCTTTGTACTCATATTGATTGCTACTTATTAGCTCCTATCTGAACCTAAATTTTTCCAACATTTGAGCGCCCTTCAGTGCCAGAAGGAGAGGGTCTGCGACTGCCCTTAGGGCGTCCATCACTTTGCAAGCCTCCCTCCTCTTGTTGGGGTGGCAGCGGGTGAGCAAAACATTTCCCTCAGTGTGAGTGACAAACATACCGAGAAGGAATCACCCCAGGCCTTACAGCCATGTAGATCGCTGGCAGAGTGCTTTTCTCAGGACTGAGAATCAGATACTTAAAGTAAAATCAAACGTAAGAACCCACTGTGAGAGGAAGGAAGGGGTAAGAATGGTGTTTACAAACTCAGCTGTGTTTTCATTGCCAACAAGCCTGTGGAAAACCGAGTGTTGTTTCCAGCACAGCAGGCTGGCTAAGGAGGAGGGGAGGCAGCGGGTGGGAGGCTGGAAGGCCGCAGAGGGCTGCAGACACCCCTTTCCCGGGTGCAGACTAGGTCTCGGGTCTGGGCCCGCGCTGGGATGACCACGCCCAACGCCAGCCTGCAACGCCGGCGCACACTGCCACCTAGGGAGCTCGGAAGGCAAGTCAGCCTCGGGCCCTGTGGTCCCGCGCAAGCTGCCTGGTCTTGGCAGCAGAGCAAATTCAGCTCTAGGACAAGATTCCTGCACAGACCTCCCGAGCCATCACCATCAACGAAGGCTGAATCTTTCCTTGGGCAATAGAATAGGTACTAAAAGCCAAGTATCTTCACCAACTTTCTCTAGTGAACCTTATCTCCCAGCTCAGCAGAGGCCCTGCACTTTGGCCCTGCACCTTCCTGCTCTAAATGCACCTTTAGGTCCTGTAAGTTCAATTTGCGCTCCCAGTTACTGTCGGGACAGACCAGTTGGGCAGTGAAAAAAGCTGATAGGAACAAAATTGACTCCTTTGAAATATGGTGCTGGGGGAGAGCTCTAGGGAGGCCAGGGGCCACCAGAAAGACCAACAAGTGGGTCTCTGAGCAAATGAAGCATGAAATGTGGCTGGAGGCAAAAATGACAAAACTGAAGCTGTCCTACTTTGGTACATCACGAGAAGGCAGAGTTCTTCGGAAAAGACACTAATGATGGGAAAAAATAGAAGGCTGAAGGAAAAGAGGAAGACCAAATATCAGAGGGAGTGACCCCATCAAAGCAGCTGTGGGCCTGAGTCTGCAGGAGCCAAACAGGGCTGCTGAGGACAGGACACTGTGGACGTCTCATGCACAGGGTCCCCAGGAGTTGGAGCCCACTTTTTCGATCTCTGGACCAATTTGCTCTCCTTCTGATTATCAAATAAAAAAAATTGTTCATATTACTTGATAACTGCCTGGGGACAAAGCTCAGTGCTATGTGTTTTGCGTGCACAATTTTTTCTAACTTTCCCCCAAATCTTTAAGCTCCTGCTAGTATTATCTTCATGCCATGATGAGAGAACAGCTTAGAAACATTATGTAAATTTATCCAGGGTGACTCGGCTAGTAAGATATGATGCCAGATTTTAAACCTGGGGCCTATAACCCCACCCCCTCAATTATATTTCCTGAGAAACTGACTAGACCTCATCCAATGTTTAGGTATTGAGCATATACACAGGACACGTGCTCTGTTTAGGGCTTATACGTATTTTATAATCTTCAACTCTTATATGAGAGCTCTGTAAAGTGCATACAAATGATAAGACTATTTTGTAAAGAGATATAACTAGGCTCAAAGAAGTTACCTGTCTTCTTTCATTGGCCATTGTGTCTGGATGCAGTGCTTGGAGGTTGGGTAGGACAGAGAGATGGAAAGAACTTTTATGATTGCTAATATTCTTGAGCCACTGAATTCACTGGCAACCTGAAGCTACCCTACCTCTGGTTCCCTGTCATGGGAAATGACAGATACACTTTTTTTTTTTTTTAAGGATTTAACTTAGCGTTGCTGTTTGTGGATGAAAGTGCAGCAGCTGACATAACTGGGACTCAGACACAGGTCTGTCGGCCCCAGGAGCTGCTGGACAAGATTTTTAGGCTACCATTCTACACTGTTTTATTAAACAACCAAAAAGTTGCAAGTTCCCCAGGGAGAAGTAGACTTTTACATGTGGAGCTGTGTGGTGGGAAGAACCAGGAGGCCTAGAGTTTCGTCTTGACTCTTCCTTAGGTTGATGAGGAGAAAATTCTGAGTCGTCCCAAATGAAATTACAGCAGGCCATAGGGTGGAAGGGGGGACATAAAGGGGTTAATCAGTTAACAATTGCAGTGCAAAACCAGCAAAAGGCTGCTTACTTCTCAGTGCAGTTTGGAATGATTCAATTAACTTCCAGGGGACTACTCAGGAGATTATCCAAAGGAGAGAGGAGCTGGGCACTGTGGAACCTCAGGGGTCTCTGTCTTTTGTTTACACATGACTCCCTGGTCTAGCCCAGATCCAGCCCCCTTCCCCTTCTCCCATTCCTTTTGTCTATTAGCTAATGTAAATAATTTTAGGATGGCTTGCATCTTTCTCCCACCATACTTGATGCTTAAAAAAACACTTGCAAAACTCCTGACAGACATGTCTTTCCTCCCTAGCCCTGTTGCTGGGGGTTAGACTCTATGCCCCAAGACCAGTCTCAGTCTTTCTCTCTTTTGTGGCTAGCAATGGCTTAGAATACCCTTTCTTTTAAAAAGACATTCCAACTAGCTTGGAAGTTAAACATTTTTGTTTCACAAGTTGCTTCCTGGCTCATCATGGAGCTAAGACACAAACGAATAAAATACTGTAGTGAGAAACATTGTATACTAAAATGGAACAGTCAAGGCAATGAATGTCTTTGAAAGCCTCAGAAAGAGTAGATAGTACCTACATCTGGCTAATGAGTGTTCTGCAAAAGTAAAAGATACAATAAAACAACAGCAACAAAAAGGCCCATCCTTGCTCTGGCCGGTGTGTCTCAGGTGGTTGGAATATTGTCCTGTAACTAAAGGGTTGTGGGTTGGATTCCCGGTCAGGGCACACACCTAGGTTGCAGGTTCAATCCCCGATTGGAGTAAATACAATTCCTGGTCCAGGCACATGCAGGAGGCAACCAGTCAAAGTTTCTCTCTCACATTGGCATCTCTCTCTCTCTCTCTGCCTCTCTCTCCCTTCCTCTTTTTCTAAAAAGCAATAAAAAAGTGTCCAAGTGCCCTTGGGTAAGGATAAAAAAAACGGTCCCTCCTTGTTAACCTCTCTTGTTCTAAATTCTGAATAGGGAGAATACCTTATATCCAGCTCCCTCTAGAGCACAGTGAAAGGAGCAATGTCATTCAGTGGCATAGAGGGACAGGTGGACCATCTGCGTGCCTGGGGAATGGCAGACTTGGACTTATAAAATAAACATGCTATTTAATAATACCTCATTAACAGTTGTCAAGGAAATAAGATCCATTCACATGTACTTCAAGGTAAAACCACGTAGAACAAAGTAATCTTCCCCTGAGGACTGAGGCGGAGTTTTCCCTTTGAACTGTGCAGTGTCTCGGGCCACCTGCTTGTCATCAGGGGACCCGGAAAATCATGGTTTCAGGGGGATAGAGGGCTAAGTATGCTGGCTCCGACCTGATCGAAGTTGCTGGGAATACATTTTAATAGCTTGGGCCAACGAGCCTGTAAATGCTCCCTGGGCACACCCTAAGTGAGAGGCTTTGACAACCTGGTCTCCAGGGAATTAAAGCCCAGAACTGGTGGGGTGGGCCAGCAGGGTGGTTGGACCTGATTTTGTGTCAAGCTCCTGTCTTTATTTTTAAATAAGATTTCATTTATTTTTAGAGAGGGGAAGGGAGTGAGAAAGAGAGGGAGAGAAATATCAATGTGTGATTGCCTCTTGTGTGCCCCCTACTGGGGACCTGGTTTGTAACCCAGGCATGTGCCCCGACTGGGAATCCAGCCAGCGGACCCTTTGGTCCACAGGCCAGCACTCAATCCACTGAGCCACACCAGCCAAAGCTAGCTCCTGTCTTTTACATCAGTTACGTCAGTGCCTTGTGCCTGCCTTCACTTATCTATTAATAGAACGGGCGTTCAAATGTTTTCTTGCTTCCCAGAAAGTTGTCGAGGGCAACTTCATCTGTAACATAACTTGAGATATAGGCATTGTGTGAGTACATTAATTTACCTGTGCTATTTATTTTCTTTGGACGGTAAGACCATTCTGAAACAAATTGCTTTAGCTCCTAACCCTTCATTTGAATGACAAATTAATAATAGTGGAGCCTTATAAAATCAACAGAGATACAGGTCACCGAAGCGTGGCTCCAGGTGTTCTTTTTTAGAGGCACTTAGAGGGGGCACATTATTTAAAATACACATGGCTGGGGCCCACCCAGACCTACAGACTCAGAATGTTAGGAGGTTAGAGCCTAGAAGCCTGACTTTCACAAGCTCCTCCAATGGATCATGTGTAAACTAACATTTGAGAGCCACAGGTTTAGTCATTGGAAAATGAGATAGAACAGAACCTGGAGGGCAAGCCATGGGTGACGGTGTTGTTACAGGATGGCATGTGGAAGTCTCCCTTGCCTACTTCTGCCCATGGTTCTTATACCTGAGGGAGTCTGGTTCCTGACTGAGCCCAGAGCCCTGGGCGTCTGGTGCCCTTAGTGGTGGGGAAGGACAGAGACAGCCGCTGACACTAACGGCCCTCCATCATCCTTCAAAACCCAGCCTACCCATTACTGACTCTGGGCAGCCTTAACTAGCCTTTGCTGCTTTTATCTCTGGTGTAATTTTGTTTGTTATTTTAAAAATTATTTTGAATTGTGCTAAACTACATGTAACACACAGTTTATCATCTTAACCAGCTCAGTTCAGTGGCAGTAAGTGCATTCATGTTCTTGTGCAGCCATCACCACCCGCCATCTGCAGAATGGAAACTCTGTCCTCATGAAACACAAACTCCCCACTTGCCCATCCTCCCAGCCCCTGGCGACCCTCGTTCTACTTTCTGTCTCTGTGAACATAACTCCTCCTGGCACTGCATATAAGTGGAATCACACAGTATATGTCTTTTTGTGACTGGCTCACTTCATTGAGCATCACGTCCTCAACATTCATCCATGCTGTGCCCTGTGCCAAGATTTCTTTCCTCTGTGAGGCTGACGGATATTTCACTGCATGTATGTTGCACACCACATCTTGTGTATCTCCTCCTCTGTGGATGGACACCTGGGTGGCTCCCATGTTTTGGCTGTTGTGAACAGTGCTGCTGTGAACCTGGGGTGTACAAATAACTTTTTGAGACTCCACTTTCAATTCTTCTAATTCAGGGTGCAACTGTAGGATCATATGGTAATTTTTTGTTTTCCATGGTGACTCTCTGGTGTAATGTTGCATTGATTTGTGTGATTATTTGCTAGCCTTCCCCAGAGCAGGAATCCTGTTGATTTTTCTACCTGACCCTCCATATCTCAGGATCTAGAACAAGAATGCTGGGACAGAGCAGTCATTGGAATGGCTGGTAGACTTGATGAACGAACCAGCATTGTGCCCCTGATCTTAGACAAAAGGCCGAGAAGCAATATGAGTCAGCCTCTGGGAGAGACTCAGTCTCTGCAGTTAATGAGTTTACTAATTAGTTGGTGGGATGTGGTGCACACAAGACAGTGAGCAAGTAAAGGAAGGATGTAATTATGTACTAAACTGTGGTTCTGCTTCTAAGCATAAGGAGGAGTTGAGAGAAGGAGATATTTTTGTGGGAGGGAGCAGTCAAAGAAACATGGGTAGGTTTGGAAGAGAAGGAAGAAAGGCAATTTAGGGAGAGGAAACAGTCTTTCTCTTCCCCCCAACCCCCAGTTCTATTAAAGTATAATTGACAAATAAAAATTGCATATGTTAAAGGTGTACAACATAATGTTTCGATGTACATATACATTGTGAAATGATCACCAAAATCAAGCTAATTAACATACCCATCCCTTTACATAGTTGCTTTTTTTTGGTGAGTACAGTGAGAACACATCGTATCTACCCATTTAGCAAACTTCAAGTATTCAGAACAGTGCTGTCAACTACAGTCACCCTGCTGCGCATCAGGTCTCCGGAACTCACTTGTCCCGCGTGACTGAAACTTGGTCGCCGTGGCCCAGCACCTCCCCACTTCTCACTCCCTCTCGCCCCTGCAACCACGGTTCCATTCTCTGCCTCTGTGACTGTTTTAGATTCTACATATAAGTGAGATTAAGCAGTTTTTTTTCTTCTGTGCTTGGCTTATGTCACTTAACATAATGTCCTCCAGGCTCATCTATGTTGTTGCAAATAGCAGGATTTTCATTTTATTAGGACTGAAGAATATTCCATTGTATATATGTATATGCCACATTTTCTTTAACCATTCATCTATTGGTAAACACTTAGGTGGTGTCCATGTCGTGGCTACAGTGAGTAGTGCTGCAGTGAGCGTGAAAGTGCAGAATATCTCTTCCAGATACTGATTTCTTTCCTGTTGGATATATATGGAGAAATGAGATTGCTAGATCAGATGGCAGTTCTATTTTTAAGTTTCTGAGGAACCTCCATACTGTTTCTCATAATGGCTGCATCAGTCTACATTCCCAACAGTGCACAAGGGGAGGAAGCAGTCTTCACTTGTGATTTTTTTCCCTGGGGTCCACGTTGGAGGGCTGGTTGCAGGCTTCACTAAGGACTCTGAAGACATCAGCTCAGGGGCTGCAGTAGGCAATGTGGATTAGGAGTAGGCATGGAGAGTCCCTAGCACGCTGCCCCCATGGGCCCCTGCAGTGGGAAACACAGCAACAAGTCCCACTTGACAATTCAGCAGGTGGGCAGTGCAAGGGGATCTAGCACATCCGGTTCTAGGAAATACTGCCTGGCTCCACACCCTGGTCCAGGGCCTGGCAGAAGGAAGAAGGCATGGCCCCATCTAACAGGGTTGGGGGCTCAGGCAGGAACTGTGGATGGGGGTGGGGAACACGGCATTTTCCTCAGGCCCAGACACAAGATGAAAACAACACCAGAAGGCGTGGTCTCTTTAAGCTTTGAACCGTCCCAAACCCATGCCATGGGAAGGATGCTAAGGGCTGCGGCTGGGGACATCTTTGTGTCCTCTTTGGCTCGTGTGGATGAGCCCAGGGCTGGGGCAGGGCTGTGTCTGCAAGGAGGGGTGCAGCCAGCTGCTGTGGGGAGGCAGGGGAAGAAGGCAGGCAAGAGGATCAGGTGAGAGGAGCAACATAAAAACAGGTAAACAGGTGTGTGGGGAATGAGGCGGAGGAGGGGCCTGACTGGCTGAGAGGCCACAGATGGTGTTGGGGGAGGAGGCAGGGGGTTGGGAGGGTGCCAGGGCTAACACAGGATGCTGTGGAGATGGGGGGAGGTGCGGGGGATGGGGTGGTGGGCAACTGGAGAGCAGGTGGAGGCACTCTCCTACTTCACACACCTCTCCCTGCAGTGTGGAGGGAAACAAATCATCTCTTAATATTGGAGCTCAGAATTCCTAGGGAAGAGAACAGTCTCTTCAACAAAGACCTTAATGGAGCCACCTGGTTGTGAAAAAACAGCGCTCAGGGCCTCTGTGGCCAGGGCCAGGTGGGAGTCAGTGTCAGCTAATTAGCAATGCCAAAGAAAGGAACAGAAATTTTTGATTTGAGGAGTGAGAAAGTTCTGGAAGAACTCTAGGAAAAACAAGGGTGAGTGGTGGTGTTGTAGTGTGGGTTTTCTAGGAAGCAAACAGTGAGAAAGAAGTTAGTGTTCAGGACGTCTGTTAAGCAGTGCTTGCCAGGTTAAGGCTAAGGGGGGAAGGAGGATGAACACAGGGAGGAGCTGAGCTGTGCCCCACAGCCTCAGGGGACCATGAGGGGCAGTCTGGTGCCAAAATGGCCTGTTAGAATCATTCCCAGTTGGGCTGAAATGACTAGGCTTTCACAGGCCCTCCTCCGTCAGTCATCGGACTTGGGTCTCCTCTGAAGGGGTCGCCTCTGAAGGGGTCGCCTTGGGCCCAGTGTGATTGAGGTGCCTGTGGAGGAGACAACCACTGAAGGTGGGCCACTCAGCAGCTGGCGCAGGAGATGCTTTCTTGAAGGACGTCCGGGTTGAGCAGATCTCCATGTTCCACACTGGCCGGGGCTTTGGGACGAGAGGCTCATGTTGGCATGGCCATTTGATTCTACACCATACAGGGATGGGCATTTGAGCCGATTTTTAATTATATCAGGAAGGACTAGGAAACCCTAGCTGGTTAGGAGACTTGGGAATGTTGAGGGGTTGGTATTTCTCTGTGTTATTGGGGTAGCCAGACTTTAAGAAGGCTCCCACTCACTCTTGCTGCCTGGCATTCATTCAGAGTCCCGTGCAGTCCCCTTCCACACTGAATAGAGCTGGCCTGCTCAGCCACTTGGATGTGAAGGAACTAATGGTGTGTGACTTCTGAGGCTAGGCAAGAATAAGACACTGAAGTTTCCATCTGGTTACTTCTTGCATCATGCCCTCTGGGGACACCTGAGGAACCTCCATACTGTTGTCACCAGCAGTCCTCTGGAGAGGTCTGTGTGGCCATGAACTGTGCCTGCCACCAGCCAGCACCAACTCACCAATGATGAAATCGGACCCTCCAGTTCCAGTCCAGCCTCCAGGGACTACACCATAGCCGTCATCTCGACTGTGACCTCGTGAGGGACCCAGGGACTCAAAGCACAACTTTGAGAACACTTTTCCAAGGTTGTTGTGCATGAAAGCAACTTAAAGACTGAATTCCAAATCCTGGAGCCATATGTATTTCTAACATAGACCATAGGAAAAAAACAAAGACAGTTGCTTGTAAGCATAAGGTAGTTGTTCAATTCCCATCCAACTTTTTTTTAACTTTTGACTTTATTTTGTTAAAAATAAAAAACATAGCCCTGGCTGGTGTAGCTCAGTGGATTGAGCGCGGGCTGCGAACCAAAGCATCTCAGGTTTGATTCCCAGTCAGGACACATGCCTGGGTTGCAGGCCACGGCCCCCAGCAACCTCACATTGATCTCTCTCTCTCTCTTTCTCTTTCTCCCTCCCTTCCCTCTCTAAAAATAAATAAATAAAATCTTTAAAAATAAAATAAAAAACACAGGTAGATATAACCAGGTATTTACAATAGAATTTTTTAAAAATTTTATTTATTCACTTATTTTTTTAGAGAGAGGGGAAGGGAGGGAGACAGAGAGGAAGAGAAGCATTGATGTGAGAAAGAAACATCAATCAGTTGCCTCCCAGACACACCCCATCTGGGGATTGAAACTGTGTCTCACAACCTGGGCACGTGCCCTGACAGGGAATCGAACCAGTGACTTTCACTGTGCAGGACGACACTCAGCCAACTGACACATGCCAGTCAGGGCTAATAGAATTTTTAGAGATACTGTGAGATGTAAAATGTAAACCGTGTGTACCATGACTTTTACTTGTGAAAGATTATTGTGCCCAATGTATACTGATTGATGTATAAGACAATTGGACCACAAATAGATTCAATCAGTGCAAGTGTCCAAACCAGTTACATGCACAATGGTGTTTACAAGAACAGTCAGTCACTGAGCTATAGTGGTAGTAGATGACAGGCTGTCAAGGATGGAACGACCGAAAAAGGAAAAAAAAAGAATGAATTACGCACAATCAGTAATTGCGAATAAATTAATAAGTTCACACATTCCCAAGATGTCCATGAATGAGGAGGATAAAAAAAGGCAGAAAATGGGAATCAAGTTACGTCCAAAGATCTAGGTAGGTTATTTTAAGTAAACAACACTTGCCACATGTATTGTTCATCCAGGTTCGTGCCATCTCTCTCTAAAGCGGCTTCCACTGCTAAGGCTGGACAGTGAGGGTGAACCAAAGGCAGAGGGTCTGCTGGAGAGAGAGAAAGTTAAAACAAAGTGTGTGATAAGAGGACCAAAAATGTCAGCCATCCAATGAGGCCTGAGCTGGCATTAGTGTGACCCACACGGACGAAGCCTGGGGCCGGTACCAGAAACACCCCAGAGGACTTAGGTCAGGAGTCTGCAGTGTGCAGACAGGCAGTCAGTCTGTCTGTGCCGGGACCCAGCAGCTCTCCACCCGTTCACATCACGGCCTGCCACACAGCCATGTCCCTGCAAGTCCAGGGGTCCCCCAAAGACCCCTGGAGCTGGAAGGCTGCGGTCCCTGCGCCCTTTATAAGTCCTGCCATGCCCCAGGTCACTGCTGTGTTCTGGCTCCTGAAAACCAGCTCACTGAAGGTTGGGGGTCCCTCCAGCAGGGCCTCCTCCCTGCGGGGCTGGGAGCTGCAGACCCTGACCCCTCTCAGAGTTCATGACTCTTTTCAAATTCCCAGGGGTAGTCTTGGTCTTTCCGATGTCCAGCCTCCTTTGTCACCAGATTTCCAGCCTCCTTTGTCACTGATAGACCAAGTTCCCATGAGGCAGGAAGGAAGCTGCTCCGGGAAATTCTGCCCCGTGCTGCACTGACATTCCTCCTCCCTGATCCAGCTCCCAGAGTGAGGATGCGGGTCCTCCCTCTAAAGCAAACTCCCTTTACCCACCTTTCATGGGGCTTGGGGCCCACATTTTTCTCCTTTCCTTTGTACGGGAATCTTAATACTTATATCTGAGATGTGACCTCAGACCTCTGAGTTTTTTTCCAGGGACAATTATGAGGAGGGGCGTCCCAGAATTCCGAAGTGGGAATGAGGTTGATGTTAACTCATGTTGCCAGCTAGGCCTATTTTAAGCAAAAGTCTTATTTTTTTCTTTCTTAGGCTCCTTTCCAAAGCATTGTTTGTAGCTTATTGTGTGTGCAAAAAACGGAGATTACTGACTTTAAGTCTGACCCTTGAAAAAGGTCTAAATCTGTCCTGGGAACTGGGGTTATAAAATAGAACAATCCCAGGCAAAGAATTTGGAGTCTCACTTGGTCCAAAGACAAGTAAGCACACAGTCCTGCCACAGATCTGAAAAGGCATTTCTTGCCTGAGAAAGGATCTGGGGCCCCAGAATAAAGCTCAAGGTCCCAGCACAGTGCACGGGGCTTCTTCAAGAGCTGACTGCACCCTGCTTTCCAAACTGTCCTTTCCACCCACAAGTGATTTGTCTCCAGGCCTCTAATGTCTTCGATTGTGTCCCCCTCCTTAGTCTTGGGTGGTGGGTAACTTTCCGTGTCAACTTGACGGGGCTGAGGAATGTCCAGATAGCAGGTAATACATCATTTCTGGCTCTGGCTGTACAGGTGTTGGGGGTTTCTGGAGACACTGGGATCACTCTCTGCAAGGTGGTAGGCAGCATCCAATCCTTGGAGGGTCTGAATCGAACAAAAAAGTAAGGAAGGGTGACTGTGCTCTTGCACTAGGACCTCTGTCTTCCCCTGTTCTGGTTCTCAGGATTTTGGACTCAAACTGAGTGACACCACTGGCTTCCTGGTTCTCTGGTTTATAGAGTGTAGATCATGGGGATAAATAAACTCCTCTTTCATGTATCTCTGTGTATCCCACTGGTTCTGTGTCTCTGGAAAGCCCTGCCTAGTAGCACATCTTGAATGCCTGTTTACTTGGACTCCTCCTGCAAGCTCCTGTTGATGGCTCACAAGGCAGATGAGGTGTCACTGTTCTGGTAACACTGTCCAGGTCCTCCCAGAGAGTTACTGAGTTCCTCTGCTCTGCTTCCACTTTGTCCCCACTTCGTGTGATTGCACTGGAATGATTTATTGGGATGTCTTGCTGTCCCAGTAGTCTCAGAGCTCCTCCAGGATGAGCTTTATTCACATCTGTGTTCTCACACAGAGCAGATGCTCAATAAATGTCTACTGAGTAAAATGAATGAATGAATGAATGAATGAAGTCTCGATTGGCACAGTGATTTTGGCTGTCCAGGTCTGGTGTGGCTTATTAGAAGCATAAAGAGGGAATAGGAGAGGCAGAAGATGGGTCCCAAATAGGAAGACGGGGGACACCAAGGTGAACTTCATTTTCTCAGTAATTGTGCCTCAGATTTGTTCTGCCTACTGGGGTGTCTTAGTGGTAGCAAATGACTTCTGAATTGGCCTCTGGTCATTGGTCGTTTATGCGCACTTCTCAGGATGCTCATTCCTCACATGAACCAAGTCTTGAGTTAAGTGGTGATCAGATTTGGATTTCCAAACTTACTGGTAATTTATTTAATCCTAATATGGTGATGATACCTTACAACTATATGGTATCTTTGATCTTGAAACCTCAAAGTATTTTCTAAATATTAATAAACATGAACAGCCGTAGGGATTCAATGTTATTGGGCCCATTTCTCTGCTGGGTAAGTGTATGATGGGAAGTTAGCTAACTTGCCAAGAGATGTACAGGCTATTATTTTTAAAAACACTTCACAATGGAATATTGTAAACACATACAAAAGGGAGAACAATGTAGCAAACATCAATGCGGCCACTATCTGACTACCCAAGTCACAGGCACTCTTGTTTTACTGTCTTTACCCTTCTGTGCTCTTTTGATGCAAATCTCAGATGTGAATCTCAGGTATCATACATTTTCATTCATAAATATTTCAATAGCTCAAGACAATAAGTTTAGTTTGGTTTGAAAAGGAAAATGCTTGATTCTCTTCCTTTACTAATTTTTAAAATAATGAGTTGGTTTTTAACATCATTAAATGGTAAACAATTAAAATTAATATAGCTTTATTGAGGTATAACTGACATAAACCATAAGCATTTAAAGTGTACAATTTTTTAAAGTAACTTTTTATTGCTCAGGATATTTTTTCCTTGCGTCTTGTGTTTTTTTTTCTGTTTTCTTTTTTTTTTTTAATTTTTTTTTCTGTTTTCTTTTTAATAACTAATAAGTTCAAGCTAAGAGAAGCTTGCCTTTGTCTTGAAAAACAAAACAACAAAGCTTTTATATCATCTGCCAACCTGATCTTGTTTTTAGAGAGAGACGGGAGTCATCTTGCAAGAGTAAAATTTATACCATGAATGATTCAGGTCTCAGTCTGGTGGTACTAAAAGGAGACAACAGCATTATTGACAAAATTATTATCTGCTGGTGGCATCTGCGGAAAAGAAACCCTTGCAAATTTCTAAACAACAGTAAACTCTGTTAGGAAATTCTAAAGTGTCTTACAGGCCAAAAAGGGAATGAGGTTAGTAAAATGCCTAAACAGAGTTTGAATAAAATACTGGATTTGAGAATTATTGGAGCTTGGATATGTAAAAATAGGGTTGTAGGTTGGGTCATGATTACAATGGTCTCAAGTTCAAATACATTACTGTGACAATACACCACTTCATAGGTCACACGCTTTCCCAGGGGCTTCTTTCCTTCAGTAGGTGCTAGCAGAAGGTGAGCTCAGTCATTTTCCAATACAGATGCCTAGCCCCAAAGCCAAAACATGAGACAGGAGGAGGGATGGAATGAACACCTTAAGAAATTCCGCAGAGAAAATACCCCCTTTCTTAGTGACTCCGCTTTTTTTCATGCTTAAAGTAACAGATTGTTTTGAGTGCCAGAAGTGGAACTCCTTAGGTGGAATGTTCTCAGGACTACTGGACCAGTCTGACACCCAGTCTACACTTTTCTTTAAAGCATCGACTTCTTTCTCTCCTTCCAGTTTCTTCTTCTGACTGAGAGCTATGATCCTTGCTGGTGTGCATTTCCACGTCAAACATAATTTACCCATCTTCTTGTGGGGAAGGGCCGTCACAGTGAGAATTGCCTCTTGAACTGCTCTTTCCTCATTCATGCTGTGCATCTAAAAGAATCTTCTCCATGTCTCTGCTATGGATAGAGGATGAAGAAGGGACATGGTCCAGCTCCCCATTTTCCCCATTGCCATTATCATTGTCATTGCTGCTGTTCATGGGGAGCTCACCCAGGAACCTGCCCTCTGAAAACTGAAGTGTACAATTTGATGAGTTTTGAAAAATGTATACACTTGTGAGACCTTATTATAGTTATGAAAATGAATATACTGCTCATAAGTTGGAACTTAAAAGTATTTTATGAGCTGATACATTTAAGCATGTTGATATTTTCACCCCTTTTAGCTATTATTCTTTTTGACGCTCCAGTGGCGCCCTTTCAGGTTATCCTGTGGTCCTTCAGGAATGGCTCTCAGCCTTTGTTAGTGTCCGGGCCCCTTGTCCTGACACGATGCCCTAGGCCTGCCCTCCCCAGGAGCCCTGGTTGCTCATTGGGGAACAGGATGTGTCATTTATCACCTGGGGGTTAAACAGCAGCAGAGCCTGATGAGATTTTTGGTCTGGGTTCACTGTAGTCAGAAGGAAATAACTGCTTTATCCAGCAGCTCCATAATGACGTCTTGTTTGTGTAGCTCCTTTCACTGATGTGATCGAAGTGCATTTACATGATTAAATGCATCTTTGGGGTATCGAAAGATGGAAGAAAGGGTTAGAGAGACTATTCCAGTGTATAGTTGAGGAAACAGACAAAATTGTTGTGATTTGTTCATTAGTTTATAGAAAACTAGGGGCAAGTGAATAGCACCTAGCTTTCTAACCTAGAAAACAGGGATTCCTGTCTTGCTACTCTGGGTGCCCTGACTTTAACAGCTTTGAAACACTACTTCCTAAAAATACACGGGGATAAAAGGAAGAAGCAAAGGGAGCAAAGGGAAGTCAGCGCTGTTTTCTTTCTTTTCTTCTCCGATCCCCTCTTTTCCTCTCCGTTTCCCTCTTTTCCCTCCCCCCCCCTCCCCTCCCTTCCTCTCCCAGCCCAGGATTCCAGTGGTTTTCCCTAATTTTTCATTAGGGAACCACAGGATCCTGGGCTTGGAAGTGCCTCCATGAACCTTCCTGCCTAGCCTCCACCATCCAGATGGCACTCACTGTACTTGGGTGAAATCCAGATAAATGGGCAGCTCTCCTTTCAGAAAGATGTAGTGAAGTGTGGTCCACTGTGAACTAAATCAATTTAGAGTAACAAAAGTGAGTCCCAAAATAGCAGCTTTAAGTTTAGGCCAACAAGTCCAAGTCTAAGTGCTTGGGGAGACCTCCCAGAGCTGAATCAACAGTGAAGTGAACATGGCCACTGCGTGAGCAGGCAAAGAGCCTGTGTTTGGCAGCCCTGGCTTCGATTCCGCTCGCTCGGGTCTCACTGGGGAACTTGGAAGGGAGTCTACATTTGTACTAACTGAGGAATTAACAATTCCATTAATTAAATGTAGGCCATGAAGAAACATTATGGAGGCATCTTCCCGAGTGGCCGTTCCCACTGCGTAGTGTTAGAGGAGAATCGGAGGCTCTGGGGTCCCCGCACTGACATGTAAACCAGGCTCCTCTTGTACAGCGTCCAGCACAGCATTTCCTGGACTGGTTCCCAGGGGCACTGGTGTTCCAAGGAAAGTGGTGCACCTTGTTATATAAGGGAGGTAAGACTATAATCCCTGTCTCCAAGGTTCCTAAAACATAATATGTTAAAGGCTCCAAGACATCTTGGCCCTGGCCAATGGCTCAGTCGATTGGAGCATGGTCTTGTAGACCAAAAAGTTGTGGGTTCGTTACTGGTCAGGGCACCGGTCTATGAGGGTTTGATTCCCAATCGGGAAGCATATGGCAGGCAACTGATCAATGTTTCTCTCTCATTGTTGTATTTTCTCCCTCCCTCTCTCTCCCTTTCTCTCACTCTAAAATTAATAAATATATCCTTGAGTAAGGAGTTTAAAAAGGCTCTGAGATGTTCTGACTGAAAGAGATAAATATGCTGGTCTTTGTTTAAATCTGTTTTCTCAAATGTGCTTGACTGTGGACCTCACACACCTTTGCCCACACTATTCTCTTATGAATGTAAGCATACCAAGAAACAGTAACTTTAGAGAGTTGACATGTACCTTCCATTTACAGAGGAGGCACACAGAGACCAGAGAGGGAAGCAGTGTATTCAGCAGTCACTGGGTGATTTATGGGAGGCCAGGTGGGACAGGGGAGGAAACAGGGCACTTGCAAAGACATAGCCTTGTGTTCAAACCCTTGCTTCACAGCTTTCTAATTGTGGAATCTTGGACAATATTTTTATTTCTTCTGGACCTGGACTTTTTTATTTGTAAGATTGGGAGGCAATATAATACTGATCTCATAGGCCCATTATCTGCTAAGTGTATTATGAGTTGGTGGTTAGATTAGAGAGCAAGTCCAGAGTCCAGGCATGAGGGCAGGAGCAGGTGGGTGCCAGGCTAATGACTGAACTCTCCTCATTTGGGTGTAGGCGGGTTGCGGGATGAATTCTAGACCAGAATTCGGGACTCTGGGCACTGCTGCATAAAGAAGGGAGGTGTTGAGCCTGGGCAGGAGGGCTGGGGGTAGTTCCTGATTAGGAAGCATGAGTGGAAGGTAGAGACCAGGCCCAACTTTCAGACAGCACAATGCCTCCTTCCCCTTCTACCCCAGGTTACACATCTAAACATCGAGACTGGGGGGGTGTGGAGGAAGGAGTCTAACCCAGCCATGGCAGATCCTAGTGAGAGAGAGGCAACCATTGTTTTTCTTTGTTCTTTGTTTCCATGTTGGTGAAAACTTGAGACGTTTTACAGTATCGCAGATTAAATAGAATGGTGACTTAACGTTTTATTAACTATGTAGCTACTTGAATAGATTACCATGTTGTCCTCTGTTAGGCTTTAGATAAGTTATACATAGCCTTCCTGGGTACTGGGGTGCCCTAACCAGGGATGAGAATGCTAGAGTGTGATCTGCCTTAAAGCAAACCAGTGCGAGTAGTTGTGCAGTGGGTGTCTCCTGTTCCAGAAAGTGCAAAGTGCATCCGCTTATGCATGGCTCATCCACATGCACCACGGGTACTTCCATGTCAGTTCCCCTCCTAGGGGCTCCCACGGCTCCTCTGCATGCTTCCTAGATAGTACCAAGAAACTGTGGAAATGGTCTGTGTTTCCCACCCCAACTAGTGTTTGAGTACTTTGAGGGCAAGATCCGAGTCTCACACATGTGTATTCCTGCCCCCAGGGCAGCGCTCCCCAGAGCCATGCTTAATAAACATGAGCTGAATGAATGAATGAATGAATGAACAAATGATACTCTGCTCTTTTCCACATTCTCCTTCTTATTTAATCGCTGTAGATCATTTTTCCTGTCATCTCCACTTCCTTATTTTTTCCAGCTTCATTAAGATATAATTAACACTTAACAGTGTTTATGTTTAAGATGTACAATGTGATGATTTGATACATGAATATATTGCAAAATGATCACATAAGATAGTTAACACCTCTGTCACCTAACATCATTACATTTCCCCACACTGTAGATCACTGTTCTTTTACAGATGGGACTGTCATTTCTGTCTTGCAGATGACGGCCAGGAGCCAGAACATGGTGCATCTGAATTACTGTCCTCTCTCCTTCCGCATCAGCATAGCGCTTGAGACACTGGTTCCAGAGGTGATTCCTGCTGCAGATGTCATTTTCAGGGGCGCGTTCCCCTACACATATCCTCAGTGATCTTAGCTCTGTCTCATTTTAGAGCAGATTCTATTTTTAAAGTCAGCTCCAAGTCAATTAAAGAAAAGTTTGGTAAAAGGAGGTGAGTGACTCAACATGAAGATGCCATTTCAGCCTTGAAAGAATGTCTTGGATGACTCAAATGCCAGAGGTAACCTCAAGGAGAGTTTCCAAAGGCACGGTGAGCAACGGCGGTGGCAGTGAGCCTATGGGCTTCAGGAGAGAAAGTGCTTGCTTAGATTTGTAAATTCTAGTGTTTGAAAAATCTCTTTAATACAGAAGAGACCTTTCAGAGGCGTGTTCAAGTAACAAATAAGAGTGATAATTAGACCCTTAAAATGTACTTTCTTTTCTGGCCAGGCCCCAGGTCAGGCTCCTGTAGCCAGCTCCCTTGCGGTCGCTGATAACATTGCGGGCACCCCTAGAGCCCTTCCTGACATTGTTCTGGGTGTCATTGATGGTAAGCAAAGAGGGAAGGAAACACCATTCAGAGCCCACAAAGCTGAGGGGAACTGATTTTCAAGTTCAAGACTTTCAGGTCCATGGCACAAAAGCATATGCAGTTAACTACCTCAGTATGTGAGGACGGAGTTAATGCCCTCAGATCTGTTCTTTCCTTTTAATGGGAAATGCCTTTTAATTAACATTTTTGAAACTTATTTTACTGCACGAAGAGGCTCATTCCATGTATTTTTGATATAATGCCTTCATACAGGATGTTGTGAAAAGAATGTATAAATAAGGCCCTGGGAAAGCAAAGGTTTCATTAACTGTGAGCCTATTTAATTCAGCAAACATTTATCAAGTGCTGTATGTCCCAGGCAGCGTGGTAGGAGGTGGACTGTCAGAGGAGCAAAGACACAGATCGCGCACTGGCCACGCACTAAAGTACTTACAAGCTAGGAACAGCATTGGCACGTACTCAGATAAAGGCCAGGATAAGGCGTTCAAAGAGACGTGTGAAAAAGAGATAGGGAAGTAGGTGGGATGATGGCAGAAGACTTCATTGAACAAGTGACACTTAAGTTGAGTCTTAAAGGACAGATAAAATCTAGGCTGAACTGGGAATTGTGGGCAGGGTGGGACACCCAAAGGGAAGAAAGAGAGTAAGTTAAGACCTGGAAAATGCAGAGGATGCTGGAGAAATGGTACATTTTTCCTTGGCCCTAGGTGAAAGCAGGGGAGCAGAAGAAAGAGTCCCTGACAAAGAGAGAATGGGCCCTGGCCAGGTAGCTCAGTTGGTTGGTTGGAGCTACCTGGCCAGGGCACCTACCTAGGTCATGGGTTTGATTCCCAGCTGGGGCACCTATGAGAAGCAACCAATTGATGTTCTCTCTCATATTGATGTTTCTCTCTCTCTCAAATCAATAAACATATCCTCGGTGAGGATTAAAAAATAAAATTTAAAAGAAGAGAGAGAGTGGGAAAGAATGGACCCCTGAACTAGTCTGTGCTCTCAGTAAACGAGATTTCCATTTCCTTTCTCTCTCAGACCTGGTTGATTTCAGGCAGCTGACCTGCAGAAGTTATTTCATGAACTGACTCATAGTAAGGTGACTTGATGAAGTCTTACTCAGTCTTCTATGTGTATAGCTATACCTTAAAAACTTTTAGAGCCCTGGCTGGTATGGCTCACTAGGTTGAATGCTGGCCTGTGAACTGGAAGGCCGCCAGTTCAATTCCCTGTCAGGGCATGTATGCCTGGGCTGAGGCAACCGATTGATGTATCTCTCACCTACTGATGTTTCCCTCTCTTCCTCCTCCTCTTCCCCTCTCTCTAAAAAAAAGAATAAAATCCTAAAAAAAACCCTTTTAGAAACACAGTGATTTGCTCGATGAAATTACTCATTTAGAACAGACTTTCACACCTGGAGCAAGGGGTCTGTGAGGGACGTACTTCAGACCAGAGAACACGGCTGGCCCATAACACGCAATCACAGGGGCAAGTCAGCACTGGAAAGGGCCTCCGTCCAGGCTGTGGCATTGGGGGGAGCAGGGACAGCTAAGGCCTGACCGAGGTTGGCAGTTGCGCATCTTATCTTGGTGTTCTCCCCCAGTGAGTGTCATTCTTCCTGGTTGCTTTACTTATGTGCCAATCTCCCGTTTTTATCCTCTCCCATCTTCTTCCTTTTGCTCCACTTGCTTTTTCCAGATCCAGCACCATCACACACACACACCATATGGCATGATGTTATAATTTGGCAAAAAAACAGTAAAATGAAATTCAACTCTCCATTCCCCTTTCCTTCCTCTCCCCTTTCCTTCTGTTTCGAGTTAGTACTCTTTGTGGTTCTGGGGGAGGCACACACAGCTGGTAGCCTGCTGAAGGAGCCATAAGATGATGTAAGATGCCACTTCAGAAATAAACACGTTGCTCCCGCAAAACGCCCGAGCTTGACTGTGCGAGGGAAATCCAGCAGAGACCTGAAGCAGATGAGTCCCTCGTGGCCATGCTGGTTGGCATTAAAGCATATCTGTTGTTCCATATGTCACATATTCAGTAACTGCAAGGCATGGTGTACCCACTGAAGCACATTTTCAAAAGAATGAAAGTGTATCATATCAGGGATAAAAATGAACACTTTTCCATTTGAATCTTTATGGAATACAATTGCTCTCTTGCCTTCACATATTTTTAGAGTAGTATGGAAAGAATATAAGGTTAACCTGCAGGTACATTTTTTTCTTCGTTTTTTTTTTTTTTTTTTTTTTTAAGTTTACCAAACAGTTGGAAACACTGTACCAACAACTTGTATTTCCTGAACCATTTGAGAGTTAACTGCTTATGTAATGCCCCATTATCCCTCTTGATACTCATTATAGGGTGAATTGTGCCCCCTGAAATTCATATGTTGAAGTCCTAACTCCTGGGACTGCAGAATGGTGGCTGAGTTCAAGGATAGGGTCTTCAAGGAGCAACTGAGTTAAAATGATGTCAATAGGGTGGGCCCTAACTCAGTATGGCTGGTGTACTCAGGGGAAGAGGAGGTTTGGACACGTATGTGGTGCACAAAGAGGCGATGTAAGGGCACAGGGCGAAGATGGCCATGCAGGAGCTGAGGAGGGAGGCCTGGAGCAGAGATTTCCCTCACGTTCTCAGAAGGAACCAACCTGCCGACACCTGGCTCTCGGACTTCTGGCCTCCAGACCCAGGAGACAGTACATGCTCTGCAGGCCACATAGTCTGTGGCGCATTGTTACGGCAGGCCTAGCAAACGGACATAATGTTTACTCTAGTGGACATTTCCCATAAACAAAGACCTTTCTTACAGAACCAATAATACAACACTCTGAACCAGGAAAATGACACCAATACATTACCATTAATTTATTTTTAGCTTTCGTTCAAATTGCACCAATTGTCCTGATAATGTTCTTTATGGTAAAAGGAGCCAGTTCAGAATCATTGCTCTCATTCAGATGTTACATCTCTTCAGTCCAAAATGTTTCCTTAGTCTTCCCCTGACTTTTGTGACCCTAAGGCTTCTGAAGGTTACTGTCCAATTATTTCATTTTGGCTCTGGATCATTTTGCGTGGAAAGGATACATTATTCCAGGGGAAGTGGCATCTAAAAAGAATTTCTTCATTATTTAGAAACCAGGACTCTGCATTTGCTGTGCTGCGTAATAAAATGTCTTCCTCTGCATTTAGTAGCCAAAGGATAATACTGTTTTAGTGGTGCCCATAAAGTTTTTTGATTTTATTAGAAAAAAAGTTTAAAAATATTAAAACAGCCCTGGCTGGCGTAGCTCAGTGGATTGAGCGCAGGCTGGGAACCAAAGTGTCCCAGGTTCGATTCCCAGCCAGGGTACACGCCTGGGTTGCAGGTCATAACCCCCAGCAACCGCACATTGATGTCTGTCTGTCTGTCTGTCTGTCTCTCTCTCTCCTCCCTCCCTTCCCTCCCTAAAAATAAATAAATAAAATCTTTAAAAAATATTAAAACAATAAGTAAAATTTAAAAGTCATCTAATAATGCCAGATTTTTACTAAAAATGGCAACTCCACCCACCTCCCTTATTCTTGATCGCTGCTTCTCTAGGATAGCCCCTTTGACTCGTAGCCATGGTTTCCTGATACTCACCTCCATGTTTCTAAATGATACTTTTTACATAGTCTTAGTGGCTGTGATTCTTAGAACACTAGCCAGAGTTAATTTTGTTATTTGTTAAGAAGAACACAAACGTATTACAGAATTTGGGGGCCTTCTGGAGAAGAATAAATTTGAAGCTGAACTTGCAGAAATAATGTCCCAGACCACACCACAGATTGGCTTGGTGAGGAAACTGTGGCTATTGACCCAAAAACCACAGCACCAGGAGCGTTCATAGGAAGGATGCCAGCCGGGGATACCTCAATCAGTGTTTCTGTGGGAGCTCACCAAGGCTACACGTCTGTGCAGATAAATATGGACACTGAAAGGCTTGTGGTGAAAGGCTGTGCAGCTCCCCGCCAGGTCCTTTCTGCCCCCCTGCGCTAGCCCCCATCCGGTGTTTCCTTTTCTTACCCAGTTCTTTTTAGTGTGTGTGGTTGTGTGTGTGTGTGTGTGTGTGTGTGTGAGAAAGACAGGGTTAGGGGGAGAGAGAGGGAGAGAGAGACAGAGAGACAGAGAGAGAAAGTGGAATCTAGCCATAAACTGATATGTGAGAAGGGAAGCACTTTCTCAAAGAGAGCTTCAGGAGCCAGGGTGATGTGCGAGGTGTCTATTTTTTGTATACAATCTGTAGTTTATTAATCATAGTTACTGTAAATGGCTGCTCTGATAAGTCCAACATCCCTGCCATATCTGAGTCTGTCTCCGATTCTTGCTCTGTCGCTTCAAACTGGGTCATTTGCCTTACAGGATGCTTGTGAGGTGGGGTTCAAAGGTGGCCCTGCTGTGCTGCAGCAAAGAGGCGTTAGCTGTGTGGTGGGGAGGGTGGGTGTGGGCAAGTGTCCTACAGCCCTGGACTGATCTCGCTCGGTCTTTTACTGGGCCTGGGCCCCCCAACTGTGAACTTCATATGTGTTCTCAGTTCTCTGCATCCCTCTTTGGTGGGACGAGAAGGCTGGAGGAGGCTGGTGTCTGGTGTTTCCCTTCTTCCAGGCCCCTTAGGCTCTGAGAAAACCCCAGCAGCTTAGGCTCTGGTTAAATACTTTCTCCTGAAGGCAGGCTTTGTTGCGCAGAACAGCACACTCCTTTTCTCCTTTTCCTGCTGGAAGGACAAGTAAATTTTCTTCTGATCTTCACAGTGCGAACCTGGCAGAGCTCCTGGAGGTAGGATGCACAATCTGTGCCCCCTCCCCACCATGACTGGGGTCCCCTTGAGCCTTGAACCCTCCAACTTGTCCACTCCAATCTCCAGCAACTTGTCCATTGTGGTTCAGGTTGCCCTGCCCCAACACTGGTGCCTGCAGAAGTTTCTGCCCTGAAAAGCTGTGAGTCTCTGGACCTACCAGTCTGCTTCTTCCAATTGTAGAGGAAGTGGTTTGCCCTGGGACCTGGATTCTCTGACAGATCTAAGGAGACTTGTTGATTTTTCAGCTTGTTGTGTTTTTAACTTGTTAAAACAGACAGGCAACTGAAGCAACTTACATGCTAAACCAGAAGTTGGAAGTCTCCACCCAATGGTTTTGGATGTTCTGAAATATGGCTCTGCCATATGATGACCTATAAAGTTAGGTAAACCCCAATAAAGTTGGGTAAACACATAATTCCAGATTTGTTTAGTATGCTTATTTGAGACACCTGGAAGACAAGACATGGCATGCATGAGCTTTGGAGTGGGACAGACCTGTTTGGGATATGATGTGACTGATGTTTGCCTTGACCTCAAACTTAACTGTGACTGATGTGTGATTTTGAACATGTTACTTAATCTCTCTGAGTCTCAGCTTCCTAATATGCAAAATGGGAATTGATTATACTCCTTATAGAATTGCTTTCCTGTTATTATTTTTATTCCTAATTTAGAAAGTAGCAGAGAGCAGGGTAGGAGAGTGAGATTTCTTCCTTCCCCTCCTGTTTCCTTGATTTCTTCTGTGCCCTGCTGTGTTAGTTCATGGCTAGCAGTTAAGTGTCTTTACAACTCATCTCTCTTCCATGTTAAGACTTCAGTGTCATCCTTGTCTCTGTGTAAGAATAGAATCTATGGGCTGTGCTCTAAAATTATGTTCTTTTGTGAGTATCAAGGAAACCCTGGCATAAGCTTAGATCTGGCTGAAATTGGTAAGATGCCTCTGTTTTAAACCCATTTTCTTTTCTGAGTCACTAGAATAATTTGAAACTCCCTGTGTGTTCTGTTTGTGCAATGTTAAGTAGCATCTGGGTTTTAATGACCATGTTATTCCAAGGTTAGCATGTTGCTGGGGATGGAATTGGGTTTGGCTGTAGGAATTCCACAGATTCTTTCCCCCAAAGCTTGGTAAGGGCAGTGCTTGGACTCTCAGTGGCTCCTCATTAGGGAGATTCTAGGATACCCCGATGAGTACATTCAGTTTGTTTCTAACAGCCTTTCCTTGTCAGATGAGCAGAAAGGACAACTATTTATTAGGGTGGAGCAGTTATGAGGTGAGCACTGGCTGAGTCATGGGTTGGGAGTTGGAGCACTTCAAAACTGGTGATGATTGAGTCCAAGGAAGTTGGATATATTTCCTCCTGTTGCCATTTCCAAAGGCACGGGGAGGAGGGGGCCAGGAAATGAGAACAGGGAGGGGAGATGGCATGAGGTAAGCAGGAAAAATCGACAAGAAGGAAACTGAACTTGGAGTGCTCTTTGTATGGTAGGTACTGTCTCATGTATCTCACCCTGTTGTCTCATCTGCTCCTTGGAAAGATTTTGTGGAGTGGCCCTCACTCATGTTTGTCCAGGACCTGCTTTGAGCCACGTGCTGTTGATGGGCATGACAGGCATGGTGATTAAGGATTGGTATGTCATTCACATCTGCCTGAACATGAGGTACTGACAGCCCAGTAGGAGACTCTGACATTGAGCTAGTTTCCCATGTAGGGTGCTATGTGCCTTGGGTGTGCATCAGTATCAAGGACAATGAAGATTTTTCAGGTAGGAGTAACCAGTGCTGCCTGAGGAAATAGGTCTGGAAAGAATGAGGTGACCATAAGGAGGCAGAAAACAACATTGTACAAGCCGTGCCGGAACCCAGGAGATGAGAAGGAGCGGGGCCTTATCAGGGCATGCATTCTGGGCCTGCCCTATGCATTTAGGCTTCATGATGAGGGTGCAAAGGTCTTAGCAGAGGAACAACTTGGTGAAACCTGCCTTCCACACAGGCTCCTCTGGCAGGGTTGCCAAGGATGAGTTAGGAGGAGCCAAGAGTGAAGCCTAGGAGACTCCAGAGGGAGTTCTATGAAAACAGTTTAGATACAGACTGATAAATGCCTGACTGGGACCCTCAGGGTGAGAAAAATCCATGGACTACAGTGACTATTTTATTACAAAATAGGGGAACTTAGCGACTGACTGGACAAAGCAGGGGGGGATGAGGGAGACCCAGGCTAACACTCAAGCTGCTGGTGACTGGGATTGTAGCAGCTGACTACCTGGTGATAAAAGTTAGTGTTATACATTAGTCCTGGCAACCACCCAAGTTGCCAAGGAAGCAGCAGTGAAGTTGTTCCTATTGGAACCAGTATTGGGGTTGGAACATGTAGATGAGGTCTCTCTCCTCTTCCTCTGAATCCAAATATTGGGGCCATTGTGTGCAGATGTGGGACAAAAGGGGAAAGCTGGCCAAGTCTACCTACCCACCCAGCCATGTGCACAAATGAGGTGGAAAATCAAGAGAGTGGAAGAGTACACAGAATTTTCAACTTACAGTAATCTTGTGCCATCTGTAAATATGGCTCAATCTAAGTCTTGGATAAAGACCAAGCTGTTTTGTAACTTTTTCACTTTGAGCAGAGTGGATGGAAATATAGGAGGTAAGTGAAAAAAAAAGAGCAAGAATTTTCTCCTCTATAACCTGGAGAAGAAATATAGAAAAATAGGCTTGGGGTGGGGAGATGATAATCATTTCATTTTTGACCTGCTGAGTCTGAGAGGATTGCAGAACACCTGGGTAATAATGCCCAGTACAAAGTTGAAACTAGGATGCAGGAGCTCAGGAGGGAGGTGGTAGAAGGACAAAGGATTGAAAGCTGAAAATGATGGGTTCAAGTTCAAAAGGAAAGGAGGAAATTTTAGGTGGTTTGAGAGACTCTAATTTACTGCAGAGCTCAAGTGACTCTCTTGGGATCTCTGTGAAGGAGGAGTTAACTTAGAAGAAGAGAGGTGGTGGAAAGCAAAGAGGCCTTGGAACTCTGGCCGTAGACAGACATGTTGGAGTTTAAGGTTTTAGAGGTAGAACATCTCCTCATATGACAAAGGCCACTGTGGTTGTGGGAGGAGATTGCAGAGAGGGGAGGAATCTGAGTCTATTGCCATCAAGGTTAATTATCGGACCAAGAGGCTAGGGTGTTAGCATAATAGCAGATGTTCAAGTGGAGAGGAAGTCAGGCAGGTATGACAGTGCTCAGTGAATGTAGAAGTGTGATGCTCACTTCCATAGGTTATTAATGAGAAAGGCAGAAGAAGGAGTAATAAAATGTCCTGAACCTTAAAAAGGGAGGATGTGGCACAAGGAAATAAAAATAAAGCCCTGTGTTATTAGAGAATTAAGAGAATGCTAATACTGCCTCTGATATACTAATACTATGAGAGAACAAGCAGCCTCCACTCAGAACGATTCTAAGGAATCGTTATCTTCAGTGAGGGGACAGGAGTCAAAAGCCAAGGAAGTAGAGAGAACATTAGAGAAGGATAATGTCATCCTGGCAGTTTGTATTGCACATAGAGTTTTGTTTTTCAGTTTCACTGACTTTTTTCCTAATATTTATCATTACTATATTGTTTAAATAATTATAGCTCTACAACAAAACTTAATGGCTGGTGTTTCCAGTCCAACTTGGTTGTGCCTTTTCCCCTTCAAAATGCCTTAGTTATTTTCATTTAATGAAATTATTCCACTGTTATTCTGATGAGGAAAAGTTGCATTAAATGTATACTTCAATTTGAGTGGAATTGGTACCCTCACCCATTGTTGTAGGCCAAGTTCTCTGGGAAGCAGACTCTGAGAGGGAGATCTGTATGTCCATGGGATCATGGGATCATGGGATCAGGGAGGGAGTACCCTTGTGATCAGTACCTGTGTGGGCAAGGAGGGCGTGGGACCGGGCAGAGCAAGCAGTGGAACTCTGATGAAGACATGACAAAGGCCTCCGAGACAGGCCTGGGGAGCTCTGGAGATAGGATGGAACTTCAAGTTGTCCCAAGTTGAGACAAGAGGACGAGGCCTCTGTAAAAGTTTCTTCTCCATCATTGAACTGTCATTAGATGACAGTCCCCTGGGAGAGGAGGTGGCCTTTTTTAGTGGAGGGAGATTCCTGGAAAACAAAGTAGCCAAGAGTCATGGCAAGCAACATGCTCAGAAGCTGAGGGAATGAACAC
Source organism: Phyllostomus discolor (assembly GCF_004126475.2). Taxonomy (NCBI): domain Eukaryota; kingdom Metazoa; phylum Chordata; class Mammalia; order Chiroptera; family Phyllostomidae; genus Phyllostomus; species Phyllostomus discolor. Next base: position 55,025,119 of record NC_040910.2, on the reverse strand, counting down.
CTTTGACCTGAAATGGGAAATCTGGCTGGCATATCACAGCATCCACTATTGTGTCTTTTTACATTTTTTCAGCTTTATTGAGATATAATTGACATGCAATAAACTGCACATATTTAAAGTGTACACCAGGGTGCACTTTGACATATGTATATGTTTATAACAACATCACCATAATAATCACTCCCAAAACTTCATGTCCCTTTGTCATCTACCCTCCCTGGTCCCAGCCCCCTAGGCAAAGGCAGCCACTCATTTACTTTCTGGGACTAGAGATTAGTTTCCATTTTCTAGGAGTTTTTATCAATAAAATCCTCTTTGCACCCTTTTTGCTTATCTACTCAGCATAATTATTTGAAAATTTGTCCACATTTTGTGTATTAATAGCTCATTTCTTCTCTCCCAATTTTTTAAGTTATATTTTATTGTTTTGCTATTACAGTTGTTCCAATTTTCCCCTCTTTACCATCCTCCACTGCTTGGTTGTTTTTTGCTTCCTTATGCTCAAAATCATCGATTTGATACTTGGCTTCATCCACTCTACTGTTGTTTCTCTGTAAATTGTTCTTTATTTCAATTAGTGTATCCTCCATTTCTGACTAGATCTTTTTTATGCTACTGAGATCTTCACTGAGTGCCTTGAATATCCTTATAACCAGGGTTTTGAATTCTGCATCTAGTAGATTGCTTGTCTCCATTTCAATTATCTCTTTTTCTGGAGTTTTGATCTGTTCTTTCACTTGGGCCATGTTTCTTTGTCTCCTCATTTTGTCAGCTTCCCTGTGTTTGTTTCTATGTATTAGGTAGAGCAGCTTTGACTCTGTGTCTTGGTAGTGTGGCCTAATCTAGTAGATATCTTGCAGGGTCTGGTGGCACAGCCTCCCCTATCACCCAAGCTGGGTACTTGAGGTGAGCCCTTCATGTGGGCTGAGTACACCCTCCTCTTGTAGTTGAGCCTTGGTTGCTATTGGTAGGTCAATGGGAGGGATGTACCCAGGTCAGTGAGCTGCAAGGACTGGCTATGATCACTGACTACCAATCTCTGCCCTTCATGGAGTATCAGCTGTGCAGGGGCAGAGCGCTCCAAAGGGCTCTGCAGCTGTCCACTGGGCATGCAGGCTCTGGGGTTTCCTGACTAGTGCGGGCCAAAGTTAGCCCCCATTTGTGTTTTGCCTGGGGCCACTCTGCCTGACTATAAAGCAATCTGAGATGGTTGCTACTTGTGCTGGGCTTGGAGGTTCCCAGGTGAAGCCAAGCAGTGAACCTAGGCCAGCTGCTGCTAGTGTTAGGCCTGGGGCCACTTAGCAAGAAGTACAGGTGCAGGAGGCTCCCTGAAGCTAGCTGTTGCTTGTTTGAGAGGATTTAGGAAGTTGTGAATCATGAGCCAAGGCCAGCTATTAATATGGAAAAGTCACTGTTAACAGCTTGGGTGTCACTGTAAGTTGGGTGGGATGGAGTCTCAGGGGATCTCCAGGGTGGGGAACAGTGTTAGCTAGGTTGATAGAGTCTCAGATATGACACCCACCTGCTGGCTCTGTGGCTCTGTGGGCAGAGAGTTCAGAAAAGGGACAATGGCTTCTGCCCCCCTTTTTGTCTGAGATAAAGCTGTTCCCCAGCTCTTGCCTTGATGCCAGACACTTCAGTTCCTTCCTGTATGCCACTGGTGCCTTTCAAGCTGGTACCCCAGTACTGGAGCTCAGAGGGAGTGAGTATGAGTAGGTGAGTCCATCTGTGGGTTCTTTAAGGTGAACATTTTGGGAATCCAGCAGTTTCTCCAACTGGTGCAATCCCTGATCTGGGACTCCTTGCTCCTGAGATATCCCTCCCGAATTTTTATCCACCATACGTGTATGTTGGACCAACCCATTCCATGTTTCTACCCCTGCTACCAGTCTTGATGGATGTGGTTTCTTTAATTTTGTAGTTGTCAGGCTCCCATTCAACATGATTTCTGATGGTCTGAGTGATAGCTGTTCTATTGTTGTAATTTTGATGTGGTTGTGCGAGGAGGTGAGCTGACTGGAAGTAACTCATTTCTGCTTATTGTTGTCTAGTATTCTATCAAGGAGAAAGACCATGTACATGCTGGCCAGTGCTTGTTGTTTGCACTTTTGGATGATGACAAATAAAGCTGCTATGAACATTTGTGTATAAGAGTTTGTGTGGACATATGATTTCTTCTCTGGGCAAATAACTACAAGTGGAATGGCTGGGTTATATGGGAGGTATAGGTATGTCTTTAACTTTTTCAGCAAACAGCCCAACTGTTGTCCAAACCATTTTTCAAATGATTGTATTATTTCACATTCGGAATAGCAGTAAATGAGAGTTCCAGTACTTTCATGTCCTTTGCCAATATTCAGTGTGGTCAGACTTTTTAATGAGCAGTGAAATTGAACATCTTTTCATGTGCTTATCATATTTAATTTTTAACCAGAAATCTAATTTAACTCTCTGGTGATTTCTAAAAGATTTCTATTGACTTAATTGGGTTTTCTAGGTACACAGATAAATCATGTGTCAACAATGACATTTATCTCCTTTCAATGATGATGTTTTAGTTCCTTTTTTTCCTTTATTTTATTTTATTGGTGAAATCTTAAATAATAATGGTATCTTTGTCTTTTCCCTGATTACCACTGTCAGTTCTACATCAAAAGATGATATTGGGCCCTGGCTGGTGTGGCTGTGTGTTGAGTGCTGGCCTGCAAACTGAAAGATTCCCAGTCAGGGCATATGCCTGGATTGCAGGCCAGTTCCCCGGTTGGACACATGTGAGAGGCAGCCAATCAATGTTTCTTTTGTACATTGAGGTTTCTCTCTCTCACCCCCTTCCTCTCTCTCTCTCTCTCTCATAATGACATTGGCATTGAAATGTTTAATTCTTTAAGAGATATTTATTGATTGATTTTGAGAGAGAGAGAGGAAGGGAGAGAGAGGAGGGGAGAGAGAGAGGGAGAGAAACATTGATTTGTTGTTACACTTATTTATGCATTCATTGGTTGATTCTTTTTTTTTTTCATTTATTGGTTGATTCTTGTATGTGCCCTGCTAGGGAACAGAACCTGAAACCCTGGTATATCAGGATGATGCTCTAACCAACTGAGCTACCCAGCCAGGGAAAAGTATTTAATTCTTTAAATTATCTGCATTCCATGCTAATTTACTAAGATTTTATTAAGAAATTGACCTTTGAACTAATTACATATTTTTTGCAATTATTTTTTTGGTTAACTTTGTGTTTTTTTAATATATTTTATTGATTATGCTATTACAGTTGTCCCATTCCCCTCCTTTTATTCTCCACAGCCCCACACACACCCTCCCACCCACATTTCCCACTTCATGTTCATGGGTCATACATATAAGTTCTTTGGCTTCTACATTTCCTATACTATTCTTAACCTCCCCATGTCTATTTTCTACCTACCATTTATGCTACTTATTATCTGTACCTTTTCCCCCTCTTTCTCCTTCCCACTCCCCCGCTGATAACCCTCCATGTGATTTCCATTTCTGTGATTCTGTTTCTGTTCTAGTTGTTTGCTTAGTTTGCTTTTGTTTCAGACGTGGTTGTTAATAACTGTGAGTTTGGTATCATTTTACTGTTAATAGTTTTGATCTTCTTTTTCTTAGATAAGTCCCTTTAACATTTCATATAATAAGGGCTTGGTGATGATGAACTCCGTTAACTTGACCTTATCTGGGAAGCACTTTATCTGCCCTTCCATTCTAAATGAAAGCTTCGCTTTCATAGAGTAACCTTGGATGTAGGTCCTTGCCTTTGATGACTTGGAATACTTCTTTCCAGCCCCTTCTTGCCTGCAAGGTTTCTTTTGAGAACTCAGCTGACAGTCTTATAGGCACTCCTTTGTAGGTAACTGTCTTCTTTTCTCTTGCTGCGTTTAACATTCTCTCCTTATCTTTAATCTTGGGTAATGTAATGATGATGTACCTTGGTGTGTTCCTCCTTGGGTCCAACTTCTTTGAGACTCTCTGAGCTTCCTGGACTTCCTGGGAGTCTATTTCCTTTGCCAGATTGGGGAAGTTCTCCTTCATTGTTTGTTCAAATAAGTTTTCAATTTCTTGCTCTTCCTCTTCTCTTTCTGATACCCCTATGATCTGGATGTTAGAATGTTTGAAGATGTCCTGGAGGTTCCAGAGCCTCTCCTCATTTTTTAAAATTCTTGTTTCTTCATTCTGTCTGGTTGAATGTTTCTTTCTTTCTTCTGGTCCACACTATTGCTTTGGGTCCTGGTTTCCTTCCCTTCACTGTTGGTTCCCTGTACATTTTCCTTTATTTCACTTTTCATAGCCTTCATTTTTTCATCTAATTGGTGACCATATTCAGCCAATTCTGTGAGCATCCTCTTTTGAACTGTGCATCTGATAGATTGGCTATCTCTTCATCAATTAGCTGTATTATTTCTGGAGCTTTGATCTGTTCTTTCATGTGGGCCCTTTTGTTTTTGCCTTGGTGCACCCATTACATAGTAAGAAGCAGAGCCTTAGGTGTTCACCAAGGCAGGCAACCCACATCTGATGCTGTATGTGGGGGAAGGGTCTGAGAATGAACAATGCTGCTTGTTCTGCTCTCTGCCAGTTTTCAGTCACTTCCACTGATACCCACAATCAAAATGGGCTTTTCTGGTGCTGATTCCCAGGTGGGTGGGTTTGTGTATGTTGTAGGACCCTATTGGTTTGTCCAGGGAACACTCCTGTGAGGCTTGGAGTTTCTCCCACTGCCGCCTCAGCCCCCAGAAGTGTTTTCAAACAGAGGCTTTTAGTCTTTATTTCCCCACACTGGAACCCTGGGTTGCACAGTCTGTCTCACTCCCCAGTTTATCTGCACTCGAATGTGGAACCACCCAGTCTACAATCCACTGTAACACTGGGTCTGCCAGCCACCACCTTACCTGCCAGCAGCAGTCTTGCTGTCTTTTCTGTCTAGCTGCCCATCTCCACCCCTTCCACCAGTCTGGATGAATGTTTCTTCTTTACCTCCTTGGTTGTCAGACTTCCATACAGTTCAATTTTCTGTCAGTTCTGGTTGTTTTTTGTTTTTTAATTTGTTGTTGTCCTCCTTTTGGTTGTGCAAGGAGGCACAGTGTGTCTACCTATGCCTCCATCTTGGCAAGATTTTTCACAATTATTTAAATAATTATGTTTCTTTTTCTCCCCTTTTAGATATGAAAATGGAATCAAACTCTATATATTACTTTCTAATTTTTTGTGGACTTAATCTTTTATGATGAGCATCTTCCCATGTGTTAATATCATTGCATAACATTATAATGAAGGCTGCATAGTACTTTATTTTATAGAGATATTGTAATTTAGTTAGCCAGTCTTATATTAAAAAACATTTAGTTTATTTATAATTTCTCTTTTGATATTATAAATGTTGAGATAAATATTATTTTTTTAAAGATTTTTTATTTATTTATTTTTAGAGAGGGAAAGGAGAGAGAGAGAGAGACAGACAGACAGACAGACAGACATCAATGTGTGGTTGCTGGGGGTCATGGCCTGCAACCTAGGCATGTGCCCTGACTGGGAATCAAACCTGAGATGCTTTGGTTCACAGCCTGCGCTCAATCCACTGAGCTACGCCAGCCAGGGCGAGATAAATATTCTTGTAATTAAATTTTGGTGTACATCTAGGTCTATTAAATTAAGCTCACGTTCCTAAATTTGTAATGCTAGGTCAGAGGGTGAATATTTGTAAGGCATTATATTTAGTATAGAATTGTCCTCGGGAAAGTTAGCAGGCATTTACACACCTACCAGTACTCAAATCTGTTCTGACAGTTTCATAGACAGCCAATGCTGCTGCAGTAATATTCGTTTGCCTTTGATTACACTGAATATTTAAGTGTGTACTTTATTTTTTGATTTTCTAATTTAGTGCTTTATTTCTTTCACTTTCTATCTTTTGTTACATGGACATTATTTGTGGATTCTGTATTTGTGAATTCACCTACTAAAACTGATTCGTAAGTTTAAAGTCAGTTATGCATAGCTGTTTTGCAATCATACCAGACATGCACAAGGCAGTGAAAAATTTGAGTTGCTGGACACACATATTCCCAGCTGAGGTCAAACAAAGGGACACTCTGCCTTCTTGTTTCTGCTCCCAACTTGTAAACAAGGGTCCTTTGTGTGGTCTATTTAGTACCATGCTTTTGCATTGACCTGCCTTTTATTAGTGATTTCATGTTTAAAATAATCCCCAAGTATGGTGTTGAACTGCTGTCTAGTGTTTCTAAGTATAAACAAAATCTTATGTGTCTTATAGAGAAAATACACGTGTTAGATATATTTTGTTTAGGCATGAATTATAGTGCTGTGTCCGATGCTAATGAATCAACACATATATTAAACAAAGTGTCTTTAAACAGAAACACGTATTAAATAAGTTTATGTACTAATAAGTAGATAAAAATGTTGCAACCAGAAGCTCAAAGGAACCTAATCCTCTATTTCCCCTGGGAGCAATGACTCAGTATTTGCAAATTTAGTGTTCACAGCAACTTTATAGAACATAACTAGTACTTCGAGTAATGAGAATTGACCAGACTGTGTTCTGTGGTTTCCCCTCAGAGATTCAGGTCAGTTGTCAGCTTGCTATCATCCTTGCCCGCTGCTGAATCCCTTGCCCAAGGCAGCTGCATACAGACACATAGGCCAGTGGTGGCATCCTGGTTCCTGTGTCACACAAGGGTGGCAGCAGCTTGGCAGGGAGGTCTTGCTGGGCCTGCTTTGGTGTTTTACACCAAAAGTATACAGCAAGATCGTATACTTTTACACCAAAAGTATACGATCTACAGCAAGATCGTGGCAGTAGCTTCCTGCACTTTCTGCCTATCGTCACCTCCACACAGCCAGCCACAGTTTTCCCTGGCCGCTGCTTCCTTAGACTTTCCAAGGATTCCTTAAGCACCTAGTTCCATGATTGGATCCCCCATTTGAAATACTAGACTGGTTTCCATTTCCTTGACTAAAGCCTGATTAAGGCAGCATGGATACTGGGAGAGGTGTGTCTTCCCCATGAAGGAAAGAGGAAGCACAGGTATTTGACAACCAGAAGGCTGGTGCATTCCTTCTCCTGTCCTTCTTGGGCATGAAGCTCAGACTTCCTTGCTCCTGTGGCAACTAGGCAGGTCCATGGGAGTGGAACCCCTTCCTGTCCACTCCCCGCTGCCTGTGCTGGACTGCGCCTCCGGCAGGGAATGAAGTTCACTGGGACCCATCTCTGAGGGACTCCTTGTTTTAGCATACACTAATACAAATACTTTCCGTATTTCTCAAAAGGTACTTGACTCCTAATTATATTACCACCAATGACAAGAATGAAATGGTATTTATTAATTCCCTTCTAAGAAAAACAAAAAGCTGAACATATTTTTATTTATATTTACTTTCACTCCTATCTAACACTATTGCCATAGTCTGGAATCTCATTGGAGTTATGATTATTTGTTTTTTGACATTTGCATTCTACTTTGTGGTCATATTTCCAATAATTATTGGGGCTTCACTGGACATACTCCAGATTTGAATGCTCACCAGCCACCCTTTTATAGCATGAATTAGACCTGCATGAGTCTCTGTGTATTGGTTTATATGAAAAGACTTTGAGTAGCTGAGACTGTTCCTTTGTTGTTTTTTATACAGGACTTTGCTGAGTCCATAATCTTGATTAACTAACTACCTTATTCTCTCATAATTCTAATAGTTGACACATGTTCTTTTAGCATTTAATATGGCTTTATGGGTGCAGTTTAAAGTTAGATGGGTTTTCTCCATTTTTAGGTTAACTTTCCATCTCTATTAAATGCTTATAAAATTTTTTTGTGTGTGCGATCTAGATATTTATCAATTCTATCACATGTATGCATGGGTTGATTTCTTTTTTAAATTTTGTTTTTATTTATTGATTTGAGAGAGAGAAAGGAAGAGAGAGAGAGAGAACGTGTGCACTATCAATTTGTTGTTTCACTTATTTATGCATTCGTTGGTCCATTCTTGAATGTGCCCTGACTGGGATTGAACCTGCAACCTTAGCATATTGGGGAGATGCTGTAACCAACTGAGCTACCCAGCTAGGGTCATGAGTTAATATCTTGTCTTTAACTTTGCTTGGTACTCAGTGAAATGTTGATACTTTTAGTAGGTAGAGCACAAAAGGCTTTATACTATTACCTTGCGAAAACAACATGGGATGATAACTATTACTCCTCTCAATTTGAAGATGAGGGAACTGAGGTTCAAGGACTCACAGAAGGTCAGCAATAGAGCTGAGATAGGAATTTAGGTCTACTTCACTCTAGAGTCTGAGCTTTCAGCCACTGTACAGTGTAATTCTTTTCAAAGGGAAAGTAAAAAAATTCTTTTATTGTATAATACTTGCAATTCTGCTTTTGTTTCCTCTGTTCTTGATTCTCCTTCAGAGACAAGGCAATTGCCCATAAAGCAGGTCTCTCTTGTCTAGTCTTTATTTCTTCCAGTTTTCATTTTGTCATCCTTTTCTTTGATCTTACCATAGAGCTTGGCAAATGTATTCCTCATATTTAGTTAACACTATCTGCAGCTTTGTGTCTGCTCTTTTCTGATTGTAATGCAGACTTAAAATTTTTAACTTATCACTTTCTCCACTTCATCAATTTCCTTTTCAATTTCTCTGCCTTTTAGCTAGCTCTACTGACATCTCAACCTCTCCTCATTTTTGTTAAAATCTTGTTTTTCAGTCTCTTTCCTTGCATTTTCTTCTGTCGTGTGTATGAAATAGTGCTCAAGAGTATGCTCCTCTTTGTGTCTGGTACCATACTCTTTACCGAGTACGACGCTCTCCATCTTTTGCGTCCCAGAAGATTTTCACAGGCTCACGTGGTTCTTTTTAACGACTCTCTGCTGGGTCTGCCTCGTGCCCTTGGTTTCCCAGAAATGACAGGAGTGGATGCTGTTATCCTCCTCTCAAATCTTAGGGAGGGTTTGTCAGCACACATTTACACAACTGGTTCAGCAGCATGTCACTCTGAGCGGAAAACAGAGACAGTTGATCAAGAGGTGGGTAGGGCAGAAGAGGGAAGAGTTCACTTTTGTGCTACTTCTGTGGTTACAGGGGCCATCGTTGGGACCTGGCTCTCTGTCTGGCTACCCTCTCCCCCTGCAGTCTTACCTGGCAGTGGATGCTCAAGAGTGAAGCGGCCGTGTGGGCCGAGTGACCCCAAAGTAGCCTGGGCCCAGACATCTACCACCAGCACACCCTCCTGTGTGCTGATAAGAGTTCTACCCCCGACCCATTAATCCAGTGTTTGTGTCACCATTGGATGAGACCTACTTTCTGGAATAAAGGGGACAAATCTGTCCATGTGAGAGGTTTGTCATCTTTTAAAACGATAGGTGTTAGTTTTTTAGGGTAGTTTTAGGTTCACAGCAAAACTGAGGGGAAGGTATGGAGAGTCCCCCCAAATCTCTTACCCCAACGCAGGCACAGACACCCCACTGTCAACACCCCACCAGAGGGCACATTTGTTACAATGGTTGGACCTTCACAGACACGTCGTTGTCACCCAGAGCCCACACTTTACATCAGGGTTACTCTCGGCACTGTGTGCGCTGTGGGTTTGGACACAGGTGTGACGACATGTAGCTACCACTCCAGCATCACAGAGAGCGGCTTCGCTGCCCTGAACACTCCCGTGCTCCGCCTCCGCACCCCTCCTGCCACCCTAATGGCTCTTCACTTCTCTGTGTGTGTCATGGGCCCCTTTTGAGGTCATTGGACATCTCCCAAGTAAGATATTTTAGTGCACAAAATTCAGTAATTGAAATACAAAATAATTGGAATTCATATACAAAAGTTATGAAAACATTTAAAAACAAAGTCATGTTAGTAGTAGATTTGCCTCTTTACCAGCACATTAAGTTACTAGTCGAACAGCAAATCTAACACCTACTGTAATTTAAAAATGTGGTGATGAGAGCCTGGCTGGCGTAGCTCAGTGGATTGAGCGTGGGCTGCGAACCAAAGTGTCGCAGGTTCGATTCCCAGTCAGGGCACATGCCTGGGTTGCAGGCCATGACCCTCAGCAACCACACATTGATATTTCTCTCTCTCTCTCTCTCTCTCTCTCTCTTTCTCCCTCCCTTTCCTCTCTAAAAATAAATAAATAAAATCTTTAAAAAAATGTGGTGATGAGCTTTAGTGATCATATGAAGTGCCTACAGCAACTCTAATGAAAACATTAGTGACAGAGTTGTAGGTACTCCCAGTACCACTGTGGTTTTATCCATTTATTTGCAGCTCACATTTGTAAGGAAAGGAAATGGTAGATCTCAGGGAGAGTGATGTGATATTTTCCCCCCAACGAAGCTCACATTCCCAGCGCTGGTTATTGAGCTCTGTCTCTCAGCTCCCACCCGCCTACCGGTGTCAGCTCTGCGGTGCTGGGAGATCGCATACATGCTTCTCCCCTGACAGCTGACCCCCTATTTGAAGACCATTGGCCGAAGAGCAAACAAGAGTGAGACTGGGAGGCTGGAAGAGAAAAGACTTCTGTGTGGCTCACTGTCTCCATCAGCATCATGTCAAGAACAGTGTTCCATCCCAGGAGTGGCAGGTGGTTCTTGTGCCTGGTGGGTTCCAGTTTCAAGTTGTTTCCACACTCTCAGAACCGGCCTCATGGTGCTCTCCTCCAAGATCCCACCGGCTGGAGGGCTCAGATCAGCAGGAATCTATCTCCCCCCGTTCTGGGGGCTGGGAGAGCCAGAAGTCTGACAGGAAGCTGTCGGCAGGGAGTGCTCCCTCTGGGACTCCACAGGAGGATCTCTTCCACCTCTGCTGGGTTCTGGTGTTGCTGGCAACCTCGAGTGCAGGACTCAGGGACAGTCCTCCCTCCAGCCACATGCTGCCTCCTCCCCAACCTTCCCCTGCCTTCCCTCTGTCTCTCTGCATCCTCAGCTCCCCTTTCTATAAGGACAATGTCAGATTAGACTAGGACCCATTATCAGGACTCCATTTTAACTCAATTGCCTCTAGAAAGACTCTCCAAATAAGGTCACATTCAGAGGTACAGGGGTTAGGGCTTCACCATGTCCTTTATTGATGGGGACATGACTGACTCTAATGCATCTCCTCAGGGGACTGGGTCCCACCCCTGGGGAAATCTCCAAGCTTCTATTTCCCTCAGTCCAAGTTCTTTGGGTTCCCCAGCCCTCGCTTGAGGGCTGTCTCCTGCAGTTATTATTTCTGTACTACCTAGTGTCGCCCTTTTGTCTGTTGGCCCTATCATCCCCTATTGATCAACTCCTTGTGTAACTAACATCCTCTCTGTTAAAATAACTGGTGTGGCTTCATTCTGCCAACCAGGCCACACCTGGCCTAGACCCCTGACCCTCCAACACAGACCCCAGGTCAAGAAGATCTGATGCTGTAAATGGATACCTGGTAATTGTCCCAGGAAAGAATCAGGGATTTAGGGGAGGATTTATGACTATCCAAATTTAGTAAGATTCCTAAAGTTTCTGTAGCTTTCTCCCTGTGTTGAACATCTCAGTTGTTCCCTTAGCATGTCCTTGCAGGGATGCTGAAAGGAAATGGGCTCATGCCCTTGCTGGCAGCTGCAGGGAGGATGGAAGGGGCTGGCACGGGTAGGGGTGTCTGAGCCAAGGAGCAGCCCCACGATGTGGAGAGGAGAGGCAGCAGTACGGGAAAGGAAAGCAGCTGAGTGCCTGGGACTGGGCAGTGACAGAGAGAATGTGATCACTGGGTCTGAGGACTGGCTCTGGGCATCCCACAGGGAAAAAAGGGTATGGTGTCTTTTGACCCAGTAACCCTGCTTCCAGGAAGCTATCCTAGGAAAATAAACCCCAAGGAAAAATATCTAGCACCCCAACTCTTCCCAGCCTGGCTGGCTTGTGGGTACAAATGAGAGTCCATTAACATGCACAGCCACAGTCCTTGGACTCCGTGTCAGCACACAGCACTGGATGACGTCTCACCTCTGCCTGAGAACCCCTGGTGGTTCTCAGAGTCTCTGCGAGTGTCTCACACAGGCCAAGGTCCGGTTCACCTCTGTTCCAGTTCACCTCTGTTCCAGCCTGCTGGTGGGGTCAGCCTGAATGCCACTGGAGGGTGGTGCTGGAGGGTGGCACTAGAGTGTGGCAAGGGAGCATGGCACTTTGCTTCTGTCCCATCTGCCCCCTTCCCACATGAAAAGGCTCCATCTGGGCCATCGTCATGGGCATGGCGAGCTCTGCCAATGTCTCCTGCTTCCCCCACCTATGGCCACTGTGTTTCACACCTGGACCAGCAAAAAGACACCTTCTGCTTCTGTCTGTTCACCTCTTCTTTACAAATGACCAGGACCAGAGCCTCTGGCCAGCTGTAGGACAAAGACATGTCTCTCATTCTTTTTGACTCCCCATTTCTCTCCCCACTGGGCCAGAACAAGCCCGCTCAGGCCCCATTGTGTATCAGCCACACAAAGAGGTGCTGGAAACGTTGCCAGCACCTCGCCCCTAGTCTTCCCTTAGGCTTCTGACACTGAGTAATGCACTAACACATTCATCATTATATTAGGTGCACTGATGGGAAACTGAAGCAACCTAGCAGAACACTAGTCGAGCAATGACTGGGTGAATGAGGTGTGTGGTGTAACCTCTCATGAGATCACTGAGACAATAACAATTATGAAGATGCCATAACAGCATAAAAAAGTACTTATGATTTCATTTGAAGTGATGAAATGCATACACTATGCACGGTTACGATTTCAGCTACGCAACAGTGACACGTGTCAACAAGATGAATAGAAAAGGAATTTGAACATATGAAAACCAGTTCAACCTGGAGTGCTGATAGCATGGGTGAACTTTCTCCTTTACTCGGTGTTCTAATTTATCTATAATGTCATTTATTTAATAAATAAGTTATTAGAAAAAAGTAATAAAATGCTTGATCCTCCTCTGAGACCTTCACACATCTCTTGGGCAGAATCTGAGCTCCAGGTGGGTGGCTCAGTCTTCCTCAAGACAAAGGATTGACCGTATCTTCTCCCCGAGAGCATTTCCAGCTTGAATTCTAGAAGCTGTCTAAAGGCCCTACTCATCTACAGCAGCAACACGTCACCCCAGGCCTCTTGGGGGAAGAGTAACAATACCTCAATAGGGAACGTTGGGGTCCACTCAGAACATGAACATGCTGACAACTGCCTTCTTCAGAGTCATCCCATTTGCCACAACTGAATGTCTAGGAGAGAAAGCAATCTGATCAACTGTCATGAGGTTAGACCTCTTTTTTTAGTGCTAACACCTATTTGTTGTGTCAGCTACTGACCCAGCGTGCTGTTGGTGAATGAGTCTGCTCATTCCTGTGGGGCTGCTTTCACAGCTGGGCTTTTCTGTGGACTGGCCCCTTTGGAGTTCTGACTCACCTTAATCTTCCTCTGGAGCTTGCTGGGATGGAGCTGGTGGCTCTGCCCTTCTGTTTCAACACACCCAAGGCCTTGGGGAACAGTGTGGCTCGAACCTTGAGAACTCCAAATCTCACAACCTGGAGCTTACCTTTGCAATTTGTGGCCTCTGACTCCAGGAATTCCCTTAGATAAATACAAAGATATGTATATATAATATATACATATGTATATTATGTATATATATACATATATATTATATACATATATACATATACATAATATATATATACATATCTTTCTATATATAAAGATATATAGTTTGCTTTGATTCCCATGAGTTCTACTATGCTCGGCTTGGCATTTTGGCTCACCCACCTTGTCCTGTCTGTTAGGTCTGTAAGCCTGTCTCTGAACTATCTCTTGGCTGCAAACACTACATGAGGGGCAGAAAGTTCTGGCTACCCTGGTGGGGCTCTGCACCCCTCTCCTGGTCCAGGGCCCTAGTGGGACCCAGAGCTAATGCTCCTTCTCCACGTTCATTGGTGAACAGAGAACCTCACACCTGCTCTCTAAGCTGGACTGAAATTCCATGGCCTTAAACCAGCTCATCAGAGTGAAGTTATTTAAATGCTTTTGGAGAAAGTGCAAAATCTTGCTATTTTTTAAAATAACTGCTCAAACACCTTGGACACTCTGCTTTTAAGTCCTGTGATTTTTTTTCAGGAGCCCCTCTCTGAGGACTCAGCAGCAGGTCTGTGAAAGGACACTGGAGTTATGGGGTGAGAGGACCTGATTGAAGACTGGGTCTGTCATATTCTAGGTGTGTGACTCGGGCCGAATCTCTAGGATGGGGTAACAATAACACCTGCCTCACAAGGTGGTTGTGAGGCTCAAATGAAGCACTGTGAAAGTGTAAAAAAGGCAGTTATACCTAATTGCTGTATTACTACAGTGGAGCATGGGCTAGGGTTCAAAGGACATCATGATCTTATGCACAGAAGGATAATGACTGTGGAGGGGTCAGTGCAGGTGACAGCAAGTCCTGCAACTTCTGGGGGTGGGGGAGGTGGCAGAAATGAGTTAAAGTTAGGGTCCTCTGGAGGGCAGATAGGAAGAAGGAGCAGTAGGGACCTCAGTCCTGTCTCTGTGTCTGACACCCCAAGCTGGATCTCAGGGAGGAGCCTCCCCAGGCAGCCCTCAAAGAAACCAGCACTGGCCCTGGACAAGTGGTTCAGTTGGTTGGAGCAAAGTCCCACACACTGAAGGGTTGCAGGTTAGATGCCTGGTGGGGACTTGTAGGGGAGGCAACCCATCTATGTTTCTCTCTCACATCTGATGTCTCTCTGTCTCTCTGTCTCCCTCTCTCCCCCTCTTTCTTTCTAAAATAAACATATCCTTGGGTGAGGATTGAAAAAAAAAAAAAGGAAAGAAGCCAGCTCCAGGAGCAGCTGTCAACCTACCCTGTGCACGGCTCGAGGACCTCTAAGCATCTTGTGAGAAGTCCTGCTTCCTCGGCCTTTCAACCCTCCACAGCTCTTCGTGGCGGGGGGGCGGGGGGGGGGGCGGGGAGGTTAAATGCCTCTCCCTCAAGCAGGCCCTTTGCTGGGGGGAAACCCTGGAGAAAAGGGCGAGGGCCCGCCCCCTGCTGGCTGGCGGCCCTGGGCTCTGCGGCCCAAGTTCCCTCAGGCCATGGCACCCCGGCCTCAGGAGGGCAGCTCAGGAGCCTTCAGAAGGAGCTGGAGTGAGGGGGTGGAGGACGGAGTGGGAGGGTTGCAGAGCAGGGTGTGTCGCTCTCAGGGAGGAATCTCTGGGACACTGCCCCTTGCTTGTTTCAGTGACTTGATTTCCTGAGCTCCCTGCAAGGGCCTGAACTTTTTTCTCACCTGTAATAAATAGGTTGTTAAAATGACATGAAAATAGAGTAAAGAACTTGCTAATTACTCAATAAATAGTAGCTGTTATTGCCCTGGTCACACCAGCAGCGCTGCTGTGTCCGCACGTGGCTCAGTCAGCTCGGCCTGACCCTCACCGACCTCAGGGCCCTGCGCTTCGGAGGCTCTCTAGCGCCACCGCCTGGGAGGGGACAACCGTGAGTCTCGCTGCTGCACAAACCCGGGGGGTGCCTGGCGATCAGAACTGGAGGGAGCCTTCCTGTCTTCGTTCCTGCATCCTTCTTCCCCTGGCCCCCGTGCTCCGCGGTGACCCATCAAAGACCCGAGTTTCTGCTGCTTCCTTGATCGGCACTCTTGTCAGCAGGAGGGCTGTAGGCGCTCTCTGGGCCTGCCAAACCCAGGAACCTACCTGGCCCATACTTCCTGTGTCTCAGCGGGTCCCAGGAGGCACCTGCTACCCTCCTGGGGGCGACTGGACCTCGGTGGGGGCATTTCACCACAACAAAGGGGAGACTTCCTGGCAGCTGGTGGGGTTGCCAGCGATGCTAGACACCCTGCAAAGTGTGGGTGCTCAGCAAAGAATTGCCTCCCGAGACTTTCAAATGTCCCTTGGGGTATTTCTATAAGTTAAAGACGATTTGTTATTAATTATCTGAGCTAGGATCTGTCTCCATTTTATGTATAAACAAACTGACTTATAAACAAAAGTCTTCTTTTTGCAAGGCTTTTTTTGGAATTTTATTATGGCGGTAAAAACACAACATAAAATTCTCCACTGCAACCATTTCTAAGTGCGTAATTCAGTGGCTTATAAGCACAGTCACAATGCTGTGTGACCGTCACTGCCAACCACTCTGGGCATCTTCATTACCTCAAACAGGGGCGTTGTACCCATTAAGTGATAGCGCCCTGTTCCCCATCCCCTGGCCCTTTATAACTTCTAATCTACTTTGTCTCTGAGAATTTGTCTATTCCAGGCATCTTATTAAGTGGCATCATCTGATATATGTCCTTTGTTTTATTAAAAACTTTACCAAAAATTATTCATCATATTGGAAAATTACCATCACCAGTGACAAGACCATGTGTGATATTTGAATCATCAATAAAACGTACGTGCATCACTCTGTGTTTGCCACTTTTTTACATGTTCTAATTCAGTTATGTCCGAACATTCACACATTGAATGTGTGAATAGTATTTTATTAGATTGATAATCCTTTTTATTCCCAGGATAGGGCATTATCTTTTATTTATTTTTTATCCTCACGCTAGGAAATGTTTATTGATTTTTAGAGAGAGGAAGGGAGAGAGTGAGACAGAGAGAA
This sequence comes from Phyllostomus discolor, assembly GCF_004126475.2. Lineage (NCBI taxonomy): Eukaryota > Metazoa > Chordata > Mammalia > Chiroptera > Phyllostomidae > Phyllostomus > Phyllostomus discolor. The sequence goes on along the minus strand of NC_040910.2, from coordinate 55,008,481 downwards.
AAACACTGATGTGAGAGTGAAACATCAATTGGTTGCCTCCTGTACATGCCCTGACTCGGGACTGAACCTGCAACTTTTTGGTTTGTGGGATGATGCTCCAACCAGCTGAACCACACCAGCCAGGGCTAGGCATTATCTTTTTAAAAAATTATGTATAGGTAGTACAAATAAGTTACTAATTTCATTTTAGGTTAGTAAATGGACATTATGAGATACTTATTACAGAAAGGGGAATGGGACCCAATGGGGCTGAAAATCAGCGATTTGTCTCCCACAGTCACTGACTAGTGGCTGGTGTGAGGAAGCATGTCCCTGGAATGAGGAGCTGTTGGCCAACCTTGACCGCTGTCTGTGCTTACAACCTTACAAGCCAGTGTCACCCGCAAACAGAAGTCCTCATCCCACCGAACGATGGTCTCCAGGTCACCACTATCTGACTGTCGTGGCCTGACTACCAGTGCAGTCAGGTAGGGCCTGGCGCTCCCGCCCTCCATGTGGGCCATGGCGGTCACTGTTACTCCTAGCTTTAATAATGGACACAGGCGTCCTAACCAAATTCACTTCAGGGCAGTGCCCTGCGTGTGCCGCCCAACCCCGCCCCGCAACAGTGCATTACAGATGAAACTCTGTTCTTACCACTTTAGTCTGTCTTTATTTATCTTGCACCATAGAAAGATTATTGGCTGGCCAACCTCTTTTCAAGCACCACCTTGTTAAAGAAAATCAGTAAAGGCGGCACAGAGTATCAGGCAGACCCCAGTTATCTATGATCATAGGAAACATTGCAAAAAATGATGAGTAGTGAAGGGATGCATCTCAAACCTACTTGACTCCTCTGGCGAGACCATTCAATCAGAAAAAAAGAGCTAGTATGGATTTCAAAAGACATGACACCCGCTTCCCTAAAGTAATTCAGCCATAGCCATGGCTGGTGTGGCTTAGCTGGTTGGGTATCATCCCACAAGCTGGAAGGTCATGGGTTCAATTCCCAGTCAGGACACATGCCTAGGTTACAGGTTGCATCCCTGGTCTGGGCGCATATGGAAGGCAGCCGATGAATGTTTCTCTCTCATATTGATGTTTCTCTCCCACTCTTCCTCCCTTCCCCTTTCTCTCTAAAAAAAATAAATATTTGAAAAAAAATTCAGCCATGATTTTGGAGAGACAGAAGGCTGCCCTTTTGAAAGTGGGGTAAATTCTGCTATTAGTCACTCTCATGGGAGGTAACAAGGGCAAAGAATTTAACTAAGATTAGAGCTAAGCAACTCTGGAGGGAACACATGTGACCCTGCCTTTCTCTGCTCTGGGTGACAGCTATGGTTCTAAAACATGCACCAGGAGCTTAGGCACGCTTGGATTCCTCAGGTTCTGATCCTGTAGGTCTGGCAGGGCCTGAATGGGGGTGCCTGTGTGTGGGTGTGATGGCTATCTCCCTTCTTTCTGAGGTTCTCTCTCCGGGAAAAAGTGCTGGGCCTCAGCACAGCTGCTGCCAGAGCAGCTCTCATTGCTCTGGTTCCATCCCGCTCCTCCTGGCTGGCAGCAGAGATGGGTGTGGGCAGGACACTGTGGGCGGCCAGACCTCTAAGTCCCCAGTGTTTTTACTCTGAGGGAATCTAGGTTTACTCCCAGAAATGAACAACTCAGCCTGGAATATTATACATCACTGTGTTCTCTTTGGTCCACTGTTATAGGTTGAATTATATCCCCTCCAAAAAAAGTGTTGAAATCTTAACTTCTTTAGAATGTGACCCAACAGGATCTTTATAGAGGTAATGAATTAAAGTCAGTTCATTAGCATGAGCCCTAATCTAATCTGACTAGTGTCCTGGTAAGAAGAGGACATTTGGGCACAGGCACACATGCAGGGTGGATGCAATGTAGGCACGATGGCTGTGCACAAGCCAGGGACAAGGACCTGGACTGGATTCTCCCTCACAGCCCTCAGAAGGACTGACCCTGCCAACACCTGACATTGTACTTCCAGCATCCACAATGGGGAGACAACATGTTTCCTTCATTGAAGTCTCCTAGTCAGCGGCACTTTGCTAGTCAGGCCCAGCAAGGGAATGTAGTTGGCCCTTGGGCACATGGGGCTTAGGAACTCCAACCCCTACACAGTCAAAAATGCATGCAGAACTTACGACTCTCCCAACGCTTCACACTGATACTCTCCTGTTGAACCCAGGAACCTTACTGATTACATAAACAGTCCATGAACTCTTATTTTGTTTGTTATATGTGTCATTGTATTCTTACAATGAAGTAAGCTAGAGAAAACAAAAAATTATTAAGAAAATCACAAGGAAGAGAAAATACATTCAAAGTATGTATTGAAAAAAAACCCCACATGTAAGTGGACCCATGCGGCTGAAATCATGCTGTTCAGGGGTCAGCAGTGCATTCACTTACCCTGGGGGTTTTCCTTAGGTCTCACCCTCCCCTCCTCTCATCTGGCCCTTCTCTTCCCCTCCATCCCCTTCCTTCTATTTCATTCTCTCCCCTGCACCCCCTGCCATTCTACCTTATTTCTTATGCACAACAATTAGCTATTTCTTTGCTCAGGGTCTTTTAACCTCGACCATCAGGGGCTGTTCCCCTCTCCCCACTTTGTATCTCAAGAAGTTTTCCTAAACAGCAAGGTCCCTTCCATAAGAGGAACTCTGGTGGCAGTTGTCAAGATGATGGCTTTTTCACCTGCTACACATCATCCAGGCTTGAGGACCACTGCTCTTGAATGATCTGTGTCCCTGGTGCTCACCTGGGAGACCCTGAGGTCTGCATAATAGCAAGAACCTGCCACTCAAGCAAAAATTCATGTGAGCAACCCACCTTTGGCAGCTGATGTTTGTATTCCTGCAATCCTTTTGTAGAAAATATACCAGCAGTCACAATATAAAATCTTCATTTGATAATGGCTTTGACAATGGTTGTGGGCAGAACTGTGTTCCCCCAACATTAGTGTGTTGAAGCCCCAACCCCCAGTGTGACTGTGTTCAGAGATGGGGCCTTAAAGAGGTGGTTCAGTAGAATGAGGTTATATGGGTGGGCCCATAAGGATAGGAGATAAAGACAGACACACACAGAGGGAAGAGTGTACAAGGACACAGAAGAAGGTAGCCATCTGCAAGACAAGGAGAGAGGCCTCAGGAGCAACCAACCCTGCTGATGTTGTAGACTTCTAGTTTCCGAAATAAATGTCTGTCATTTAAGCTGCTTGGTGTGTGGTATTTTGTCACATCAGGCTGAGCAAACTAACACAACAGTCAAGTCCAAAGCACTCTGCCGAGGTATAATATATATTTTTTAAAGAGAATGAAAATGTTTACAAAAGTGTTTTACCTAGTAAGGGTAACAGGAATAATATTTTGAAGTATTAGATTTACATGTTTTTCATACCCCAGTAAGTCATGCACCCCACAGCCTTCTGCCATGAATACTAATCCATAAACTGCAGGGAATGGGGAGGTGGTCAGTGCCTGGAATAAAAAGGCCATTGACGGGCTTTGATTTTCAAAAGCTGACTTTGTTGATTCCATATTGAAATAATAGTTTTGAAAGCCAGGCTTTATGGGGAGAGAAAATGTTTATTTTCTGAATTTTACAAGCTTCCTTTATATATGGGCAGTTAGGTGGTCTGGCATGTAGACATATAAGCCGTAGGTTGAGAGAACTTTGGTTATTGCATAAGGGAAGTGCTGACTGGACAGGAAGAAGAGAGGAGGTAGAGGCAAAATAATGAGATATCTGTGTCCAGGCTTCTGCCCTGAAGGAGGGTCATGTTAGGAAGTCTGGGTGGTTTGAGGGACTCCCAGAGCTGTGGCTTTGTTCCAGGTATGGGCAGGAGAACAGTCAAGCTCAGAGAATTGCTGTGTCTGACCTGGGGCACCCAGGAGGTGAGTTAGAGAGAGCACAGTAAAGGGCCTGGATAGAGAGGGTGGGGACAGTCACATCCTGCGAGTGGGGCATAGACAAGACCCAGTCTGTGTGCTTCCAGTGGAGAATGGAGAAGGTAGCAGAGTCGAGAGTCAGGAGACCTACTATGGGCCACTCAGGGCACCTAGGACTTGTAGCACAGGCTGTGGGGGGACAGCCAGGCCAGGGACAAAGGAGGACATTGTCAAGATTTAGATAATTTGCAATACCACTGGGAACAGATAGAGCCAAGATGGCTGAGTTGGGAGGAGATGAGCGAGCCCTTTGCCCACGACTGGGTGGGAACAAAAATTTTGGCTCTTGTGTAAGGATCCCAACTTGGATCTGAGATTTCTCTCCGGTAGCTGAGCTGGTGTAAGCTTTTTCCTACAATAACTGAAGGACAGGTGGGGGTGGGAGGTGACAGATTAGTTGAAAGTTAATTTTGCCAGAAAGAGACCAAAGTAACCCAAATAAAACAGATTTAGCTGGGAAGTATGTGTGCCCTTCCTCCAAACTTCACCCTTTTCCACTTCAAGGCAAAGTGGAGTAACTTATAGAAAACAAAGAAGTAAGCTTTTCTGGAACTTCTGAATGCACTGGACTGGGTTTTCAACCCACTGTACCACGTGTGTGACTTCTTCTGACTTTCTAAGGATTCAACCCACCAGCTTTTGCCTCTCATCTTCCTTGTAGGTAAATAAAATTCAGAGAGAGGATGATATCTCCTTAGACCCTTGGTTTATGGTTGTATATGTTCTGTGGTAAGCAGTCACTTTGCTCTCTAATAACTATAATGTGTCCTCATAATATCATGCAAACATTTTGATTTTTTTGTTGGTTTATTTTAATGGCTAATATAGGGGGTGGTAAATCTTTCTGAGGATCAGAGACTGAGAGCTGTCCTTGCCACCGCCAACACCGAGACTTTGTACTGATTCCCATTCTCAGTGTCAGAATGCCCCAGCCCGAAACTGAGGAAGCTGCCTCAGGTGCATACACCCTTGGCCATGACGGTGTACACTCTGACACAGATATCTCACTTCCTTACCACTGGAGGAATGTGTCATTATGTTACTGTTGAGCTTCCAAGTGTTGGCTCTGTGACTGATGAACGTGGGCATCAGAGACCAGTAGCTCTCAGCTCACTGGGGAAATGGACAATATATTATGGAAGGACTCAATCCAGCTTTCTGTTTACAATGGGAGGTTTAGGGTTCATGATCCTAGGCAAATCCAAAGCTCCAAACATTCCTAACTCAATAGATTTCTTTTCTTCCTTGGAGTTGTCCATGTTCTACTGAGTTTTTTCATCACTAGAGTATTCATGAGAATGAAATTGCTGGCTACTAGAGTCCCTTTTGAGAAGAAATCTGTGGATACTGAATTTGTTCCTGTCACTGAAGTTTTAAAGGCTGAGCCAGTCCTCTAATATGATATAGGGAAAGGATGAAAAGAAGTAGAAAAGAAGCATCTAGTAGGAAACCTGGGAAGCACATAAAAACTTGGTCTGGAATATCTCCTTGGTATCAAAGAGACAAGTTTATCACACAATTTTTCCAGCTGACATAACCTGACATACCAGTGATGTTAAGTGACATTTTTTCTCAGTTCTTTTTTAAGGTAGCCTAGGAAGATTTATTAATGATTAAATAACAAAGAATTTTACATATAAACTCCTGAAATATAATCTCCTAATAAGTATGCTATATTTGTTTGATTATTATTTGAATTGTCACAGTGTATTTTTAAATTTTTCTGGCATTTATTTTTATTTTTTAGTTTATCAATTATGCTATTATAGTTGTCCCATTCCCCCCTTCATTCCCTTCCACCCTGCACACCCCCTCCCACCCACACTCCCCCCTCTTAGTTCATGTCCATGTGTCATAAGTTCTTTAGCTTCTACATTTCGCATACTATTCTTGCCCTCCCCCTGTCTATTTTCTACCTACCATCTATGCTACTTATTCTCTGTACCTTTTCCTCCTCTCTCCTCCTCCCACTCCCCTGCTGATAACCCTCCATGTGATCTCCATTTCTGTGGCTCCATTCCTCTTCTAGTTGTTTACCTAGTTTGTCCTTGTTTTTATTTTAGGTATGGTTGTTAATAATTGTGAGTTTGCTGTCATTTTACTATACATGTTTTTGATCTTCTTTTTCTTAGATAAGTCCCTTTAACATTTCATAAAATAAGGGCTTGGTAATGATGAACTCCTTTAACTTGACCTTATCTGAGAAGCACTTTATCTGCCCTTCCATTCTAAATGAAAGCTTTGCTAGATAGAGCAATCTTGGATGGAGGTCTTTGCCTTTGATGACTTGGAATACTTCTTTCCAGCCCCTTCTTGCCTTCAAGGTCTCTTTTGAGAAATCAGCTGACAGTCTTATGGAAACTCCTTTGTAAGTAACTATCTCCTTATCTCTTGCTGCTTTTGGGATTCTCTCTTCCATTTTAATCTTGGGTAATGTAATTATGATGTCCCTTGGTGTATTCCTCCTTGGGTACAACTTGTTTGGGACTCTCCGGTCTCCCTGGACTTCCTGGACATCCTGGACTTCCTGGACTTCCTGGCAGTCTATTTCCTTTGCCAGATTGGGGAAGTTCTCCTTTATTATTTGTTCAAATAACTTTTCCACTTGTTGCTCTTCCTCTTCTCCTTCTCGTACCCCTATAATTCGAATGTTAGAATGTTTAAAAATATCTTGGAGGTTCTTAAGTCTCTCCTCGTTTTTTGAATTCTTGTTTCTTCATTCTTTTCTGTTTGATTGTTTCTTTTTTCCTTCTGGTCCACTCCATTGATGTGAGTCCCAGTTTTCTTCCCATCACTATTGGTTCCCTATGCACTATTGGTTTCCTTCATTTCACTTAGCATAGCCTTAATTTTTTTCATCTAATTTGTGACCAAATTCAACCAATTTTGTGAGCATCCTGATCACCAGTGCTTTGAACTATGCATCTGATAGGTTGGATATCTCTTTGTCACTTAGTTGTATTTGCTCTGGAGCTTTAATCTGTTCTTCCATTTGGGCCATTGTTGGTTTTTTTTTTTTTTTTTTTGGTCTTATCCCACCTGATAGTGAGGGGCAGAGCCTAAAGTGTTCACCAGGGTGGGGCAACCCACATTGCTGGGTTGTGATGCTGATGTTGGGGGCAGGGTCCAAGAGGGAACAATAGTGCTTGCTCCACTCTCTCTTGGATTTCAGTCATTTCCCCAGCTTCTCCCAAGCAAATTGGGCCCTTCTGGTGCTGATTCCCATGTGGGTGGGTCTAGGACCCTGTGGGTCTCTCCAATGAACTCTCCCATGAGGCTGCGAGTCTCCCGGCACCTCAATCCCCACAGGTGTTTTCAATCGGTGTTTTGAGACTTTATTTCCTGGAGGTGGGACCCTGGGTTGCGAGGTCTGTCTTGCTCCCCAGATTTGCCTGGTTTATCTGTGCACGAATGTGGGACTGCCCCATCAGCTGCCTTGCACACTGTGCCCTGCTTCACAATCGCCACCTTGCTGGGTCTGCCCATTGCCACTCCTCACCCGGGGTCCACCGGCTAAGGACTTGTGTGCCTGGTGTCTGTCAGCTGCAGCCTTGTGCACCTGGTGCCACTGCTTCTTTTGCTGCGAGCCCTCTCTGCCCGGCCACCTGACTCTGCCCGGCCACCTGACTCTGCCCCTCCTACCACTGTAGATGAATGTGTCTATTTTAACTCCTTGGTTGTTGGACTTCCATACAGTTCAATTTTCTGTCAGTCCTGGTTGTTATTTTGTTTCTAAATTGTTGTTGTCCTTATTTTAGTTGTGTGAGGAGGCACAGTGTGTCTACCTATGCCTCCATTTTGGCTGGAAGTCTTTTTCTCAGTTTTTAATTTCTTAAAATATACCCCCTTTCCACAACTATAATATTGAATAGAGTGATTATTTTTACAACCCTCTTAACATTTTTTGGAGATGACATTTCTGACTTTCAGAAATTAATGTAAAATGAGGCAGCAAGATCCCATAAGCTGAGAACTCTGGACAGCTGACCAGCTTCACCTATGGTACTTTGCCCTTAAAGAGAGGGTATGGTGGGACATTATTTCAGATATGTATGTAAGATTGTTTCCTGAACAGTAAGGTGTGTATGCAAGGAGGAGAAATAAATAATTTTTCTAAGTAAAAAAATCATTTTCTTCTAAGTATCAGATGGTAAATGTTTCAGGTTTTGTGGGCTACTTGATGGGTTGCCACTCTTCAGTCTTGTCCTTGTAGTTCAAAGGCAGCTGCAGACGATCTGGAAGCGCATGGGCATGGCGGAGTTCCAACAAAACGTTCTCCATGAGCACCAAAATTTGAATTTTATATGATTTGCACATGTCACAAAATATTCTTTAAAAACAATTTCCCCCCAATCATTAAAAATGTAAAAACTAATTTTAGCTTGCAGGCTGTACAAAAATGATCAGTGGATAAGATTCAGTCCTCAGGCTATTGTTTGCCAATCTCTGGGTAACAAAGGTTTGTAAATATTTTATATATAAACTAATGCACTTTACTCCATCCTTAATTTTTCAAAATTAAGATGGCAGATAGGATTTTTTGACAGTGAGGTGGGGGAAAGGGATGCAAAAATCTGTTATTAGGTTGGGCCTGAGCCTAGTTATTTGATTAAAAGAATAAATCAGATATTGTTGGGTTAGTGCAATTTCCTTTTTGTTTTAAAGCCTGTTTCTGCCAATGGTGACATGAGGACATGCTATTTTGATGAGGAAATGATGAGATCACTGCAGTTCACACTGACACACAATGCCTGCAAGAGCAACCTTCACCGGCTGGCTGCCAGGTTTGGAGGATTGGAAAAGAGAGAAGATTAGCTTCTTTAATGCTATTTAACTCCTTAGGCTGCTGTTTGCAGCAAGAAAAGCATGTGCATACTTTGTGTGTGTGTGCGTGCAGTGTGAGTGCATATATGGGTGGAGTGGGCAGAGGGAAAGGAGGAGAAGCTGGTGTAGGGCATGGGAGGGATGGCTTTCCTTTGCTTCTAACCCAACCTTTGCTCAGGTTCAGCCACCACTGGTCACCAGTCAAGCTTAGCCTGGAGACTCTCCCTTCAGGAGGGAAACTGGCTGCTGTGGTCAGTCAGGAGCATCCAGGGCAGACAGTCACAGAGGCTGAGCTCTGGGCTGCTACAGAGATACAGACTAGGGAGCATCCTCTGCAATGGCTGGGCAGGCAGGGGGAAGAAGGCCAGTCAGAAAGGGACAGGACAGTGCATTGGCTGGGGTGTGACACAGTCCCCAGCTTCCCACTGAGACACTGTCATCCCTAGATATCCAGATCTCACTCCTTCCTGAAAATGTGCTAAATAAGAAGTTTTTTAGGACATGGGGGCCTTATTTATTTCTAAGGGGTAATAATAGTGTTTCTCTGGTCACCTAAAACCTCAACTATCTCTTTTTTCCTGAAAATTAAAAAAAAAACCTTCTAAGATACTTTTAAACATCTATATAAAACCCACTCAATATTTCTGAATAAAATAAAACATTTTGAAGCCTCAACTGCATATCAGTTAACCAGCTCTTCAGTGGTTCTCTTTGTGGACAGAAACGACATTATGGAGCCACTCAGTTACAATTATGATTCCTTTCCATGCCATATGCTACAGTGTAAGTCGATAATGACATAGGTCAAAAGCACTGAGTTTGTGTCCACCCTGGCAGGGTGTCAGAGCCCAGGTGCCCTGGGCTCTGATGGGGCTCCACAAAGGGCTTTGTCCCTGGGGAGGGCAGGGAGGTGACAGCACTCTGTGTCCTGCAGCTGGGCTCCCAGCACAGCTATTGCAGTAAATTCCAGATGTGGATGGTGGATGTGAGGTGGGTACTTTTTCAAAAGGTAGTAAATTTTCTGAATAACACACATTCAGATAAAGTTATCTGTTAGGTATATAAATACAAAAAAAAGACTTAAACTCGCCAATCATCATAAACTAGTACTGACATCAGCCTAATGCCAGGATTTGGAAGGAGTTTCTACCAAGAATAAGGTCAAAGGAATCACATAGAAAGTAAATGAATGAACCACTGATGCTCAGCCTACAGCCATCTTGAAATAAGGGCAAACGTCTCTTAGTTTCCACCCTGCATCACAACTTCAAGACTTGAACCAACCAAAGAACCATAATGCCATCCCTCCTGAGCTGCTTTTTCAGGCAACTATATACGATTAGCACTCCACTCTCTCAATCCTCACCTTGTATCCATGTAGTCTGTAACATATCCGTGCAATACTGCAACTCCAGAGACTGACAGGAAGGGTGCGTGGGTGCATGCATGTGAAAGGCAGGGACAGAGACACAGAGACAGAAGGAAAGAGAGAGTTGACATTGGCATTGTGGTGCACCCTGGAAGGCACAGAGTCTCCTCAAGGAAATACCATAGACAAAGTCAGAGACAGGAAGAGCACGGGCAGCAGGTTCTTGGGGTTATACATTTTTATGTATTTCAATTGATAATTAAAATCACAAAAATAGGCAGTGGAGACCCAGTAAAGACAGAGTAGATACTGACTTCCTACGCAATAGAATTTGGGTTAGGAGTCACATATATCATTCTCCTATCCAACTGAGGGCCTGAGAAGTCCTGGTTATGTGAAAGAATAGAGTTCCTCACTGTCTAAGTTGAATCAAGTCAGGATTTTTGGTTAATTGTCTTGAGTGAGAGCTTAAGATTGGAGATGCAGTCAGAGCAACAGCAAAACGAGAACCTTCATGTGGAGCTGCAAAGCCACAGAGCTGATCAAGTAAAGAAATGAACTTAGTGATGTGAGAAACCAATCTAAAAAGCTCTTGAAAAATGTAAAGAAGACAGCTGTGAGGGTTGATTAAGTTAATAAGTACTGATGATAGAGATTGGAGATTCAACCCAAGGTTTCTGGGGCCTCCTTAAGAAACAGAACAATTGAACCAGAAGCCATAATCAAAGACGAAACTGAGCCAATGTCATCCTAATAAATTCAATTTAAAAAGATGAAATTGAGAACAGCTTTTTGAAAAGAAGCATTAAGTATATAAATAGAAAAGAATCATCATCACAATTCAAAATGAATCTCTTGCAAACATTTCACTTCCTAGAAGAAGTTTTGAGTGAGAAAGATAAAGAAATGTATCTTAACAATATACCACTCATGCATTCTTGTTGAAAAAATTGCTTAATACTGCCAACTTAAAGATAAATCCAAACTGAGAAGCTGAGCATGCGTAAACCGTCCTATAAAAAGGCCTCCAGGCGAAGAACTTCCTTGGTCTGGGCTCGGACGCAGGAACCCACGGGGGCTTTTGGACTGCAGCCCCGGATGAGACTCGACACACCGGCTCTGTCCTCAGAGATTCCCCTTTTGCTTCAACACCTTCCTTGGGCCAGAGGACCCATTTCTTGCTTCTATCCTCCTACCCATGATTAACATGCTTCATTTTGTTTTGTTACTAGTATTATGACCACCTGAAATAAGAACTGATGTTGATATAGTCTAGCTAAACATGACTTTATTTTATATATTTGGAACTGTGGGCTAAGATAATTAGAGAAAAAAAGCATTTTTTCCCTATATTCTAGGCAGAGCTGTGTAGAGCAAGGCAAGAGACATTTTCACAGTTTTGGGACTCAAGTAATGATTTTCTGCATCTAAAAACCACATTGTGGGAGTTATTGATTTTTATTTTTATTAATTCTTAAAAAAAGATTTTATTTATTCATTTCTACAGAGAGACGACTGGAGGGAGAAAGAGAGGAAGAGAAACATCAATGTGTGAGATTGTCTCTCGTGTACCCCTAACTGGGGACCTAGCCCACAACCCAGGCATGTGCCCTGACTGGGAATCGAACCAGCAACCCTTTGGTTCACAAGCAGGCCAGTACTCAAGCCACTGAGCCACACCAGCCAGGGCTAATTACTTTTTTTTAGACTATTTTTAGAGCAGTTTTTAGGCTCACACTAAAATTGAGAGGAAGATACAGAGATTTCCCTTAGACCCCCACACATACACGTGCAGAGCCTCCCTGACTGCCAGCATCCCCCACCATCCAAACTGTCACAGAGTCAGAATCACACAGTATGTGACCTTCTCAGATCGGCCTCTTTCCCTTACTAACGTGCATTTAAGCTTCTTCCATGTCTCTTCATGGCTTGATAGCACATTTCTTTTTAGCTCTGAATAACATCCCATGGTCAGATGAACCACAGTTTATTTATTCATTACCTACTGAAAGGCATCTTGGTTGCTTCCAAGTTTTGGCAATTATGAATAAAGCTACTATAAACAACTTTGTACAGGTTTTTGTGTGAACATGAGACTCAACTTCTTTGGGTGAATATCAAACAGTCTGATTGCTGTATCCTATGGTAAGAGTATTTTTAGTTTTGTGAAAAACTGTTATACTGTTTTGCAAAGTGGCTGCACCATTTTACATTCCCACCAGCAATGAATGAGTGTTCTTGTTGCCTACATCCTCTCCAGCATCCGGTGCTGCCAGTGCTCTGGATTTTGGCCATTTGAATAGGTATGTAGTGGCATCTCATTGCTGTTTTAATATACATTGCCCTGATGACATATGATGTGCATTATCTTTTCATATACTTTTTTGCCATCTGCATATCTTCTGTGGGGAAGTATCTGTTAAACAATTGGTCTATTGTTTAAATTGGGCTGATGATGTGGACCCCATGAGCCGGGGATCGCATCAGCTGGCGCCCACGAACAGGGACTCAGGGCTACGAGCTGTGCCATTATGGACAACATACCAACTTGGTGGGAGTAAGCGCGCAATTAGCCCAGGTAAGGGTCTGTGACCCCGAGTGCTTTTTGGGAATGTCGTAAAGGTGTGTTGGATTTCAGAGGGAAAGGAGTTTTCTTCCTAGGTCCGCCTCTCTTGCAACCACTTTGAAAAAATTTCTTTAAAGGTTTCTGCAAATCTTCAACCATGGGGAACAGGCTCTCTAAGGAACAAGAGCAATGTTTTAAGCTAGTTCAGCAGTTATGGGGCTGTTGAATGTTTATGGGAGTATGGAAGAGAAGGGACCGATGCGCACTAGCTAAGCCCTTCTGGAGGCTTGTGCCAGCTGACGAGTCTCAAGGCCCACCCGGTGAGCTCTGCCGGGGAGCCGGTGTGCGCCACTCTCACAGCATGGCCGTGGCCGGCCGCGCATGCATGCTCTGGGCGAGTCGAGTGGGAGCTGGGTTTCTCTGCCAGGGACGGGCAGCGGCGCAAAGGGGAAGATTGGTTTCCCTCACCTCCCTTTCTCCCTGGTTTGCACGGGGGCCGGAGGAGGGGGGCGGGGGGAGGGGAGACTTTCCCTGCGCCCAGCTCCGGGTGCAGTTCCGGACACACCAGCGCGTGCCTGTAGTCCCAGCTACTCGGGAGGCTGAGGCGGGAGGATCGCTTGAGCCCATTGCGCTATGTCCATCAGGTGTCTGCAATAATTTCGGCATCAATATGGTGACCTCCCCGGAGCGGGGGTGGGGGGGACACCGGGTTGCCTAAGGAGGGAGGGGTGAACCAGCCCAGGTCAGAAATGGAGCAGGTCAAAATTCCAATTTTTTTTAAAAGTAAATGTATTTGCCAGTAGAGAAAAAACTGTTTCTGAAAGTTACAAATGTGTTTATAAATTTGTCAATCTAAAGCATGCCATAAGTGGGATGGGGGTGTGTGTCGTGTTAAAACAATATTAAGAATCCTCCTTGTTTCTGCCAGAGCCGTGACCTTTATTGTAAAAATGAAATTTAGGTATACTGTCTCCCGGAGAGAACTAGCCCTTCTCCACGGAAGATTAAGTACCACTTTTTAACTCAGTACCTGTAAACGCTGATTGTTTCCTTGGGGAAGAACTGGCTATTCGGAAGGAAACAGTTAGTCAATAGAGTCACAAAAGGCCCTTGGCACATAACCATTTTTGTCTAAAACATATTTTTTCAGAGCACCGCCCCCCCCCCCAATCTTTCCCACTTTCCTTGAAAACTGTGAACCTAAGAACTACCAGGTCCTGATAATAACAGGGTAATTGTTTCTTAAACTCATTGCAGCGCGCAGAAACAGCAGGGGGCCTGTCTTTCCAAGCTAAGTAGATTATTAAAGAGTGTCCTGATTGCCAAGCCCTTAGCAAGGCACCCCCATCTACAGGAGTTAATCCTTGAGGACTAAGTTCTCGAATAATTTGGCAAACAGATGTCACTCATTATGCTCCCTTTGGAAAATTCAAATATGCTCATATTTCTATTGATACTTACTGTAGTGCCTTACATACATCCTTCTTAACAGGAGAATCTGCTAAAAATATACAAGCCAATTGGCTTGAGGCCTTTAGTCATTTAGGATGGCCTCAGCAAATTAAAACTGAAATAGCCCTAGATACCTTGCCCATTCTACTCAGGTTTTTTCTTTAGCGCTGGAATATCCAACATAAAACAGCAATACCTTATACTCTAACAGTATAGGCTGTTAGTATGTAGAATCTAACAGTATGTAGAATGGGCTCGTCGTACTTTTAAAAATCTTCTTAAAAAACAAAAAAGGGGGAGTCATGAGTCCTTTCCCCCAAATTTGATTTTATTAGCCACATTTATCTATAATTTTCTAAATTGTGATGAATCACTCTGTACTCCAATTAAGAAACATTTTCAGAAGAAAGAATCAAAGTCATCTTATCACTGGGAGATGGCTCTTGGCAAGACCCTGTAGATTTCCTAACTTGGGGAAGAGGGGAAGCCTGTGTTTCCATCCCTACAGGCCCTATCTGGATACTAGCAAAAGGAGTAAAACCTTATCATGAGTGGGACAGACACCAAGCTCTGCTACCTGGAGCCAAGAACCAATCAACTGACAGACCAGATGGCCCAGCTGACCCTGAACAACCAGAAGGAAAATGGACACTCACACCATCACTCACGAGCCTGGGTCCGCCAGTAGAGGAGGATGGGGCTGCCCCAATGACAGAAGCTGAGGCTTAAGCACCACTTGCAGAGGGCAACAATCCCTTGGTGCCTCATAATGTTGAAAGGTTGAACCCTAAAAACTGGATTTATGGGTTTGGGTCATGGTAGCCTTTGGATGCCCCTTTGTCTTAATTCTTATTTGTGCTTTAAGATATATATAGAGAGATTGTCTTCTTAAGATTGCGTTGGGGAACAGCAAATAGGTTTCACAGGCTTAACAGCTACAATAGCATTTACAAATGAAAAAGTGGGGAGGTCACATGTTGGGAACCGCCCTGCCTGGTTTCAGGAGCTGTAACCTCACCATGACTGAGGTTACAGCTGAGTGAGAGACCTTGGGACCATAAGCCACTGAGGAGACAAAACTTATCTCCCTGGAGCACTGCCTCTGTCCATTTTACTTCACCCTGCCTGGCCCCCATTGCTTGGTCAGTTAGCCAATGACGGGTAAGATTCCTCAAGGGAGGATGGATCTAAGACAGGCACGATCACATGCGAAGGCCCTCTGGGAAGGACTTGGGCTATTGAAAAAGAGGGTAATGGACCCTCACCCCCACCCCTTGGCTTTGACATAGCTTGAGTCCTCATTCTGTCTGTAAGAAGTCTCCTAATGTCTTGGCTGTCTTACTCCCTGCTCGACCTAAGCCTGAAATAATGCCGGTGGTGAGTGTGGTCTTGTGCTGGAAAGGGTAGGTTTCCTGGGTCAATCAGGCCTAAGAAAGAATGCATAAAATCCTATGAAACCTACTTTGCCAGTACCCTCAATTTAAATGATAAGGGTCCAAACCTGAAATGAATTTGTTTTCCCAAAGTTTCATGGCCCTTTAGCTATCTGACCCTGATTTAAAATAGACCCTCAGAGTTCTTTGAATGTTATCTATTTGATCATTACTGCCTGACAGTGATTGATGGGCTTCATCTGAGAATGTGGGTTACTTACTGATTATGATAATGCCATGTGTACTTTGACATGTTTGTGAATTATTTTCCCAGGGTCATGTGGGAGACCAGCAAGCAGCGAGCTTTGTGGCATCTATAGCGGTCCTAACAAAAAACAATGGGGGTAGATGTGGGAGGCCGCTCTGCATGTCATGGGCCCAGCTCCCACTCAGAGATGCACAGGACTCATGACCACAGATGGGTTCTCCTGTGGGGAATCAGGCCTGCAATGTACCTAGGATGCTATCTATGAGTCTTGCTTTTTGCTAAAACTCCCTCACCCTGAATTGAGGACATTTACTGCAAAGCAACTTCCTAAAAACCATGCTAAACCTTCCCAGGATGAGTGTAACCGGTTCAACCACTTTTGCCTTTTCATTTGCAAATATCCCTCTTCTGTGATGTGATTACCAGCATCCTCTCCTTTGTTTTCTGTATAAGGTAACCACATAAAGTGAGCCTGTACATAGTTAATGAGGATCTTCTTGTAATGTGCCCAGTAAGACAATAAAAGCTCATTGGAGCTAGGGCCAAGGCTTTTGCCCCCCTTGAGAGAAAAGCCATGCCATCCCTTTTCCTCCACCGGAGTCGGTAGTCTGTGTGAATTTGTCTCATATTTCATTCATTATGACGTGGACCCCACGAGCCGAGGTCCACATCAGGCTGAATGTTTTCTCATTAAGTTTTTAGAGCTCTTTGTATATTTTGGTAACAGTCCTGCATCAAATGTGTATTTTGCAAATATTTCCTTCCAGTCTGTGGCTTGTCTTTTCATTCTCTTGACACTGTTTTTAGCAAAGCAGAAAATTTAATTTTAATGAAGTTCAGCTTATCAATTTTCTCTTTCATGGATCCTGCCTTTGTTATCTTATCTATGAAGTCATTGCCAAATGCAAGGTCTTTGAGATTTTCTCTTATGTTATCTTTTAGGACTTTTATAGTTTTGCATTTTGCATTTACATCTGTGATCCATTTTGAATTAACTTTTGTGAAGGGTATAAGGTTTGTGTCTAGATCTAATCCTTTGCATGTGGATGTCCAGTGGTTCCAGCACCATTTGTTGGACAGACTGTCTTTGCTCCACTGAATTGCCTTTGCTCTGTCAAAGACCAGTTGACTATATTTATATGGGTCTATTTCTGGGCTCTGTGTTCTGTTCCACAGATAGCTCTGTCTATTCTTTTGCCAATATAATTTCTTTTTGTTTTCGTTTTGACAAACTAATATGCCACCTGGTGGTGATCATGTTCCTCTTTTCCTTAATACTGGTAACATAGTTAGTGACCACACTATTATTGTACTACACAGAGTTCTTAGGTCTACAGGTCTGCGATGCTCATTTACTTACCCCACTTAGTCACCCATGTGCCTAAGGCACCTGAACTCTGGTTTTCCCTGGGTGTGCTCCCTCTGCTCCCTCTTCCCTCTCATGCAGTGGCCTATGGACCCCTCTACCATCCTCCCAGGATCCTAGCTTCCTTCGGGGGTGGCTGTGGGGGCAGCATTAACCCCTCACATCTTATGTGTCACTGAAAGATCACAGAAATAAGCAGCTGCTGTAATCATTCTCTCCATTTAGCAGATAAGGAAACTGAGGCCCAGAAAGATTAAGAAACTAGACAAAGGACATACAGTTAAGATCTGGTAGAACTCTAGAAGCCTCCATGCTGTATTGTCCTCTCTTATTTGTGCTGCGAGGATGGGACCTCACAGCTCAGTGGGCCATGGGCTGGCTGGGGGAGGGATTCCAACACGTGAGCTCCCTGTTCCATACAGACCTGCAGGAGCAGGCCCAGCTGATGTCAATTAGGAAGTCATACTCCGTTCTAGAGTTAGGTGACTTCTGCTGGGCTGGGAAATTCAACCAGGGGGTAGGGCAGCCTTGGGGACAGGTGGATGTTACACCACAGAAAAGTCTAGAAACAGGAAACATATGAAAATCAACCAGAGCAACAAGGTGGTTACCAATAGCGAGGTCTGGGGCAGGTCATTCCTGAGAGTACCAGTGAGCAAAGCCAGGGTTCTGACTACCAGGGGAGTTATTGGTGCTGGGCCTCGGGTGTTAGGGACTTAGTGTCCTGACAAACAGGCCCTTTCTGCTACCTGCATTTGAGTCCAGTTGAGAGAGATCAGGCAATGGAGGCCAAAATATCACCTAACTGACGAAGGTTTGAAGAATGTGGCTTATGTTAGTAGGTGAGGGAGCTTCCCAACACTGAATCCCAGAACAAGGTGGACTGCCTGCCCCCCCATCACAGCAGCACTTGGCCCTCCTGGGCCTCTTCTGTGGGGACAGGGCTATTTCATCACCTGGGAGAAAGAGGAGCAGGACTCATGCTACCATGGGCAGCTGGAAGCTGAGCTGAGTATGCTCAACATGTTTATTTTCCCAAATAAGTTACCCTCCACCCCAAGGACATGTCAGTGGGCTTCTCTACATACAAGAAACCAGCGAAGGAGGGCAAGTCCCCTCCTTCCAGAATTCGTTAACGCAGGACACTGGGGAGCAGGAGAGAGACACCATCAGTAGAACCGAGATGCAATGTGAAGGACAAGTAACAGAAATGAGGCAGAAGTTCACTGGCTTGAACTGGAGCAAAGGTCAGGAAGTCAATGACAGTTTTGCAAGGTAAGTTGCTACATATTGGGCCAAATTCCCAACCAGGAAAAGCTGCCAGTTGCAACAGCCTCCTAATGCTGTCTGTCAACTCTTGCCCCACTATAGCCCATTTGCCAGAAAGAACTTTCTTAATCCCTCAAAGTCCCTTCCATGCCATCCCCTGCCAGGCCCACCAGACACCCCAATGCCCCCGCTCACCTCTCCCAGCTTGTCTCCCGCTCGTTTCTGCCCTTGTCCTAGCTTCAGCTACGTTGGCCTTATTTTGGTCCCTGGAACACTCCAAGAGTTGTTCCTTAGCCGTTTTTCATCAGTCACTCCAGTGGACTGTGTTCCAGTTCTCTGCTGCTGCATAACAGACTACCTCAGCGATTTAGCAGTTTAGAACAACAGCCATTTTATTATTTTTCATGATTTTGTGGGGTAGGAATTTGGGCAGGGCTCAAATGGGCAATTGCTCTGTTTCTGGGCTAATATTCAGCTGGTGGCTGGTCTGGTCTGCAGGGTCTAAGATGACTTCACTCACATGTCAATCCCTGGATAGGGATCTGGAAGGCTTTGGAAAGTTCTGGATGGTTTTAGAAGACCATGCTCCTCTGTCTCCCAGCACTCTTAGGACTTTCCACTTAGAGTCAGGAGCAGGACCTCTTAATTCTGGATTTCTCAGGTGAGACCAAGGCAGTCATGGCCTGTGAAGCAATCCAGGTGACTTCACTGTGCAGGCTGGGTTCAGTTATACGACTTACAATATTCCTCCCATTCTGTAGGTGGTCTTTTCACTTTCTTAGTAGTGTCCTTTGGTGCACTGAAGTTTTTAATATTGCTGAAGTTCAATTGATCTATTTTTTCTTTCATTGCTTTTATTCTCATGTCTATGAATCCACTGCCAAGTCTAAGTTCATGATGATTTACCTCTCCTATTTCTTCTTGGAGTTGTATTGGTTTTGTTCTTACATTTAGATCTTTGATCCATTTGCACTTAATTTTTGTATGTGGGTGGGCAGGCATTGGAATTTTAAAAAGTTTTTGTAACAGTTCCAGTGGCAGCCCAGGTTGAGAACCACAGCTCTGAATGGCTGAGGAAGAAGGGCTGGGGGTCACCTGTGTATTTGCATTTGCAGAAGGTGTGATTGAATTAGCTGAAAGGCAAGAGTTGGCTCTCTCAGAACTGGTCCATTTGCTTTGGATGGAGTCCAGTTTTATTATCAAGCCTGAGGGAGCTATCTAAAGAAATCACTTACTCTTCTGGTAGTCAATGCTTAGAGGGCTCCTATGAGGGAGGCAGATCTCTCTGGGATGGCCACTCGGCAGAGACAGGGACTGCTGCTGTGGGAGGGGCAGGCTGTGTGCAGGACCCTGAGCACAGACGTTCTGAAATGTGGTCTGGTTAGTGGGAGGAAGATAGCAGGCAAGGAGCAAGTCTTCCTGCGCCTCGGTTCCCAAGTGGGAATTTTGAAGCCAGGACCTTGCTTCTACACCCATGTGTGAGTGAACTGGTGCCCACGTTGCTGAGACGTTGGATTGTTTTGGATTATCAGGTACGCAGTTGTAGAAAGCTATTATGTATGACTCACGTGGGGTTGCTAGCTTTCTAAGCATTAACATACATTAGAGCATAGACAATGTTTGTGGCAGATCCTGGCTGGCAGGATCTGTGTATGTCGTGGTTGCTAGAGAACAAGTACACACTGACTACAGAAGTCCTGTGGAGAAAAAGGGACGGCATGGCCACTCTCTGAGAAAGAGAGGGCAAGAGCGCCAGAGAGCCCAGTCCCTGCCTGGCCAGGCTTTTATTGCTTCTCTGGGTACCTTACATGGAGGGTAGTCCTCATGTACTATGCACAGGTTCACTGCAGGGGACTGCCTTTTACAGATAACAAAGGAAAGAATGTTGCTAATTACTTCAAAGAGAAGGATGTTACAGACAAAGGGGAAAAGTGGTTGAACTGGTTACACTCCATACTTGGGAGGTTTAGCTCAGATTTTAGGAAGCTGCAGTAAGCTGCCTCAATTCAGGGTGAGGGAGTTTTAGCAAAAGCAAGTCTCATGGCAGTCTGGGTACAATAGCCCTGATTCCCCACAGGAAAAACTCTCCATGGGTGTGGGTCCTGTGTGCCACACGTGAGGGCTGAGCTCCATTTCCACACCATGCGAAGCAGTTCCCTGCAAATGTTATTGTCTTTTAATGATTCATAAGTAGCTGTGGCATTTTACGGTGCCCAAAATCACCTCTCCAAGCTTGTGACAAGGCCATGTGCATCAGAATCACTTAGTGAGCTTGTTAAAAATGCAGTTTTCTGGCCCCCCATCCAGACCAGTGAATCTGAGTCACTGGGATCAGAGACCAGGAACCTGGGTTGGAAAACAGACTTCCATGTTTAAACTGTGGCTCTCACGTGCCCTGTGTGTGAGCTGATGAGGTGCACCACGGTGAGTCGATTGTCACTGTACAAAGCCACGGAAGGCAGGAGATCAAACCTAAGACATTTTCATCCTCTGACGTATACTGGACGTAATTTCCTTCAGGAAAGAACTGTTATAAATTTTTGACTTGTAATTTGCACATTTGCCAAGAATAGGGAGCATAAAGTTTAGTTACATGATAATCTAACATGATTTTGTATCTTCAAGAAATTAAACCTCTTTCTTGTTTGTAGCAGAGCAGTTTGCCTTCTGGGGCTCCAAACCTTCCTAATGTCAATAAAAGGTATTTTTGTCCTCTCCATTAGACTTTTCTGTGTCTTGGTGACTGGCTGCATATTCCCCACTAGCTGGCACTTTCTAGCAATGTGGTGGGCTGAGCTGATGATGTTCAGGGCACCTTGGGAATGACTACAAATTGGAAACCATCTAGACTTTTTGATTGCTTGAAAGAAAATAATTTATTTAAAACAGTTATTATGCTAGATCTAAAACAAAGAGTGCTAGAACAGAGTGGCAAGACAGCAGAGTGGGGGTGAGTGGGTACTAACTCAGGTACAGGCTGTGGCTTGGGAGGGAGCACTGGCCCAACTGCCCACCAAAGGTAGGGACACACTGTAAGGTGCTATGTCCCAGGTGCATGGAAAGCTGAGGCTATATCCTACTACAACTAAAAACTTGTATGTCCAGTCCACGAGCAGCGTACAACAGCTAGACTTAGCTGGAGCAGTGATTTTCAACCGGTGTGCCGCAAGAATTTTTAAGACATGCAATCCTTGACTATTTATTTATTTATTTATTATTCAATTTATTGGGGGTGGCACTTAGTACAATTATATGGGTTTCAGGCATACAATTCTATATTATATCATCTAATACCTGGCTGTTAGGGTTACTGATCTCTTTTCCCTTAGATTAAATAAAAAAATGACAACAGCCAACACAACAATAGCTGTCTGTCTTGTGTAAATGAATCAAAATTATACCTATTTTTGGTCAGATCAGCCAAAAATAAATTTTTTGGTGTGCCGCAGATTTTTAGTGATTAGTTTATGTATGCTGTGAGATGGAAAAAGTTGAAAACTGCTGAGCTAGAACAATATACGTACATTGATGGCATTAAGCTCCTAAGGCAGGGATGTCCAACCTGTAGCCCATGGGTCCAGGATGGCTATGAGTGTAAACCAACACAAAATCATAAATTTACTTAAAACCGTTTGGCTCATCAGTTTTCATTAGTGTTTGTGTATTCAATGTGTGGCCTAAGACAACTTTTTTTCCAGGGTGTCCCAGAGATGCCAAAAGGTTGGATGCCTCTGCAGACCTATGGACTGAGGAAGGCAGGAAATAGTGAGCTTTGACACTCAGGGGGATGACAGAGGCATTGGGGACAAAGCTAGACCACATCCAGTGCAGGACACAAACCTTGGGTGCAAGTGGGGTGAAAAGAATGGGAACTGGGAACTAAGGCTGAAGCCCAGGCAAATGAGCCAAGCAGATGCCATGTTTTCGGAGGTGGTGGGCCAGAGCACCTGCTATCATACTTGCTTGGCCGGAGCCCCTGGTCAGAGAACTTGGCAATGCAGTGCCTGGACGGCTGGACACAGCTCTGACCAGCATCGGTAATACACACATTAGAAAGGAAGTGTTTTGAAAAGAGAGAAAAAGCAACCAATCACCACTTCACAGTACTTCATATTGCAGTATTGAAGTGTGCCAGAATTAAGGATAGCCTCAGGAGAGGGGGCTTTTAGAGTCTAAGAGGGTGCCTGGGCCTTTTTGGTGCCCGTCCTCAGTTTCTCTCTCTCATCCTCCAGCTGAGAGCCTTCCCTAGGCAGATGCCTCCTTTGGGTCCCCTGTGGTTCCCCCTCATCACTCACCCCTGAAGGACACTGGATGCCCCAGGGCAAGCTCTCATCTCCTGGACAGTTCCTGGTCCTTTTTACATTGTGTCTCCTTCTACAGGTATATTTTTCTTCCTCCTGAGGCCTGTTCTTGAGCTCATCATTTGCAGATTTACCCAAGTGATGAGCAGTGTCATTCTGCACTCCCTTTCCCTGGGCTTCACCTCCCCCAGCCCTCCTACCAGGTCTCCTGAGGGTGTGTGCTCCTAGATCTGGGCCCAGCTCAGGAACGGCACCCACCACTGTCTCCCCAGCATCCAAGCCGCTCTCTGAGGACTGAGCCTGGGCACCAGCTTGAGCTCAATTTCCCAGGACTCCTCCCTCTCAGCGCTGACCAGTTCACACTGTAGGGATCATGTCTTGGTTCATTTTCTACAGTTTTCCCCATTTCTCTGCCCACTGCTCGGAGCTCCCTGAAGCAGCTGGGCTTTGCTATGAAACGAAGAAGCAAAGGTATTTGGCGACAGTCCTCATTGCCTGTCTAGTTCTTGCAAGTTACATCCTCTGAGGTGGGAGGACTATGAAGAGCCCTCGTCACTAGCTGGTCATGGTGCTTGCTGGCTAATCTTACAGAGTGACTACTCTGCTTCGCCTGTGTCTCCAGTATCACCCCAAACACTTCTTGCCACCCCCACCCCCTAACATCAATGCCTTCCTTCATCTAGCCTGAGCTTGCTATGTCTTTTTTTTTTTCAGAACTTCCTGCCCCCTTTTAGACAGCTTTCTTCCTTTTTGCTGTTGCTGTTTCTGTTTAATTAAATTACTTATTTTTAAAGCTTGGTATATGTAAAGTGCTCCAGCTGTCCAGTTTTTCTGGTAAGCTGCTGTGCTCAGAGCAGTCCCCGTAGCTTACAAGTAAAAGTAATCCACAAGGGTCACATTGCGTGGCGATGAGTGGTATGTTGGCCAGTAGGACCTCCAGCTCAGAAAGAGGCCAGCATCCAACTGCACAGTGGCCACCTACTTGGGCAAGTCATGTCTTAGGAAGGGGAGCTTCTGTCTGGCCTTTGTGCCGACTGCTGCCCTGGCAGAACAACTGCCCAGGACTGTGGAGTGTGTGCACTGTCTACCTTCAGGGAGTGCATTCCTCTGGACTTCACAGGAGGACCCTGCTTGCTCAGGCGGTGCAGGGAGGGAGAGTGAACTTGGAGGTTCTGAGCCTCCATCACTGAGGGATGCCTGTCCCTAACACCCCCACCCCTGCCCCGCTGTGGCAGAATAGTCCTGGCATTGGGGTTTGGGAGGGGGCTCAGGGACTCAGTGCTCCCTTTCTCACCCCTGCCCTTGTGCTGGTTTGGCCCCAGGGCACTTTCCCCTTGTCTGCTGAAGTCCTCTGAAGCACAGGGAAGAGCCTACCTTTTCTCAGAAGATAGAGTGCGATTGGTGTTTAAAACACCAAAGGCCAACCCCACCCATCGTGTGCTTCTCCTTTTGGACCGTTCATCACACAAGGCCAGTACCCAGCTCCCCTTCCAACACAGGCACTGTCACCCTTTTTATTTCTAGAACAGAGACCAAACAATAAGAAGTGAATCCTCAACAGGATGTTCTTTCTGCTCATATAAAAAACTGGTGAGCCCTGGCCGCTGTGACTCAGGTGGTTGTGTAACAGGGTGCACCCAAGAGGGAGGCCACAGATAGGGATTTGGAATGGGGTCCAGAACTCAGGGTGTCCAGGAAATATTAGGATGTCCTCACCCCTTCCCCCTTCAGGTGTGGGTTGGGGGAAGGAACAAATGGAGCAGGGCCATTGAGAGCTGTTTTGCACAGCAACAGCTTTGCAGCTAACCTCTCACATGGTCATTTAACATATCTATAACATTTAACTGGTTACATAGATATGTTAAGTAGCTGTGGCCATGCTCTGAGCCAGGGGAACAGAAGTAACTTCCCCCCCAAGATGTAACTGGGGGAGCAGGTCCCCTGAGTTACAGTGCCTGTGTGATAGCTTGGAGACGATTGGTTCCGTGACACGGGGCTATGCCTGCCCAGACTCACGATGGCAGCCCAGTAAAGCTGGAAGGATATGAGAGTGCTGGCAAGTGTAGCCAATTGTGGGAGGAGTCAGAAGTGGGGCTGCAGAGGGAGATTGGTGCAGGGATTTAAACTGAGACACGGCAGCCATTGAAGGAAGAACCATGAGATTTTGACAGAGTGGAGACTCCCGCAGCTCTAGAAGGGGGAACCACCACCCGGCTTTAGCAGAGATCCTGGCGACACCCCTGATGGTGCCGGGAACTGAGGGAGGCCTACTAGCTGAGACAGATTACTGGGAAGATCTGGGGGCTGCCTGAGCCATGGACTTCTATTTCCTTTCCTGAGATACGGTACCCCAGACTGGGCAGTTTTAAGGGACTTAGAGATTTTGATGAAGACATTAGGTCACTACTTCAAGTCTGTACAGCATTAAATAAACATTCCCTTTCCTTTTCACAAATCCCTGGCATTGAGAGATGTCTTTCCTATAAGACGGCAGACATAACGAACCTGGGGGGTTCCTTTCAGTAATAGTATATTGCCCTTGGCCCCTCCTGCCCCCCTTTTCTGTAACTGTTGGAGCATTATGCAGTAGCAAAAGGTTGCAGGTTCAATCCTATTCAGGGTGCATACCTAGGTTGTGGGTTCAGTCTCTGGTCCCAGCACATACAATCCCTTGTCCAGGCGTGGATAGGAGACAACTGATCTGATACTTTTTTTTCTTCTTTCCTTTCTCCCTTCCTCTCACTGTAAAAACAATAAAAACAAAATGTCCTCTGGTGATGAAAAATAAAATAAAAAGACTGGTGAATTCTGAGTCTCATGCAATTATGACTGTAATTAAAAAACAAAACAAAACAGGCTTCCAACTTGACACTGACACCTTCCCTTCCCCATCTCCTGCTGCCTCCCTGTGCCATCTATTGTCCCTCATGATCAGAACCTGAGTGGGAAGCAAGGATGGCAGAGCAGCAATTTCAGAGCTTCTCTGGTTAGAGGTCATCCTCTCCTGGGAGAGAACGCAGACAGGGTCTGGTGGCTGCTCCACTCTCTGCCACACCCCGTTCACAAGTCCCCTTCTCCATCCGCAGCAACGAGGCTGGCGGTAGGGGAGCTTGGAAACCGCAAACTGTTGGTGATGCAATTTTCCTAAAGAGAGGAAATAAAGAATAAAAACAAGAAAAATAGTCTCTATTTTTCTATGGGGAAAAATAGAGACTATATGGTGCCTGATATGGATGGGTTTCTGGCAGTTCTGACCATCCGGGAAACAGGCTTAAGCGCAGAGTTTGCAATATCTGAACAGAAAATAATGCACGCAATCAATGGGAAAGACACACTTGTTTTCCAGTCAATTTCCCAACCCTAGTTCTGGGAAAAGTTTCATCTGATTTCTTTTACTATATAATAGAATTGTCTTTTTCAGAGTTTCACATTCAGAGGATCATACAATATGTACTTTTGGGGGTCTGGCTTCTAAAAAGCATAATTACATAACTCACCATAATTATAGTCATGTGTTGCTTAATAACAGGATTGCATTCTAAGAAATGCGTTGTTAGGCAATTTTGTCATCGTGGGAACATCACAGAGAGCACTTGCACACTCTGGGATGGGATGGTCCACTGCACACCTAGGCCGTATAGTCTAGCCTAGTGCCCCTTGGACTGCCCGCCTCCACAGCATGTTACTGTGCTGAATACCATAGGCAATTATAATACAGTAGTGTGTATTTGTGTGTCTGACCATATCTACACAAAGAAAAGGTGCAGAAAAATATGGTATAAGAGATAAAAAAAATGGTGTGCCTGTGTAGGGCACTTACCATGGATGGAGCTTTCAGGACGGGAGTGGCTCTGGGGAGCCAGTGGGCGGGGTGAGAGAGCCAAGGCCTAAGAGCGGCTGGGCAACACTACAGACTTTGTAAACGCTGGGCACTTAGGCTACACTGCACTTATTTTTTGAACTTTCATTCTTCATTAATAAATTGGCTGACTGTAACTTTTTTACTCTATAAACTTAAACTTTTTAAAACTTTTTGACTTTTTGTAGTAACGGTAGCTTAAAATGCGAATACATGAAATAGCTGTACAAAAATATCTTTCTTTATGCCTTTATTCTATGAGCATTTTCTACTGATTTTTTTTTTTTTACTTTTTAAACTTTTTTTGTTAAAAGCTAAGACACAAGCACACACGGTAGCCTAGGCTGACCCAGCATCGGGATCCTCAATATCCCTCTCCCACCTCCTCATCTGGTCCCCCTGGAGGTTTCTTCGGGGGCAACGCTGCCGTCACACCCTGTGACAACACTGCCTTCCCCTGGAACAGCTCCTGAAGGACTCACCTGAGGCTCTGACTGAGGAGGTGCCACTCTTTTCAGAAATATGTCCATGGTGGGTTGCTTGGTTTCTTTACCTTTTTCTTTTTAATCATGGTTATGTGAGCAGAACACGCACCAGGAACAGTCCTCAACTTCTCCGTATTGGGTCCAGGTTTTCAAAATCTTTAAGGAGCTCGCTGAGGTCTGCCACAACTTCTGCTACCCCTTCACTGAGAATGTTCCTGGAGGTCTCCTTCTTGTCCTCCTGCCGTTCCCTATCTCCTGCTCTTCTTCACCTCTGGGATCCTGTTCAGTTCCAACCCCTCCTCCTCACTCAGTTCCTCGGGAGCCACCTCCAGAAGCACCTCAGTGTCATTCCAACCGCACCCAGGTGACAGTTGTTTGTCATCACAACCACGGCCTTGCTGATTACTGCAGCCTTTGCACTGCAGCCTTACCAGGGCTATGATGTCACCAGGCAACAGGGATGTGTCAGCTCCATTACAGTCCTATGGCACTATCGCCATCATCTGTGTGGTCCGTCATTGACTGACGCATCGTCAACAGGCATGACTGTCTGATGCAGCTCCTCCGTGTTGTCTTGTGTATCAATAGTTCATTCCCTTCTATTGCCCATCATGGGGATGTAGCACGTTTTGTTCAGTCACTCACCAGTTGACACAAATTTGGATTGTTTCCAGGTTTTTGGCTATTGAGAATAAAGCTACTATAAACATTTGTGTATAAATCTGTAAACAGATATATGTTTTCATTTCTATTGGTCAAACACCTAAGGACAGAATTGCTGGGTTGTCTGCAATCACGTGCTTACGTTGAAAAGAAACTGCCCAAGTGGCTGAATCACTTTTCACTAGTGCTATATCACAATCCCAGTTGCATTATCAGTCTTTTTTATTTTGGCTATTCTAATTGGTGTGTAATGGAAGCTCATTGTTGTGTGATGACATTGAGCATATTTTTTTTCATGGCCTTATTGGCCATTCATATATCTTCTTTTGTTACGTGTCAGCTAAAATCTTTTGCCCATTAAAAGAGTAAGTTGTGTGTTTTATTATTGAGCTGTAAGAATTCTTTTAATAATCTGGACACATAATTTTTTAGATTTATGAATATTTTCTCCTACTTCGTGGCTTGCCTTTTTCATTTCTTAATGGTTCCTATCAGAACAAACATTTGTAATTTGCTAAAACATAATGCAATCATTTCCCCTTTGTAGTATGTGTTACTTGTGCCTGATCTAAGAAGCCTTTGCCAGTGGTAAGGTCATCTTTTCTTCTAGCAGATTTGTCATTTTGCTTGTTTGTTTGTTTATTTATTTATTTAATTTTTAGACACAGGAAAGGAAGGAGAAAGAGAGGGAGAGAAATATCAATATGTGTTGCCTCTTGAGCACCCCCTACTGGGGTCCTGACTCACAACCCAGGCATATGCCCTGACTGGGAATTGAACCATTGACCCTTTGGTTCTCAGGCCAGTACTCAATCTACTGAGCCACACCAGCCAGGGTATGTATATTTAGATCTATGTTTCAGTTTAGGTTTTGTGTATAGTGTAAAATATGGGTTAAGGTTAATTTTTTTCTTATGTAGCTATTAAGTTCCAGCACAGTTAATGAGAATGTTTATTCACTTACATTTAATGATATTATTGATATATGTGTTGAAGTCTATCAAAGTGTTATAATGTTTCCAAGTTATTATTTGTTTTTTTATCTGTTTAATCTATTTTTGGTACCTCTGTCTCTCATTTTCTGTCTGTTTTTGAGCAAATAAAATTTTATGTAGTATGCTACTTTAATTCCTTTATTAGGCTTTTTAATTTACACTATTTTTGTATTTTAATTTCTTGTTTTAATCCTCACCTGAGGACAGTTTTCATTGCTTTTAGAAAGAGAGGAAGGGGGAGGGAGGGGGAGAGAGAGAGAGACAGGGGGAGAGAGAGAGAGACAGGGAGAGAGGGAGAGAGGGAGAGAGGGAGAGAGGGAGAGAGAGAGAGAGAGACATCAACTATTTACCTCCTTTACACGCCCCAAGTGGGATTCAAACCCACAACCTGGGCATGTGCCCTGATGGGGAATTGAACCCACAGTCTTTCACTCTATGGAACAACACTCCAACCAACTGAACCACACCAGCCAGGGTTTAAATATTTTTAGTGGTCATTCTAGGGATTACATTATGCATCACTTACTTGTCATAGTCTACTTAGAGTTAATATTGTATTATTTCATATAACGAAAAATATCTTACAAAGTATAACTCCATTTGCTGCACTTCTAGTTATTGTGTCTACTTAATAAATGACCCTAAAATTTACGAACATAAACATTTATTATGTTATCTTGGACATCAGCAGGGTGTCCAAGACTTGAACTCAGCTCTGACACTAACAACCCTGAGACAGCATCCAGTTCCACAGGTTAAGGGTTCAGGTCTACAAGCCTGCACGTCCCCCAGTGCCCACCTCCCCGCCCCTGGCCCCAACACAGTTTAGACACCAGCCACGAGCCCAGGCTCTCAGCTGTGCTTCTCACCCACAGGTTCTAGGTTGGAGGTTCCACCAACTCCCTCCAATTCTGAATGCCAATAACAAGTCCAGGTTATTACCTATACTTCTGACCAACTGGCTATAAATCAGAGGTTACCCTCCTTGGGTTTGGCTAGTTTGTTAGAATAGCCCACAAAACTCAGGAGAACATTACTTACTAGAACACCCATTTATTATAAAAGGAGATAATTCAAGAACAGAGGGCTGGGGGAGGAGCCCAGGCTGAGGTGCGTGGGCAGGGGCGTGGAGCCCCTGTGCCCTCTCTGGGTGTGCCTCTTTTCCAACACCTTCACCAACCTGTAAGTTCTCCAGATCCTGTCCTTTTGGACCTTTATGGGGGCCCTATTACATAGTCATGTCTGATTGAACCATTAGCCATTGGCAATTGATTCTGTCTCTAGGTCCTTTCCCCCTCATCACACGGTCGATTCCCCTGGCAACCACACCCCCCCAGATGCTTTCTAAATGTCACCTCATTTAACAAAAGACACCCTTTCCACTCTCAACACTAAGGAAATTCCAAGAGTTTGGGGAGCTGTGAGTTAGGAATTGTAAATGAAGACTAAATATATATTAAAAATATATTTTGGTCATGTGACTTATATTTCTTGCAAGTTACAATATTGCAGTCAGGAACTTGGACTAGGAAAAGTGGAGATAAATTGTCTCTGTTCTTTAATGTCCAGGAACTCAACTAGAAGACTTGAATCCCGGGACTGGGATGATCCAAAGACTCATTTATTGGTAAGTATGGCAGTTGATTCTGGCTGTGGGCTGGTGCCCTAGCTGGGTCTGTCAGCTGGAGCACCTGCAAATGGCCTCTCCAGGTGGTCGGGCAGCAACATAAGGGCTGCATCGGAAGGGTGATTGCTCTGAGAGGAAGACAGAATCAGGTGGAAAGTGAACTACTCTCTCCAACCTCACTTTGGAAGTCACTCAGTGTATCTTTTGCCACGTCCTGCTTGTCAAAGTAGCCCCTGCAAAGGCCGGGCCATGTTCAAAGGAGGTGAAGTAGACTCCAGTCTTTAATGGAAGGAGTGTCAAGGAATGCCTCTGGAAGCAGACGTATTGTAGGGCCTTTCTTGAACAACATCATCTACCACAGTCTGTCCTCCAGCTCCAACCATTCATCTTTCTCATGTGCCCATATACTCAGTCCTCCTCCACGACTCCCTGAAGTCGTCCTTTTTTTTTACTCCTTATCTGAGGATATGTTTGTGGATTTGAGAGAGAGAGAAAGTAAGGGATGGAGGGAAGGAGGGAGGGAGAGAAAAGGGGGAGAGAGAGAGAGAGGGAGAGATATCGGTTGCCTCCCATAGGCTCCCCGACTGGAAATTGAACTCACAACATCTGGTGTATGGGATGACACTCTGACCACCTGAGCCACCTGGCCAGAGTTGAAGTCCTTCTTTTATGGCATCAGGCTCAGCCTCAATGTCTAGGGTCTCATCACCCAAATCAGGTCCAGCTCTGGGTGAGGCACCTTGGGTGTGCTCCTCACGTACAGCCTATCCTCTCTCAATCTGAAGCCCTACACATTTAAGGCACAAGGCCTCTGCTCTCCTCACACCAAGCAGGAGGGCCAAGTAGTATAGACGTTGTCATTCAGAAGGGGAGAGGACCTGGGAGGCACGCCAGAACCACCGGTCCCTGGTAATTCTGAAATCCAGCCAGACACGTTTCCAGTTCCTTGGTCAGACCTCAGCCTTTCTGTCTGAGCATGAGTTTCCGTTGGTCTGCCCTGTACATCATCCTTTCTTTTTCATAAGAAATGCCTCATGTTTGCAGCTACAGTTTTTCAGCTGTTTCTTCTGGTTCTGGTTCAGGGACTACCGGCTTCTTGTCACTTTGTATTGTCTCTGTCTCTTTTAAGTCAAGCTAGTGTTGTCACTACAATTCTCTTTACAGCTTTACAATCTTTCTATGAATTTATTATAGATCACATTATTATGTAAAAGCCATACTCTGGATTTCATCATAATAAGTTTTTCTCTATCTGGGGATTTCTGTAAGGCTGCCAAGGACCCAAACCCTTGAAATTCTTTTTTAAAAAAGATTTTATTTATTTATTTTTAGCAAGAGGGGAAGGGAGTGAGAAAGAGAGGGAGAGAAACAGCAACATGTGGTTGCCTCTCACACGCCCTCCACTGGGGGCCTGGCTTGCAACCCAGCATGTTCCCTGACTGGGAATTGAACTGGCGACCCTTTGGTATACATTTCACTTGAAAATGAAGTATTAGGTCATCTCTGCCCTCTCCCATTTTACTCTAGGCAGCTAGAAGAATCTAGGGAACACTTCCAACACCCAGGCTGGGATTCTTGGTTGCTTCATCAATTATTAGGTACACGGCACATTTTACACATTACCACAGGCAACACAGTTGCAAATTTTTCTACCCATATGCAACAAAGTCCTTTTTCTTCAGCTTCCAGTATTTCCTTCGTGTTTCCTTAAGCCCCTCCTGACAGATTCCTGAAGAGTCATCAGACTTCCCTTCACAGTTTCCGAGCCCTTGACACTTTCCTCACCGCTCTCTCAAGGTCCTCCCAGCTTCTGCCCACCGTGTGGCCCCAAAGTCATTCCCGCACGCTTTTGTTGGATTTGTTTATTTGTTTTGGTACCACAAAGTACCCCCTTCTCTGTTTCAGTGAATTTGGTTGCATAACAAATTAACCCAAAATCTGGAGACCAAAGGAGACATCTATTATGCTCCTGAGTTCTGCAGATCGAGGACTTAAGTGGGACACAGTGGGGATAGCCGGTCTGCTTCTTAATGCTGGGAACCCAGCCAGAGGACTTGAAAGGGGGCCTGGAAACTCCAAAAGATCATGCATTCTTGTGCCTGCCATTGGTGCTGGGCCTTCGCTGCAACGTTCACTGAGCCTACTGGCTGGAACATTTGCACGTGGGCTTTCCAAGGGGCCTGGGCTTCTTTGAGACATGCTTTCACGGGTTTCAAGAGGGAGCACCCCTAGAAACAGAGAGAAACAGATGAGAGGCATATTGCCCTTTCTGCCTTAGCTTTGGAAGTCTTCCAGAATATCTGTATCAATGACATATTCGCAGGATTTTAATCTGTAGAAGTGGCTGAGGGGTGACACAGAGGGGCCAATGCCAGTGGAAGAATTCATTACATTTCCCAAAGAGAAGGGCACACCATACCGCACAGGGCCGTGTTGGGAAGCACCCGTCTGGCTGGGAGGCAGAAGCAGAAGCAGGAGCAAGGGGAAAGCATGGTTGAGAGTTTGCACCATGTTTTCTGTAAAAAAGCTGAGTGGGCCAGGGAAGCTGCTCAGGCTAGGAGAGGTTCAGTGTCGGTGGGCTCTGGGCTACGGAGGTGGTCTCTAGTTGTCTGGTACCTGGCACTGGGTGATTCAGAGCAGGAGAAAGTTTGGCTTTGTGTGTAAGAATCAGATGATGGAGGTGTTTGAGAGTATGGACTGAAGATTGGCTGTTTGCCTGTGAAGGGCATGTTCCTAACCAAGTCCTTTTATTGTCTTAAGAATTAGCTAGACCTAGGAGGACAGTCTTTCTTCAGCCAGCATGCCCCCGCCTCCAAGAAGTCAAAACATAAAATAAAAAACATAATTAATGTAATGTTTTTGAGCACTTTCTAGGTATTAAGGAAGTCATAAAGTCCAGCCCACATTCAAGGAGAGGGTAGTTAGACTCTGGCTTTTGAAGGAAATATCTTCTGAAAGGGCATATAGAACTAATACTTTTATGGACATTAAGAAAATATACAATTTGGCACAACTGTCTATTATAGTTGCCAAGTACTTTATTTCTGGGTGTGTTATGAACTCCACAATACTGTGCTGGCCTATATGCTTTAAACAGTCAGTTGTCTTTTAAAGAAATTAAGATCAGGGAAAGAAGATAACACTTTATATTTAGTCTTTTATTTACCATTTTTAATGTTCTTTATTTCTTCCTGTAAATCCACAACCTGTAGACCTGGAATCACTTCCCTCCAACCTCAAGAATTTTATTTGTCATTTATTGCAGAGAATGTTTACTTAAAAAATTATTTTAGCTTTTGTTTATCTAAAAGTCTTTATTACATCCTCATTTTTGAAGAATATTCTCATTGGATCTAAAAGACTATTATTTTTTACCACTGTAAAGATGCCATACCTTGAGCTTGTGGCCCCCATTATTCACAATAAAAATCAGCCATGTTTTCTGTCGTTGTTTCTCTGGGTGTAATATGTGTTCTTCTCCACTCCCCCCCAGCCCCCCAACTGCTTTTCAGGTTTTTCTCTTTGGCATTTTGAGGAGTTTGACTATGATGTTTCAAGGTAGTTTTTCTTTGTATTTGTTCTTCTTGGGGTTTACGGAGCTTCTTGGATCTATAAATTGATGTGTTTCATGATATTGAACTAATTTTGATCATTAATTCTTCAATGTTTCTCTGCTTCTTTTTCCTCTTTCTTTCTGGGGCTGTAATCACTCATGTCTCAGATGACTTTGCATTTCCCCACATTTCCCCGCAGATCCCCGAGGCTCCGTTTGTTCCCCACCCCCACAGGTCTTTTCTGGCTTTTGGTTTGGACAGTTCCTGTTCATCTGTGTTCAGGTCCACAGATCATTCCTCCTGTTGTTACACACATCCAGCGAATTTTCATGTCAGGTATCATAGAGCATAAAAATGTACAATCTAGAATTTTTATTTTATTCCCTTTCATTTCTCAGCTTAGATTCCCCATCTGTTTACTCATTAGGTATGGTGTTTTCTGTTTTTTAGATCCTTGAGCATCTTTCTAACAGGACTGTAATAATTTAAAGTCCTTTTTCTGCTAATTCCAACATCTAGGTCATCTTTGAATCTCTGTTTTATTTAAAATTATTGTTATGAGGCACATTTTCTCATTTCTTTGTATATCCAATAATTTTTTAATAATATGCTGGACAGTGTATGTGACACAAAACATCCAACATTAAAATTAATGAGTTTTGTTTTTGATCTTTTATATCCTGTTAGGTTTTGTTGTTTTTATTCTTTGTTAGGGTGGGATTATTTTGACTTGTCTTTAGCTTTAGAGCATTGTTCTTACTCTAAGCAAGAATGAGCAAACTTTGGCTTGTGCACTAAATCCAACCTATGGCCCGCTTTGTGGAGCCTGTGACCTAAGAAGTTGTTTTTTTTTTTTTTTTTTTTTTTTTTTTTTACTTTTTAAAAGAATTGTTAAAAGAAAAAAAAGAAGAAGCGCAAAAAGAATAAAAGACCAGACTGCATATGACTCACAAAGTCTGTAGTATTTGCCCTTTGGCTGTCTATAAAAAAATATTTGTCAAACGCCCCTCTAGGGTATGGGACATTCTTAAGGGCTTGGCCTTTCTGAGTCTCAGCTCAAAGAGCACGGTGCTCAGCAAGGTCTCTCCGCAGAAACGCCAGCACTGCCCAGAGGCACAGACCCCGCGTCCGCTCAGCGCTCCACTGCGTCCCAGAGCACCCGCTCTGGAGCCGGATCGGATCTTATTTGCTCATGCGCAGCGCAGCGCAGCCACCCATCCGCAGGGCGGCCTCCAGCAAACTTCTGTGCCCCCCCCCCCCCGCCCCTCCCCGGTCCCTGTGAGATTTCTCATCTCACGGACTCTGTCCTGGAGACTCAAGTCACTGTCACAGCCCTACAGTGACATCTTTGTCTCAGCTCAGCGAGCCTGCCACCCCTGCCCCAAGGTCAGGAATGCTCCCCTCAGCCGACAGCCAGGGCCACTGGGGTCTCGCTGGACCTGTTTGCTTTCTCAAGGATCACGGTCCCCTTCTGTCTAATGTCCTGAGAAGAGTTGCTTCATGCACTTTGTCCAGTTTCACAGTTGCTTCTTTTAGGAAGGCAATTCCAGGTGCTCTCCTTCTGCGTGCAAGTCTTTGGCAGATGTGTCCTTTGGGTGCACTGTAAGCTGGAGGTCCCCCCTTTATCTTTTCGTTCCGTCCCCACTCTCTGCAATTTATCTGTTGAAGGAACTGTAATATATTTGCCTGATTTTTTTCATGGCCTGGATTTTACGATTTGCATTTCAATTGTGTCATTTAACATGGCTGTGATTTTCTGTAAATTGGTAGCTGAGTTTAGAGGCTTGATGAGATTCAGTTTTGATATTTTTGGCAAGACTTCTTCACAGGAACGGTGTGTTATTCTGTCAGGAGCCACGCAGTACCTGGTCATCTCTCTTTCTGTAATATTATTAACTCTTGTGTTTAATACCTGTATTCATTGGCTCATTAGTGCTGCATCCTTACTCTTTTTAGTTTAGAGAGTTTATATCCTAATATCTATACGAATTTGGTACCTTGATTTTTATACCTAATTATATAGACTAAGACTTTGATTACGTACGTGTTTTGGTGTCTGCATTAGAGGCTGTTTCTCTCTGGACAAGCCCATTTAAAAAATTATTTTGATTTTAATAAAATGGAAGCTACTGGCCAACAGAAGACCTGCCCTTCACTTCTGTGGTTTCCCATGCCAGGTACGACCTGCACGTCCCCGGCCCTGTGCCTGTGAGCCATGGGGTCTCCGTGAGCCCAGCATGTGCGTGCGGAAGGCTCACCTGGGACCAGGTGGAGCACAGGGCTGTGCCCCACCTTCAGCTCCGCCACTGCAAGTGTGCTGGTGACTGTTCTGAGATGCGGAAGTGTCTGGAAATATTTTATTTCACTTATGGAAAAAACCTATTCATTAACCTAATGATGATCTTCTTTCATTATATTTGACATGCTAATAGGAAAAGTTTCCCTCTAATCTCTTTATGTATTGTATAATTGTATGTGCATATCCTATAACCTTTGATTAGGTACATGTCTACATGTCTGTCTATTTCTCTACTTAGCTATCTACTATCTGTCCTTCTTGTTTTTCTCATTTCACATCAATGACAATGAACACATTTCCTCACCCTGCTTACAGGGTGAGTTGGTTTCTCCTTCAGGAAAAAATAAATATTTCTCTTTTAAGTAAAGAAAGAGAAAAAATAAATATAGAGAGAGATGTGGACAACAAAAGACAATATTCACAGTCTTATTTATGTCTTTTTATTTGATTCTGCAGAGAAGGAAATGTGCTTATGTTTAAAAATAGGGGCTGAGAGCCTTATTTACAGTAGCCAAAATTTGGAAACAGCCTAAATGACCATCAGTAGATGAGTGGATAAAAAAGCTGTGATACATTTACACAATGGAATCCTACTCAGCTCTTAAATGAAGGATATCTTACCTTTTGAGATGGCATGGATGGACCTGGAGAAAATCATGCTAATGAATTAAGCCAGTCAGTGAAAGGAAAATACCATATGATCTCACTTATATGTGGGATCTAATGAACACAGTAAGCTAACAAACAAAATAGTCAGAGAGACTGAGATACATGCAACAGCCTGACATGTAACTGACAGAAAGACAGCTGCCAGAAAGGAGCTGGGGGTGGGAGACAGGATGAAAGATGGTGAGGGGTTTAGCCAAAGTACATTTATGCACAACCCATGGACATGGACAACTACATAGGGACTGGCTTGGGAGCACAGAGGGTGGGGCTAGGAGGAGGTGGGGAAAGAGAGAAAAAACAGGAAAAACTGTAGCAGCATGAACAATAACAACAAATGAAATGAAATTGGGACTGAGAGAAGGTCATAGTCTTCATGGAGATAATTTTTCTGGGGATCTTCCTTATCTCAGGCCATTAAAAACCTTTCTTAAACATCAGTTGAAATAATTGTATTATAATCTCTATAGATGTGCCAGAGTTTACTTAACTCTCCTATTAATGGTGAGCATTTAGTTTGCTCACATTTTCTTTTTCATACACAGATAGAGATGGGGGACATCTTCTGGCAAGGGAGTCTGGGAAATGTAGTCTTCGGTGGCCTGGGCTCTGGGCTCTGGGAGGCATTAGAGGTGGTGGACAAGACAGCGTGGTCTGTGTCTACTTTTTTTAGCACCTAGTTCAGTGCCTGGCACCTGGTAAGCACTCCGGGGATTTATTGAATAAAATTGAATGGACGAGAAACCCAAGATGCTGAAGTCTATGAACCACAGACTCCTTTTCTCTAGTGATGGAGTTTTAAGCTGTTTTGGGAGGCAGTGAGTCAAAATGTTGTACATTGGAGTATATCTTTCTGGAGAGATAATTCATGATTTTAATCAAACACTGAGAAGGTTCTCTAACTGTTTTCCTTCCCCAATAACGAAACATTGTCCTTGCTAAAATATACTCCTGTAGATAGGTGTTTGTAAATGAAAAGAAAAAATGAAAAACAAAGAAAAGAAAAACGATTTAATTCACTTAATTATTCTCCAAGACCTAGACTTCAAGAAGGTAGTTGAGTATATTTTTCAAACAGAAAAATGTTACTTAATTCCTTCAAGGAAGTTGAAAAAGTGCTTTCTCCCTTCCCAAGTGCTTCAGAGGTTATCAGTGCAGAAAGAACCCCAGCTGGAGGTGAAGTGATAATCAAATCCACCAATCTGACCGACCAGCTGGCAACATCGCCTGTTCTTGCATGTTCCGGGGGACTAACAGTATGCTGCACGAACTGTCATTGCAGGCCGGACACCTCCAGGAAGGTTCTTGTGAGGTCACACACTTCTGGGAGGACAGTCCCTGGCAGTGACTCAGCCCCTGCAGGGGATGCAACAGCCCGTGGGGAAGGTCAAGCTGGAACATGGCAGGCCTGGCTTGAGAACACAGAACAGAACAACTGCAGTCCACAGGCTGTGGCAGCCAGAGCTGCCACCCCGGTGAGCTACCTCAGGGTGGTCCCGTTTGCACTCGCTGTGCTGGGCATGGTGCCCTCCCAGTCCTGCTGCAACTCACTAACCCCTGGACACACACACAGTTGCCTGGTGCAGGAACAGTGGGGACTTCCTACAAAATGCAAAGGCAAACAAAAACAGAACCCAGGAATTCGAACTCATAACTAAAGTTTTGAGGAAAGCTATGTGCAAATGCATCTTCCGAATAAGGGAAAGAAATGCTGAAATAGGCTTTTCCTATTAAAATCACTTTGTACCCTAAAGGCACTGTCTAGAGAGAAAGCCTGACCCAACATCTCGCGTCTAGGGTCTGGCTGGGCTCTGTGCGCGAGTACCAAGGAGGGTGTGGAAAATGTCCACTAGATGGCGCCCCAGTCCAAGCAAATAGTTCCCAAGCTTGGCAAAGAAGCAGATTTCGGCATTAATGCCAATATCCTGCAGGCAAATTAACACAAGACCTATTGATTCTTCACCTAGATATTTCAGTTTCTATTAGAATTCCCTTTTCTCTGCCAACCTATAAGCAGCTTAAAAAAAACAAGCAGCAAAAAAAATACTGATGTTGCCTCATTTCTTTGACTGTGTTCCTAAAAAGACGTGGGTAAACTCATTAATGGTATTATGTACTTTGGGAAATGATCAAGTTATTGGCAGTGATCCTGCCGCTTTAGCTGTATAGTGGAAAGAGCCATGGATTTGGAGTCCGGAAGGCATTTTGGGGATGTGGTTATGACGACAGCCAGGGCCTGGGGCATCAGTTTCCTCACTGAGGGTAACAATAATACTTCCCTTACTAGTTAGAAAAAAGAAAGGGCTCTCCTTTATTCACCAGTGATGCAGGCTAACCCACTGACTGCTGAAACCAGATGTAGAATTCATTTTAAAACATTCCAGGGGAACAAAAGAGGAACTGATAAAAGAACACTAGCAAAGGTTTGAAAATGAGCAAGCACTCATATGTTCATGTGCCTACTCTTTTATATGTTTAAAATGTTCCATAATAAATGGTTAGAACAAATTCTTCCAACACAAGGC